>NC_081322.1:80789728-81414728 GCF_026419965.1 Kogia breviceps | reverse complement strand
CAAACAACCCAATCAAAAAGTGGACAGAAGACCTAAATAGGCATTTCTCCAAAGAAGACATACAGATGGGTAAGAAGCACATGAAAAGCTGCTCAACATCACTAATTATTAGAGAAATGAAAACCAAAACTACAATGAGGTATCACCTCACACAGGTCAGAATGGGCATCATCAGAAAATCAACAAACAACAAATGCTGGAGAGGGTGTGGAGAAAAGGAAACATTCTTGCACTGTTGGTGGGAATGTAAATTGAAACAGCCACTATGGAGAACAGTTTGGAGGTTCCTTAAAAAACTAAAAATAGAATTACCATATGACCCAGCAGTCCCACTACTGGGTATATACCCTGAGAAAACCATGATTCAGAAAGACATATACACCCCAGTGTTCATCGCAGCACTATTTACAATAGCCAGGACATGGAAGCAACCTAAGTGTCCATCGACAGATGAATGGATAAAGAAGATGTGGTACATATATACAATGGAATATTACTCAGCCATAAAAAGGAACGAAATTGGGTCATTTGTAGAGACATGGATGGATCTACAGACTGTCATACAGAGTGAAGTAAGTCAGAAAGAGAAAAACAGATATCGTATATTAACACATATATGTGGAACTTAGAAAAATGGTACAGATGAACCGGTTTGCAGGGCAGAAATAGAGACACAGATGTAGAGAACAAATGTGTGGACACCAAGGGGGGAAAGTGGCGGTGGTGGGGGTGGGGGTGGTGTGATGAACTGGGAGATTGGGATTGACATGTATACACTGATGTGTATAAAATGGATGACTAGTAAGAACCTGCTGTGTAAAAAAATAAAAAAAATATTAAATTCAGAAAAATGGCAATCAAGTTGTCTTTAAGAATTTATCGCTTGGATATTTTTTTGATTCAATTCATAACCAAATATAAATACAAGGAAATTTTATAATTATTATTACTTGGCCACGCTGTGTGGCTCATGGGATCTTAGTTCCCCGACTAGGGATCAAACCCTGGCCCTCGGCAGTGAGAGCACGGAGTCCTAGCCACTGGACCGCCAGGAATTCCGAGGAAATTTATTCTTTAAATTATACATTTATGTGAGGGATGCCCTGGAGAGGCTTGAATTGTACCCCGTAAATATATGTCCACCATAAACCTCAGAATGTAACTTTTTGGAAAAATGCACTCTTTTCAGAGATAAGAATCTTAAGATGAGATCGTTCTGGATTAGGGTAGGTCCTGAATCCAAGGATAAGTCCTGAGAATAAAGGAAGGAAAGGGAAGGGGACAGAAGGGAAGGCATGGGAAGGATGGAAGGGAAGGCATGGGAAGGATGGAAGGGAAGGCATGGGAAGGATGGAAGGGAAGGCATGGGAAGGTAAGCGAAGAAGACGGGTAACGGAGGCACAGAGGGATGAAGGCCATGTGGAGCTGGAGGCAGAGATGGGAACCGCGCAGCCCGAGCAGAGGAACACGGGGGTTGCCAGCCGCCAACGGAAGCTAGGGGAAAGGCGTGAAAGAGATTCTCGTGCAGAGCCTCTGGTGAGAAGCAGCCCTCTGACACCTTGATTTTGGACTTCCAGCCTCTAGAGCTGGGAGAAAAGAAATTTCTGTTGTTTTAAGTCGCCAGGTTTGCGGTACTTTGTTAATGGCGGCCCTAGTGCTCTAAGACATGCTCCCAGCCGCTTCTGTCCGACATGCAGGCGTTGCTTGCTTCCTCCT
This sequence comes from Kogia breviceps, assembly GCF_026419965.1. Classification (NCBI taxonomy): domain Eukaryota; kingdom Metazoa; phylum Chordata; class Mammalia; order Artiodactyla; family Physeteridae; genus Kogia; species Kogia breviceps. Next base: position 81,413,012 of record NC_081322.1, on the reverse strand, counting down.
CCCCATTCAGGAGTCTGCTCACCGTGCGCCCTGCACTAGGGCGCCCTTTGCTCCCACTCCTGCCCGCTGAGGGCCCCCGCGCTTCCAAGGCCCGTTCATAAGCCCCTCATGCACTCGACTCCGCTGGCTCCCTTCTCTCTGAACGTCCGTAGCAAACGTGTCTGTATCCAGTGCAGAGCTGCCCACGTCCGCCTAGTATTATGCTGCATGTATATGCTTCCTCCCTTGATGTTTGGAAACATGCCTTGTTCAGCTTTAAATATGCTAGAGTGCTTAGCACAGACCTTCATCTATAGTCGGGCTTCAAAATATGTTGAATCTAGTTGCATGGCATCCTTTGCCATGAGACAAATTCTGTTTTTGTTTCACAATTTGGGTATGAAATTGTGTATGCAGAAAAAATTGAAGCCATGGGAGAAGTAATTTCAACAAAGCCAAAATCTGATGATTCTAAAAACAAGCGTTGTGAGAGCTGCTTATATTTCAATATGTTTTTGAATGAAAATATGTTGTTCAATGGATAATTCCAAGTCCAAATATTTTCCTGGAGAATATGATGTTGAATCATACTTACAGTTAGGGATACTTAATTCACTGTGTTAATCAGTATGCATCTTCTCTATTTTTAGTCATATTAGTTACTCGCATTCTTCTGAAATATAATATACCTGCATAATAAAAATATTGCTCAGAAACTCTTCCTTCAGGACTTTAAAAGGACCTTATTCACGTCTAGTCGATTTCCGACCATTTTGTTTAGCAGTTTAAACAAGATAATGTGTTGGAAAGTACTTTCAGAACTACCATGTGCGACACATATTAACTGTGGGGTTTGAAAAGTAGTCTTCAACTCTGAACTGCCAAATTCGGATAAGCAGTCAACAGCGTTTAACCTTGGTTCAGATCATTGTTTTGCATCCCGTCTCTATTTGGTAATGCTTTCTGGATTTAAGCCCTTTCATGCCACGCCTGTGTGTAGGTAGTGTTGTTTGCTACTCCCTCGTGATGTCAGGTTTTGGTGGGGAGCAGTGTGGTCAAGTGGAACAAGCAAGGTCTTTGGCTTGAGGGAGATTTAGATATGAACGCTGGGTCACGTTTTAGCTAACTGCACGTCTGTCACCAACTCATTTAGCTCGGTTGAGCCACAGTTGTATCATCTTTAAACAAGACTAATAGTATCTACATCATAGCACTGTCATTCGGGTTAAATTGGATAAAATAATATCTGTAAAGTGTTTAGACTAGGTTTTGGCATATCCAGGGTGCTTAACAAATAAATGGCAGGCATGATTTTGTTGTAGATGATTAAGAATTAAACCATCTGAATTTAATTCATTCCACAAATATATACTGTTGTAGGACTTGAGAATGCAACGGAGATAAGTCACAGTGTCTGCCTTTGCTGATAGGAGCCAGATATTTAAATAGGCTGAGGGTAGTCTGAGAGATAGTCTGAACGATATGATGGGTACATGTTATCACCCAGGCCACTCAAAGTTCAGCTCAACTCTTTCTGGTTAAACATGGCAGAGAGTCCACACATATTTATCTCCTTTCCCTCCCCAAATCCAATTAAAATGGCAGCCAAGGAATAAAAATGGGTAAGCCTACAAACACAAAAGGAAGATGAATGGAGACACCAGCAAATAAGAGACTATTTCCAGAAGCCTGGAGCTGCAGCCGAATGAGCAGAGTAGAGGAAAGGACAGTCCCAAGGGTCCTCGCAGGGGAGACCACGAGGAGCAAGCAACCCAGAACTTGGGGAGGGTGAACACGCTGAGGCCCTGGGGACCGTGGATGGCAGGGAGTGGCGAGGCAGCAGGCTGCAAACAGGAGGGGGGATGGGCAGAAAGTCTGTATACACAGTGGTTGGATTCCTTGTGTCCTGCCCCATCCTACGCATCCAGTTGACTACTTCCACAGGCAGGAGACGAGAGGTTTATATTTTGGATAAGTGAAACCAGAGAGGATTCGAATTTATTGACAGCTAGGCACAGGGAGGGGCAAGGATGGAGTGGATAATTAAATACAAGGAATGAAGTGAATGTCTGTAACTGACCTCTAGGTCCCTTCCCCTACTCTGCTACTAACAGGCTGGAAGTCAGGCATTTTATCCTAAAACCTCCTCTGCCCCCACCCGCTAAACACACACACATAAATCCAACCAGGGCAGAAGATAGGTTCTTCTGTGGAGAAACAATACGACCATAAAGAAAAGACCTTTACATATTGACGTTGTAGTTAGTCTAATGAAAAGATTACATTAACAGCCCATCCCACTATAGTGAAAACTGCTACTCAGCAAGCCCAATGCAGTCAACTAGAGCTTCCACTTAGATTTTGGGGCTTCAGTCTTAAATAGACAGCCAAGAATCACTACTCATTTGAGACAGATGATCTGTGAAATGAGAGAGACTGAAACAAAGTGAAAAAAAGGAACTTTAGAGGAAATAGATGCAAGGCAGGGAACTGATAAAAACATCTAGAGAACTAAAATTAAATTTAATTCAGGAGAGAGGGAGAGATACTGAATATATGAAGGAAGACTAAGAGACTGTGGAAAAGGAGTAACCAGAGAGGATGAAATGCTATTGGAAATTAAAAATATGATAGCTGAAATAAAATCGCAGTAGAATGATTGGAAGACAAACTTGAGGTATTCTCCCCCAAACAGAGCAGAAGGAAAACAAAGCACCCAAAAAATTAAGAGATGGAAAGTAAGAGAGAAAAGACAATAATTGGAGGATTAATCCAAGAGTTCTAACATGCCGCTGATAAGAGTTCTAAAAGTAGAGAAGAGGGAAAGTGGAGGTGAGAGAAATATGAATGAACTAATACTAGAAAATTTTCGACAACTGTAGAACATGAATGTTTCAACTGAAAGAGCCTATTGAGTATCCAGCATAATGAATGAATAAAGAATGAATAAAGGCATTTCATTATGACATACCAGGGTACAGGGGAAATGAGAAGATCCTAAAAGTTTCTAGAGTAAAAAAACCATATTGGGAATCAGAATGGCATTGGATTTCTTAACAAGAACACTGAATGCAAGAAAACCTGCAAAATTCTGAGGGAAAGTAATTATCAAATAGAATTCTGTACCCAGCCAAACTGTCTGTCATGTGTGAAGGTACAATAAGAGAATTTCCTGATGTGAAAGAACTAAAACATGTATTTCTTATTAAATATGTATTTTATATATGGCATGTATATTTAAACATATAGAGATATATTTAAAGGATACTGTGCTCTAGCAAGTGAGAGCAAAAACCATGAAAGAAGATGATTTGGGGCCCAAGAACAAGGCCACAAGAAAGTGGGGGAAACAAGTCTCAGGATGACAGAGAACCTACAGATCAGTCAGTCCATTACCAGTACCTTTGTAGTCGGCTTTGTATTCCGCCAGGTACGAACCTTTTCCTTCTCCTTCCAAATATAACCAATAGCTTTTGTGTTTAGCATTCCCGAGCTTTTCTTTATGATTTTACCACATGCTTATATTTCCAAACAATGTATCATCAGGAGGACAGAAAGGTCTGCATGGAAGGGTGTTAGGAAAAAAATAGCAATGATGGCTTGTATGATAATTCTGAGCTTTTGGCAAATAATACAGAGGTGAATTTTTTAGATCTGATGAAATGTGAAAAAAATTGATAGGCACTTAGAAAATTAAGCAAATGAAAAACAAGGAAACTACTAACTACTGTCTCTTAGTTTTCCTACTCGGTTATGAGCTGTTGGAGGGAAATGACCATGCGTTTCCACATCTGTCTACCCGGTGCCTCACCTTTTGTGGGCATGCAATAAATGTGCATGAGTGGATAGAATGAAAACTGTTAATGAAGACATTGTCAAACCCACAGATAAACAAGCCTCCTTTATGTATCAATCTGTGTATGAAATTATTCCTATAATTTGGTGGTAGTGAAGCTTGTTTCTCCTAAAAAATGGTCATGCTATATTTTATCAGACAACAAATATTAATACTTATTAATTTATTACCTTCCTGTCATTTTTGTATTCAACTAAAAACTTACTGTCTTCTAGAAACTCAGTCCACAATTAGGGTGTCTTGTTTCCTTGATAATTTGGTGGCTTCCCTGTGGTCCATATCTTCTTGGTGCATATCTGTGGGAACTTTATCAGATCTGTGTTGAAGCTGGTGTCCTGTCCTTCTTAGATGATTTATATTTTCTTTAGCCAGATGCGTGGAGGGCATGGCCAACCTGGGATCCCTTTAAAATAAAAGTGTTAGTTTTCCAGAATGCCAGATTGTATAATTTTGAAATCCAAGCTCACCTGAGGTGGGTTTCTTTGTGGTTAAAAATTTGCAGGGAAGATTTTTTTCCAGCTTTGAAGTTCAAGACATAATCTTCCTTGTGATCTCCTAGAGAGTAGAGGACTTATTTTTGGTTTACTTATGTTGAGGATACAGCCCTTTGTCGTTGTATCTTTGTGTGGGGTGGAGTGTTTATCTCCTATTTTATGTTCCCAGTACCCGGAGGCCTTGAAGACCGAGTTCAAGTTCGTCTGGTTTGACTAATGACATCAGGTGAGAGGCAGTTTGGGGGCTCTGCTGTTCATTCAGAGTCTGGCTTTGACCTGGATTTTGGCTTCTGAGTATTCCTTAATTTCTTATCAACTCATTGATGCAGGTTAAAAGATAGATTTTAGATTTCATTAAGTATTTTTACTTGTTTGTAGCAAACAGTTTGGCTAGAGTATCTAGTTCACCATACTCCTGGAAACTGAAGGCAGAAACTCTTTTCAAGTATATCAAGGGATATTCTTACAATATACCAATCATCAATTCATATTTTTTTTTTTTTTTTTTTTTTTTTTTTTTTTCCGGTATGCGGGCCTCTCACTGTTGTGGCCTCTCCCGTTGCGGAGCACAGGCTCCGGACGCACAGGCTCAGCGGCCATGGCTCACGGGCTTAGTTGCTCCGCGGCATGTGGGATCTTCCCGGACCAGGGCACGAACCCGTGTCTCCTGCATTGGCAGGCGGATTCTCAACCACTGCGCCACCAGGGAAGCCCCATCAATTCATATTTTATAGAAAATTGAACAAAAGAAAATGAGTCTAAATTACAATGAGTCCAGTTAAAAGTTCTATGACTAAAAGGCTGATTGGACACTGGTCAAGTCAAGTAACTAAGAGCAATTTGAATATCTCTGGATATTTAAAAAACACAAAGCAAAACAAAACTACGTGCTATCATTTATCTTGTCTGGTGAAGTGTTCCTTTGCCTGAGGCAGGAGGCTGGAAAAGATGACCTCTTAATGCCCTTGAGTTCTGTGATTTTATTATATTTGTGAAAAATAGAGCTAGACTTTCAGAAGAGTTTTTCACTGTGAGTTTGTGAAGTGATATTATGAAACTGGTCTAGTTTCTACCTGTCAATTTCAACTTCCTGCAGTGAAATTTCCAGGTACTGAGTTTTACTCTGCAGGACACAAATTTCTTTTTCTTGTGATTTGTCTTTTTTCTTAGGCTTTCCAAATCATATACAAAAATGTGTAAGGAATGGTTCCCTCCATCTGCATCCATAGGGATTCCCTTTGACTTCTCCGTAGATAAGATAGACTACGCATCAGAAATAACGAAATCAATTTTCCGTTAATAGTTGGTAGTGTAGTGAATACAAAGATTAAGGGAAGGGGAAATACTTTTAGTATTCAGAAAGATTTTGTCATTGTCAAGAGTCACCAGGGTCTTTTGTGAGAGGACTGACATAGAAATGTGCTCGTCAGGGGTTATTCACTGATGTAGAATTTGATGTTTGATACCTTGTTGGTCCCCAAAGTTTACCACTGTGTGACAGACAGTGACTGTCCCTTTCAGTCCGGTCTTATTAGGACAAGATATACCCATTGTGATGATGCTACATTTTTCTCAGTAGATTTTTAACTCTGGAGTTTTGATTTTAGAAGAAAAATGCCATTGCAGGCAACTTTCTTTCTTTCTTTTTATCTTTTTTTTTATGGTAGCCACATATTATTTTACAACTGAAAAAAACAACAACAAGAGAATTAGTTAAAAAGAAAAGGTGGTGCTAATTCAGACCTTACTTTTTGGGAAAAGAGGAAGGCTAGATTGTGGATCCATGCATTCAGTGATCAAACTTACAGGTTAGTTTGGCATTTTCTGTTTGTTTTATGTAGTTTCCTCAGTTCACGGGAAAGAATCACTCTGGGCCTATTGAGCAATTTCACTTGCTCATTCCTTAAGATTCCTGAATACAAAACAACATGAGCAAGTTTAAATCACGGATGACTCTGAATCTTTAGGGAATCTCGCTGCCCTTCACTCTTTTCAGACGTGGAGTCTGAGTGGTTTAAAGAGGTGTGGTGTGTGCACAGCGGGGGCGCCATCCACGTGGCAGACGGTCCTGAACTGATGCCGTGGTCCTCCGGGCTGGCCCTGGGTCCCCTTTTGACTGCTCACCCCATCTGTAAAACCTTTGAATCCACATGCCTCCTTTACGGTTATTTATTTTTACTTACAAATTATATGTAAGTATTGCTACATAAGGTGTTTTACTTATTGTTAAGACACAGACAAAAATATAAATTACCATCGGATGAGGGAACAAAAGAAACATAAAGAGGAGGCGTAGTGTATCTTCCCGCTCTCTACTGGATGACTGCCGTCCCCACCCTGTGTGTACCTCGCTTTGGAGGACACCAATAAAGGATATTGAAAGACCTAAAAATGATCTAAGAACAACTTCTCATGTAAAAGAAACAAACAGGGAATTTTCTGGGAAAGTGTGGCCTGCTGCTACTGTGAACAGAGGAATGTCTGAATAGTATTTGTCAGCCTCTAGTTCTTTTGGCTTACCATGTTAGGTTGAGAGCAAACACTATTAGAAAAGGGGGGAAATAATGAGATACCTAAATTATGGTAAAAGGAAAATAAGAATCTCCCTAATTAATTGCACTCATCTTCAGAGATCACAGGAAAGGAAATGAAAGGTGGTGGGAGTATGCAAAGGGAAAATCTTGCAATTTCTTCAAATGCGAATGAGATTCTGTGATAAACCCTCACTTTCTGGTAAGCATTTAAATGGATCCTTTAATTAGCTTTTCTGGAAGTTCACTGATGATATGCTGGAATAATGATCCCCTGTGCTCTAAGTGTCTAGTCATTAACTCGCAAGGTGATTGAACATACTAATGCTTTTGCCTTTTAGACAGTTTAAGCCCATGTTCCTATAATAAGGGTCTTGCCTTTGGCTCAATCATGGAAAGGCGTATGTGGGCTGGGTTCTCTCAGAAAGGACAAGGACGGTAAGCCAGACCCACCTTCTCCTGGTCCCCATGTAACTCTAGCTCCTGAAAGGGGATTCTTGGGCGAATCTTTCTGGAACTGTTCTCAGGCTCCCTGCCACTTCTGTGCAAACATTTTGGCTCAGCATTTATAGACATTCCCTAGATCTGGAATCCATTCTCTATTCATTAGAGAATTAATTTCGTTTTGTCGCCTTTGTCAGTAGCATCTTTTTGAGCACGCATCTCTCATCTACATGTATTCATTTGTACTTCTAAATGGTGCATTACTTTTCCATTTTATTTTGAAGGCATGCTTTCTGTACTTCACAATTGCAGGTCAGGCCAGGCGAGGGGTAGGTTAGGCAAGGTGAGTGGGTAGAAACTGGGAAGGTGCTTCTAGTCCCAGATGAGCCAGCGACTTGGCTTTGCATCAAGCCAATAACAAACTGGGCTTGGATCACATTTTACGGTCCCAGCCTGGTTTGGTCCCAGCATGCTAGTACCTGCTGGTGTATGAAGAAGAAGCCTCTTGCATTGCATAACTTCTTCTTGTGCCCCTGGCTGAAAGTAGCTAAACTGCATATAATTTATTCAGCATAAATTATTGCTAACCTTAGCTGGAATAACACATGCTTTTGATCCTCTTTAGATACGGAGCCAATGGGGAATTGTCTGGCTACAAAGTTTTCCCTATATCTTTCAGTTAAATCAAATTTCAAATCTTGAGGACATCTGATATTCCTCAAGGACATTAAATCTATAAAAGTGGTGCCTGAATCATATGCTAAAAAAATATAATTTGCAGTTTGTTTTGTTAGTGTGAGCTATCAGTAACATTTTAAACATCTAATTACATTTTTCACTTAATAATTCATTCTTCTATAATTAGAGACTTAAGTTATGCAACACACTTAGGTTTTTAAAATGTGGACATCTTCCTTAAGTGTTTTACACCAATGTCTATGAGATGAAACATAGCAACAAGTGCATGTCATTAAAAATTTAATGCTCTAGCTACACAAATTTTGCTTTTTGGCCTGGCACACAACGTCTAGGCAGTGTTGGTGAGGTGTGTTTTGAGTGATAATAAAAGCTCCAGCTTACCCAAACGATATATTCTTTACCAGGCTGTTTCGGGGGAATCCTCCCACTTTACTTGCTTTTAACGTTCCTCCACGTAGACACACTGTACCCAAAAAGTATGACTGTTTAGGTCAACAGGCAACTTTATCACGGGATTTTGCACAGACCAGTTGAAAGTGTGTGGGTGTGGGTGTGTCTGTCTGTCTCTCTGTCCCGTCAGAAAGCAGCATCCCTGGTCCATCTCCTATGGCTTGACATTACACTCATCTAGAATGGAAGCCTGGAGGCAAGTACTGGCCACCAGTCACTCTGCTGAGTTGGTGAATGTTGATCCTAATCATGTAGGAAAAAAAAAAAAAAAACTGTCCAGTTTTTAAATGGAAAATGTCATACTTCAGTGTGGTAAAAACAATTCAAACAGTGCAAAAGGGCATATAATGAAAGTACATAGATTCTCCACCAGATCCCAATCTCTCGTTCTGCTTCCCATGGGTACCCACTCTTCCCACATTCTTGGAACTCTCATCTGAAATAGTCTGTGCACATACCAGTTTTATATGTATGATTCTTCTTATTTAGAAAACGCCCACGGGGTGTCCTCTCTGTGCGGTTTGGCTCCTGACTCCTTCCACTTACCAGTCCACCTCCGCGAGGTGCCAAGTCCATCACACGTCCTTCCCACATCCGTACAGCCCTCTACTCTTTGGATGAGCCACACTTTATTTAACTCATCCCCTGTTGCTGCACATTTGGCCGCTGTTACAAACGAGTCTGTCTGTGCGTTTTTGGGCTCAGGGGTGAATAGATCTAGAGCATAAGTTACCTGAAGCAGATTTGTTTGGTCTGAGGGGATGTATGTCTTAATTTTCATAGATGTTGAAAAACTGCCTCTCCTGGAGAATGCACAGTGTAATATTGTAACAAAAGTAGATTCGTCATTTTAGAGGGATACATCCAGACCCGGGTGTCTCTCCAAATCTCAGAAGAACAGCAGCTGAGGAGGGGAGGCCTGGACAGGCAAGGCTTCTGAAATCTCTCGTGTCAACCTTGCAGCACACGTGATTTAAACTCACGTAAAATGCTTCGCATGTATCATCTTAAATCCTCAACACACACCCACGAAGCAGATATTTTTATCCCGTTATAAATCACTACATGAGGCCGATATTTGGGATCATTCAAAAATAAATGAAAACGCAAACGTTTGACATGTGCTTGCCCAGGATCTCTTTGTAATTGAAACCCTGCACGTCGCTTACACACAATATTCTAGGATCACTGTAAAGCGTAGGTAAATTCCATCGTTATGTGTCCCTATAATACTGAAAATGAAACGACTTAGAAGCAGCACACTTGCATTTTAGTGCTACCTGAGGACTTGATAGACACAAGCATGTTCAAGTCCAAGCTGCTTAGGTGACAGTTCAGGCTCAATAAAAATCTGTGAACTGTTCAATTTTCCTTTATTTCAAGATAGCAAAACATGTTTTACAAAGAAGAGCAAAATTTGTGATTAATTCCAAAGTCTGTAAAAAGGAGGTGTCCAACAGCACTTCCTATTTACCTGTTGAACTATTAGGGACGTTTCATATTGAATTAAAATAAATGAATATTGAAAAATCTTAAAGTGCACTGTGTAATGATGAAAGTAAGAAAACTCCAGTTGTGCATGGATGTGTACCCTCTTATCAGACTGGTAAGAGGATAGGAAGTATTTAATGGAAATATTTCACAACCTTGTAAAATCTTCTTCTTGGAGACCCCGGAAGCACCCCTCCAATGACACAAGAGGCATCTATTACTTTCCTCACTTATCATGGTAGCCGCGTGGGTTACAGGCACTGTCTGTTCATTACTGCTTTGTGTCTTTGTATATTCTCTTTATGCCTGCGGGCATGAGGTTGGTTAACCCTGTAGGCTCTGACTGGTCAATGACTGTCTAGCTGGCTTTGTAGAGGTAGCGCTTTGTTTTCTACTGGTTAAGGAGGATGGACTTGGAAGGCAGAACATGTGGATTTGAATCATGGCCAATTATTATCTGTGTGTCTCTGGGCTCCAGTCTCCTCATCTGTAAAATGGGATCTTGATATTAACTACCTCATAGGGTTGTGGTGAGAACTAATTGAATTAATTCATCATGGAAAAAGCCCTTAAAATAGCTCAAGGCCCATCACTTAAAACAGGTCTTTACAAAAGGCACCGGTTATTATTATTAAGCCCCTTTCACATTAAAGCATTGTACTCAACACTGTGAAGTAAATAAAAATTTAAAAAGTGGGAAGTCCTTGTCATTTAAGGGCTCTCGGTCTAATTTGATAGGTACACATATGTTATGAGACAATAAGGAAAGTAGAGATTATTGCTGAGTGGGTGGCTTCTTGGAGGAAGTTGGATTTAACCTAAATAAAAAAAGACTCAGGTCTTTCACAGTGGGGAAAGGCATCTGAACAGAAGCAATTGCTTGGGCACATGTAACTCATACATTTATCTAATATTTATTGACTGTCTATTATTGTGTGTTGGCAATGTGTTAGGTGATGGTGATCTAGTGAAAAAAAGTAGGTCCCTGCCTGCATGGAGCTCCTCCTTGAGACAAACAAACTTTCTGAGAGATGTGTTCATGCCTCCCCCAGAAAGGAGGTCCAGGAAGAAGAGAGGCATACCACATCTGGTTTTGTGTATTATCGTGTGTAACTTTGTGAGATAATGGTTGGTATATGTAAAAAGTGGAATAGGATCACAATTTGACATACAAAACAGATCACAGTGGAACTGGTCAATTTTAGAAATGATTTCAAACTCTTTCCAAGGAGAGACTAAAAATTTCATGTATTTTTTAAAAGCATGTGCCTTTTAATATTGAAAAGGATTTTAACCTAGACTGATTTTGTGTTAATAGCTCAAATCACATTTGGGATGATTTGTGTTAGGGCATATGCTTTCTTCTTCCATTTACATCATTCATCCACCAAATACTGTGGCCGGTCGTGTGCTGGACGGGAAATGGGGAGCGGCTCTGAGGTAAACAGAGTCCTTGTCCTCTTGAGGCTTATATGTTCTTGGGCTGAGTTAAAATAAAACGAAATGATCAAATAAACAAAGAAACCACCACATGTAGTATACTCAGAACTTACGTGTTCTTCCTGAATGAATTAGTTGGATTCTCAAAGGTTAGTATGGAGCGTTTGGAACGACCAGTGCTTGGTATAAGGAGTGGGATAAGATCAGTGGTTCATGTTGGGAGTGGAGTATGATTGTTGGTTAGTATGGAGGGTAGGCTCTAACCTGTGGTTCTTATGGGGAGTGGGGTGTACCACCAGCACGGGCAAGGAGGGGAGGTTTTCTTCCCCTCCGGATTGTTCATACCACTTTGTACTCTAGGGTGGCAAGGAGGGTAGAGAAAGAAAGAGTTTTATGCTGTGCTGTCAGCATCCCAGTTTGATGGTGCTTGGTGAATTTCCTAACCCAAAGCCTTTGAGCCTGTTCCCAGGATTCTAGCCCACTGAGTATTTCTAAGGGGGTGGTTGGAGCTTCTTGCTACCTTTAAAAGAACTGGAAATAGAACCTGTCTGAGATGTTTGGTCCTGGGAGGAACTCTTAGTCTTAGAAGGATTCAGAACTGGCTGGCATCAACAATTTGTCCTTGATGCAGGGCCAGATGTGGTTTCTGTGGCTGGGTGTGAGCGGTCCCTAAACCCCTGTGTCTTGTGGTTATGGAATTGTTTTCATATCTCAGATTTTACCTTAATTGTGGCTGATCGACAGTATAGGCAAAAGACGCAGGTGGGCTTTTGATGGCCATGGATAAAAATCAAGGAGCACAAAGCCAGAAGGAAACCCGCTTGTGAAGAAGTGGAAAATATTCCCCACCAGGATGGAAGAAAGATCTGGGAGAAACTTACTTAAAGTTCTTTCAGATTCTTGGTGCTTTTCAAGGCAGAAATATATTTGTTTCCTGGTTCAGTGAACGCCCGTCCGATGAATACGTCATTCACTAAAAGCTAAATGCAAATTAGTGGTGATGACGTTTTGTATATAGACCTCATGGCAGTCCTGGTATGACCAGCCCTCTGCGACATACAGGGGTGCCCTGGACAGCAGCACCCTGCAGTTTTCTCAAACATACGGCAGAAGCCTCTGAAAATTTGCCTTTATAATCAAAAGTTTACAGTTGCTTACATTTGAAATAGAAATGTTTTCAGGCTGCAAGAAGCAGGCTTAGGCACGTGAGTGACCTATTTTGCAATGCCCAGCTCACATCCAAGACCCTCTAAAGAATTGTGAGTAATGTGTGTGGAGCAAGAGACTGAAACAATCCCAGAAATAATTTAAAGTTTCAGACAAATTATAACATAATTTGGTGTTTCTTTGAAGATGAAAGTTGTTAAAGGTCTTTATTGCAATACATTGTGCTTTTAAAAAGTAGTTTGAGAAAACAAGTCAAGGATTCTAGCTTTTTCGTCTGATTACTAGACCCTTATCTGACCCTGGGAAGTAGGTGAGCTGCCGGCGTAGAAGCACAGGCAGGTCGAGGTGGGGAGTTCAGGCACATGGCAGTGTTGCTTGGGTCATGAATTCTTGATTTTGCTAACCTGATGTGGCTGTATTTGCGGTTGAAGTATTCTGAGAATTCCTGGGAAATACAGATGCAACGGTCCAATGTGTGAATCCTACATATCTACTCAGTTAGTAAACAAAGATGCATAAGATGTATTCAAGGAAAAAATAAGATGTATTCAAGGAAATCCTGAGATACATTGTCTTAGTGCTTATGTAGGTAAATGGGAGAGATGAGAAGACTATACAGCTATTCCCAGCAAGACACATGGAGAAGCTCCAAGTAGGACAAGGCAAGGAGTCCTGTCATTCTCCACTTCAGGTCTAGGAGACGGCCCTGGCTCTCATACCAACCCTTCTGCTAAAATGTCATCTCTCATGCATGAGTTGGTTCTTTTGGTGATTTTACCCCCCTTCACATGGGGGTAAAATCACCAAAATGCAGAATCGGCTTCGCTCAAATGAGATTTTTTTTTTGGTCACAACGTAACTAAGCTCTACACTACCAAGAAACACCAGGTGACAGTGAAAATGCCATGCAGGTGGTTATAATAACCCACAGAGGAACACACAATACACAACACACACCTCACCCTCTCTCTAGTGCTCCAGTTCACATTTATACATTTTCCTGTGAGTGTGTATCATGACATTCTCCTGAGCTTGCATGTTTTGTTGATAAAAATTGTTTAATACAGCAATCGAAACATGAATAAGAGTTCTTGTTATAAAAATTCCAGTGATGAGCAAAGAAGGAAGATCCTACGTATTGAGGAGAAACTGAAAATAATGAAATGCTTTAAAGTATATAAGAATGAGAGCAGGTAGTAGGTCTAAAGGAGTCCTCATCAGAGACAATGCTAGCGAGAGAGAGAAAAAGAGAGAGGGGTGAAAGGTGAGCTGAGCACATCATGGGCCTCGTGGTGGCTGTGCTGCTTGTTAAGCTGTTGCTCTCATTCCAGACCCACCCCTTATGCTCTGCTTTGTGAAGCAAACCATATTTCTACTTCACCCTTTGGCAGCTGCTTCTTGTTGGGATATGTCCATGAAGGTGCTACAGGGAGAACCTTGAACCTGGAGGAGCAGAGGTTGGTTCCAGTTTCCAGTCTTTTCCTGCACTCCTGGAACCTGGCCGATTTTACCAGCTCAGAGGTACCAGTGCCAGCTGGCAGGTTCCTCCTGATCAGAGATCTGAGTTCCAGCTCCGTGGCATCCCTCCTCTAAGTGCCCGAGGCATACCACCAGCCAGCTACCACTATTTCCTTTAGGATGACCAACCATGCTGGTTTCCCTGGGACTCTTCTGATTTTAGCCCGGAAAGTCTGTGTCCCAGAGAAACCTCTTCCCAGAAGTCTGGTTTGGTCATGTGATGCTCCTCCTGGGCTCTGCTTCATTTCTTGGTCTTTTTCCATCTCCCCAGGAGGGGCAGGTGCTTCCTGAAGTTGCCCCAGAGTTTTAATCAGTCCCCTATATTAAATTCTCACTCCTAAAATAACTTGTGTGTCAGTTATCAGCTACTTTAAGTGGCTTTTAGAAGCACCTCCAGTGAACTGAAGATGATGACTTAATGCCCAATACAGCAGACTAGAACTTTGTGTAGTGAAAAGAGGAAACTGGCAAAAAACTAAAACCTGGATTTCTAATTTAAGTTGGAGTAGAAGAAAAACATATAGAACGATGAGCCATAGCTATCCATCTCTGGTGTCACAGCATTTCATCCTAAAAATTAGGATGTCATTTCTTCCACCTCTTCTTCATAATTCAGAAGCCACAACATTTCACACATCTACTTCCACGAAACAAAATTCATGCTATTTGTCAAGGTAATGTGCCAAATCCTACGTTATTTTTAAAAATTTATTAAGAATTCAAGATGTTTACAACCGTGGTGACATTTTAATAGGGCTGTTGTTTTTCCTTCTTCCTGTTTTTCTACTTTGTAGTATATTACTTAGAAAACAGAAAAGGTTTGGGGTGTCTGGCCCAGCCCCATTGTTCCATAGCCCCACGTCTTCTTCTAGGGGCACCAGAAGCAGACCCTGAGACAGGAACTCAAGTGCAAGTAGTTTAATTGAGAGAAGGAGGAAATGCTGGGAGGAAGTGGAGGAAGTGAGACAGGAGGAGAAGATAGCCAACAAAGAGTGTCTGAGGCCAGTTACAGCTGTGGCAGCTGGAACTTAATCCTTCTGTGGAAACCTAAAGGTTTCTAGGAACATGCACTCCTGATCTGTCCCACCTGAGGGGCAAGGGACCTGGGGCACTAATACCCCAACTCCTGTTAGAAATTGGTTAGAGCTGCTGCTGGGAGGCATTAATTCCCCGGCATTCCTAGTCTTCCATGCAGACAGGCAAAGAGGGCTTCAGAGGCCAGAGAGACCCCAGACAAAGGAATGCAGTCATATGAACATGTTGTGATAAGTCTGGCCCACATGCTCTAAAGCGATGAGGGTGCAGGTATATGGTTGAAGCACTGATAGCATCTGCTATATTTTATTTTTATTGCATGAAATTCCGGAACATGAAGAGAGTTAGGAACACATATTCATTGTTATAGGAGAAATGACTGTAATTTGATTTGTCAACCCATTATCAGTTCCTAGGGCTTGGGAACCTATAATTCTTGTGTTGAGGGATTCACTTCTGGTAGATGCTAGAGCACCCCGGGACATATTTAAAACCAGGGGCAATATTGGAAATAGAACACTGGCTTTCCCAAATATATCTTGCAAAATTTGCAAATACTGGACGATGGAAGTTTTTAAAAGGGCACGAGAGTTCCAAGAAATATTAAGCAATAAGACAACTTGTTGTCTTTGTTCAGATGGGGAACTCAAGGAGAGAGAGGGAAGGGGAGGAAGTGGAGAAACTGAACGTGGGGGAGGAGCAGGTGTGCCAACCCAAATTAAGATGGAGTGGGCAGAGTAGAATGGATAAGGAGGTGGTCTGTGAGTCAGGAAAGACTAGTAAAGAATAACCTATGTTTTCACTAAATATTAAATCATAACTGATTTACACAAATGAAAGAAACTCAGAAGGCCACCTTCTGCCTTTTGGGAAGGAGTGGTGGATTTTTGCATACTAATTTATAGGCTAGAACAGGTGACAGTAGGAATGAGGGAAGAGTCCTTGCAGTGTGTGAGGACAGAGATCCACAGGAAGGCTGACACTTGTGGATGCCTCCCCTGCGCCTGAATTTCTATACCAGATTTTGTGGGCTCAGGCAGCGTGATGTAAGAGATATTGTGGGGGAATCCCTGAGCTTGCAGCTGCAGTTTGGCAGTACCCACACCACCCAGCTTCTCCTCTCGGAGTAAGTCATTCATAAGAATATAATTGAGGGGGCTTCCCTGGTGGCGCAGTGGTTGAGAGTCTGCCTGCCGATGCAGGGGACGCGGGTTCGTGCCCCGGTCCGGGAGGATCCCACATGCCGGAGCGGCTGGGCCCGTGAGCCACGGCTGCTGAGCCTTCGCGTCCGGAGCCTGTGCTCCGCAACGGGAGAGGCCACGACAGTGAGAGGCCCGCGTACCGCAAAAAAAAAAAAAAAAAAAGAATATAATTTTTGATGAGACCCAGCTATTGTTTTCTTTCAGTCTGAATTCAAGTGGGGACACCTTTTATTCCTGTGTCCCTGGTTGGACTTCAGAAACATAACAAGGAGGGAATCAGCTTACTTGTTCTACAGGGAGGGTTTGGTACCATCACAAGTTGATGACTTTTGTTATGGTCTTTAGTATCCTCTAAATTAGATCTTCTATCTCCCAGGTCAACATAAAAGTATCACATCCTCTGTCTTCTATGGCAAATCTAAGAGAAACCATTTGGGGGCGTGTTTTGATGAGAACATTTATAGCTGAGTAATATTTTTAGTGATGAACTTTTCATAATGGAGGGAAAATACTTCCATGTTTGCAGGCATTACCCAGAAAGTGTGATTTGACTTGTTTCTTTTTATTGATTGTCTAGAGTTTCCATGTGACAAATTTCAGGTCTTTAGGCTTAAGCAGATTTTATTTAACTATGTCTCCAGATAAAATTCAAAAACAGTTATAAAAGAAAGTGAATTGAATTGAAAACCTGGTAGGATGCTGACAATGACTTAGGATGTATGAAACTCAGAAAAAGAGAAGATGACAAAATTACCTTCTTCAGAGACGGAGCACGTTTGTTTGGAGCGTGATATAGTGTAATGACATACACATAAGCTTCGATTAGTAATGATCAGGAGCTGGGATACTTGTGCTTAGGCTTATTTGAGCATTACTAATTCAGGACGGTTCTGTTTGTACGGAATTACTTGCATTTATGTTTTTCCTGAGTTGAAAAAGAAGACCCCCGGGTCTTGCTCAGAGCTTGGGGAATTAAACAGACAGTTCTCATTAACAAGCCTGCGAATTGTACAGTCTGCTTCATTCCCTAAACACTTTGCAGAAAGTGCTCTGTCTGCCAGTGTGCTGGATACAACAGTGGTTTCCAGATTGGAAAGCTTAGCGGACTGACATAGCACTGAGAAACAAGCCACCATATGGGAGGTCTGTCACCCAAAAGGTGGCTTTGGAGCCAGACGTTTTTCATGGGACAGGGCCAAACAAGAAAGATCAAGCAGGTGAGGGAGGACCGGTGCTGTGATTAAGCTTACCATTTTGAGTTTTCTTTGAGGGAACCTTTCATTACAGATATAGGATCTCCGAACACTTGGGTTCCCTTCATGTGAGAATACGGCAGCTGTGAAAGGTCAGGAAGGGAACCCACTCGGCCGCAAAGGCAATGTCATAGTTAAAAGTGTGGCCTTCGATGTCAGCTTTCGGTACTCGCTCCCCAGCTGATTGACCTTGGGGGTGCTATGTAGCCTTTCAGATTTTGGTTGCCATCACTGCAAAATGAGCATAAAAATATTACGTACCCCCTGGGGTTGCGGTGAAGAATCAACATAAAAACTGCCTAATGCATAGTAATCACTCAAGAATTTTTGTTTTCTCACTCCGGATCCCCGGGATCAATCCGTTTGGAAGCCATTTCATCAGCACTTGTACTTGCTGCAAATCAATGGGCAGATTGCCTGGATTTGGGGTTGAAGGCAATTTAATTCCAGGTCTCTACTGTTTGCTTTGTCTTGCTCTGAATTCAGGCTGTAAGACGTAAGTTGGCATCAGCAACCAGCTGTTTCCACCTCCATCAGAATGCCAATATCCTCTCATCTATTGACACAAGAAGAAAGTAAATATGGGAATGTCTTCGGTATTTTCTTTACACTAAACATGTAATTAGCCACTTACCCATGATGAGTAAAATTTAATTTCAGCTAAGGGAAAAGGAATGCTGATTAGATTTAGTTTATTATCTGTTTACTTTCTGGGAAGAGGGCAGCTGGATAAAATACCTTCTTGAGCTGTACTTTTAACGTCCTGCCGTGCTTACTGAAGAAATCCGAGAAAGCTTGCAGGAACCACACATGTAAATGCAAATAATAACTTTATTGGCATTTTCCTTCTTTTTATTTGTTAGAGTGACAGTGAGTATGGCTCTGAAGCTACAGTCTGCCCAAATGTAGAGGGAAGAAGGGCCGGAGGAGGGTCTGGAAGAGAGGCAGAGGCGAGGATGCACAGGGGCAGCCTCGGACAACGCGGTTTGGAGGGGTTCGTCCCCTCTGCTTTCTCTGTTCTCTATTTGCCTGACTTTGCTTCCCTTTGGCAGCTTAGAGGCCCAGCCTGGGTCACTCTCCTAGGCCGGGACTCCGGGCTGCCCCCAAATTACTGCTCTTCCAGCTCTTATTTCATCAAGACCCTGTTTCCAAAGGGCCCGGCTTTCAACTAACAGTTTTAAGGAAATAAGTAGAATAAATTCCTACGGAGCGTTTTGTAAATGATAGCAACTTCATGCATTTTCTTGCTAATGTGGTATTTTTATAAAGTGGACACTTCGAGGTATCAGTGTTTTAACTTTAAGAGATGAATCAGAAGTGGTGGAATTTCAGAAGGACCTTCTAATCGCCCCTCAAATCTTACCACAAACTCAGCCCCAGCCTTGCCTTTGCCCGGGAGGACACCAGAGGGGCGGGCTACGGTGCTGCGGCGTGCTTAAAGGGACCAGCCTATGGAGCCTGGGGCTAAAGGTAACTGGGAGACACACTTTGGCAGCATAAGGAAGAATTTTTACCCCAATCTGTTAGGACTAGGAAGCTTTGTGAGGTAATGAGTTCCAAGTCTTTGGAAGCATTTAAGTAAAGCTTAGAAAGATACCTGGGAGAAATATTGTGGAGAGGATTGAGATATTATGCATCCCAGTCAAGGTAGAGCCAGGGAGCCAGAAACAACTCTAGCTAGTCTAGACAGGGGGCATTTCGTCCAGGGAATTGGTAGCCTTGGCCAACAAGTCAATCAGAGATTAGAATGAAAAGCAAACATCACCCCTAGGACTGGAGGGACAAAGGGAAAAGCTGGTGTTTCAGGGCCCAGAAACTGGGGCCACTCAGGCCAGTGCTAAAGCCATGTTGGGTCTTCCCTGAGGGAGCTGGGGCCGTGGAGAGAGGTGCTGTCTGGGCTGGAGCCTCAGAGGAGACGCAGCCCCTGCCAGGGAGCTCCTGCTGACATGGCAAGGGAGGAGTAGGACTCCAGCCTTTCCCTTCCTCCTGCCTTCTAGCGTCCAACCGGTGCTTCCCGTTGGCCAAACCCAGATGGGAGCCTGTTGCACGGGAACGTGGACCGCGGTGGAGCCTAGGGCATGGGGTCTGAGAGCAGCTTCCCCACTGATCTGCACTGTGGGCCTTCGGACCAGATGAACTGTAAGCTTCCTTTCAAGTGTAACAGACAAAAACTAAACCTCTCCAATTCTACTGTTTTAAGACACTCCTGCTAGCAAGTATCAGCCAGTTCCTAGGAAAAGAGACCAGTGAACATCTAGAGAGCTAGCGTACAAATTCCACCCCCTTGTTTCAGGGACATTTCTTCATTGCTCACTATCTGGTACCACGTGAACTACACTTGATAGAATATTCTTATTCCATATTTTTTTCAGGCAACGGTGTAAAGGTGGGGATTGTGGACGACTTCTGTGTTCTTGTCTTTCTGGTTTCCTGGTCACAGTATTAGAGTGAAACGGTTTTGATCATTGCATTTTTTTATTCTTTACTAAAGTATTATTTTCCTTCCTCTTAGAGGATCTGGGGAAGGGCCATCATCAAAGCACACACTCTAAGTGCCTTTGCCCGGCACTAACAGCACCAGTTGTCCAGGCCCCTCCTTGGCATCACATTGGGTTGGAAATTGGGGGTGAATGGGGAGCAACTGCGGGGTGTCTGGGTCTCATTCTGACCCTGTTAAGATGCCCCCAGCCTCTCTCCTTCTCACAATTTCGGCTGTTTCCCTGAAACTGGGTGTCTAGGTGCTCTTTCTTAGAGATGCAGTCAGCCTGCCTTGGCTTTGCTGCAGCCCGGCATGATGTTCTTTGGGTCTAACAACCTACTAGAGATGAACACATTTCTTCCTGTTAGAGTGGTGGCAGTGGGCAGGTTTTCGGAACGGGAGTGTGCTTTGCAGAGCTGCCATGAATCTGCCCATGGCTGTGACTTTGAAAAGCAGGGTGTTTAACCTTGAAATTCATTGAGGATGGGAACGGCGTGCAGGGGACGTTGCCAGACGCGCTGCTTCCCTGGCCCTGCATGGCCACTCTCTCCGCTCAGCTCATCCCCCCCTGCTCCTGGGCTCTGGAAATAGGGTCAAGAGGTGAAGGTAGGGCTTCCCAGGTGGCGCAGAGGTTGAGAGTCCGCCTGCCGAGGCAGGGGACCACGGGTTCGTGCCCCGGTCCGGGAAGATCCCACGTGCCGCGGAGCGGCTGGGCCCGTGAGCCATGGCCGCTGAGCCTGCGCGTCCGGAGCCTGTGCTCCGCAACAGGAGAGGCCACGGCAGTGAGAGGCCCGCGTACCGCAAAAAAAAAAAAAAAAAAAGAGGTGAAGGTACAGAACTGGAGATGACTGAGTTGAAGTCACGCGGTCAGTGAAAAGGTGACGCCTTTCTATGGTTGTAGCTTGAATGGGCATCAGAAGCAATGTTTGTATTACTTTCGGAAAGAGGCTTTTACTGCCTCAGATTTAGGGAACGGTGCTGCTGAACACGTGGAAGATGCCCAGAAAACATTGACCAACGGGCTTTGTCGCCTCCCCTAAAGGCACTGAATTTGTTATTTTATTGTTTGCTGTGACTTCCTGGCATGTAGGGTTGGATTTTAAATGTGTCATCCTGTGCAGTTAAATGTCAGGGAATGAAACAGCAGGTGTGTTCACATGCTTCTCTCAACCCTACCTCTCCAGCTTACTTTTTGAAAAGCAGAACATAAATAGCTTGTTTGGACAAGTATTATGGTTATTAATACATATTTCGATAGCACCATCTACTTTCATAGGCCTGAACAGTAAAGAAAATTGTTCCAAAAGAAAAAAGAGAACAGAATCTCCTCACCTTGGGAGCAGAAAACTTCCTCTTGTTTGCAGTCGCCGCCTGTTTGGGTGGCTACATTTTGACCGCAGCTCGTCTTGTTTCCATTACTTAAACAAGGGATGCACCTGCAGTCTACCTCTGGGAGGTGACTTCCTACCCAGTCTTTGCTAGGCCAAGGGGGAGGGAAAACTTGAAGCTAGGGGTCAAAGTTCCTGTCTTGAAAAATATCAATTCCTTTTGGTTCAAACACTGAGTAAATAATATTGATAGTAGCTCCCCACCTATTAAATATTAACTCACGTGAGGTGTCTCAAGTAAATGATTTTTCTGTAGTTACTATCAACATCTTTCCAAAGATATGCTACACACTTACTTGCCTTTCAACACAAAGGATTTGGAACATATCTCAACCTTTTCTAAATAATTTATTGTAATCAATGTGGTTGTCATTCAGTCTAGATGCTGTATTTCAGGGCGATAATCCCTGGGACTTGTGTTTGCTGTATTCTTTTACTCTGTCTACTTCCATAGGTAATTCCTTCTTTCTTTGAGCGAATGTTTATGGAGCACTTACCATGTTTGAGGCAGTGTGGATACAAAGATATATGCAGAACACTCTCTGCTGTCAGGAACTGCTGAGTTTGGCCAGGGAAACAGACACATACATACATTATGATCTACATGTAATTCAGTGGCACAGGCGGGCAAATGTGATGGGAAGGTCTCACATAGGAGGGAATATTTGGCTTGGGTCTTGAAGGATGAGTAGGAGGTTCATGACCAGAGACCCTAGGAAAGGGCATCTCAGGTACTGAGCCCAGCATGTAGGTGGCTGTGAAAGTATAGCGCCTGAATGGGAAAAGCACAGTGTGTTTGCAGGGGTGGGCGTGCATGAGACTATGGGAGATGAGAAACTGTCCCTTACCCCCAGGACTCTATTTTGTGTTTTCATCTCTGCTGTCACTTTGCCCGCTTGCACCTTCTTCTCCCTCCTACCATTACAGTACTTTGTCTTTTGTGGGCTGTGAAACCAGACACTCAAGCTTGTCAGTGTTTAAAGTAAGAATAATAAGCTTCCAAGGGACGGCTTCCTCTATGAACAGAGTGTAAGGGCTTTGGTGCATCTATTTTGGCCGTTCAGAGATTCCTGGCTCTCATTTGCACATTGGATGATGGAGGATGCCAGAGAGGTGTGACCCCCAAAATGAGGTTTCTCTCTGATTGCTTTTCGTAAGGCTAAACAGAGACAGAAAGAGTTAACATGGAACTCACTCACGATGGAGGATGAATGAGTCAGCATTTGCAAAGCATTTGGCTACCTTTCTACAAAGGGTGCTGTTGGATACAAGGACATCATTGTCAGAAATTCTAAGAATGAAGGATGGTGGCAAATCTCTTTAAATAACCTGCAATAGCTCCCATCAACATTCTTCTAAGGTACCAGCTCTGTGCTTTGATTCTGGGATAACCCCCTGCTCACTGCAGATTTGAGGACTTGATAGGTATCAAAGCATGAGAGAAAATGATGGCATAAAAATAATCAACATCGGGGCTTCCCTGGTGGCGCAGTGGTTGAGAATCCGCCTGCCGATGCAGGAGACACGGGTTCGTGCCCTGGTCCGGGAAGATCCCACATGCCGCGGAGCAACTAAGCCCGTGAGCCATGGCCGCTAGGCCTGCGCGTCCGGAGCCTGTGCTCTGCAACGGGAGAGGCCACAACAGTGAGAGGCCCGCGTACCGCAAAAAAAAAAAAAAAAAAAAAAAATCAACACCAACAGAGCAGGGAGTAAGAATCACCTCCATTCTGTGGGCTGCAGCAAGCACGGGACACAAAAAAGAAATGACTGACGTCAGCGTATAAACATACGCCCCGATGAGACCTGGCCATTCATTTCAGTGGGGAAGTTATAGCCCAGGACCACAGAAGGAATGTAGGCTTAAAAGTGAAACGCTTTGGGGACATATCCCCGCCCCCACCCCCACAACCTCCAGTGCCTCTGAGGAACCATATTGTCAGTTTACTGACCCCATGCCTGTCTCTTCCTGCTACAGCTCTGGAGTCCAGGTTCAAACAAGGTCGAATATTTGGCTTCCTGGCAGGGACCATTCTTTCTACAGACCTATTAAATGGAGTCCAGGTGCAAGCATACTTTGCAACATGCCCTCCTCCCATGGCCTTAACCTTTGCTGGAGCTCACCTGAAGATCCCAGGTTATATGATGTCACTTGCTAATAAACAGGAGTGGTGTTGCCACTTGAGTTGGAGCCAAGCACAGAAACCTTACTGAGGCAGAGAGTAGCTCAGGATTGTTCTGAAGTTTTCTTTAGAAAACAGTCATTTCACTGATACCTACTATATACAAAGCATTGCGCTAGGTACTCTTGAGGGATTAAAAATAAAAAGGCAGGGTTATTTATTTATTTACTTTAAAAGTAAATACATTTATTTATTTATTTTTGGTTGCGTTGGGTCTTCGTTGTTGCTCACAGGCTTTTCTCTAGTTGTGGTGAGCGGGGGCTGCTCTTTGTTGCGGTGCCTGGGCTTCTCATTGTGGTGGCCTCTCTTGCTGCAGAGCACGGGCTCTAGGCATGTGGGCTTCAGTAGTTGTGGCTCGTGGGCTCTAGAGCGCAGGACCAGTAGTTGTGGCTCATGGGCTTAGCTGCTCCACAGCATATGGGATCTTCCCGGACCAGGGCTCGAACCCATGTCCCCTGCATTGGCAGGCGGATTCTTAACCACTGTGCCACCAAGGGAAGTCCCACGGCAGGGTTATTTTTAAAGAGGGTTTTATAGTCCTGTTGGTAAGAAAATACATAAATACAAAGATCAACATATCAATTCATGGGTTCTGGTTGAATGGAGATTGGATTTATCTGACAGAGTTTGCTGGGAGCACGTTCTTATCTCCAACGGAGGAGGAGGCAGTAGGGCCAGCTTCGTGGGCACACGACCTAGACAGTCACACATGGCCCTAAACTTAGAAGGGCCCCTTGCTTGCTTTACTGCTCTGCAGTTAGCATGCTAAATTCTTAATGAGTTTTGAGCAAGGGGTCTCAGATTTCACCTTTGCTATGGGCCCTACAAATTATGTAGTTGGTCCTGGGAGGGGGGGTGTCTGTGATGTGGCTTGCTTAGAAAAACAAAGCAGTATCTTGTAGAAGAGCAGCTGATAGATTGGCTTGGTTGAGTTGAAGAGCCCAAGTGTAGGAAGTGTGGGAGAGGGAAGAGTCCCTTGAGGGAAGATGACACACCTAATGAAAGCCAACACTTCTTTTTTATGCGTTTGCACATAACTTGTATTAGCCTACGATATCCCAAGGGATGGACAGGTTTAGAATAGGTCTGAGCGTGCCATTTCCCTCCTGGCCCCATCAGAGATGTCGTGTGGGCCAATCCATCCCACTGTTCCATCCCTGCTCGCACTTCGGTGTTCAGAACCAGGCTCTGTGTGGCTTCCCCGAGAGACATTCCTGCCAGCAGTACTGGAAATCCCTTTGCTGACCTTCACCACTTTTACCAGGAAGAGTTGGTAGGTCAAAATTCATTCCATTCAGCTTATGAGGTGTGAGAATCAAATCACTGTGTTCCAAGATGTCTGAGATTGAAATTCATCTGGTTAAATCCCAAATAGACGGACTCCCCTAAACTCTCCCCCAAGTTCACTCTCAGGTTAGCCTCTGATCACGGTTAATGTTCCGGGGCAGGGTCAGGAGAACCAGGGAAGGGGACTCTCTAAGCTCTAAGCACATGTGATTATTTGGAGGTAAGTGAAGGAGTGAATGGATTCATTATTCTAAGTCACTTTTTGGGGGGGAGCTGTTTGCTGGGAGGATTGCACTTGGCACTGAAGATCGTGAAATATGAGCTGGAGAGCAAACCTCTGGTGTTGTTGCCTGTGTGTCCTCGGGCAAGCTCCTTAGTTACCAACTCGTTTCTCTGTCCCCTTGCTCTGCCATACTGAGATGTTCTGAGGGTCGGCTGTGAATTACATGGCATTCTTGGAAAGCAATTCATCGTATAAACTTAAGGTATTTTCATTAGCTGTGTCAGATCTTTGAGCGGATTTCACAGAGCCAGGCTAACATCTCAAAACATGCAAGTGTTAATTGCATCAGATTCCCTAGCCATTGTTGAAAAAAAAAAATCCATCACCTTAATTCTCTTTGTCCATTTCCTTCTCTTCCTCTTGTTCATTCTCCTCACATCAATTCAACTTACATCTTGGGGAATCTCACAATTAATCCTAAGTGGTGGTTACTCATGGGTATCATGCAGCATTTTACAAGCGGAGAGCAAGGCTTAGTGACAGGAATGATTGAAGCTGGCCGGAATAGTTTGTTCCATGGCATTAAGTCCTGCTCTGGTCACTACTAAATCTGTCCTCTGCCTGTGGGAAATTGCCTGGTGGTGTAAGGGGACTTTTGTAAGTAGTCAGAAAGTGTAAACGGATGGAACTCTTAAATTAACCAGGTCGTTTTCTTATCACACTTTATACTTAGACATAATTAAAGCCACAGCAAATGCCTAGAAGGGTTCACATGCTAAAACATTCCCAAGTCCTCAGGGGTTGGGTTACAGAGGTGCCGTCTTTATTGTCAGGTGGGCCATTAACTCAGGAGGCATCCAAGTGGTGGAAGGAATCATCTCTGAGTGGTGAACTTGGTGAACAGGGCATGTCTAAGGAAGGCGTTACATGCTTGCTGGAAGCCTATTTAAGAAGCTTTGTCTTTCCTTCTCATTACTAGAATCAACTGAGATACTTGTGGAGAATTTACGAGAAATGACCACAGATCACAGGAAGTGTAGCATTAATTGTGATAGTGCATTATATCTATAAAGAAAAAGGAATGGTTTGAGAAAAAGGTGTAAATTGTGAGGAAATTTAGTGAAATAAAATGGGATGTAAAAATGGGATTCCCTGTAGCACTTTACCGAGTAGACCCTTCACCCTGTGGGAAGGCTGCTGCAGTAGCCTCGAAACACTGGCTCCAGTTGGTGGGCGGGGGGGGGGGGACGGTATTGATGTTCTTCACAGTGAATGGCCTTTCTGATGGCTCCTAGACCAAAACGTCTTCTCAGCCGAGTTCAGTGTGTTCCCACCTGCCCGTAACTTTGTAGTCCCTGCTCTGATGGTGCAAAGATCTGGGGCTTCTCCTCAAGATTGTCTGTATAGAGTCTACTTTTGTCAGCTTCCCATCTTCACTTGGGCAACGGCATTGGTTGTGGTTGTGGAACCCACGGTTGTTTGTGATCATATACTTATGTCTCTCTGCTCATTTGTTCAGTGTTCATTCTCCTTGCTCATCTGTAAGCTCGGTGACTGTAGAAACCATGTTTGTTTTGTTACCAGTTTGAGTACCTAGAAACTCAGGCTCACTGTGGACATTTTTATCTCTTACTGCTAGTGTTTGCATGTGGGATTTCTTTCTTGTCATTTCTTGGGAAATTTCCATGTTTTTCTGAATCATGTATCCCAAGAAAAATCAGTCATAAAATCAGTAAAACTGGAGAAAATAACATACTTTTTAAAGAATTAACATAACACAACATAGAGACTATACTGGTTCTAAGGAATCCACTGATGTCAAGTAGAAAGCCAAAGCAGGAAACAGTGATACTTGGAGTCAAATATAAAGATCAGCACTTATGGGAACTGGGACAGGGACAGATAGGAAAGAATTGGTCACAATCTAATTAGCCATACTGTGGTCATAAAGTGTGGGTTTGTGGCTCTATTTCTAATGGTGAATCCTTCTTGAAAATAAAATATGTATGAATAGGTTTATGTGCACAGAGTATATTTTATACAAATCCTGTGAGTGATGCTCCAAGAAATAACATGTGTTAGAAGCAAAATAAGCCCTTAAATTGGCTATTTAGACACATGATTTTGTTAGTGCTTGCTAGGAGATCTAAATATTACATTTATTTGAATACTACCCAAGACTGCTGGCTGGCATTTTCCACTGTTTGAATATTCTCTATAGGCTATAGCTCTTTGAAAATACTACTAAATTTAGTATTTCTTATTTATTAAAACTTTTAAAACTATCCATAATAATGAATAAAATTATAAAGAATATTTGAAGAATTAAAAATAGCTTATAATTTCAGGAATTTTCAAGAATTCTCAGGAATTCAAAATTCCCATTCCTAAATTCCAAAGATTACTATCTGTCATGATTTTGGAAACACAAAGCTACATAACAAACCACCCCACAATCTAGTTGCTTAAAATAACACCAATTATTATCTATCCCAGTTCTCAGGGTTGACTGAGATCAGCCAGATGGTACTTCTACATCTCCTGTTGTTGGCGGGAGCTGCAGTCATTTGGGGGCTGTTGAGGCTGGAACTTCTGAGATGACTTACTTACAAGGCTGGCAGTTGATGACTGTCAGTCGGGAGCTGAGCTGTGGCTTTTGGCCCTGTTCCCACCGTTCTCTTCTAGGTGTCCTCTTCATTTGGCTTGAGCTTTTAGAGTGTAGGAGCTGGGTTCTGAGATGGTGTGTCCCAAGATCAAGCTTTCTAAGAAGGAAGGAAGAGTTGCAAATTCCCTTAAAACTTGGGAGCCCTGGATTGTCACTTATGCTGCCTTCTATTAGTGAAAGCAATCACAGAGCCATGCCACATTCAAGGGGAGGAAGCATAAACTCTTATCTCCTGATGTGAGGAAGGGCATATATGTACTGGGAGGGGAGGAGTTTGGGGGCCATCTTTGGAGATCCTACCACAGTTTGTCGTCTGATTACAACCATTTGTGTCAATTTCACCCTCTTAAGATCTGCCGAAGTCTGGTCTCTGCTCTCTTTACGTCTGCAGAGGAGGCTGGAATGTCCAAGATGTCTTCCTGACTCACATGCTGATGTTGCAGTGAGTAAGGCTTGAGTGCAGCCATGTGCATGGGTCTTTGGTTCTGCCTCTCCACAGGCGCCTCCGTCCGCTTCATGTAGTCTCAGGGCCTCTCCTTCTCTACATGCTGTCTCCACCGGAGTAGGTGGGCTTCTTACATGGCAGCTCAGGACTCCCAAGAGAGCACTCGAAGAGGACAAACCTAGTGGAGCCTCTGCTTATGTCATAATTGCACATGTCCTATTGGCCCCAGCCAGCCACAGGGCTAAGCCCGGAATCAGTGTGTGAGGAGCACACAAAGGCGGGAGGAATGGCTCACGGTGGGCCACCAAACTAAGTCTGCCCTGGACGCTCGCTGAGCGTATGAATGACGGAGTGAATGGATGAATGCCCTGTCACTAGTTCATTCACGTCCAAATCCAATTTTGGACAAACGGGATCTTTCCCCAAAGGGGGTCTAGCTTCAGTCTCACCTGCACCGTTCATCTCACTGCTCCTGGCATCTGACTAGACCTGTGGTCCCTGGACCTGCCCATGGACACCTGGTGGCCCTTCCCTTGATCTCCACCCCTTACAGATTTACCCATACCTTTCAGGAAATCACGTATCTCCATCCCCTACTCCTGAGGCTTTCTTTTTAGCTCATCTTTGCTTCCTTTAGTTTAGATTTTTTCTGAGTTGTCACGACCTCTGAAAGCTCCTACAGTAGTTTAATCATCACCTGCTTTATCACTACCTACCTCACCCTTGCCTCTCAAGTTGTAGTTCACCTCTACCAGGGGCATTAGCTTCTAAAATCATAAACACACACACACTGCATAACATTTCAATTTTAGATTTTTAAAATTGAATTGATGCTATTTAACTGAAAGCCATTTGTGTGTTTTGTAGACAGTAGCCCAGTTAAACTTTATATTATACACACCTATACATATACACATTCATACACACCCCTAAACCCAGGATTCTTTCTCTCTTCTTCCCCCAAACCGCTCTCTCCAGAGGAGCCAGCCCAATGCTTCATTTCTGTCTTTGAGCCTTGGCTGTACTGAAGCTTCTTTACTGTATTTAAACTTCGGCTGGTCTCCTGTAGATCAAGAGCCAATTCAAGGTATGGATTTGCTCACTGGGACATGAAATCTCAAGGGATGAACTGGCATCACCCACATCATTCCAGTTGTAATAAGAATCTTTCTCATGCAAGGGGCTTGGTTCCTGGACTCTCTGACTTTTAAAAATATTTTTGCAAGCTCAAATAAGGTCAACAAATCATGAATGGAGGAGACTGTTTAAGAATTATAACCAAGCAATAATGATGACATTAGGCAGGGAAATGCAGATGAGCATCAGTTTTCTTTTATCTCCTCCAGTAAAATCCTTTTAAGAGAAATTTGGAGCTTTGTTACCCTGGAAAACATAGCTGCTTATAGGGAGAGATGAGATCATGTTTTTCTATTGCACTGAGGAAACTTAATTATTAGAAATTCCAGACTTTCTAGGGGACTCTGACTCATGTTTTGAGACCACATTTTATTCAGCAAACCATAACATTCACATGACCATCTCTCTCTCATCTGAAGCACCCAGCACAACATTATGCTTGCAAATGTTTAAGCATTTTTCTCAGAGTAGAATTCTGTGTGAGTCCCTGCCTTATTTCTTTTACCTCCTACCCACCTCGTCTGCCTCGCAGATGGAAGCAGAAAGTGCACATTAATATTCGTCACTCCCCCAACTGGTGGGAGGCAGAATAAAGTCACACTCTCTAGTCAAGTATTGAAAGTTTTTATCACAACTTTGGTTCTACCTCATGCTCACTGACCTAAGTCTCCTTATCCCCCGCCCCCCTCCCTTCAAATCTCAGATCCCACAGGCTTTGGGTGAACCCTGGACACTGATTCATCTCTCTTAGTGGTTACCTCATACATTTATTTGCTCATCTGTTTAACAGATATGTGTTGAGTATCTCCTATGTCTCTGACAGTGTTCTAAGCACAGGAAATAGAGAAGTGAACAAAACAGATAAAATCCCTGTCCTCATGCAGTTAACAACAGGGGGAATTCATACTGCAAACATGGTAATTAATTTTAATATATACTTTGTTACAAACATTATGTAATATAATGTTAGCATCAATAATTAGTTGGAGAGGAGGGCGATGAGAAAAGTGCAACAGGGAACGGGAAAAGGAGTGTCAGCAGCAAGGGTTGCAATTTTATTTAAAGATTTTTTTCAACTTTATTGAGGTATAATTGACAAATGTAATTGTATACATTTAAAGTGTACAGCATGATGATTTGAGATACATTGTGGAATGATTACTAAGCTCAAGATAATTAACACATTTATCACTTCACATAATTAACTTTTTTTTTTTTGGTGGTGGTGTGAATGCTTAAGTTCTGCACTCAACAACTTTCACGTGTACGATACTGTATCAGTAACCAGAGTGACCATGCTGTACATCAGAATCTCAGAATTTACTCTTCTTAAAACTGGAAGTTTGTATCCTTTGACCAAAATCTCCCCATTTCCCCCCCTCTTGCCAGCCCCTGGGAACCACCATTCTATTTTCTATTTCTATGAAATTGGCTTTAAAAAAAAATAGATTCTACATATAAGTGATATCCTACAGTATTTCTCTGTCTCTGTCTGGCTTATTTCACTTAGCATAATGCCCTCCAGGTCCATCCATGTTGTTACAAATGGCAGGATTTTCTTCCTTTTTATGGTCTAGTAATATCCCACCACATATGTATTTCACATTTTCTTTATCCATTCATCCACTGAAGGACATTTAGGTTGTTTTCATATCTTGGCTGTGTAATGCTGCAGTGAACAAGGGAGTGCAGGTATCTCTTTGAGATACTGATTTCATTTCCTCTGGATACATATCCAGAAGCGGGACTGCTGGATCATGTGGTAGTTCTATTTTTAATTTTTTGAGGAACCACCATGCTATATTCCATAATGGCTGGACCAGTTTTCCTAACAACAGTGTAGAATGGTTCCCTCTTCTCCATATCCACACCAACATTTGTTATCTCTTGTCTTTTTAATAATAGCCATCTTATGTAAAGGTGGCCATCTTATTACAGTTGTGAGGTGATACCTCATTATGGTTTTGGTTTGAATTTCCTTGATAATTAGTGATGTCAAGCACCTTTTCGTGTACCTATTGGCCATTTGTATGTCTTCTTTGGAAACATGTCTAACCAGGTCCTTTGTCTATTTTTTAATTGGATTATTTGCTTTTTTGCTATTGAGTTGTATGAGTTCTTTATACATTTCAATATTAACCTCTTATCAGAAAATTGACTTTTCAATTTATTGATTGTTTTCTCTGCTCTGCAGAAGCTCTTTAGTTTGATGTATTATTTTTTTTGCTTTTGTTACCTGTGCTTTTGGTACCGTATCCAGGAAATCACAGCCAAGACCAATGTCAAAAAGCTTTTCCTTTATGTTTTCTTCCAGGAATTTATGGTTTCAGGTCTTACATTTAAGTTGTTAACCCATTTTGAGTTAATTTTTGTGAGTGGTATAAGATAGGGGTCTGACTTCATTCTTTTGCCTGAGATATCCAGTTTTCTCAGCACCATTTATTGAAGAGACTATCCTTTTCCCTTGTGTGTTCTTGGAACGCTTGTCAAATATTAGTGGATTGTATATGGGTTTTTTTTTCCAGGCTCTCTCTTCTGTTCCATTGGTCTGTGTGCCTGTTTTTATGCCAGTACTATTCTTTTTTTTTTTTTTTAACATCTTTATCGGAGTATAATTGCTTTATAATGGTGTGTTAGTTTCTGCTTTATAACAAAGTTGATTACTGTAACTCTGTAATTAGTTTTAAATCAGGAAATGTAATTCTTCAGCTTTCCTCTTCTTTCTCAAGATTTCTTTGGCTATCTGGGGCTTTTGGGGTTCCACACAAATTTTAGGATAATTTATTCTATTTTTCTGAAAACTACCATTGGGATTTTGATAGGGATTGCATATTGAATCTGTAGATCACTTTGTATAGAATGGAATTTCCAGAATATGAATTCTTCCAATTCAAGAACATGGGATATCTTTCCATTTATTTGTGTCTTCTTCAATTTCTTTCATCAGTGTTTTATAGTTTTCAGTGCACAGGTCTTTCACCTCCTTGGTTAAATTTATAACTAAATATTTTATTGTTTTTGATGCTATTGTAAATTGGATTGCTTTCTTAATTTCTCTTTCAGACAGTTCATTAGTTATATATAGTATATATATCATATACATCATATATATATGATTTAATCTTGGTAAGTTGTATGTTTCTAGGAATTATTCATTTCTTTGAAATTATTTAATTTGTTGACATATAATTGTTCATAATATCCTTTCTGGTTCTTTGTATTTCTTGGGTATCAGTTGTAATGTCTCTTCTTTTTAAACTAATTTTATTAATTTGAGTCATCTCTCTTTTTTCTTAGTCTAACTAAAGGTTTGTCAATTTTGTTTATCTTCTCAAAAAACCACCTCTTACTTTGTTGACCAAAAGATTGTCTTTCTAGTCTTTGTTTCATTTACTTCTGCTCTAATCTTTATTATTTCCTGTTTTTGTTAACTTTAGACTCAGTTTATTCTTCTTTTTTTGGTTCCTAGAGACATAAGGTTAGGTTGTTTATTTTAGATCTTTCTTTTAATGTAGGTGTTTATCATTATAAACTTCCCTCTTAGAACTGCTTTTGCTGCATCCTATAAGTTTTGGTATGTTGTATTTCCACTTTTGTTTGTCCCAAGATATTTTTTTGATTTCCCCTTTGATTTCTTTTTTGACCCATTAGTTTTTCAGTAGTTTGTTGTTTAATTTCCCCATATCTGTGAGTTTTCCAGCTTTTCCCCCATATTGATTTCTAGTTTCATACTATTGTGATTGGAAAAGATACTATATGCTTTCAATTTTCTTAATTTTTTGAAATTTGTTTTGTGACCTAAGATATGATCTATCCTGGAGAATGTTGTGTATGTGCTTGAGAAGAATGTGTATTCTGCCACTGATGCATGAAATGGTCTGTTAGTTTCATTTGACCTAAAGTGTAGTTCAAGTCCATTATTTCCATATTGATTTTCTGTCAGGATGATTTATGCCTGGCTGAAAGAGGAGTAGTAGTGAAGTCCCCTACTATTATTACATCACTATTTCTGCCTTCAGAAATATTAATAATTGTTTAATATATTTAAGTTCCCTGATATTGGATGCATATATATTTATAATCATTATATCTTCTTAATGAATTGATCCCTTTATCAGTATATAAATAAGAGACCCTTTTTGTCTCTTATTTCAGCTTTTGACTTAAAAGTCTATTTTGTCTAAGTGTAGCTACTTCTGCTCTATTTTGGTTTCCTTTTTCATGGAATATGTTTTCCCATCTTTTCACTTCCAGCCTATGATTGTCCTTAAAGCTTAAGTACCTCTTAGGTAACATATAGTTGGGTTTTGTTTTTTTAATCCATTCAGTCACTCTATGTCTTTTAATTTAAACCATTTATATTTAGAGTAATTTTTGATAGTTAAGGACTTACTAACGCCATTTTAAAAATTGCTTTCTGATTAATTTGTGGTTCCTTTGTTCCTTTCTTCTTTTGCTAGTTTTCTTTGTGAATTGATTATTTTTTATAGTGATATGCTTTGATTTTTTTCTCTATCATTTGTGTATCTATTATAGGTTTTTGCTTTGTGGTTACCATTGTAATACTTATAAGTTTATTTAAAACTGATAACAACTTAGCTTCAGTTGCACAAAAACATTCTACACATTTACATGGCCCCCTGACATCTGATGTTGTTGATGTCACAATTTACATCATTTTATATTATATATCCATTAACAAAATGTTGTAGCTATATTTATTTTTAACACTTTTGTCTTTTTACCTATATGCTAGAGTTCAAAGTGGTTTACACACTACCATTGCAGTTTAGAGTATTTTGAACTTGACTATATATATATATATATATATATATATATATATATACATATATATATATATAAAACCTTTACTAGTGAATTTTATACTTTCATATGTTTTCATGTTACTAATTAGCATCCTTATTAGCTGATTAGCAACAGCTTGAAGAACTCCCTTTAGCATTTCTTGTAATGCAAATCTAGTGGTGATAAACTCCCTCAGCTTTTGTTTGTCTGGGAAAGTCTTTGTCTCTTCTTCATTTCTGAAGGATAACTTTGCTAGGTAAAGTATCCTTCCTTGGCAGTTTTCTTTTTCTTTTGAGCAGTTTGAATATATCATCCCACTATCTCCTTGCAGATAACAAATCTGCTGATAGCTTTATTGGGGTTCCCTTGTATTTGATGACCCCTTTTTTTCCTTGCTGCTTTCAAAATTCTCATTGTCTTTTGATTTTAGAGAGTTTGATTATAATGTGACTTTGGTGAAGATCTCTTTGGCTTGAATCTATTTGGGCTGCTCTGGGCTGGGGGATGGGGTGATGCAAGTAAAATGCTTCCTGTGGTTTTCTGTGTGGCCATCCTCAGTTTCTGAGCTCTGCAGAGTTTCTGCTGCTTCTTTGTTATAGTCCAGAGCTTTCCCAGAGCTATTTTCATCAGTTTGTAGCTGTTTACTTACTATTTTGGGCAGGGAGACAAGTGTTGCGATCTTCTAGTCCTCCATGTTGCTGATGTCACCTCCTGCAATTTTATTTTGTTTTAATTAATTAATTAATTAATTAATTATTTTTGGTTACATTGGGTCTTTGTTGCTGCATGCGGGCTTTATCTAGTTGCAGTGAGAGGGGGCTACTCTCGCTGCGGTGCACGGGCCTCTCATTGTGGTGGCCTCTCCTGTTGTGGAGCACGGCCTCTAGGTGCGTGGGCTTCAGTAGTTGTGGCACACGGGCTCAGCAGTTGTGGCTTGCGGGCTCTAGAGCGCAGGCTCAGTAGTTGTGGTGCATGGGGCTAGTTGCTCCACGGCACATGGGATCCTCCTGGACCAGGGCTCAAACCCATGTCCCCTGCATTGGCAGGCGGGTTCTTAACCACTACGCCACCAGGGAAGCCCTGAAATTTTAAATAGGGTGGTCTGGGGAGGCATCACTGAGAAGGTGAGGTAGGGCAAGCCACGTGGCTCTATTTTAGGAACAGGAAAAAGGAAGTGCCAGTGTCCTGAGATGGAAGCATGCCTGGTGTGTGGCTTAAACATGAGGTGACTAGCGTGGCAGGAGCTGAGTGAGCAAGGGTGAGAGTAGCAGAAGGTGAGGTCAAAACTGACAGGAGGCCAAATTGTGTAGGGCCTTGAAGGACCTTGTAGATTCTGGGTTTTACTCTGAGTGAGACGGAAAGTCCTTGGAAGGTTTTGCTTACAGGAGTGCTCTGACTTTGCTTTTAAAAGTAGTCTGGTTTCTGGGTTGTGAATAGACTCTAGGAGGCTAAGAGTGAAAGTGGCAGACTCATTCAGTCTGTTGCAGTACTCTAAGAGAAAGGCAGTGCTGGTTCACAGAAGAGGTGGGAAAAAGCAGATGGAGAAAACGGGAGAAAGAGAAGAGTCAAGGTCACTGAATGGTGTCAGCCTGAGTGACAGGAAGGATACAAGTGCCACTCGATAAGCTGGGAAGGTTTTGGAGGAGCGGTTGGAGGGAGTTATCTGGTTATTTGAGTTTTTGACTGTTCAGCTGAGATGGCTATTAGGTACCCAGCACAGATATGTGGCATGCCTCTGGATCGGTGAGTCTGGGGTGCAAGGGAGACACCATGACTGGAAAGATAAATCCTATCTTCTTTTACAGATTTGACCCCAAATCTCAGTCCATTTGTATGAAGATCTTCTGGCCTCCCAGA
Organism: Kogia breviceps; assembly: GCF_026419965.1. NCBI lineage: Eukaryota > Metazoa > Chordata > Mammalia > Artiodactyla > Physeteridae > Kogia > Kogia breviceps. The sequence goes on along the minus strand of NC_081322.1, from coordinate 81,376,986 downwards.
GACCCTCCTTCCCAGCCTGATTTCCCTAACTCTGCTGCCTCTGGGACCCTGCTTGTGTCCTTGTCACACTCTCTATTCACTGTGGACCTAATTCCTAGCTCAGAGTCTTCTGCTCCACCCCCCCAACCCCCACCCCCCGTGATGATTCTTGGCAACCTCAGCATCTAGGTGGACGGTCTGCACCACATCCTGGCCTCTCAGTTTCCTGACCTTCTCATCTGCAGTGTTTTTCTTTTTTCTACATCAGTTAGCCACCCACTCCCAAGGCCACATCTTAGATTTCTGCGCCAAAATAACCTTAAAAATCCCTCAAATCTCTGAAATGCTAATGCCCACGCTCCTACCAAAGGCTTTTATTCTTTTCGCTGTTTAAGGAATTCCCACTATAATCATTCCTTGGCCTCCTTGTAGTCAATTGAACACCCTAATTTCTCACTGTTCATTAATTCCCTCCCAGCTTCCTTCATTTTGTGTTCAGCTTAGGTTCCTTCTTCGATCAGTATTGCTGTCTTGCAGACACCTGCTTCTTTTTGGCTATCCTACTCTCTTTTCAGAACTCATCATCTAAAGCACTTTAACAACACCAGAGAGCCTTCAGAATTATCCATGCCTAGCCCCACTGCAGGCGAACTGAATCAGTCTCTGGAGGAGGAGCCCAGGAATCCGTATTTTTTTAAAAGCTCCCTGGTTGTTCTAACATTCCTCTGGGGCTGAGAAGCGCTGCCCCAGTGAGCCCAGCTGTGTGCCTTGTCCTGCCCGTGTCTGAGCCGCTGCGCCTCGTTGGAGGAAACCACAACTGAGCAGACTGAATTCCCCTTAAATCCTTGATCTCAGACCTCGGGAGCGTTTCCAGTACCACCTGGCCATGTGGCCACACGTCTCCGTAAGCTCCCTGCGCCCTCCTCTGAGATGCCTGTTTTATACTTTTAATCTCAAATCTTCTCTCTTTCCTCCTCTCCCCAGTCGCACTCAGCTGATGACTTCACCTCATCCTGCGTTGGAAAAGTGGAAACCATCAGATGGGGACTCCTCAATCTCCCCGTTTTCCCCCTTCCATGTGCTGGGCGTGGTCGCTTTAATTCATACTTATACCTCGTTGGTTTTCTTCTCATTGTCTCTCTCCCGTAAGACTGTGAACTCTGAAGGGTCATGTTGGTTATTTATCAATGTAAAATGATACCCAGCACGGGGCCCAGATCCTATCAAGCAGAGAGAAGACACTCCAATATTTGCTGCATGAATACATAAGGCAAATCTTGATCATATGAGTTAATACCAAGATGTAGATCATACTTGCAGCTGTTTTTCTGGCTAGACAGAGGTTAGACATCATTCCAGTCCAGCAGTCCTGCTTTGCCCAGACAGAAGCAGGTCACATAACTTCCTCTTGACCACGCAGATGGTGGGTTGCAGAGGTGGGCCCAGAACTCTTACCTAGCCCAGCCCATAAGGTCAACTGCAATGAGCACTTGAGCCAAACTCCATTTGCCCATTGATATTTGGCTTTGGGATGCGGGGTCTTGTTTTTAGGGCAGAAGACGGTGACGTTGGGTTCAGGCCAGTGTCGGAATAGGCTTGTGTTTCCTCGGCATGGACTGATAGAGTTGGCGTTGGCCTTAGGAAGGAGTTGCTGTGGAACGAGGCCAGCTTGCAGAGCACAGCACTGAATTGTTCTCACCTATGCACTTGATACTTTTGTTTTTAAAAACCTCTTATTAAAAGCACTTTGCTAAAAATAAAGTTTCTAAGATACTGAGTGACTTTAAGGAGAAAGTACCTATAAGGACTTACATTGTGCTTGTCACTGTATAATCACAGACGTTTTGACAAAGATACCATTTAAGCAAGAAATAGTGAAAGAGAAACAAAGGTATCTTCTTCTTTTACGTTAAATTGGTTAAAAAAAAAAAAAAAAAAACAAATCCCAGATTGACTCATGCAAACATTATTCCGAAAGAGTGTTTCTCTTGTGTGATTTGGCCAACTGGTCTGACAGTCTCCAGATTTGGACTTGCTGTGTAGTGATAGCTTTTGTCAGAAGCTTGAAAAACTTAGCTGGAGGAGTGCTCAATCTTTAATAGGTAAAGGGGACCTTCCTGCATGCACTAGACATGGAGAGGACCATTATGAAGTAGCAGGTCTGTTTATCCAATTCCAAACTGAGTGACTGTCCTCATGGTGGCTGAACTGTGGCCCTTCTAGGGTGACCAGCCATCCCAGTTTCCCTGAGATTGATGGACCTCCCGAGATGCAGGACTTTCAGTGCCAAGTTGGGAGAGTTCTGGGAAAGCTGAAGTGGTTGGTCACCCTCAACACCGGTAAATGTTGGGGGATGACTCTTCTCTCTCCATGATAAGAAAACCCTTTCCTTAGTTCTGTGCATAGAAAAGGGAGCCACGGATCCAGACCCTGCTCTCTAACCTGCCCAGTATTAATCGATCTTCCTTTGGAAACTGAAATCCGTTGCAGATGCTCTGGCTCTGAAACAGCATTTGATATCCCACCACCTGAAAGCCCCAGCTACTCTTTTAGCTCTTATCCTGGGTTTTCTATAGACCTGGACCCATGAAAGGCCTTTCCCTAATATGAAGATTACTGCAGTTTTATGTGGTCCGAGTTATTGTAACCCACTCTCCCCATCACTCCCTGCCCAGCTGGAGCTAGACCAGTAACCCAGCTTAGTTTGCCACTGTCAATATGATGATGGTGAAGCCACCTAAATGCTCTGGTTCTTCATTTCTACCTCTGTAAATGAAAGTGTGGCATTTCCCACATTTAAAGTGCAGCCTATAATATCTGGGGACTCCAAGATTCTCTGTGAGAATGGATAGTAAATAGGATAAAAAAAATTCTCCAATAAATATTTCCAAAATCCATATTATAAAATTAGGTTGTCAAGTTCCTGTCTATTCATCTTTTCGTGCTTGCTTCCCACATCCTGACATTGGGAATAGTTGCCAAAATAAATCAAAATCTCACTGTTTGAAACATGCATTAGTGATATTAGATGAGAAGAATTTTCCAGACAGTTTTGAACTCTTACTATGATGTGATTTAGGCTGAAGTGTTTGTAAAGTTGGCCTGAAGTTTGGCAAATGATCACAAATTGCCTGGCATTATTTAGCTCTGTATGATGGTTTAATTTTTATGAGTGTGTGCCTTGCTTCCTCAATTAAATTGTAAGATTATGGGGGCCAAGAAGCAAGGGTTATGCTTCCAGAAATTCTCCACAGTGCCTAGGACAGGGCTCTGCACACATTGAGTGGGAAGGCTGTGTATATAGTCATTGAGCGAAAGCATTGTATTTCTCCAGGTATTGGCATTTGTGTTGGTTGGTGGATGGCCTGTCAGTAGAGTGGCCTTGGAGAGTGAATTATGTGTGGAAATGGCTCTGGGTCATGTGAAGAACATCCATTCATTCATTAGGTTGTAATTAACCCTACAGGTTCCCACTGTGGTGTTAACATTGAATAAAAACAGAGACAAGATAAAAAGCTCTTTCATGTTGACACGAACTTGAATAGGCCAGCTATTAACCACTGATGTTGAGCTCTATTTTGTCAAGATAATTTCATGCCTCACTTTGAGGTGGATCTAATGTTGGGAATATTTCCTCTAATGCTCAGCTTGCACACCCACCTTGGGGTATTAAGGCACCACACTAAGATGAGCTGTGAGAGAAAAATCAGCGTCATCGTTTTTCTTATTTTTAAATACAAAATGAAACAGATCTTGTGCCGGTTAGTTCTGATAAAAACTTCTAACCTTTGTTGTCTTATATTTATCTTTTTTTTCAAGTGGAAAGAATTCTAATTATGGCTATGGAGACCTGAGGTATTTGTGTATATTATGTCATAGAAGTACACAGTGTAATTATTATTATTATCAATAAATCTTCTTATCAATGAATCTTAAAACAGTGGAATCATTGCATTCCTTTTTAGCAGGGAAATTGTACATTATATACTACTAATGGCTACTACTATGAATCATTTTGGCCTACTGTGTCAGGGATGGAAACAGGTTTTTTCTTGACTGTCAGCTCTGATCTACTGGCAGTAATTGACAAGAGCACGGAGGTAAGGATTATGAAGCTACCTCTAGACCAGGCGTCAGCAAACATGTTTTGTAAATGACCATAGTAAATATTTCAGGCTTTTTGTACCATATGGTTCCTGTTGCAACTATTCAACTTTGCTGCTGTAGCATAACGATAATAAATAAACCCAAGGGCATGGCTATGTTCCAATAAAACTTTATTTACAAAAATGGGTGGCAGTAAGATTTGGCCCATGGGCCATGGTTTGCTATATCCTGCTCCAGACTCAGAAAAGGTAATGGCCGATTCGTTTTGTCTGCTATGGGCATGAAAGCAAGAAGTAGTGCCACGGATACCCTTCCTTTCTTTTCTGTGAGTGCCCACAGCATTCAGTGAAAAAGAGTTCTGATCATAACTCTGGCTATTGATCAACAAGCATAACCTAGATAGATCAACAGAGGTTTTATTTTTTTTTTATTTTTTTATTTTTTTGCGGTACGCGGGCCTCTCACTGTTGTGGCCTCTCCCGTTGCGGAGCACAGGCTCCGGACGCGCAGGCTCAGCGGCCATGGCTCACGGGCCCAGCCGCTCCGCAGCACGTGGGATCTTCCCGGACCGGGGCACGAACCCGTGTCTCCTGCATCGGCAGGCGGATTCTCAACCACTGCGCCACCAGGGAAGCCCCCAAAAGAGGTTTTAGACGAGAATCAGCCCGTTGCTCTCTACATAAATTAATACAGTCTGTAATCACTTATCCACAATTCTAAAATTCCAAAAGCTTTGGAAATCCAAAGCTTTTTTGTTTCAAGTGGCAAAATCTGAGCTGTCTCATTTGGCAGTAAAACCTAGCTGGAGCGGACATAAGGCTCTTTGTAATCTGTATTTATCCTGCTTAATGTGACAATTGATATGTCTTGCTGTTTGATTATAGGATGCCTTCCTAGACTCTGCTGGGAGGGTTACATACTGAAAGGTATATGTACCAAATTACCTTTCTGAAATCCAGAAATTTCTGAGTTCTAAAACCACTTGACACTGAGAGTTTCTGATGAGGAACTGTGGACTTATAAACACAAACTCTCCTTTTTCTTTTATGGAAGGAAGAACATCTTCAAGAAATGCATGTCTGAATAACGACAATAAATTAGTCTAATCAAGCCATCTGACCAATTGCTAGTTATAATTGTGTAACCAGCTTAATCACCTGTGTTAATGAAGAGTTAAGTTTCAGATTTTCAGCCCAAGTAAATCCAGGAAAATCAACATTAATCTTTCCCATAATGACCTTTTCTCTACTCCTTTTATGTAAATGCATTTTGACAGACGGTGCTGTTTGGCACATCTGTCCATACAGAATTGTGCAGACCTTTGTGGTCAGTAATTGGCTTCTACAATCTTGGGTTATCTCTGCAGGTGCAACCAAGTGTGGTATATTGCAGTGAAGGTCCAGGGGATGTATGAGCATTGATTTGGATCAGATCTCAGTACTCATTAGAACCAGAAGTTAGAAGGACTAGACCTCAATCTTGCCCTTCCTCTAGCTGTGTCATGTTTCTACTCGTCCATAAAATGGGGCTATTGACACTAGGGTGGAATAGCACATCTCCATTGTCTTTATGTATCAATACCTGCCACCTTTTGTCTACCTTTATTCCAGGATTTACTCTTTCCTGCTTTCCATTGGACCACAATTTCCTTGAGAGTAAGAAAGCATCTTTTGTCCCCTTGTATCTTCAGTCTTTAGCCCAGACGTCAGTTATGTTTGTTGACCAACTGAATGCTCATAGATTCAAGGACTTAAAACTAAAGGGGTTCTCAGATACCATCTTCTCAAAACTTTCTATTTTATAGATGAGGAAACTGCTATCTAGAGGTTTATTAGACCGTCCCACGTGCTGGATATGATTACCAAGCACTGTACTGACACTATTTTATTAATTCTACAACAGCTCTGGGAATTAAGTGCATCATCCAGTTTCACAATCAGGCAATTGATTCTCAGAAGGTTAAGTAACTTGATGAGAAGCAGTACAGGTTACTCCAGGTTGAACCCAGGGTCTTTCTTACTTCAGTGTGTATTTTTTTCCATCATATTGTAGGATCGTGCCTGTCCCTAATGACTGATAGTTGCCCCTAGATCCTTCTAGGGTACTCTGTTCATTTTGATTCATATCCACTGGAGAATATTAAGATGAGTAAATATAATCCTTGCCCTGACACAGTTTACAGTCTGGAGGAGAAGCAGATGTTTGTAACCTGGATTGCTGCTATAGCTTCTCCCCGCCTCCCACCTCGGCTTATTAGTATACAATTAACAAATAAAATTGTAATATATTTAAAGTGTACAATGTGATAATTTGATATACATAGTGAAATAACTACCACAATTAAGTTAATTAACATATCTGTCACCTCACATACTTACCTTTTTTTTTTAGTGAAATCTCGTAGCAACTTTCAAATGTACAATACAGGATTATTAACTGTAGTCACCATGCTGTACGTTAGGTCCTCAGAACTCATTCTTCTTATAACTGAAGGTTTGTACCCTTTGACCGGCATCTTGCCATTTCCCCCACCTCCGGCTCTTGGCAACCACCATTCTTCTGTTTCTGTGAGTTCAACTTTTTTTTTTTAGATTCCACATACAAGTGATATCATACAGTATTTGTCTTTCTCTGTCTGGCTTATTTTACTTACCATAATGCCCTCCAGTATCATCCATCGCAGAATTTTCTTCTTTTTATGGCTGAATAATATTTCATTATATATATGTATATATACAAACTATATGTTATACTATATATATACACTATTCGTTATACTCTCTCTCTCTCTCTCTCTCTCTATATATATATATATATATATATATATATGTATATATATATATATATATATGACATTTCTTTATCCAATCATTGTGATGAATGGTTAGGTTGTTTCTGTATCTTGGCTATTGTGAAAAATGCTGCAATGTACATGGAGGTGCAGATATCTCTTTGAGACAATTACTTCATTTCCTTTGGATATATATCCAGAAGTAGGATTGTTCTATTTTTAATTTTTTGAGGAGCTTGCATACTGTTTTCCACAATGGCTGTACCAATTTAGATTCCCACTAGCAGTGGGCAAGTGTTCCCTTTTCTCCACATCCTCGCCAACACTTGTATCTCTTATCTTTTTGATAATAGTCATTCTAACAGGTGTGAGGTTATACGTCATTGGGGTTTTGATTTGCATTTCCCTGATGATTAGTGATGTTGAGCATCTTTTCATGTACCTGTTGGCCATTTGTATATCTTCTTTGGAAAAATGTCTATTCAGTTCCCTTGTCCATTTTTAATAGGGTTATTTTTTTTCTATTGAATTGTAAGAGTTTCTTATATATTTTGCATATTAACCCCTTATCAGATATGGTTTGCACATATTTTCTCTCATTCTGCAGGTTGCCTCTTCACTTTGTTGATTATTTCCTTTGCTCTGCAGAAATTTTTTTAAGTGATAGTCCCACCCACTTGTTTAATTTTGCTTTTGTTGCCTGTGCTTTTGTTGTCAGATCCAAAAATGATTGCCAGGATTGGTGTCAAGTAGCTTTTCTCCTATGTTTTCTTCTAGGAGTTTTATGGTTCCAAGTCTTTTATGGTTTCATTTAAGCCTGTAATCCATTCTGAGTTTATTTTTGTGTATGGTGTAAGATAAGGTCCAATTTCATTATTTTGCCTGTGGATATCCAGTTTTCTCAATACCATTTAATGGAGAGATTATCCTTTCCCCATTTCATATTCTTGGTGCCTTTGCTGAAAATTAGTTGACCATACATGTGCGGGTTTATTTATAGGCTCTTTATTATGTTCCATTGATCTAGGTGTCTGTCTTTACACCAATACCATACTGTTTTGGTTATTATAGCTTTGTAATATAGCTTGAAATCAGGATGTGTGATGTCTCCAGTTTTGCTCTTCTGCTCAAGATTGCTTTAACTATTCTGGGTCTTTTGTGGTTCCATATGAATTTTAGGATTTTTTTTCTATTTCTGTGAAAAGTGCTGTTAAAAGTTTGATAGGGATAGCAATGAATCTGTAAATCACTCTGGTTTGCCATAACTTCTTAACTAGTTTATTTGCTTTTCCCCTCATCCCCTTATAGCCTTTACTCTGTATAGCACCAGAGTAATTCTGTTGATTTATAAGAAGATCAAGTCCCTCCTCTGCTCTAAGCCCTCTGATGATTTCTGACTGAACTTAGTGTAAAAGCCAGAGTCCTTTCAGTGGCCAATAAAGTCCTTTGAAGGCTGGCTGCCATTATTTCTCTGACATAATCTCTTGCCTCCCTCCCTTTGCCCATTCCATTCCAACCATATTGGTCTTCCTGCTCTACCTTGAACATGTCAGGCATGCTCCTACCTCAGGACCTTTGCATTTGCTATTCTTCAGGCTTGGAAGACTCTTTCTCAGATATCCTTGCATGGTTTTCTCTTTTATCTTTTTTAGTGAGATTTTTCACTGTTCAACCTATTAAAAATTGCAATCCCTCCTATTCTTCATTTGCCTGGTATATAACAGGCACTCATATTTTTAAAATATTGAATAAAATATATTATTTGGTGGAATGTAACTGGTACTTTGAAGATGTCTAACTGAAGTGTCATAGGAGCCCAGGAATCCTTTCTCCTTAACCACATGGGATTTGTAATTCCTCTATTTGGTGAGGATCAAATTTCTCATCAATCATGAAAGGTTGGACTCAGCCACACAAAGATACAAAGACATTATGCTGGAATTAATTGAAAAGTCTATTCTTTAAAATAATTATAGGATTGGATGCATTCCAGTTTTCCAAATACAAGGAACTGGTAAAATTATGAGATATCTGGTGAATGGAAAATGATACAATTAAATAAAATTTATTGTCTTGTAAAAGACTAATGACATGGACTTATTAAGAAAAATTAAAAAATCAAGTTATAAAATAGTATAAAATGATTCCATTTTTGTATGTGTATTTCAAGTAAAGTTTAAAATTATTTTCATGAGTTTTTTTTTAATTTCCATGAGTTCTTAACCTATTTTGTTCCATGAAGTCTATGAATTCCTTCTAAAATTAATGTTTTTAAATGCATAAAAATAGGATAACAAAAGGAACTAATTATATTTAAATGTACTTATCAAGATGTTAAAAGACAAAAAATTTATTTTCACATCTTTATTGGAGTATAATTGCTTTACAATGGTGTGTTAGTTTCTGCTTTATAACAAAGTGAATCAGCTATATATATACATATATCCCCATATCTCCTCCCTCTTGTGTCTCCCTCCCACCCTCCCTATCCCACCCTTTTAGGTGGTCACAAAACACTGAGCTGATCTCCCTGTGCTATGCAACTGCTTCCCACTAGCTATTTTACATTTGGTAGTGTATATATGTCCATGCCACTCTCTCACTTCATCCCAGCTTACCCTTCCCCCTCCCCATGTCCTCAAATCCATTCTCTACATTTGCGTCTTTATTCCTGTCCTGCCCCTAGGTTCTTCAGAACCATTTTTTTTTAGATTCCATATATATGTGTTAGCATACGGTATTTATTTTTCTCTTTCTGACTTACTTCACTCTGTATCACAGTCTCTAGGTCCATCCACCTCACTACAAATAACTCAGTTTCGTTTCTTTTTATGGCTGAGTAATATTCCATGTATATATGTGCCACATCTTCTTTATCCATTCATCTGTCGATGGACACTTAGGTTGCTTCCATGTCCTGGCTATTGTAAATAGAACTGCAATGAACATTGTGGTACATGACTCTTTATGAATTATGGTTTTCTCAGGGTATATGGCCAGTAGTGGGATTGCTATGTCATATGGTAGTTCTATTTTTAGTCTTTTAAGGAACCTCCATACTGTTCTCCACAGTGGCTGTATCAGTTTACATTCCCACCAACAGTGCAAGAGGGTTCCCTTTTCACCACACCCTCTCCACCATTTCTTGTTTGTAGACTTTTTGATGGCCGTTCTGACCAGTGTGAGGTGATACCTCATTGTAGGTTTGATTTGCATTTCTCTAACGATTAGTGATATTGAGCATTCTTTCATGTTTGTTGGCTATCTGTATATCTTCTTTGGAAAAATATCTATTTAGGTCTTCTGTGCATTTTTGGATTGGGTTGTTTGTTTTTTTGATATTGAGCTGCTTGTAAATTTTGGAGGTTAATCCTTTGTCAGTTACTTCATTTGCAAATAATTTCTCCCATTCTGAGGGTTGTCTTTTTGTCTTGTTTATGGTTTCCTTTGCTGTGCAAAAGCTTTTAAGTTTCATTAGGTCCCATTTGTTTATTTTTGTTTTTATTTCCTTTTCTCTAGGAGGTGGGTCAAAAAGGATCTTGCTGTGATTTATGTCATAGAGTGTTCTGCCTATGTTTTCCTCTAAGGGTTTTATAGTGTCTGGCCTTAACATTTAGGTCTTTAATCCATTTTGAGTTTATTTTTGTGTATAGTGTTAGGGAGTGTTCTAATTTCATTCTTTCACATGTAGCTGTCCAGTTTTCCCAGCACCATTTATTGAAGAGGCAAGACAAAATTTTTTATTTTTTATTTTTTGTTTATTTTTATTTTGCGGTACGCGGGCCTCTCACTGCCGTGGCCTCTCCTATCTCAGAGCACAGGCTCTGGACGCGCAGGCTTAGCGGCCATGGCTCACGGGCCCAGCTGCTCCATGGCATGTGGGATCCTCTGGGACCGGGGCACGAACCCGTGTCCCCTGCATCGGCAGGCGGACCCTCAACCACTGCGCCACCAGGGAAGCCCAAGGCAAAATTTTGATTTAACTATATATGTACTTTTTAATTATCACACTGAATAATAAAACACTTAAATATAGCCATGCTAAAATTAAATTTTACCTTTTAGTGACAAATCAGTGTGAAAGCTGTGGTAGCTTAGCTTGAATAAGAACGTTAAATTGTGAGATGGTCTTTACCAAGGCAACACTCATTCATGTTGAACATCCAATCAATTTTGATTTCTTTGTGGTCATTACAGTAGTGAAAATCTAAATTTGCAAAGATCTACCATTGTTAGTGGAACAAATTGCTTCCATAGCTTTTCTCTACTGGATGATAGTAGGCTCTCTCAAGGAACATAAGAATTCTTCAAACCTTTTTTTTTTTCCTTGATCTTTAATTTTTTAATACATTATTTAGATTTTTAAACACTGCAATATAATTTACATACAGTGAAAAGCACAGATCTTAAGGTAGAGTTCAATGAGTTTTGACTAATGCATAATCCTATTTCCTCCCCCCTCAAACATTTTCTGATTTCTATCACTATAGCTTACTTTTTGCTCATTTCAAAACTTTATACAAATATAGTCATGTAGTATGTACTTTCTTGTATCTGCCTTCTTTTGCGTATTTTATTGTTTTTGATCAATATCTATTTAATTGTGTATATTAGTTGTTCATTCATTTTTATTCCCAAGTAGTATTTCATTTTAAACAAATGATTTATCCATTCTCTTTTGATAGAATTTTTGGTTATTTCCAGGTCTTGACTATTATGAATAAATCTGCTATTATCATTCTTGTATGTCTTTTTGTGGAAATACATTTTACTTTCACTTGGGTAGATATCTAGGAATGGAATTTCTGGGTCACAAGGTAAATTTATGTTTAACTATATTAGAAACTACCAGTTTGGCAATTTGTGTGTGTTTGTTTTTTCTTGCTCTTGTTTTTGTTGTTCAGTCTGGCTAAGGGTTATTCAACTGTACTAATGTTTTTTGGTTTTTTTTTTTGCGGTATGCGGGCCTCTCACTGCTGTAGCCTCTCCCATTGCGGAGCACAGGCTCCGGACGCGCAGGCTCAGTGGCCATGGCTCATGGGCCTAGCCGCTCTGCAGCATGTGGGATCTTCCTGGACCGGGGCAAACACCCGTGTCCCCTGCATCGGCATGCGGACTCTCAACCACTGCGCCACCAGGGAAGCCCTACTGTACTAATATTTTTAAGGGAAAAAACTTTTTACTATGTTACTTTTTAAAATTATTTGTCTGTTTTTCATTTTATTTATTTCTGCCCTGATCTTTATGATTTTCTTTTTCTACTTCAGGTTTAAATTACTCATTGCTTTCTAGCTTCTTAAGGTGAAAATCTAGATAATTAATTTTAAACTTTTCTTCATTTATCATATAAACATTTAAAGCTACAACTTTTCCTCTAAGCACTGCTTTAGTTATATCTCACCCATTTTGATATATTAGCTATATGTTATTATTCAATTTAAAATATTTTCTAATTTCCCTTGTGATTTCTTCTTCAATTAATAGGTTGTTTAGAAGTATGATGCACTATTTCCAAATATCTGGAGAATTTCTAGATTTTTAAAAATTGATTTCAAATTAATTGCATTATAGTCAGAGAACATACTTTGTATAATTTCAGTCTTTTGAAAGGTATTGATATTTGTTTTTCCCTTTATTCTTTCTTTTTTGCTGTCTTTCTTGCTTTTTTAAAGTTAATCTAATATTTTTATTTACCATTTTATCTCTTCTATTAGTTTTTTAGCTATATCACTGTAATCAGTTTCCTATTGCATCTATAACAAACTACCATAAACTTATAACTTAAAACAATAAAAATTTACTATTTTATAGTGCTAGAGGTCAGAAGTCTAAAATGAGTCTCACAGGGCAAAAATCAAGTTGTCAGCAGGATGGCTGCATTTCTTTTTCAGACTTGAGGGGAGAATCCATTTCTTTGCTTTTTCAGCTTCTTGTGGCTGCCCATATTCTTTGGCTCATTGCCTCTTTGCATCTTCAAAACCAGCAATTATACCACTCTGACCTCTGATTCCATGATCACATCTGCTTTTCTGACACTTTTCACTTATTAGGACCTTTGTGATTACCTTGGGTTTACCTAGACAAAACACGATAATCTCCCTACCACAATATGTGTGTGTGGGGGGCCATTATTTTACCTACCACAATAGGGGAATATTATCTGGGAACTCCTTATTGGCAGGAGTTTTTTGTTTCTGTTTTTTTTTTTTTTGCAGTACGCGGACCTCTCACTGTTGTGGCCTCTCCTGTTGTGGAGCACAGGCTCTGGACGCGCAGGCTCAGTGGCCATGGCTCACGGAGCCTAGCTGCTCTGTGGCATGTGGGATCTTCCCAGACTGGGGCACGAACCCGTGTCCCCTGCATCGGCAGGCAGACTCTCAACCACTGAGCCACCAGGGAAGCCCTGGCAGGAGTTTTATTAGTAGTAGTATTTATTTATTAGTATTTGTTTTATTTATTAGTATTTGTTTTATTTATTAGTATTTGCTGTAGAGATTACAATATGCATCCTTAATTTATCCTGAATTAATATTTAACCACTTTATATGTGATGATATGTTATATAAGAACCTTACAACTATATAGTTCTTTTATACACTCCCATCCTTTGTGCTATTGTTGTCGTGCATTTTATTTCTATGCATGTTATGAATCCCCAGATGGATTGCTATTAATTTTTTCTTTAGTCAATTTTCCATTAAAGGAATTAAGAAATAAGAAGAGTCTTTTATATTTATCCACATATTTACAATTTCTGGCATTATTCATTCCTTTGCGTAAATCTGAGTTTCTGTTTTATACAGTTTTCCTATAGCCTGAAGATATTCCTTTAATCCTAATGTGAAGGCCTCCTGTTAACCAAATATTCCAGGTTTTATCTGAAAATGTCTTTATTTCGCTTTCATTTTAAAACAATATTTATGCTGCATGTAGAATTCTAGTTTAAGGGTTTTTTTATCCTTTGCCACTTTAAAGATATCATTTTATTGTCTTCCGACTTATGTGTCTGATGAGAGCACTACACTCATTCTTTTTGTTGTTCTCTGTATGTAATGTGTCTTTTTTCTTTGTCTGCATTTGCAATTTTCACTTATTTTTGATTTTCAGCAATTTTGATATGAGGTATGTATGTGTGGATTTTTTTGGTATGTGTATGCTTGGGTTTCATTGAATTTTTTGGTTCTGTGCATTTGGAATTTGGAAAAAAATTTTGCCATTATTTCTTAAAATGTTTTGGTCACAGTTTTGTCTCTCATCACATTCTTAGATAACAATTACGCATATGTTAGACTACTTGATATTTTCTCACAGGTCACTGAGGCTCTGTTCATTTTATTTAGTCTATTTTCAATCTGTGCTTCAGTTTTCTTGGTTTCTATTAATCTGTCTTCAACTTCATAAATATTTTCCACATTTTCCAATCTGCTTTTAAGTCAATTCAGAGAATATTTTATCACATATTTTATTTTTCAATTCTAGAAATTTCATTTGGTTGTTTCAAACAGATACCATTTTTCAGTTTAGAGTTCCCATCTGTTCAGTTATTTCTTCATATTTTCTTTTAGATCTCTGAACATATTTAGAAAAAAATATTTCAAAAATTTTGTCTGCTAATTCAAATAGCTATATCATCTCTGAGACTGTTTATATTTATTTTTTCACTCTAGATTATGAGTCACATTTTCTTGCTTTTTCATATGTCTAGTATTTTTTGATTGTCTACTGGACATTGTAGATGTAAGCTGTTGGTAGTTTGGATTATGTTCTTTATGTTTAAAGGATATTAATTTGTATTGTGTCAAGTAGTTAATTAAGGGGCTCAGTTTAATCCAGAGTGGAACTACTCTTAAAGTGTGAATTTTCTTAGGTCTTAAGTGAAAACCCCAGGTATTCATCATGGGATCTCCACTTTGCTTGGTCAGTGCTCCATTTCCTAGCATGATGAAACTTTCAGAATATTAGTCAGACCTCCCAGTGGCTTCTTCATGCTGGGCTTCTTGGCACCTTTCCTTGAACATGCACAGCATAGTTTTTATCCAAAGACTCATGGGGGCTCCATGTAGATCTCTGGGGATCCTTCACTGGCCAACTTCTCCTGACTTGTAAATTCCAGCTGCCTTGGTAGCCCCAAACACTGATATTTGTTTCCTTTTCCCAGTGAAACTGCTAATCTGTCTTTTGGCTTCACTTCTGTGTGCTGCACTTGGAAGATTCTTGTGTGTAGAAAACTGAGGGTGGATATGGAACTTATCACATGTGTTTCCCTTTTCTCATGGATCACAGCCTTGTGATTTGTGTTTGAAAATAATTGCTTCATACATTTTGTGAAGTTTAATTATTGTTTACAGTGGTAGATAAGTCTGATACCTATTATTCCATCATGGCCCAAACTGAGAGTCTTTTGTCAAAGATGTTTGAATGTAATTTCAGTTACGAGAATGTGCTACTTCACTCCTTGGTGGATAAAGCAGTAGTACCAGGTACAGATTTGACAAATAGTAGGCCAGCCATATTGTGTGTCATGTATCTATAAACAGGCACTATTATCACATGTCATTTAATGACAGGTCTAGTAATATAATTTCAAAGTATTGATGAGTATAAATGATGTCCTAAGACATCTTCAGTAACTGTAATGTGATCCTTGTTGATGGTAAGGTCACAAGCATTGTGCATATTACTGTGGTTTGTAGTTTCTATTTGACCTGAGTTCAAGTTCACTGATCTTTTCTTCTTCAGTGTTTAATCTGCCATTAAGAATATTTAGTGAAATTTTCATTTCAGATATTGTATTTTTCAGTTTTAGAAATACAAGGTTTTTTTTTAAGTTTCTCTTTCTATTAAGATAACCTACCTGTTGCTACTACTGTGGTTTATTGTCTGCTTTGATAATTAAAGGAAGTGCAAAATTTGAGTGAGGATATAAAGATGTGTTTTATTCCTATCCAAACTGGGTCACCTGGATCCCCAAATATTGCTACTGGTAACCCTTGTGTGATGATTTTGGGAGATGCTTATTTTCTTCTTTGCTCTTTTCTGTTTTTACTAATATTTTTTCAATGAGCATGTATTACTTAGTAATAGTAAAGACTATGATAGCTTAACTATGCTAACATTTAAATGGCATGTACATAAAATGTAATATTCTTTTCAATAAGATTATGTAAAGTTTTAAAAAAATGTATTGCATAATGTTGAATTCATTATATTCCAGTTAAGGTAAAATGATTAAACAGACATGTTAAAATGATGGTAATTTTTCTTAAGGATGGAAAACAGAAAAAAGCAATATGATTAAGTATCATATCAATATTTATTATAACTTTTTTCTCAATTTTAACATATTTGATACTCTATAAATAAATCTATTTCATATATAGAAAAACCATTATTTTTTTAAAATGACTTGTATGAGTAGTGTAGTTGTAACTTCTTTACGATGTATTTGTGCCTTATTAGTCTAATACATTTTAGTTTTCAGTGTTGGAATTCATTAATAATTATGTCTTGTCATTGAGAGGAGATAGCTTTTTGATTATTCATTACAGTTAACCGCATATATCTAACAAGATTATTTAAAGGTAGTTACTTCATGAAAGTAGCTTAAGATCTTGAAAAGGAAGTGTTTTTTCCTTCAGGATATTTATTAACTCACTATTATGGAAAGTATTAATAAGGTCATAAGCCAGTAATGATTAGCTTCCAAATTTTCATTTTAAGCAGTTGTTATTTAATATAAAACAATCCTGGGCTTCCCTGGTGGTGCAGTGGTTGAGAATCCGCCTGCCAATGCAGGGGACACGGGTTCGTGCCCCGGTCCGGGAAGATCCCACATGCTGCGGAGCGGCTGGGCCCGTGAGCCATGGCCGCTGAGCCTGCGCGTCCAGAGCCTGTGCTCTGCAATGGGAGAGGCCACAACAGTGAGAGGCCCGCGTACCACCAAAAACCAAAAAACAAAAACAAAAAAATAAAAATAATCCTGCTTTCCTTTTGCTGTGTTTGTAATTCCATTTGTCCTGGGCAGTGGTGTAGATAGAGTAGACACTGGAGGATACAGAGTTTCTAAATAAACAGCAAACTCCATTTAAAAGATGGCCTGTTTAAAAATTAAAATACCATGAGACAGGTAAGTGTTAAATGAACCATCCAACAGGATTTCAATAAAAGCACAAAATCCTTTCTTTCAAGTGGAGCCCTATTACAACCTGGGTCCTGGGGCAGCTTGTGGGATGCCAAAGGTCAGTCTGTGTTCTCCAAATATCACCTTACACAGGGGAAAAGGTGGTCATCTTCTGGGTCACACCTCTCCTGTGCGTGGCTGTCCTGTGCTGGGCAGCAGTATTATTTGTTAAGCATACATTGTAAGTGATGCAACCACCACCCAGACCCATCGGTACGTTTCTCTTTCAATCTGGTGCACAAATTCATTTCTTGGTGTATGGAAGCATCACTCCCTCTTCAGCCTGGGGCTCCGTGATTTGTAGTACATTCAGTATTAATTGCTCACTATTCTGGGAACGTCACATATCAATTTGACTGTGCCATATAGCGTGATCATTCACTACAAATGTGTTTGAAATATTTCCTTGCAATGACAACTGCTAAATGAACCGATATTCCTTTCTATCATAGAGTGAATTATATCCTAGACCCTCAGGCTTGAAGGAGGCTGTGTGGAGTCCCCTACATAAATAACAAGGGAAAGAGGGATCTTCATTTATAAGAAGTTCAGGTGTAACATCCAGCAAGTGTCCATGTGAACGTAGGAAACGGATGCTTGGAGTCTTCCAGGATGGAGATGGTCAAGTCCTTCAGAAACACCTTTTGCCACCATTAGCTCACAAGTGTGGTCCGGCGGTGTGCTCTCATCTTGCCTCCCAAGAGGCTCCAGGATAGTGAGGAGAGCTGGGAGAGTCCTGGGACTCAGATCACAGTCACATCATAATAAACAGCAAAAAGAAACAGCTTCCATCATTTTTTTCCTGCTCCTCTGCACTCCATTTTGCAACAACTTTCTAGAACTTCTGTCAGTGCACACATCCTCAGAATCACTTTTGGGGCCTCTTCTCTGCTGGCCTCCAAACCTAGGGACCTCCTCATTCTAGGTCCTGCATAAAAGGACACACTGTCTCCTACTCTTAATTATTCAGACTCCCCAGTTTGGGGTATGTAAAAGTTGTTTTGCTCGTAACTACATGGAGAGAGGTAGGTATACAAAACGATAAGCAGGGACCTCATAAGAAATCTAAAAAAGGTAGAGTTATGGTCACTTTTGTCCCCTCATCTGCACAGAAATGAAAAGAGAGTGAGGCAGGATATTTCTTAGCTTTTGTCTATTTATTTATGATGTATTTCTTCTCGTTCGAGTTCTTTCTGTCCACACCCTTCCCTTTTTCCTTCAGGAGTAGTGAATCCTGAATTTGCCCTATTGCATAAAACAGAGTTTACCAAACCACCCAATTATAGGAATCACCTGAAGTTCTTGGTAAAAAATGGATCAAATGGCCCCATCTATGATGTAAGAAGTAAAAGTCTCCAGAGGAGAGACCCTGACTGTCTATGTTTTAAATCATTGCTCAGGTAATTTATATTATCAGACAGACTTGGGAAACACTGTGCAGACTTATCTATAGTACCAAGTAAAAGTCCACCTTCAATTTCCCATGTACTGCTGGGCTCTTTAGAGAGTGGGATAAAGGTGAGTTTGCACAAGAATTCAAAGTTTTTTTCTAGTTCAGAAGAAATGCTAGAGAATAATTTATACTGAAAGTTATAATGATCTAATAGAAATAAAATTATTAACTATAATGTAATAAAAAATTATTATTGCTACTCACATATTTGCTCAGAGTCTGCACCCTTCCTCAAAAGTTCTAGAGGCTATTGGTCAAGAAAAGATCAAGGGAAAGAGTGGGAAGGTATGTGCAGAAGACTATGACTGGCATATTCTTCTCCTGTATGTGTGAAAATTCTAGAAAACTCTGTGAGAAACAACCAACGCTTATGAGGGGTGCAGGATGGATTTAGGTTTTCAGTCTATATATTTCAGTCTTGATTGATTTATATTGATGTTTTGCAAAAAAAAAAAAAAGGTATTATCTTTATTTTTAAAACAAATAAGAATTTAAAAAAAAAAAAAACCCACACACTTGCCTTTCTCAGTATCAGTGGGTTAAACTTTCTCCACCTGAAGAAGCCAGCATAGCCATTTGTGACTGGTAACAGAGAGCAGCTGAGAACACCTTTCCATGAATTTGATGGACGTTTTCATTCCCACATCTGGTTCTTTTTGGCCACACAGGCATGATTAGATTTCCTGGGTCTCTTCTCTCCTGTGGCCTTTTCAGGGAGCTCTGCAGAGCCCTTGCTTCTCAGCAGAGCCATTCAGGAAGACTGGACACGGGCTAGAGCAGGGCTGCATGACTGGCCTGCTCCGAGGCTACCCAGTTTACAATAAAAAACAAAACAAAACAAAAAACCACCAATCATGCAAAAACAACCTTCCTGCTGTCGAGCAAGTAGCAGAGTGCTCTTTTGATTCTAGCTGTTGCTATAATTTAAACAGAAAGTATCTTACATCCATTTTTCTCAAACCGCTCTAATCACAGTAGTTTTCATTTTACTTTAGTGGAGCAAATACACCTGACGACTTAATTTTGCTCCTTTCTATAACGCTGGATTGCGTTTTACATTTCAGCATTCCAGGCTGCTCTTGTGTATTTCCCAAGTAGAAATGATGAAAACTCCCTTAGTTATGCTATGACTTTAAAAAATTAAACTGTACTTCCAAATGACTTACTTCATTCAACTCCAAATGAAATAATGGCTTTGGATGTCTCTTGTATTTTAAATGTAGATGGAAATTAAATTCAACGCAAGCCACGTTGAGCATATAATAGTCAAATATCATTTTAAGAGATTGCTATTTGAATGGATCATTTTCTTGGGGGCTACTGTTTGTAGCTAAGTGAGTAACAGTGGGTTCTGCCTATCCTTATTAATGCTTTGGAGAGCTTTTCTTGTTTTCAATCCCACAGATAAAAATCTTTTTCCAAAGATAGAAAAAAATTCCCACTGGGATATTGTCATTTCTCTCCTGTGGCAGATAAATTTCTCCATACATTTGTCTTGAAATATTGGCTTAGCCATTGTCCACATAGTGGTTCATGACCGAATGATTTTAAGTGTATTTTAAGTGTATCTGTATACTTTTTTTCTGGAAACTTTTGGTTTCAGGTTTATTGGTGTCATTGATGCATCCTTAAATGATGGCAGACTTTGTCCTCAGTGAGGGGTAGGGAAAATATCCTCTAAGAAATTATATTGGGGAGGAGCCTGAACTTTATAATATTAACAACCTCTCAAACTTTATGCAGGCCTATTCAAATTGTTCTCTTGTACACCGTCCCTGCAAAGTCCAGACCGAGATATTTAATAAGGTTTGGGGAAAAACTGTTGAAAAGCAGAGTACGTCCCTTATAAATGCCAGCCAGTCATTTCATTTCATACCTTTTGTGATAGCCTTAAGGTGCTTAACATATAATAGCTTAATAGTCTGTTGTCACTGTTTTCATTTAATTAAAATTTATGAAATGCAAAGAGAATATAATTAAGAGAATTTGTTCACTGCAGATGTCAGCCTAATGCCAAAGAAAGGACTTATATAGGAAGGTAGAAGGCCTGGACTTCGGTCATTTTTCTGTGCTCATTGTGAATTTGGGAAGACACTTAACGTTTTCAGGACTGTGTCATCCTTATTTGAAAAGTGGGGATGATAATACCTGTTATGGACATCGTTTCTTTACCTGTAAATTGAGCTAGATCAGTTTCCAAACTTTTTTGCCCTTCTGTTCTACGATACAGGATTATTTTAAAGATATGAAACTAGTGTAAAAGTATCTTTAAAATATCTATAGAATGCAAATATATTTTACATAGGTTGTTGCCATCTTTTTTCAAGGTAGGATTCTGACATGAAGAATGGAGAAACACCTATTTTTGGAAGTCCTAAAAATTAAGCCCCATCTTTCCTGAAGAGGGGAAAATAACCTCTTAAAATTTATTAGGACATGGATATTTTTTTTTAAATCCTCATCATTTGGTTCTTTAAATGGGCCTCAGATGTCCTAGGGCTGACAGGGAGTTTGTGGCAGAGGTTTTAGTCTGTAGTTTGGCTTAACTTTTTCTGAATCACATAAAAGAAAATTACTAAGCAGGTAACAAATTTCCTTAGCTGTTTGAAAGCAGATTTCGCCTGTATTTAGGGTGTGAGGTGCCTATTTTTAAAAAGCAGGACATAAATAAAAGATATAAATAAAATATCATTCCACTAAGGTTTGTTTTTCTTTTTTATCCTCTCTAGCTCTTTCCAAGGATGTTGAAATCTGCTGAGATTTATTTTGATGAAGGTAAGTTGCTTCTCGTTATCAGGCAGTAGAGATGTTCTGTTATTGTTTAGTGCCTCAGCAGCTCTGAAAGGTGCCATCTGAACACTTTTGGTTATAATAGGCAGAAATAATGAAAAGCTGGTTGTTGCTAGTGATGTCCAAAGCTTTGATTTACGTCTTCAGAAGGTGAAAGATTTATTACTGACACGTAAGGTGGTTTTGAAAGATAACAGGTCATGGAACCCTAACTGTGAGAGACTTTTGAGGTTTGATCTTGGAGTGCTGGGTTCGTAGGTGGAGAAGGATTTTCAGAGATGTAGGTCTTGGCCACGGCTGCTGTGAGGCACCTACAGAGAAGGGAGTCACCAGGTGTGGAGGTCCTGGTCAATCAGAGAATGTGCAGGTTTAAGTCGTCACCTTGAGTTGCTCTTCTAAAACTGCTATGTGTTAAACGTGGCACATGCATGTGGGGACAGTAATGTGGCCTGATTATGTCCATATATAACAGAGTCCTGGACCAGGAACAAGGGGACCTACCTGAGTCAGATGCTGGCCACATATGTGATCCTGAGAAAGTTGTCTGCACTTTCTGGAACCCAACCAGGGCTGGATCAATGACTGTTGAGTTTAACTTCCCCAAATGAATTCATTTTTTTAAAAATATAAATTTGTTGAATGTCTGGACATTAGGCATCTAAATGTGAATAAAGCTCAGTTCTTGTGGTGGTGGTGAGCTAGATATGAAAGTGAATATATACAAAGCAGTAGAGTAAGAGACATACTGAGGAATGGATATGGCATCATGGTCACACAAGTCAGGAAACCATTTCCTTTAAGGGTAGGAGGGCTAATGAGAGAGTTAAAGGAGATTGCTTTTGAACTTAGTCTTGCATGATGGTTCAGGAAAAAAAGTCCAACAGGGGAACAAGGGTGTTCTACATAAAGGGCCAGATAGTAAATATTTTGGGCTTTGCAGGCCATATGGTTTCCATGGTAACTACTCTGATACTGTACCACACAAGCAGCAATAGTAAATGAAGGGCCATGGCTATGTTCCAATAAAACTTTATTTACTAAAACAGGCCAGATTTGGCTTGTAGTCTTTTGTTTGTTGACTCCTGCTATAGAAAGGCCATATGCAAAATGGATGCTTTTTTCCATCTTTGGAATTTTAATAAAACATGACTTCACAGATTAATATACATGTGTGTATGTATAAACCAGGCTATGTTCATCAGAAAGCAGCTCATATTCCTACAGCACTTACAATCTCCAGGCAAACTGGCCCAGCTCCCAGCTCCCACAGCCACGACCAGTTGTCTGAAGATTTTCTCTGGCTGCCAGAGCTGCCAGGCCACGCACAGGGATCAGGGCTGGGGAATTCATAGGACCCTCCCCTCCTCCGAGCCTCAGTCAACTACTGACTGAAGTTGGTGGATAAGTATCGCAGTCGCTTTCCTCTGGGGAGGGTTCTCAGCATGGGTTCTGTGGACTGTCTCTGAGTTGCCCACAGGAAGGGGTCCGGCGGCCTCTGCAGTTTTAACTTGCTTCCCAGCACACTGTGAGTGGAATCTTACCTTGCCTGTCTCAGATACCCCCTTCACCTGTAAGTCCGTGGTCACCTCTCAAATCACCTACTTATACTCAAATCTGCGTATTAACATTTGTTTCTGGAAGAAGGCAAACCAAAGCAATATTGGGGGCCTGGAGGACATAAATCAAACTCTATATGTGATTACTTGGAAACTCCTGATTAAGAGATGCTGCAGAGAAACTTTCTCCAAGTAGGGCGGCCCTCCTCTGCAGAACTGATTACAGAAGATCTTCTTTGGGTACAGAGACCAATAATGGAGAACAATTTTCTTGACTATTGACGGACTTGCCTACTTTTTGATCAGGGCCTGTAGCAGATGCCATTGATTCCCCCTCCTGACACCCCCTGCAGCTTCTGACAGTGCCCTCCTGCCCCCACCTCGAGCACCTGCATCCATCTCTTTTCCTCCCACTTTTGGAGATGCTGATCTGGGCACAGGTGCAACCTAGACATGTTGAGTGATCAAGGCTGGGGGAGGTTTGGAGAGATGGACGCACTGGGAAGGGTTTGGAGGAAATGAGATTGAACGGGCTGAATGACTGGCTGAAGTATTTGAATTTCATTGTGTATCCAGAGTGGAGTCACCGACAGTCTTTGAGGAGGGAGTGGCGAGAGTACTCAGTGACATTCAGTAAGTACTTGTTGATAAGCCTACAATATGCCAGGCGTTGTGGACAGGTGCGGCCACATGGACAGGGAGGTGCTGAAAAGTCACCGCCTTTGTGAAACCCTTCCTGACCCTTTAGGTAGACAGTGCCCCTCTGCATGCCTCTATTCCTTCTAGTAAGGCATCCTCTAGCACCTCGGGGCACTTATTAAGTACTACCTGTTTCCACCCAGTACTGCCCGTCTTATTCACCTCTGCATGGGGCTTTGTGCCACAGCTCGCCAAAATGAAATGGATTTGCAGGTTTGTTTGTTGTTTTTCCTACAAGTGACATTTGGTTAATAAGAACGTTGAGCTCAGTCTTGAGAGAGGGAGAAGTCAAAATCAGCCAACGTGCTTCCTGAGAGAGTGTTTCCCACTGTTCTTCCCACAAATATTCAACAGAGTGAGGCCAATTCACTGCTTGTTTTAGCTTGAAACTCCTCCTGGAGTGCGGGGATGAAAGCTGGTGTGTAACTGAAGTCGCTGGATATTGTGTGCATAAGATGGGAGACTGAGTTGAATTTCATGGGCTTTTCTGCAGCTTTCTCTCTTAACTGAAAATGTTGGCATTTTCTAGGAAGTTTGCTGTATGTTTATTGAGAAAGAGAGACTTCTCTTCAGTACAGTGTGACATTTCTACAAAAATCAATGATTTAGAAACAGGTATCTGAAATGAAATGCGCAACTTCAGTTTCCATCTGTTGGAAAGCCTGCTGGGTTGGTTTTGAAATCTTCATACATGTTTGGTACACCTTCAGGGGGTAAAAATTATATTGACTCTGCACTTTGGAACATGTAACAGATATCTTTTGAATGTGGCAAAACATATAACCACCACCTAGTCCTATGTTTTCCAAATTGACTTCGGGTTATTTACTTAATTTTTTTTGACTTTTAGTACTAGTGTTTACGTTTTCCTTTTATCTTGGAAGATTTTCATCTTTATTACACATGATTACTTAATCCAGTGGAAGGGATGGTAATGAATGTGGCTCAGCACTGCCTCCTCCATGTGTCAAGTTGAAACTTGTTCTTTGATTTTTAGAGGTGGTGAAGCTTATAGGAGCATGATGATGGTTTAATTTGAATTTCGAAAGTTAAAAATGCCGGGCACTAACTATTGACACAGTGAAGAGGGAGAAGCTGAATCTGCTTTGAGATCCAGCTCCTCCCCCCAAGATACTCATGAATTTTTACATCTTCTTTCAAGCCCTTAAAATATAAAAGGATTAACTTCTAAAGTTACTGATAAAGGGGGAGAGAAAAATAGTGAAGAATATAGAAAGACTCTAATGAAAACTCAGCACAGGGCTAGCCCTTAATTCCAGCTCACAATAACAAGAAGAAAGCCTAATGGCGAGTGAGGTGCAGAGCCATTTACATAATAACTTCCTAGCAACAGCTGTAATGAACAAATACTGGCAGATGAGTCAGTTCTCTAAGACGCTACCTCATATCAGCGCTTAAAAAAAAGGGGCAAAGGAAGCAACAACTAAATACCTGGCATTCCTGAATTTGGGTTATGTTCCATGTAGTTTTAGACCAGACCACTTGATCTTTGTTATTGTGACTTAAAACCGATTTGACAAAAGAGAAGTAATCTGGCGAGATGAATATCATCTCCATCTAGGCATAAGGCGGGGTGAGTGGAGTGAAAGGTCTACCTTTTCTGGGAACGGATGGTTAGGACTGACGCTTGTGAATTTTCTGTCTTAACATGAACATCACTAACAGCGAGATCACCCTCCCCCTCCCCCTCCCCTCCCCCTCCCCTCCCCTCCCCCTCCCCCTCCCCTCCCCCTCCCCCTCCCCCTCCCCTCCCCCTCCCCTCCCCTCCCCCTCCCCCTCCCCCTCCCCTCCCCTCCCCCCTCCCCTCCCCTCCCCCCTCCCCTCTCCCCCTCCCCCACATCATCACTGCTATCGTTTGTTGAGTGCTTCCTTTACTCTATGTCAGGCACCGTGCTAGGCACTTTACATATATTTCTTTCAAACCTCACAGCACTCCTGTATAAGTAGATATGATTATTTGCAACTTACAGATAAGGTATCGAGGCTCAAAGAAGGAAAATCACTTGGCTAAAATCTCACAATCAATAATAATCAAAGTAAACATAGTCCATTTTGATTGAGCACATACTGTACCCGGTGCCTGGCACCGTGCTGAAGGCTTTGCGTGGATTGTTTGCTGTGACTGTACTCAGATTATAGATGAGGAAACAGAGCCTCAGGGATGGCAGATGGTTTGTCCGAGGTCGTATAGCTGCTCAGAAGAAGAGCCGGAACTCGAATTCAGGCAGTTGTGGCGGAAGGTGGGAGAATTCGGATTCAAACCAAATGTGCTTGACGCTAAAGCTCAGCCTGCACGGCTGCGCTGCGCAGTGTCCGTGGACGCTTGGAGGGTGGAGACAGCCGTGCTAGTCAACAATCACGTGACTCGGGATCTTTCCAGTCACTCCAGTGGATGTAACAAAGTCAGCAGCAGCCACACTGGGCTTCTGGCAGGTGACTAAGGCCGATCTTAGACAAAATCCTAGAGAACTTGTGTGTCCAAAAGAGAGAGTGTGTGTGTGTGTGCGTGTGTGCGCGTGTGCACGTGTGTGCGCGTGTGCGCGCGTGTGTGCGCGTGTGTGGTGCTTCCTCCTCCCGTGGACTCCAGCCGGGCAGTGTCTCTGGCCCCAGGACTTGCTCCCGATATTCACTCAACTTACTTTCTTTTGCCTCCGTCTGGTAACTGGCTGGAGACTCTTTGAGAAAATACTTTGTCTCCTAAGAATGGATCAAAGGGTGCTGTTTCCAGAATAGCATACTTACCTTTTTTTAAGGTGCAGATAGATGTTTTTGGTGCTTCACACAAATGACTAAATGTAGAATTTCAGGCCCTTGACGGGAGCTGGAGGAGGTATCCTGTGGTGTCTATGCCTGCATAAGTGGGAGTCAGGGGTGGCTTGGAGAGGATTTTCTGGGAAAAGAGAGGGACTTTTGCCCCTCTAAAAAATGTCAAACAGGCCCATGTTGTTTATTCTACCTACATTATGATCTGGGGGCCTTGTCTTTCCTCCCTATTGGCTAACGGGAAGATGCAGCGAGGGGCAGGGATCTGGGGGAGATGTAGCCCAAGGAAAGTGGGTCAGTAGGCTGAGAGACAGGGGACAAATCTCCATTCAATTTCCTAGCTTGTGCCCTTTGTCGAGTTGCCTACAGATACAGTGCCTGTGTGTTCCAATTTTGCAGAAGTACCTTCCCTGGTTAGTACCCAGAGCCCAACCCCAGCGTCTGTAGAAATACTTCCTGATCGACGTCCTGTTCCCTTTCCTCTCTTTCTCAGGCTGTCCAGCCTCCTCCAGGTCGGCTGTGATTTGGGCATCTGAGGAATTAACTGTTTCTCTAGCAGGTCTTGTCTTTGCTTAGCCCCAGGTGAATGTCTGGACCCCCTTTTAAGCTGTCCCCTCTCCCTGGACACCTTTGAGTCAGCCCCCCCTCTTTTAAAGGGGAAAGCTCCTTGGAGGGGCCCTCTTCCCCGCCCCCTTGTCGGAGGTGGAGTGGGCGCGGGGCCGCGCGCCTGGACATCCTGGCTCCCCGTGATCTCTCCGGGCCAGTGGTACAACACGGGGCTCGCCGCGGCTCGCACCCGAGGTCATTTAAAAAAGGCCTAAAGCTTAAGTAGCTGCCGCGCTGGAGGAGGCATTGCCCGCCAGCGGCAGGCGCCCGGGCTGCGCAGAGAAAACTGGGACAGCGCAGGTGGGGCGGGGATGGCGGCGCGGCGACATCCGTGGAGCCGCCGCTCACCTGGCGCTCAGAGGACCACCTCCTGGCCGCCTTCCCTGGCGCTCCACCTGCAGCTGCCCTCCCAGAGTGCAGGGCCGCGGGGATGGCAGCCACCTCTCCTTTCTCCAGCCCTGGTGTCTGAAGGTCGTTAAGCCGGAAATCTTCGGTAAAATTTTATTTCTTCTTTTCCTCCCCCACATTTTCTTTCTCTGTCCCTCACTAATCCTGGGATTTGAAAAAGTCTGTGATTTCCAAGCTTGAAATGGCAGGCGAGAGACACTGACAGCACACCTGCTTTGCCAGCTTTTGTTTTGGGTCCCACAGAAAGTTTTTGCATCTGCGACATTTTGAGATCGTGCCCCAGAAAATTTCTTAATTTTGTTCTTTCCTAGTTGAAAAAAAAAAAAAAAAAGGCAACTTACCTTTGCAGTAAGAATTTCCCCCATCTTCCTTTTAGAGATAGCACTCGACAGCACTACCATCCTATATTAATAGACCAATAATTGCTACATTTCATACCACGTAGCTTTCCCTCTGAACCTCAATCACGTTCGGATACTGTGGTGAGGGTTTAAATGCAGCAGCTAATGTGCCGTTCCAGCAGGCATTTCCCCACCTCTCATCTTTTTATTGAACCTTTAAATGGAACTTGAGCTCCTCTGGGAGGGATCAGGGCTTTGAGATTGAGTTCCCCGGTTTGGTGTGGTTCTTTAGCGAAGATTCTAAGAGCCTGAATTGCGTGAAGAGATGCATTTGTTGGTGTGGGTTTCAGATGAAGGCATGAAATCTCACTGACTGGCTGAACATTGTGGTTTTCAATCAGGGCTTTCTAGACAAAGCTGCTAAACCTCCCCAACCAAACTCTTAACAGAAATCACCGGCTTAATCTGCAGATTGGCTTTTCAGCAAAGTTTTAGCTCCACCCCTTTTCAGTGGCTACCATGTCTTACAAACAGGAATATTTTCCGATGTTTAATCTAAAGCCCTCTTGCTGTTTCCAAAAATCCGTTGCCTCAGACAGCCGAAGCACCTGTACTATGGTTTGGACAGTATTACTTCGTGTACTAAGGGCTGGCTATTCCTCCAGACTAAATAAATCTGGTGTCACCGTCTATTAAGATTAAAAAATATTCTTTTGCCGACTGACATTCAAAATGGAAATGCAAAAAGCTCAGGCTTTCCTTTTATTTTTCATTCTCTCTTTTTAACCCTTGTAAAGGAGTTGACACGGATTTCCGTATGCAGCCAGTAAGGTTATGTTCTGGTTGGCATCACAGACTTGAATTTACCATTTACTGTGGGTTCGATGGACCTGGTCACGGCCAGACCAAAGGAAGCCATGTAAACTACTGACCACATCTGTCACCATCTTTCCCCTCCCTCATAACCTCTTCCGGTATGGAAGTCAAAGCATTCTCTTTAACAGCAAGTAGTGAAAAATGTGTTTCTTGCTTTTTTTTTTTTTTTTTTTTTTTAAATGGTGAAACTTAAGTCAATTGGCAACAGGTTCTTACTTCGCCATGGGCAGAGGAGGTGCCAGGTGTTGTGGATCTGTGCCTGTGGCTCTGGGGCAGGCCGGAATTGTAATCATACCACCCCCGAGCAGAGTCCATTTAATTCCAGCAGTTGGATCCCTTGGCAAATGTCTGAATCACTACCCAGGGTTTCACAGATGGCATCTCCACTGCAGAGACCCTTCTCTTACTCACAAAGAAAAAGAAAAGAAAAGAAGAGGGGAGATGACAGAGCAGATGCCTTGATCATTGCCCAGGGGTGAACACCTGAAGGACTGGCCATTGCGGAGTTTCTGGAAACATGACCTTTTCCTCTATGACTAGAACATGTAAAGAACTATCAGGTGATGATGAAGCAAAAAAGAGGCTGTGGCATCTTTGCAATTTTCAGTAAGGGTTTTGTACTCGCAGTGTTAAATGTGACCCAGATAGCTTACAGCCCCTTTAGAGATTTAAATATGGTATAAGAGAGCCTTAATTACTTACAGTGAAGACATCTCTTTAACTGCTGGTTGGACTATATGTAAACAGATCAGACATTCCACAAGTTTTTGATCTTGAACACTGCTGTAATTGAGTATCCCACATAGAATGTTAAGGTGAGGGGTCATTCTTATTGAAATAGGTTCTAAAATCTCTGATGTAGAAGCCTTTATCTGCTTATCATTAAAGATGTTAGTCATGAAGAAAGTTCTTATCTTGGAGACTTCGATAGCTGTTACAAATCTTGTGAGCACTATTTTCTTATGCTGTTTTTGTCAAATCAGATCTCATTTGGGCTAATAATGCTCCATCCTGGTCTTAAGCTATCTCAAGGTACCTCTGATTCTTTCCTTTAGTACTGAAAACATTTTCGTTTTCACCGCCTTTCACAGATCTTTCTAATACAACACTTTAAGAAAATCACGTCACCCTTGGCTCAGAACTTCTGATGGCGGCTCTCCATTGCCCTTTGAGTTTTGAAATGGAAAGGGATCATACAAATCCACTCTCCTGCTGGATATAGAAATTATCTCCCCAATAATCTTCTTCGGTTTCCTGCTTATCACTTCAGCCACAGGGACTTCACTGCCTCATGAAGTAATGGGTTTCATTATTGGCCAGTGCAAGGTATTAACAGGTTTGTTTGGTTTTTTTTTTTTTTTTTTTTTTTTTTTTTGCGGTACGCGGGCCTCTCACTGTTGTGGCCCCTCCCGTTGCGGAGTTCAGGCTCCTGACGCGCAGGCTCAGCGGCCACGGCTCACGGGCCCAGCCGCTCCGCGGCACGTGGGATCTTCCCGGACCGGGGCACGAACCCGCGTCCCCCGCATCGGCAGGCGGACTCCCAACCACTGCGCCACCAGGGAAGCCCAACAGGTTTGTTTTTGTATTGAGGTGAAATCAGTTCCTTGAAGCAAGTACCGATTGGACCCACTTTCGCCCATGAGAACGACAACAACCAAAACACCTGCTTCCCTTTTGCCGTGATATTTGAAGACATTACTCTGTCATGTCTTCCTTCACCGAGTCAAGCTCAGAGCCCTTTCACTGTTTCTGGGGCATGACCTCTGGGTACGCTTTAGTTGATCATTACTCCTCTCAAAGTGCGGAGCCAGATCAAGCTCAGACTTATCATCTGGGTTTTCAAGAGCTACCCTGCCAGCCTGTCTGCTGTATCTACCCACAGGTTGTTTCCAGGACTTTGCAGTACAGATACCCAGAATCAGCCAGTCTCTTCACTGTTCTTTAAATAAAGCGATGATAATTCTTCTTTCTTTGGTCTGTCTGAAAGATACAAGGGAAGTTTAAGTTATGATAATACCTTATAACAATATTTCAAGAACCTACCATATGCACGGTGCTGATGCTGGGGAAATGACTCATGGTCTCTGCCATCTTGGAGCTAACCGTCAGCTTCCTAGATGGAAAGTAAAAAATTGAACAAAGAAATTAGTGATTGCAAATTTCAGGAAGTGCCTTGAAGCGAAAGGCCGCGGGTGCTGTGCTAGAGAATTAGGACGTGTAGATTTGTGCGTAGGAAACCTGATTTAGATAGGATTGTCACAAAGGCCTCTCTGGGGAGACAGTACTGAAGTGACACCTGAAGGATAGTAAGAGGCTGGCTCTGTGTAGAGTGAAGGAAGAGGAGGAGGAGAGACCGCGCGTGGTGGGATCTGGGGTGAGAAGAGCTTCGTTGCTCAAAGAAACTCCAAGGGACTCTGGTGCGGAGAGTGTTAAGGGCAGAGGCCAAATCCAAAGGGCTTTGCAAGTCATTTAAAGATTTGAACTGTTCCCTGAAAGCAAAGGGGAGGTCTTTCCTGAAGACATTTAAGCCAAAGTGTGTGTGTGTGTGTGTGTGTGTGTGTGTGTGTGTGTGTGTGTGTGTTTGAGAGAGAGAGAGAGATTTTAATTTTAGAAAGATCTCGCAGACAGCAGTGTGAAGCAGGAAGGTTTGTGGTCCAGCCCTGCGGTGCGTGCGTGGTGGAGGAGGAGGCTGACTGGTCAGAGCCCGTTCTGTGCTTCCATCAGGGGCCCTAGGGTGTCAGGTAAGAGCCCTGCAGTAGAACTCAGGGCATGGTCATCCTCCAGGGGGGCTTGTCTGGAAGAAGCTCAGGCAAGAATGAAAAAACGTCTTGGGAAGCAGCCAGCGCCTCAGATCTGGGGCCGTTGGTCAGGGTCCTTCCAATGTCTTCCTCTTTCCCCTGGGGACCTGGAAAGCCACCTGACAGTAGGGTCCCAATGACTCCAGGAGGAAGGGCAGCTCTATTTGTAGGAGGAGCCTGAAATGAAAACCCGAGTCTTCCTGAGTTGCAGGTTGGAGACACAAGGGAGAGATGTCAGGTGAACAGAGACCAAACCGAGCTTCGACGTACACCCCTAACCCTCGTCTTTTCAGTCTGACCTGCTGGCTTTCTTAAAAGTTAGGTGAGGATCCAGGGTGGTGAGGAGGTGGGGTGGCTCTGTTCCCACCCGGCCGGGGAAGGGTAGCCCTGCTCTCCCCTCGCCCACTTCCTTCCTATTCTTTTCAACCTCCTCCAGTCCTTCAGACCACAGTCTAGACCACAACCCAGGGTGATGAAGGAGTCAACCTTAACTTTCCTCCGACCTTGACCTCTGCAGGTAGGGCCTCACAAGCAGACAGTACAGGAGGGAAAACCTCCTGTTTTGTTACCTGGCTTCTGGGGTTGAGAAAAGCCAACCTCCTCTGAGCCAGAGTGGAGGAGGAGTGGGGAGAGGTGGAGTTAGCAGTGGGAAAGAGGAGACATTTGAGTGGAGAACAGAAAATGCGTGGAGAAATTTTATCCATTTCTGCTGTGTGGATTCTGTAATGAAAAAATTTCCTTACCTCTTCAACAAACTATCAGTAGAATATGAATTTCTCCTGTTACATAGAATTGGAATTTTGGGGGAGAGCTGTCATAAACTGAAGTTCTCTCTCTGTCTTGGTGGGTAGTACAGGATGTGTCCATGTGTGAACGGCTGTAAAAGAAAGGGTGTGTGCCACGCACACACACACGCACACACGCACACACACACACACGTTTCTATTGGTTTTGTCTTGACTTTTCCTTGCCTGCAGTGTCTGGCCACTCATGAATCCTGTGAGTGTCAAAATTCTAGATTACTGTTGACTCATAAAAGGGAAGAATCTGGTACTGCCAGAACCCTGACACAGTGTTCTGTAATTGCATTATATTTCATAATTATTTGGAGCTGGATTATTTGTCCAATTCCATCACACATGATTGTTTCCTTCTCTTGCCTTATAAATTGGATAAAGCTCTTATCAGTATTCACTCAGCTGTGGGAAATGGCCTGAGTTTTTCAGGCCCCCTCATCGTGCTTAAACAGAATTTTAATGTATCTAAAAATACCAGGCCCAATGCTGTTTGTTTAACACCGTTATTGCAGAGCCCTCTTTTTGACCAAATCAGTCCCAGCTGCAGAAAGCAAAGAATACAATGCATAAATATCCATCAAACGGGAGCACCTCTAACAGGCAGATCTCAGATGGAGAGCTGAGTATTCGCTGCCTGGGGTCAGCAGACAGGGTCTTTGGCAGCCACTCCTGCAGGCGCGCAGCCAGGAAACCGGCCTTCTTGGAGTCCCGTGTAGACGGTCTCGGGACCCGCTTGGGCAGGGACAGAGGCTCTCTCTGTGGCAGGCAAGGCACTGGGCCAGCTGGGCTATTGACACACAGCAGACCTGATGTCTGGCTCCCGTTATCACCCCCTCACCTGCACTGGTAGGCACTGTGCCGAATGCTTTAATGGATATTTGCTTTCCCCTGGCCTGGTGGAGGACATGGAGCTGGTGTGATTTCCGTCTACAGGGGAGAGATTATAGCTCAGAGAGGCTTCATATCACAAATGCAAGTCAGAGACTTCACTGTGTCCTGAACCTTTGCCTTCTGACTCTACGTCGAGTGCTCTTTCCATGACGTTTTGCTGGTGTAATATAATCCCGGGGGCAAATGCTTTCCAGTCGCAGAAGAAAAGCCTTGAGTCAGAGAAGGGTGAAGGTGGTTGGGTTTGAACTTCCTTGGACGTCAGTGGAGATTTCAGCAGAGGGGGAAGAGGAGGAGGTCTTAGGCCTCTGCCCAAGGTTGGCTCAATGTTCCTGGAGATCGTGTAGAGCAGGGAACATTCACTAATGCAGCCTCGAATCTGCAAACACGGAGGTAGCGGAGGCCCACACCTGGGCTTGAGCTGACATCCTTTGCACTAGACTCCGTGAGATCTGGGTTTTCCTAGCCGCAGCAGCAGCAGCAGCAGCAGCAGCCCTGGGTTATTATGAAGTAACTAAGGATTTAAAACTACCGCAACTTGTGTATGTTAATGAGAAGGGGCAGCACAGTCTTTTAACTGAAAGAGCCATTAGCACTTCCCCTGTCAGAGAGATTTGATATAATTTAAAAGAAAACACTCATTATTTTAATTTTCGTTGTTAGCTGTAATATTCTAAACAATCGTAATGTATCCCTAAGCGTTTTTTTTCAGAGTTCAGTAGTCTAGTTAAAAAGAGGAACATCAAAAAAATCAAAATTTCTAAAAATGGTTCCTGGGTAGGATTTATTTAAAATCTACTTATGTATTAATATATACAAATAACAAATATAAACAATGTCAAAAACGCAAGAAACACAATCAGGTATTAAAAATTCTATTATTGGGGCTTCCCTGGTGGCACAGTGGTTGAGAGTCCGCCTGCCGATGCAGGGGACACGGGTTCGTGCCCCGGTCCGGGAAGATCCCACGTGCCGCGGAGCAGCTAGGCCCGTGAGCCATGGCCGCTGAGCCTGCGCGTCCGGAGCCTGTGCTCCGCAACGGGAGAGGCCACGACAGTGAGAGGCCCGCGAACCGCAAAAAAAATAAATAAATAAAAAATAAAAATTCTATTATTATTCAACTAAGACAAAGCTGTTCTATTTTTCTTTTTAAAGAAACCTTTCTTGAGTGAGCAGTCACTAAAATTACCGGTGATACAGCATAACGTATTTTGCAGTTTTACAAGTGCATCTGCATTTCTCTTGTGCTTCTTTCCTTCTTTTTCTCATCTTTACATTGCATTGCATTGTAAACATTTTCTCCTCTTTCCCGGATGGGGCTATCTCTTTGTACCTTTGTCCTTGCTCCCCGTCGACCTCTGGCCCGGCTTCTTCAGAGAACAGGCCCTTGGCTTGTATGTGACACCTCAACCCTTGTTTCAGCAGCAGGGGCTGGTAGGACCATCCAGACCAGGGGCTTGTCCTCCTTTGATGACAACGCTTTGGTCCCCAGCACTGTACAGGGCTGCTCTTGAGCTCTGTGCCCCCGGAACCAGCGTTTGGCCAGATCTACCCGAGCAATGTGGAGGACGGTGCCAGCGTTTCCTTTGCTCTTCATAACCTTCTTCTCTTTAGAATGAGAAAGGACAGCTAAAGGGAACTCAGATCCATTGCAAGGCTTCTGGAGGAGGGGTTGCCGCTGTTCTTGCTAACAGCAGACAGGAAGAGTTTTAAATTAAGATGCAACCAATGGTTCCATCCAATGGTCTAGACCAACCAGAGGTCTAGTTCCTGGTTAAGACACACACCTGAAGATTTATACAGACCAGTGACCCTTAATCGGGGGACGAATGTCCAACATTAGTATCACATGGAAAGGTGTTTCAGAATATTCTGGCCTAGGCCCCTGTCTACATTCATTGAGCCAGAGTCTCCATGGGGACTCATCTTTGGCAAAAGTTGTCAGGGCATGCTGACACACATCTTAGTTAAAAGCCACCGGTTTAGAAAAAAGTGGTTGTTTGGAGGCCACATGACAACCGGGCTGTGATGTGTTTCCTTCAGGCCTTTCATCTACAGCGAGCGCTGTTTTGTAGGGCACCAAGGTGTCGCTCAGAACACGTGTCCTGGGGAGGCGGAGCTCCTGGGTGCTCAGGAGAACGAATGCACAGCATGTTCTGTCATCTTCACCCTGCAAAGTAGTGTAGTTAGCTGCCTTCCCGGGGGAGGGCTATGCTCAGAGCCATGGGCTGTGATGAGCAGACTCCACTCCTGCCTCTGTTTGTTAAATTAGCACGCTTGACTTCTCTGGGCTTCAGTCTCTTGCTGGTAAGAAGATTAGACTGGGTGATGTGTTAGGTCCTCTAAAGTTCTAGGCTACTTTGAGTTCAACTTAAAAAAAACAACAACACAAAACTTAAAGTATGATACAAGTGATCTGTTGTAGAAAACCATAAAACTTTGGAGTAAGCAAAAAGAATAGAAAAACTTCATTATCCCATGACCCCACCACCCTGAGACGACCTTTAGATATCAGTTCTTTCAGTCTTTGTGCAAAGATGAACATAGATATGCATGTGTGCACGTAACTAAAAATACGTATATTTTAATATAGTATGCATTTCACAAAAAGGTGATCATATTGTGTATTGTCCTGTAATCTGTCTCTTTAGTTAATATGACAAGAACACAGGAACACCTTTCCATGCTACTAAATGCACATTTGACACCTTGAACTTGGGGGCAGATACTTTACTGATCAAGAGCCGGGTCTTGGAGACTGACACTGGCTCTGCTCTGTACTCGCTATGTAACCTTGAGCGGATTACCTGACCTCTCTACATCTCAGTTTCCTCCCATGGAAAATGGCCATAACAGTAATGTCCACTTCATAAAGTGTTCTGAGGATGAAAATCAGACGGTGTGTGTTGTGTTAAGTACTTAGTGACGTGCCTGGTAAGTGCTCACAGTAAGGGCCCAATAAATGGTAACTAAAAATGCTGCATATCATTTCATTTTACTAATGTGCATAGTTTCACCAGTCCTCTGTTACTGCTTATTTAGATTTTTCTTTGCTATTATACACAGTGCTGCGCTGATTGTTTTATAGGTAAATATTTGTATATATTCTTAGGAAATACTCCTAAAAGCAGAATTGCTGAGTTAAACAAAGGGCACAAACATTTTAAAGATGTCAGTGCATAGAGCCCAAGTCTCCTACAGAAAAATTACAGCTGTCTGTGAGAGTGACCTTCCCCCCATCTAAGGGATGTAGTTTTTTTTTTCTTTTTTCTTTTTTTGAATTTAAAAGGAAGGGAAAATGGGTGAAAATGGTGTCATTATTTTATTTTGCATTTATTTTTATAAACCTACTCACTTTGCCCACTTCTTTGCTGCACTGTTTGCCTCTTTATTGATGATTGTAGGAATATTCATACATTTAGAGTAGCAGGCCTCTGCTTTCATTTATTAATTCATGAGGGCCAGCTCTGTAGCCCAGCACTGGGGTAAGTGCTAGTGGTAAACAGATAGCCCAGTCCTTGCCCTTGTGGATGCAAGGTTCAGGGAGGAAAATGGAGATTCAAGAAGTGATTTAACCTGCAATAAAGGAGGATCACAAGGCTATCCTGGAAGACTTCCTGGAGGCAGTGATGAATGAAGAGAAGCTGAAGAAAGAGGACTTAGGCAGGTACAGATGGGGTTCCAGGTGTGTAGGAACATTTTTCTTAGTTGGTTCTTTGCCTTTTTGAAAGAAACTTGGCTCGTGGTCTATGCTGATATCTCATGGTTTTTAAATTAGTAAAATCTATAAATATTTATATTCATGTATATTTTCTACCATTGGTGATTTACTTGCAAAATCTACCTATGAGGTTTTTACTTAAAAGTTTTGGTACTGGGGCTTCCCTGGTGGTGCAGTGGTTAAGAGTCTGCCTGCCAATGCAGGGGACACGGGTTCGAGCCCTGGTCCAGGAAGATCCCACATGCTGCAGAGCAACTAAGCCCATGCGCCACAACTACTGAGCCTGTGCTCTAGAGCTTGCAAGCCACAACTACTGAGCCTGTGTGCCACAACTACTGAAGCCCGCGCGCCTGCAGCCCATGGTCCACCACAAGAGAAGCCACCACAATGAGAAGCCTGTACACTGCAACGAAGAGTAGCCCCTGCTCCTTGCAATTAGAAAAAAAAAGCCCGTGCACAGCACCAGAGACCCAACGCAGCCAAAAAAAAAAAAAAAAAAAAAGTTTTGGTACTACTGGAATTCTTCATCCTAAGCGAGACAGATATGTGTTTAAAATAAACACCAAATATTGGGCTTCTAAAACTATCTTGTGGGTCTGAGCTCAGGGATGGTAAGACTAACCTTTACAATGATCTTTTAAAACCTATGCTCAGTGGTAATAGAAGCTGGATAGGAGGAAAAATGTCTTAATTCACAGGAGAATTGTGAACGGGGAAAGTTTGTATTCAACTCTCTTTTATGAGCTGTCTGATTTGTAGTACCTCAAGCTTTTAACAAATCTATATGGTCCCAGGTTGCTCTGTTTGTATAAGGAAGTTTTCTATCAAACTAATTCATGCTAAGTTGTGAATGACTGAATAAACTGTCTGTCCCTACTCTATTTACATCTGGACAGAACACCATAATAAAAGGATAATGCTTATACAAAAATGGCAGAATTTCAGACATCCAAGTCAGACTGAATATGGGAGATAAAGTTTTGGTTAAATGAATTTCTACCTGCATTCCTCGACCTACTCACAAAAGCAGCAGTTCCAGGCAGATGCTGAGAGTTGAGAGGTATACAGTCTATTGGTTAAGAGAGTGAACTATAGAGGTAGAATAGCAGGGTCCAATTCTAGTTCTGCCTTTTCCTAGCTGTGTGACTACAGGCAAGTTCATTAACCTCTCTGTGCTTCAGCATTCTCATCTGTAAAATGGTAATGAATGATGGTACCCATCTCATAGTAAAGGTGAGAGGACTGAATGGTTTATTAAATGTATGGTACCCAGAACACTGCTTGATACAAAGCAAGTGCTCAGTAGATAATAGTAACTGTTATTTTGATTGAGGACCTTTCCTTGAGAAAAAAAAATTAGAAAGTTGGCATCCTCTCTTTACCCATACCCTAGGGAATTTGATACTTTACTTTCTTGGTCTTCCTGTTACCTTCCTAACTCTCTTTTTCCTTTTTTTTTTTTTTTTTTTTTTTCAATTTATGTGTTCCCATACCCATGATGATTTATACAGTCCAATCCTTAGTTGTCTTTTTTCTCCCACTCCTCTCTCCCTGGAACACCTTTGCTTCCCTTGCTCCATTTATCACCTCTTTGAGTGGTTTCTCAAATTCATATCACCAGCCTATCTGTATATAACATTTGGATATTTTGTCAGTTAACAGTTGTGTGTGTGTGTGTCTGTGTGTGTGTGTCTGTGTGTTTTCTGTACTGATATAAAACACAGTGTAAACTGGCTTAAATGATAAGTTCATTTTTCTGAAAAATCCATAATGTATGGCTTCAGGTATGGTTTGATCCAGGGGCTCCCCTGAAAGACCAAGGCCCCACATTTTCTTATTTATTTTCTCTGCTTTCCTTGGGATTGGGCCCATCATCTGAGAGCCAAGACCTTACTAGAATCTACAAAGTACTCATGTTTCTTGTTTTCCCACCATGCCACTGACAGGGAAGAGAGAGCCTCTGTCCATAGCTTCAGAGGGGAATCAGTTCTAGTACACTACATAGCTTAAAATCTGGGCACTACTTTATGAAAAGAAGTATAAATGAATACTGAGAGGCAAAACCGGCAGATATTCACTACAAGTGTACTGCTTTTCCTCAAATTCATCAAAACACAACCAAGGTGGTACTTGATTCTTATGTTCTGACTTTACTGATTCTGTTGGGACGGTTACTATTCTCCCATTTTCTGAGTTCAAAATCTCATCATTCAAATTTGTTGTTTCCTATTCCTGTAACTCCACTTGCATTCCAGCTACTGGGTCCTAGAATACACTCCATCCATGGCGATGCTCCAATCATTAGTCTAGCTCCTTCGTACAAGCCCCACCTGCTCTGTGTAACATTCTGTTGACACTGGGGTCCACAGTGAATTCATCTGCCCAGTTCCTATGACAGGGATATCCAGCATTCATGGGCATTTCTTACGATATCCTGTTTTATACTGTTACTTATCTCTGCCTTACTTCCTCTCCTACATTTACTGCCCAAGTGAATTCGGAGTGAGTTCCTTCCGGGGTGATCTGGTATTTCCCTGCATCTCCCCACACCACCCGGCACAAGCTCTCCGGGGTGCAGAGATGCACTTGAAGCTTCTGCTGACTGGGGGAGCCCAGGCCCCACGGAGGCAAGCTGGGGTGGGACCCTCTGCAGTCGGCGTGGGACTTTGGGCAAGCCTAGGTCTTGACAGCGGTCCAGTGGCACGCCCTGCGGAGACGTGGCTCCACGGCATGTGAAGAGTGTGACAGAGAAAGAGGGAGGAATGCTGCCTCCCTACAAGGTCAGCATTTCCTTTAGCATATGAGGTTTCAGCGCCTTGATAGGGCGGCATGTTCGTGAATCTGCACCGAAGGGGTTATGAGCTGAATCCTTATGGGCTGAATCCCCCATCCCTCACCACCCTGTGGAATGTGGCTATACTCGGAGAAAGGGTCTTTAAGGAGATTGTGAAGTTAAAACGGCGTCATATGGCGGGCCTCAATCCAAAATGACTGGTGTCCATATAAGAAGAAGAGATTAGGACACAAGACACACACAGAGGGAAGACCACGTGAAGACACATGGAGAAGACAGCTGTCTGCAAACCAGGGAGGGAGGC
The DNA here is from genome assembly GCF_026419965.1 of Kogia breviceps. Lineage (NCBI taxonomy): Eukaryota > Metazoa > Chordata > Mammalia > Artiodactyla > Physeteridae > Kogia > Kogia breviceps. The sequence goes on along the minus strand of NC_081322.1, from coordinate 81,337,114 downwards.
CCCAGAAGAAACCAACCCCACCTACACCTTGATCTTGGGCTTCGAGTCTCCAAATTGTGAGAAAATCAATTTCCGTTTTTGAAGCCCCCCAGTCTGGGATGCCTTATTATGGCAGCCCTAGCAAGCAGTACCAGGGGGTGTAGTTGATTGTGTTTTGTAAATGAATTTGACGGCACAATCTCTCTTTTACCAACAGAATTACATAAGGTGAGCGTCTCCTCTCATTCCTTGGGCTGCGGCACTGTCCGCCTGGGCGTGTCGGACGCCTCCCAGGGACACACTAGCAGTGCTGTGTGCTCCGCCCTTTACACACATCCATACGCAAGGGAGCCCCAGCCCGCTCTGCCCTGTCTCATAGCCACGTTCGTGTACTAACGAACTGTAGCATATGATGGGTCCTATTTTGAACCTCGTAAGCTATCAAAGACCTGATTTCTACAACAACACAACCTAAGCTGGGATTCTCTGGAAGTCAGAGACGGTACTTGGCTTGTATGATATAAAGTGGACACAATAATTTGGTAACTGGCTAAAATTAAGAGGAAGATTCAGACATGCGTGCGTTATACATCTCTCTCGGAAAAGATCTGGTTTATCACCATTGCTTTGAGTAGAAGTTTCTTTCTTTTTTTTTTTTTTTTTTTTTTTTTTGCGGTATGCAGGCCTCTCACTGTTGTGGCCTCTCCCGTTGCGAAGCACAGGCTCCGGACGCGCAGGCTCAGCGTCCATGGCTCACGGGCCCAGCCGCTCCGCGGCATGTGGGATCCTCCTGGACCGGGGCACAAACCCGTGTCTCCTGCATCGGCAGGCGGATTCTCAACCACTGCGCCACCAGGGAAGCCCCTGAGTAGAAGTTTCTAAAGTGTCTTTCTTTTCTTTGAGGAATGTGTTGTCCTTCAGAAGAGTTCTATCTCCTCTTTAACCAAAGGACCTGTGTCATGCGATGTGATGCAAAGTTTTGGTAATAAGGACGCATTTAGCTCTCTTCATGCCTCATACACATTTTCTTTTCGCAAAGGTTTCTCCCATTTTTTTTTTGGTGATAGAGCTCACTGTTTGATCACAGGAACTGTAGATTGTACGATGAGAAGACACTACTTATGAATCAGAACGTAGAAGCGGACACTTGAGGGTGGTGCTAATGTCAAGTACAAACGGTAAGTAGTTTCTGCAAGACTTTCATGGAAGAATGGAGAGTCTCTTTTAAAGATGAAATGATTTTTGCAATTGCAAGGAGAGAGAAGAGGCCAGGCTCTGGGGTTTCTCTGGTAAATGCAACACTCATTCAAAGGGTCAAACTAACATCTCTAGGGCTTCCCTGGTGGTGCAGTGGTTGAGAATCCGCCTGCCGATGCAGGGGACGCGGGTTCGTGCCCCGGTCCGGGAGGATCCCACGTGCCGCGGAGCGGCTGGGCCCGTGAGCCATGGCCGCTGCGCCTGCGCGTCCGGAGCCTGTGCTCCGCAACGGGAGAGGCCACAGCTGTGAGAGGCCCAGGTACCGCAAAAACAAAACAAAAAAACCCCCCAAAAACCCCCAAAAAACTAACATCTCTAGAAAAGTCACAGCACAGGTTCATCCTGAGAAAAGAGTCAGGTAGTCAGGTAAGCATTTTTATTTTCTGTTGTAAGTGTGTGTATGCATATATGTGTGTGTGTGGATTTAATGGAAAATAGCACCTCACGTAAGGGCCGTTGTGGTAGAGGGTGGGAACCAGGAGGGGGCTGTGGATGTCTGGTGTTAACGCAACACTCCCTCCTAAACTGAACCTGGCACTCAACATTGGTCACCGTGACCGACCAAACACAGCCAAAGAGCTGTGATACGATGGACATAAGTACATTAACATGGAAATCAAGTTACCACTCTTTCGAGGGTCCGACTCCAGTGTGCTCAAGAATCACCTTTGGTTGCTTGTTAAAACAGATTCCAGGAATTCTTCTCCCCAAGATTCGGGTTCAGTACTTCTAGGGTGAGGACCTGGCATCTGCATTTTTAGCGAATGTAGCGAATTCAGCTTGGGAACCGCTGACCTAGAAGGCCCCATTTCTGGGCAGCAGATGGACCTACCTGCCTGTCCCCTTGCTGATAAAACCTGCCAGTAAGCCACGCAGCCTGGCTGTGTTACAGAGATAATGCCGCAAACAGAACCTGGATGAGTCATATGTAAACTTATTAAGTTCAAATGTTTTCATAAGCAACTTATCGTTTCCCAAAATCAGGTTAGAATAGATTTTGGAGGGAGTCTTTGGGCTTGCTTGTCAGAAACAATAGTATAGGTAGATTTGGCGATGTTGCTACCCAAGGAATGGATTCTGTCTTCGCAGGGGCACAAATCTTGCCTGACGATCTGATGACTAATTGCACCGGACCTCTCTCTGCAAGGGTCCCGCTGCGGGTCCCACATATGCTTTGCCTCTTCTGTGGAATTCAGTAAACCAACTGCCTGTTAATAGCCATTCGCTCACTTTAAAATTGTCCCAGGAGGTTCTTTCTTTCTATCCCACAGAATTGAGAGCCTCCACTGGGGAATGGGCCTCAGTCTTGGCTAAGTTAACTCTTCAGGTGTTATTTCCATCAGGATAAACTCGAAAAGGGGGGCTCTCCATCCCTCACAAGTTACAGAGGCAGCACTCTGTGGGACATTTATGTAATTTGTAGCCCTGTATTTAACGTAATCCTAAAACAGTTTAGATTTTAATGCAAAACTAGTTTGGTACTGATCATTGCTCTCTCCGCCACTGAAATGATGCAACAAAAACACGAAAGTTTTCTCAAGGTTCATTGCTGTTTCACTGGCCTTTAACATGTAGGCAGGAATTTTTTTATGGGCCAGTCTATAAAAACCTCATCGTATATCTCAGGCCATTAGTGTTTCTCAAAGTCTAACTCACAACACTGCTGTCAAACTCTTAAATGGCAAAAACATGTTTTTTGTCAAATCAAAATCCAGTTTAAGGGGTGGAAAACGAGGCTGTCTTCTATTAAATGTGTATTTAAGTTGTGATGCAGCAATTAGATAATTTGGATGCTTCTCTGCCTGTCATGGGAACTAGGAAGACACACATCCACTTCTATGTTTATGACATAATCTTTTTTTTTTCTTTTCCATTATGGTTTATTACGGGATACTGAATATAGTTCCCCGTGCTCTACAGTAGGACCTTGTTGTTTATCCGTTCTGTATATAACAGTTTGCATCTGTTAATCCTAAGCTCCCAACCCATTCCTCCTCCACCCCGCTTCCCCCCTATTACATAATCTTGCTATCATATATTGGAATGGCTGTAAAACACTGATGAACCCATTGCCTGATTATTATCAGAAAGGATTGTATCAACTAAAATTACTCTGGTTGGCCAAGATTTCTGAGGGTTGAGTTGGACTCTGTCCTAACTGGACCGTTCTAAAGGAACAACTCATTCAGAGTTAAATAAAGTAACGAAATGTCCTGGGTAAAACTTGAAGCTCTAGTCACGCTGAAGACTATTTTTCTGTTCTGGGGGCGACCTAAGGTCTGCTCCTCAAATACCCATTTTTTGTTCATCCTAAGACTGAACAGGCAGCCGGCGTGAGGCAGACTGTGGTCAAGGCAGAGGAGAGACTTCCGTGCTGGCTCACGGCCACATCCACTCGGAGGCGTACACCTGTCTCAGTTCCGGAATTTCTTTCATCTTCTGAATGCAGTAGATTTACCGCGAAGCTACTGACACTTACCTGTCAGGCCCTCCCCCTTGTAAGAGACCCTTCCAAGGCCCTGGGAGTGACCTCCAGCATGTCTTCACATGGACATACGTTTTTGTAAAATTTGCTGAAAGAAAACATTTAACCTCAGTCAGTTGACACCGCTATCACTTGGCTCTCCACCTTAACTTCTGTCACACTTTCCCTCATCTTGGGTAGCAATGGGGTGGCCCTGGGCAAATTTTTAAAAAATAGACTTTGTTTAGAGCTGTATTAGGTTCAGGGTAAAACTGAATGACAAGCACAGAGAATTGCCATCTACCCCCTGCCTCCCCACCTACATTCCCTCCCCCACGATCAACATCCCTCCCCCGAGTGGCCCACCTGTTATAATCGATGAATCTACACTGACGCTTCATCATCACCCAAAGTCCACAGTTTACATTAGGGTTCACTCTTGGTGCTGAACGTTCTGTGGGTTTAGACAAATGTATAATGACATGTGTCCATCATTGCAGCTTCATATCGAATAATTTCACTGCCCTAAAAATCCTCTGTGGTCCACCTAGTCTCCCCTCCCTTCTTCTAGCCCTGGCGACCACTGATCTTTTCACTGTCCTCATAGTTTTGCCTTTCCTACAGTGTCACATAGTTGGAATCATACAGTGTGTAGCCTTTTCAGATTGGCTTCTTTCACTTAGTCGTATGCATTTAAGGTTCCTCCATGTCTTTCATGGCTTAAGAGCTCATTTATTTTTTTATGTTAAGCGGTATTTCATCGTTTGGATGTATCACAGTTTGTTTATCCATTCACCTGCTGAGAGCATCTTGGTTGCTTCCATGTTTGGGCAATTATGAAGAAAACTGCTATCAAGCCCTGCACGATTTTGAGATAACTCAGGAAGGGCGAGATGGTTGTATATTTAGCTTGGGTTAACTGGGATACGTGTGTATGATTTGCAGTCACCTGCATGTCTCATCCGGCATCGCCAGCTATCCCAGCGCAGGAACAGCCTCCAGTAATGCTTGTACCTCTCACTGCACGGGCTCCCCTCTCGCATCATGGCCCAGGGGTGCTGGGCCACACGCCGTCTTCTGGTCGGCGCTGTTCATCACCTGGTCCCCAGAACGTGTGGGTGATGGAGGAGTAGCGAGGTTTGAAAGGTATGGAGCCAGAGGCCAGTGTGTGAAAATCTCATCAGACGTATGGCATTGTACGTTGAGGATTTGTTTCTCCTCAGCACCTAGCCGAGTGGAAATTCTCTCTGGTCAGGAATGTAATTGTTAATGCAGCATCTTTCGATCAACTGTGCAAGAGGACAGACTGTATCTTTCTGTTCTCTGTGTAGGGCATACACAACACTTTTGTCTTATGCAGAGGTGCTCAAAGAACATCCAGCCGAAAAATGAAGATAAAAAGTATTATAGCACTACGTTAGTAATTTAGTTAATAAAAATATTATGTCTTTGTTGCATTTGATGCTCTGTGTGTAGTATTTGTCAGTTTAAACTATAATTTGCTGAGATTCCTTTTCTCAGTTATATATTAAATGTGCTCCTGTAGCAAGTCTATTTTTATAATTCTGTATTCTTCCTTATTAAAGAGGGAGCCTAAGATTGTAGAGTCTTCTGGCACTAAGTCTAGATCCTTCCATAACCTTTGGCTTCTTTATCTTAAGATCCGGCAGCTTTTTGTGGCATCTGACCAATTTTTTCTGTCGCATGTAGGCCACTTTAATACCTAACAGTAAAGGGCATATTATTTTAATAGGCTCTTGACTCACAGAGAAATTAATGTTTAAAGGCTTTAATGTTTAGAGGCAGTGTTTAAGGGAAGAAGCGTTGCAGGTACTCCATCCCTCCTGGCCTCACCCATCTGAGCGCACCTGTGGAGTACAGTATTCAGCGCCTGTACGTGCTGAATATCTTCATATGAATGGAGGGATTCCTAAATTTGTCTTTTAGAAGGACTCTTTCATCATATAGTTAAACGTATTGCTATTACACTCATGGAATAATTAAACAGTGTTTAAAAATTCTGCAAAACTCTTATGTAGTCTTAATGTTAAGATCAGTTATTGATCTTTTATTACAACGTAAACAAGCTCTACTATTTTGACTAGGGGACAGTTGATTATCGTTAACTATATTTAAATTTCTTGAATATAATTTTTCTATACTTGTTTTTTTAACTTATTTGTAGAACACTGAGAAAGGTCATAAATAATGACGTTGTCTGTCTATGGAATATGCTATGAGGACTGGGCTTATTTAATTAACAGTGACTAGAGAATTGATATAAATTTCTGAGCAGCTATGTTCCCCAAACCGCACTTTTGTTGTCATTTATTTGTGATTTGAGATTAAATTTGGTTATTTTACTTGAGCTAAACACATTTCAACCTCATTTAGGTGGGCAGTTTTAGCTTCAGAAAGATGAGAATTTACATATTTTGGTCTTAAAAAGAGCTCTAATAAAGGATTCTAACTCTTTAAATGGCCAGTTTAAGGAGGGTATAGCTAGGAAAGGTTGGACTACCTTTAGTTCTGTGCGTTTCCTGAGTGTTGCTGACGGCGTTATAGGGAACGGCCAGCGCACTGCTCTGTGTCTGGACAGTGCGCCCCAGTTCTCCCTCCGAGAGTGGGCTGTGTGCGGGGTGCACGCGCCCCCTCCCACCCCTTTACCACAAGACACGTCACAATCACATAAAGCTGGGGAGCACTGCAAATCGTAAGCCTCTGGAAATACACTTTCTGGCGTTGCCTTCAACTGTGCAAATGTTATGGAGCTGTCCTTAAATTACGCAAATTGTGTTATAAAAAGGAAACAACATAGGAAGAACTATGTCAGTGTCATATCAAAATGGCTACAATGCTGTATAAAAGAAAAATGACTTGTAAATTTGACTTCATTCATTCATTATCAGCAACATGCTGTTAGATACAGCAACCTTTTCTAATCGTACAGGCCTAACTGGAGTTCTAAAACACCAGATCTGGTATATTGCAAACATCCCTGAGGGGTTGAAGTCAAATCGTTTGTGTCTTCAGATTGAAATCCTCAGCTCCTTCCCCAGCCACTGCCCTGCATCCGGCCTGGTTTTCAGCACCTACGACGCAAGGACAGCGCGACGCTGGGGCCCTTGCTCTCAGAAGGCTTCAGTTCAGAGCGATGGAAAAGAAACCAGCGAACAAGTGCATACGTAACATGAGCGCCACACAAAGAAAAATAAAGCAGGAAAAGGGGGAAGAGATTGTGGGAGAGGGTACTTGAGAGGGAGTAATCTGAGAAGGCTTCTTGGAGGTGATGACGTTTGGGTAGAGAACCAACTTGCAGTGAGGGAGGGATTCAGGGGTGGTTCTAAGAAAAGAGCTTTTCAGATGGAGCGAAGTGCAAATGCAAGTGTCTTGAGGTGGGCAGATGCAGGGCTTGTTCAAGGAGCAGCAAAAGGCCGGTGTGACTGGAGTGGGAGCTGTGGGCTGATGACGTAGGGGGAGCCGCTGGGGGCAGAGGTGCGCTCTGATTTTCGGTTTAAAAAGATGGCTGATTGCCCTGTGGAGAGGATATTGCCGGCAGACAAGAGAGGGAGCGGGGTCTCTCCGTTAGCGTTTGTGGAGAAACCATCCCAGGATGTAGCAGCTTAAAACAACAGCCCCGTATGCAGCTCAGAAGTCTGCGTGCAGGTCAGCGACTTGGGCTGGACTTGGCAGGCAGTCTCCGTTGTGCTTCAGGATTTCAGTTCAGGGGAGCAAGGCAGTAATGAAAGAATGTGTGGTTGGAGAGGGCTTCACGGGGGAGCTGAGGCCTGGGCTGTCTCTGAAAGATGCGGCGGGTTTGGACAGATAAGCGAGGGCATTCTGGGGAGGGGCAAGCATGAAGGGAGGAGCCGGCGTGAATGTACGTGGCGTGTAGACGATGGAGTGGGAGGCCACTGGGACTGGAGTATGATGACCCGGGCGGAGGTGCAGAGCAGGTAGGCGTGGCTAGGCTTTGGAGAGACTGCACCACAAGACGACTTCAGCTCTGAGAGGTGGAAGGAAGAAGCCGTGGAAGACTTTGAGGATGAGAGCGGTATAGGAGGTGACGGCGAACGTTGGCCTGGAGCCGGATGATGGGGACCGACCGGGGACTGCCTGCTCACTGCAGAGCATGGTGCAGAGAGGGGGCTCGGGAGGTGGATATACGAGCTAACTTGTGAGGCGAGGCAGGCCTTGCTTATGGGTCCCATGTGGAGGGGAGGGGCAGGTTTGTAAAAGGTGATCCTGCGGCAGCACTCCTAACTAAGAGTGTGTTCTCTCTTCCATAGTGTAATCACGCGTACTGTTGATTACGTTCTCATAGCATCGTGATGCTCAAAGATATGAAACAACGCCAGGTATTCAAGAAGGCGGGGATTTAATACAGGGGGATACTTCGCCGTTAGAAAGACAGGAGGTAGTGGGGTCTCCCGGAACTATCAGAGGCAGCTGCCTCCAGAACGGATGCTTTGCCAAAAAAACCCCGTGGCTGCCAAAGCCCTCACTTGCCCCCTCCCACCCCCCCCCCCGCCGAGGAACACTCCACGTGACTGCTGTCTCTTCCTCTTCCAATCACGTGTGAGCACCCCTCCTGGGTAGGGTCTAACAGGCAGCCCCGAAGGCAGAGGCTCTGGAGTGGTAGCTGTGAGGCTGCTAGCTCTGCCGCACAGGGCGGGCTACAGGAGGGGGGAGCGCTGCTGAGGGGCCCACAGACAGTCTGACTTCTGTGAGTCTGCCCTTCCTCCTTTCCTTTCAATTCCAGCTCCAATTCCTGCCGAGATCCCTGCCCTATTTTATAAGACTCCTTTCAGCAGACTCCGGTCAAAATCCATCTTAGCTTTTCCATAAGCAGTTGCAAAAATAATTTAATTTTAAAGACCAATTAGCAGTGTTTCTTATTGTTTCCTATTATGGAGCAAGGCTGGATAGAAGACCTGGTGAAATAACTTATTGGGTGGCAGAGACTCATTTGTACCTGCCTTGTATGTTTTATCTATGTATGTACGCCTTCATCCAGATAGAGATACAAATGCATGATTTGCTAGTTAATTGAATCCCAAACTGGGGCAGGGTTTTGTTTTTTTTTTTTTTCTTTCTACCCTCGTGTGGGCTGGAAAAGTCAGGAGTTCCATTTTCTCTTCTCCCTGGAAGGACATCCCCTTTGTCATATGTTCATTCTGACTAGAGGAACCAAGCTTTATTGGCTTGACTTTCCTGGTAGATGGTATGCAGGGCGAGAAATAGGCTTATCAGTAGAAGGGACTGTAAAAAATTAAGAAACAGAAACCTCAATTAAGTAAAGTTTGGGAGACCAGAAGGGGGCGGTGTCACACCCTGCGACACTAGCAGAGCCCAACAGGAAGAAGAAAGACACCTCGTTTCCCGTCAAGGACTCGGTCAGTGAAAGGCCACGGGCTCTTTGGTTACTCCATCCCTCCCAGCTTCCTCCTCTCTGTAAAAACCTTCTCCCTTGCCACGCAGAGACTTAACACGTGACTCACCATGGTTGCAGATCCCGAATTGCAATTCCCTGCTGATCTCGAATAAACCCATCTTTGCTAGAAAAATATCTGGCAGTCTGTTTTAGGTCAACAGGACACATACCGGGAACTATTTATAAAACACGGTCCCTGTGGTACTTGCTATCTGGGAGAATCAAGGGGAACTTCACAGAACAAGTAATTCTTAAAATGAGACTTGAGGGGTAAGTTAGAATTTCCTGAGGAGACAAGAGTAGGAAGAGTATTGAAGCTGAAGCACAAGTATTTTCAAAGCCATGGAAGCACACAAGTTTGGCAGGTGCAGGAAAAGTGTGTTTTTGGACTCTGTTATTTCAGAAAGTCCTGGGCAAGAGTTATTTTTGTTGGTGGAAGTAACCTGGCCAGCACGACTGATCTGACTCTACAATAAAAATCAAAATGTGTGTGCTTCCAGTTTAAGACGGGCTCAGAGCCCATGAGCTTCTCTCTCTCTCCATTCCAAAAGTTGCCTTTAAAATGACAGTAAAGGGATAACAATAATAATAGTAAGAATAAGGAAAATGACAAAATATTGGGATTGTCTTCTATGAACCTACCCTTTACTTTCGCATTTTGGTTCCTGGACTGAAACTGGAGGGAAAAAAAAAAATCACAAATAGGAAAAGGGTTCTGGACCTTTCCTCTTGGAGGAAACAGGACAGCCCCAATGTCCGGATGCCAGCCGACACCCCCGGCTGAGTGACCGTCACCAACGGGTAGTTCAAGTCCTATGGTCTCAAGCTGTGTGGTCCTGTCCCCACCTCTCTTGCCAGCCAGAGCCATCCTCCTAATCATTCATCCCACAAATCTTGCTTTTGTATATTTTATTTATTTATTTATTTATTTTTTTGCGGTACGCAGGCCTCCCACCATTGTGGCCTCTCCCGTTGCGGAGCACAGGCTCCGGACGCTCAGGCTCAGCGGCCACGGCTCACGGGCCCAGCCGCTCCGCGGCACGTGGGATCCTCCCGGACCGGGGCACGAACCCACGTCCCCTCCATCGACAGGCGGACTCTCAACCACTGCGCCACCAGGGAAGCCCTGTATATTTTGTTCTTAACATAACCTTCAGTCCTGTGCTGCCTCTGCCCTTCTGTCCCCTGCAGACCCCCCCGGCTCACAGTTGTCCTACGCGTCCCGGTTCGGTGTCTCAGCCACGTCCTCCCTAATGTCCTGGTGCACCTGTTCTCTGGACCTTCAGCCATGCCTCACTCACCAACCTTCGACTCTGCTTTCTGCTTCTACGCAACCAAGAGTTGCTGAAGAGTTGTGAACACACAAAAATGTGTTGATTGATCTCCTGTGTATTTATTGGATATATCATACAGAAACCAGGAGTGGGTTTTTTTTTCTTTAATTAAACTATTTTTCTCCGACTCTCAACCCAATGTTCCTCAAGCATCCATGGAAAATGGCCTTGATTCAACTTTACTGTGAAGAGTGTCTCCACTTAAATTCAGCACCCTCAACGTCCCTCCTCTCCACTTCAACACTTGTCTGTATATTCCCCTCTCCTTTCCTTCTCCTTTCCTGGGTCAAGGTAAGAAACTGCCCTTTGCCCTTCCATGCTCCTCTACGTGTGCTGTGGGCTGAATTCTCTTCTACCTCCTCGCACATCTAGCATCATCAGTTTTCTATACTTCTAACTTGTTTCCTCATCCTCTCTCTTGCCGTGGGCCTCTTCTCTGTCTTTTGATATATTAATATTTTCCAATGTTAAAACAAATCTTCCCTATACTTTGCCATCCGCATTAGGAACTCCCCTTCTTTTTACCTTTAAAATTCTTGAGTGAGTAATCAGCACTTCTTGTTTCTTATCCTATACTCCTCTCTCCATCCCTTCAACATTGGCACTGTTTCCAGTGTTCTGTTGAAACCTCTTTCTTGAAGGTTATCGATGATCTTCAGCCTCCCAAATCTAGGATCTTTTCTCAGGTATAATTTCCATTGACCTTGCCCTAGCATTTGACATCGTTCATGAACTTCTCGGGCTTGAAATCCTCTCAGCTCCTTGCTTCCATGACAACTCATTTTGCAGGTTCTCCCCCTTTTGATTTCTCTTTCTTCTTCTTTTACTCTTTTTTTTTTCTTTTCTCTTCTTACTCAAATGTAAACATCCATTTCTGTTATATTATGACTATGCCATTATTATTAACACATATTATTTTCTTGAGCACTAGGTATCCTCCAAAATCCTTCCCAGTGCTTTCTCTATATTAACGTAACTAATGATTATCACAACTCTATGTTTTGGCAGCTACTATTATTCTAATTTTCCAGATGAGGCTATTGCAGGACAGAGAGGTTAAATGATTGAGCGAGATAAGATTACAGGGCTAGTAAGAGGCAGAGCTGTCATTCAAACTCGGGCATTCTGACTCCAGAGAGTCCAGGTTCCTAACCATCTTGCGTATCTTTTCTACTCATCTCCAGGTTTTCCAGGTTATCTCCTCTCCTCCCAGGCTTTGAAACTCACTCCTGGCGTGTGACCACTCCTGTACCCCTTTCCCCTCCAATCCCACTACTGCCTCAACTGTACGATGTTGATGCCGATTAACAACCGCAATGGGTCCCCTCGGGACTGTTTCCCCCCAACGATATTACCAGCCTGATATCATTATCTTTGTTGATGGCTCCGCTTGGTTCTACACTCAAAATTATCACTGAGTTTCTACATCCATTCACCCCTGTAAATACTGTCTCAACATGTTTCTTCTGCTACCACACGCTCTATATTTCTTCTCCTTCTAACAACCTGTATGCCAGTTTCTCATCCACGAGAAAGATGATCTAGGGTGTATGAATAAAATACACACTTGTCACAGAGTGGGCCCTCTGGAAGATTCTTCTGTGTTTGATGTCACCAAACGGCAGCTCCATTTTTGAGACTCTTTTAGCTCAACCCTACACGTCTGTAAGCGGGAGCCTTAGCCAGGCCAGGTCTTAAGTACAGATGTTTACAGCTTTGAAAAATAATCTCCCATCTACTTCTACAAAGCTTTGTGAGTTATGTCTAACCCTGCTTAAAGCAAACCAGTTCTATTTGATGGACAGGCGATTGAGCCAATCATTTTCATGTGAGTTGGAGTTGATGGGTTGACTGTATGCCAGGCTGGAAGAGTAGACTCCCGTTGAGAGGAGTCTGTGGAAGTGGGTCCTGAGGATAAGACTCAAATTTAGTGCATCTCTAACCTTCCTCCTCTTACTGCCTGTTTCTGCTGAATTCATCATTCAGGGAGCACGGCCTCCATTAATCGGTGTCATTCAGGCAATAAACCTCTGTAATTCTTCTCCTTCCCTCAGACTTTCCTTGTATCCCACCTGGACAAACTCACCACCCTCCTGACCTACCCTCCAGGTACGCACTGGCCCCCCTTGCACGCCTCAGCCTGGGAATATTTATAAACAAAGACGTCAGTTCTTAAAAACGGTGAAGGTGAAGGGCGGGTGCTGCAGAGGGCACGTTGGTGACTTGATTTAGGGGTTCTCTGAGTGAAGCACACATAGAGGCCACCTTGGCGTGACCAGGGTCTCAGTGGCCGGAGGAGCCAGCAGTGTCCCCGCTTCATGACAGTGGTCCTCTCGGTATTGTTACTGAACGCACGTTCCTGTGCCCGATGCACAGTGAGGCCAGACAAACCGAAACGATGGAGTTTCAGGCCAGGCACGGAGATGGGTGACTCACGCCCCAAAAACCCCAAACTCCCTGAAGGGTTTCAGCAAAGCACTTTTAAAGGCACAGTGAGGGAGGGATGTGGTTAGTTGTTGCAGACTTCTTGGTGTGGGAATCCTTTGTTCTTGTCCAGATAGGTCAGGTCACATGTTTCTGTTAACCTCCAATAAAACAAATGTTATTCTCTGTTCTGCTAAAAAAAAAAAAAAAAAAAAAAAAGACAGACAATGACCATGACCCCTGATTTTGGTGCATTGTTTAGGCTCCTGCTCTCACGGCTGACCCCTTCTCAGGATGCTATATCTTGGATTTTACCTCCCCAGCCTTGCAATTTCAACACATGGATTTTTCTACTCTGTATTCTTACCACTAAGGTTGCTTTCATAGCAGCTGGGTTTAGTGACTAGGCTTTTAAGCTTAAAAAATGTAACTTTTCTTTTAAGTGAAAGATTTTGTTTCCAGGTGAATGATACATAAAAGAGATATACTCAGAGCCGGGGGACCTGGGGGTGCTGTGGATCCAGTCCAGCCGCTGCCTCCTTCCCTGGGCAGCTCTGGAAGAGGCCCCGGGGAGTTTGAAAATATACAGGGTGTGGTGGAAAGGTATACGCTGAGCCCTTGGGTGTGAGGTTCTTGTTCCTTCGTGTCCTTGGGTAAATCACTCAGTCTCCGGGAACCTTAGTTTCCTCCTGTTCACAGTTTGTCTATTAAATGATACTTGCCTCACCTAACCCTGCCTTGAAGGATCTTGTAGGTAAGGTACTTTTTTTTTAAAGGATAATATGGAAAAAGTGAAAAGTCTCCTCCAAATAGAAAAGGTTTTGCAAACGTTAATTGCCACATTCAGATTAAAGAACTTCCCTGAATTTAATCAGCATCTGTTGACTTATAAAATGGTTTTAACAAATGAAAGGGTGCCTATAATTATTTTTAGCTACTGTGCATCTTTCTCATTGTGGCTTCTTCAGTAAACAATTCCCAAGGCTGCTGTACTAAGCAGAACCAATATAAATGTGAATAGCAGATCTCATTCTTGTTAAACGTGAGATGGGTACACGCGATGGTGTATTTTGTGCCGTAACTGTGGGATGCTTTGAAAACATCTTGTTGACTGAAAAATAAAGGCGTTATGTTTGTTCTTCTTTTTATTTTTCATGTTCTGTATCTGAAAGCTACAAGGAAAAACGCCCAAAGACCAAAGTAATGGGGGTTCATTTATGTATTCGGCCCTTTATGCCCTGCGGTAGAATTCAATTGGTGAATGTACTTTGCATGACTTTCCCATCGAGCATGCTGTAGTTAATAGCATCTGGCACATCTTGGAGAGCCCCACTGCATATCATGAGATGTTTAAATTGTATTGAATACTTTACAGAAGCAATTTCCATTCTGTTGTGTTCTTTCTGCAGATGGTGATCTGAAACAGTTAACAGTGATAATACTCTTCACTTTACTTATTTGTGACTTACACTGTTGCAGATGAAGAAACAACATTTAGGGATCACTGTTTCTACTCCCTGATTTTGAGGCTGACTTCTCCTTAGACAATACCTCAGATTTCACATTTAGGTCTCTCGTGCCAGACGGAAGCTAGCATTTGTGCACGTGGACTTGATTTGTACCCGTAATAGTCAAGTAGAGTGCTCAATTTAATAATGACTGGTACCTACAGAGACCAATGAACTCGATTCTTAAGATAATGGAACCAACACAAATAGCATTTGAAGAATGTGTCTGTCTTGCCCAATTTCAAATGACCCTGAGCACACACTTATTCAACGAACATTGAGCAGAGTGTGGTTGGCTGGATAGGCTGCACTGTTAATAGCACACCTCGTGCTCTCAGGGATTATGTAATCAAGCAGGAAGGAGTTATTTGACAATAACAAGTATTTATCAAGAGTGCCCTTTGTGTCAGGCATTGTACTATTCAAAGCAGTACAGTTGTATTTTATTAAGACTATTTCCAGGTAACTTAACAGATACCCAATTTGAAGCTTTAAGGAGGAAAAAAAATAAAACATTGAAAGTTACTGTGATGGGCTTAATTAGCCTTAGTTGTCCAATAGCCCCACCAAATACAGTCTATCTTGGTAGACTGGGCATTTGGTCGGTTGGTAAGCCAATGGCTATACGTTAACCCATTCATCAAAGACGTCTCTAACTTGTGCTTTCAGAATGTAGAGGCTAAAGTTTTGATCTAAGGAAGAGAAATAAAACCAATAAAAGGAAAGTTTTTTCTAATTCATTTAAAGCAATGTGGAGATTTACGTTCTAATGATAGGCTCTAAATCTTACTACATATATATTCACATCCAAAGTAAAATGCTAAGATGCTTTTTATGTGTAAAGTGTAACCATATCATAATGAAATTGATTCTAAAATACAAGAACACACACACACACACACACACACACACACACACTCCTTAATATATAAGTATGTGTTTCTATATCTCTCAAATGTCTGCTGTCAGATTCTATAGGTAGGTGTTACTGAATTCATGCTGTTGAGGGTAGAGAAGAAAAGAATCTGTCAACATTTATCCATTTGTTCATTCAATCATTTAGTTTTGAAAAATATGTATGCACTAATACATATAAATGTTTAAAGAGTACCTGTTAAGTACTAACAGGAAAGAGAAAGGAATTAGGCAGCATCCCTGCCCTAAAGTAGCATGAAAATAAATGCCTTTAATACAGTATGATGAGAACTCTTGCAAAGGTAAGCAGTGGATAGAAGTGCTTTCATGAAAGGAGGGATATGACTTCTGCCCTGAGGGCCTGGTGAGTGTTGGTGACTGTATGAGTTAAGCTTTCTCAGAAGAGGAGATGGTAAATATGGGACGAATCCAGAGACCTCCAGCCAGGTACTGGGTGTGGGTGGGCCTGGGGGAGGGCGCTGAGGTGCGGCATGTGGGAGAGGGCTTGCTCCTGAGTGCCGGGGTGGGTCCTCTGATTGCGGGTGGGTGACTGGAGATTAACAGGTCAGAGGTGAAGGGTCAGATCACAGAGGGTTTGCGTGTGTGTGATGATGGAGAGTCTGGACTCCAGGTAGTAGTGCAGGGTCCTCTGGGCAATGGGGGACCAACCAGGGCTTTGAAGCAGTGCCGTAGGCATCTTTTCATTTTATAATGATGCCTCTGGTAGGAGTGTTGAGGGCAAATTCAAAAGGGGTACATTTGCACACAGGGATATAGTTAGGAGTTTCTGCTCAAACCATAATTAGTGAGGGGAACAGACATGAGGGGTGCTAAGGGAGGCGTTGCGTAGGGAAGAATTGAAAGGGCATTGGGGGAGAACTCCCTGGCAGTCCGGCGGTTGGGACTCGGCGCTTTCACTGCCGTGGGCCCAGGTTCGATCCCTGGTTGGGGAACTAAGATCCTGCCAGCCAAGTAGCGGGCCAAAAACAAAGGGGGGGGGGACTGGAGGTGAGGGAGAGGTCAGTATTTAAAATGAAAGGCAGATTCTGGAAAACCCGAGGGATGGAAGTGTCATATTTATCAGGAGAGAAAAACGGGAAGGGAGGTGGCGTTTGGCTACAGAGCGACCCATTAGCTCTGTCCCTGTTGATGTTATTTTGGACTGTGGGGGAGGGGAAGTCCTGCAGGCTGTGTTTGCGAAGTATTTACTCACACTACCGTGCGGACTGCTAACACGAGGGTCAGTAAAACACGAGCTCCTGCAAAGGATTCAGAGTCCCGTGGAGGAGTGAGTGTCCACATTCTAGAAGAATGCAGGGCAAGGCCGGCCCTGAGCCTGTCGTAGGAGACGTTCCCAGGGAGCTGTTCCCGTGTGCTGTCCTACCCGCGCACCCCGCGCATCACTTCTCCTCCCTGAAATCCGGGCTCCAACCCGGCCAGACTTGGAACATTTTTATTTACGTCACTCCCTCGTTAGAAACCCCTTTGACGGCGCTTAATTACCTACGGAATAACTCCCCCACTCCTTAGTGTGTCAGTTAGGGTTCCTCAGGGCTCGTATTCCACAACCCCCTTCAGCAGCGATCCTTGGAGCCAGTGCACCCGACTGGCTGCCACTGTGTCTGTGCACTTATGCTCCTGAACTTGGCCCAGTGTGTTACTTGGCTTGGATTGGTGTCCCCAGCTGCTCTGTGGGAACAGTTGTACTAATACTCGGCCTTGGCCTCTGCTGCACCTAGAATAAGGACTCCATAATAGAAGAATACACGATGAAGAGGGGATACTAGTTGGAGGACCCGGGTTCTAGTCTTGACCCCATGCTTTCCAAATCCCATGGTCTACAGTCAAAATCACTAAATTTCTTTAGGTTTGACTTCATCTGGAAAATGAAGTTAAAAATGCTCTTGTAGTTTTCCCTGGGTGATGGAGAAGTTCAGAGTGATATATAGATGTACAGTAACTTGCAAATGAAGTGCTTTATGATGTATTCTATATGGACATTTCATTTTAGGCATTGAAATGACTATTTCTAAATAACAAGATGAAATGTGCAATTAATGGCATCTTCCAATTGCAAACCTTTTTTCTTCCTGAGAAATTTTTGATGAATACATGTCGCAAATAGGGAGGTACCATCTATCACCAACCTAAATCAGTCTCCTACTTTGTACTTGGTGACCTGCTAGGTCCTGAAAATTTATCGCTTATTTTCGCCTTTTGGAGATTTTGTGTACTTATATGTCGTAAGTAATGAGGCTACAAATTATATTCTTTGACATTACAGTGAAATTCAACATTACCTCAAATTCCATAGCTAACTTTTACTTAGGTTTGGCTGCACAGTGGGCAGTAGATAATTTCTTGTGCTTTTGCTGGGTGGTCCTCAAATATTTATGGTTCATTATTCTTCTCTCCACATTAACCTGATGGCGCTTGGAGGATCCCTTGGTGAAGACAGCGCAGCTGGAAAGACAGTGACGGGTGGCCCCTTTGGCAATTGCATTAAACTCTTTATCTGCTTGTCCAGGCACCTGCACAAGTGAACACACACTGTGGGAGAATAGAAAGTGGGCTACTTCGAAGATAAGGGTTTGAATGTGTCTTCCGAATCGGGAGTCCTCACTGACCCTAGGTAGCTGCTAAAAACATTCTTTGATCCTCTGCTTTGACCAGAGCTTCTGTGTTCAAATGAAGTATTGTTTTCTTTTATATTCTTTCTATACCAGCAAATATACAAAATGTTTGCATATCCCCCATTTTCTGAAAATTCACATTTTCATCCCTCAATTCTACCCCCTAAGCACTGACCTTTAGCTCCAAACATTACTTAGCAACATTAAGAGTTTAATGTTTATTGAACATTCCATGCACCAGGCTCTGTGCAAAGTGCTTTATTCACAGTATCTAATTTATTCTTCACAGCATAGGTGTATAGGAACAATTATATTAGTAGGTAGGTACTCTGCTATCCCTATTGTCCTGATTAGAAACATGAAGCCTAGAGAAGTTAATTTGCCCAAGGGCACCCACCTAGGTTGTGGTAGGGCAGAGTCTAAACACAGAACTTTCTGATTCTAAAGTCCGGATACCTAACCACTGCACTACACTGTCTCCTGGGGCTTTGTCTCCTGGTTACATTTCTTTTTGCAAAAGCTATACCTCCTCTTCAAAGGACTGCACGTTACTGTACATCACCTGTTTCTTCTCTCTTCTCATAGCCATCCCTCTGCCTCATTAGTTCCCAACCTACACCTGATTGAAAGCAAAGTGTCTGACCTGGAGGGCTTTGAATGGATGACCAGCGGTGATGAGTGATCTCCCCCTTCCCGGGGTGGCTGGTGGCTCTGGTTTTCACTGGCTGTAAGTAGCATCAGTTTACCCTGTGATGTACACACAGGCATCGTTCTCTGTGTGTGATGTGGAAAAAGTCAGGGCTCTATTAGTGTCTGTGGCAAGCCTGGTTCCTCTAGGAAAACTTTGTAGAGTTCTGGCTCCTCGGTGATTATAGCATCATATTCTCTCTCACTAAGTCTAGCTCTTAATGGATTCTTGTTCATGTTCACTGATCTTTCTAGAGTCTAAGTGTTGACTTCAATTAGAATATAACTTCCTGAGGGCGGTGCAAGGCACATAGCAGTTGCTTATTGATAGACGAGAGTTATAAATAAATAAGCACATAAGCTTCTGCCCTGTACAATGACCAGTTATTATCCTGTGACTAGGTTTCTAAGTCAAAGTGGAATGGAAAACTGAAGTAATTATCTGGACACTTTAGCAGGAAAATAGTGGAAGGCTAAATTTTCCAGATAATGTGTGACTCCTTCCCATATTACTTAGATTAGAGGCTCGGAAATGTTTGCACACCTGGGTCTGTATATTAGGATTCAGCTCCCAGCCCTTTAGGAGACAACTCTGGATGTTTATCCAGAGAATTCATCTAAATTCACCTCCCCAGCCTGGTCTCTGATAGTTTAATAATGTGCACAGTACAGTCATGCATCTCGTTGTCTGCTGTCCCCTTTGACCACTCTGTTGGAGAACCAGGTAATCATTTATAAATATACATGTACCGGGCTTCCTTGGTGGCGCAGTGCTTGAGAGTCCGCCTGCCGATGCAGGGGACACGGGTTCGAGTCCCGGCCCGGGAGGATCCCACGTGCCGCGGAGCGGCTGGGCCCGTGAGCCATGGCCGCTGAGGCTGCGCGTCCGGAGCCTGTGCTCCGCAACGGGAGAGGCCACAGCAGTGAGAGGCCTGCGTACCGCAAAAAAAAAAAAAAAAAAAAAAAAAATATATATATATATATATATATATATATATATATATATATATATATATATACATGTACCACATGTCTAAAAATTGTTCATATATGGGGAGTGGTGCAAATGCCATGAGCGACACTGCATGTGGCCTGGATAAAATGTTTTCTTTATAGAACCATCTCTGATGCAACAGTCGTCTAATTAAGGCACCAAAGCCCGTCCCACCAATAGCAGCAAAGGACACAACACTGAAGCGTCTCTTTCTTCTCTTTCTCCCCGAAGCCATGTTCTTTTGTGCTGGAGACTCTCCACAGGTGGAAAAACACAGAGAGAGATGGCGCAGCTTTTGGGCGCTTCCATTAGAGCAGAATGGTGGGGGGTATAAGCGCAGGGCAAGAAGGGGAGGAGACGACTTATTTCCATTTCTAAATAACACAGAAAATCAGCCCCTCTCTTTGTAGCAGTCACAATAAGCACGAACATTTCTCTTTCTGCCCAGATCGCACTTGAGTATTTCCTCCTTGATTTCTCAGATCAGTCTGTGGTCGTTGGTATAAGCCAAACAGATCCTTAGAGCACTTAATAAATACAGAAGAGGCGTATAGGGGAGCCCTTATAAATATATAATAGCCACCTCTGGATAACACGTAAACATTTTACCTCCCTGAAAGTGATGTTATTTTGAGGGTCTCCGGTTGTAACATCAGGAAAGGAGCCACACAGATGAGGTGGAAAAGGAAGCAGGAGGATGCATTTAACATGGCTTTTTTGGACCACTCTTTTCATCAACTATTGATTTGATTGTAAAAGCCTTTAGTTAGTGCAGGAATTCCACTGGTAATAATTAAATTTTCAAGAGAAATGCTCATAGGAGAAATGAGGGGCGTAGGGGAGGGAGGGGCTGCACGTGGAGTGGGTTCCACGAATGTTAACGATTCTGTTAAGAGTTACATAAAATTAACAGAAATTAGATCTACGGTTATTGAAGAGCCTCCTTTATATTGAGAGGAGCCATTTAAGTATAACGATTGGGGATTATGGTTCAGTGGAGCCTTTCAGCTGTTCATTTGCCTGCCTAACTGACCGCTGGGTGGGATGCGATAAATTCAGGGTATTGTACAACGACTCCTGTTTCCCTTTAGTTTTGATTCCTTCACCTAGTTTTCTTCATAATATCACATTGAGGGTTAGTGTCGGGATTTATCCTTTCCTGAGTCAGGTTTACTGAAATTAACAGTTCTTGCAAAGTGTACAGTCATCAGCTGTTTTCCGCCATTTATCTTGACTTGTCTAAAAGACACCCTCCCCCATTTCCGTAGCAACTAATTGGAATGTAGTTTTGGCGTTTTCCTTCCTATCCAGGGCCCACAGTCGCACCCAAAGGTTACCATGATCTGAACCTGCATTCTCTCCGGGTCGGGTTTGGGGAGCATTCTGACTGAGGCCAGCAGCGTTTAAGACAATGGAGTACAGCTCCTGCAACTGACCGATTTTTTCCCCTGCTGTAGACATATTTTGTATGCTAATGTTCTGAAGGTGAGACCTGACTTCTTACTGCTAACTCCAGCATTGGTGGCCAAGTATGTTAGCTCAGGTTTCATGGGAAAAGATGGTCTTTGTGAGTGATGGGGTGAGAAGTAAGAAGAAGAATGCGATCTTGACTGCTTACGATGAAGACAGGAAAGAGTTAAGTCCCAGTCTGTTTTCTGAGGTGGGCTTAGTGTTAGGAAACTGGGGCATATAGATTAATTCACGGTGTGTGTGGGGGGCAACTGTTTGATTTCTGTCCCTGCTGCTTGGCACATGAATGAAACTGTAGCTGCCTTTATAGCAGAAGGTTGGATTATATTCTCTTTTGTAGGAATTAAACCCCACAGAATAATTTATGTACAGCCAAGCAAAAGGAAGTTGAAACATACAAAGAGAAGTTGGTGGAGTTATCTCGAGGCAAATACACTTGGTTTCAGCGTCAAAATGTTGTTTGTGCTCTGTGCCATCCTTTGGGTGACATGTGTGCCTTGGGAAAGAAATGTGTGCAGAATATTCTTGTAGCTTTTGCTTTGGGTTGTCTTTCCTATTTTTCTTTATGACATAACCCAGGAAAGCTTGGCTCCTACAGAGAATGGACAGGCTCATTCACCCTCAGGACTCACCACTACCGGACAGTCATAATGCTTTATTGGGATAGGAGTCCATATAAAAAAGTGTGCCACCCATTAGCCTGTGACTTACTGTGCACCTACTCAGGGTAAATAATTCAGATAGTTCGGGGAAAGCTAGGTTTTTACATAAATATTAAAGGGCTTTGACTGCTTGTTGTGCCACAATGCCCACCACGTGTGAGATAGGAGATAGCCAACGTTAAACTGATACATCAGGGCAGATGATGACTTCTGTTCTAAGGGGCTGTGCAGGGAGGGATGGGAGGATGAAAGGAAGATAAATTGCAGGGTGCTGTGTTCGATGCCCCGCCCCCAATACGCGATGCTACAGTCGTCCTCCTTATGGGGCAGGGGTGTACGTTTCAAGACCAAGTGGTTGCCTGAAACCATGGTGAGTACCAAACCCTGTGTCTCTCGGGTTTTCTTCCCTATACATACACACCTACGATCAAGTTTACTTTACAAATTAGGCATGGGAAGAGAATATCCAAATTGCCAGCATCACCACTCTTCCGCTTTGGGGCCATTATTAAGCAAAATAAGAGCTACTTGAGTGCAAGCAGTGAGATACCACGATAGTGGCTCTGATAACAGAGACGGCTGCTAAGTGACTGACGGGTGTGGATGCGCTGGACACAGGGAGGATTCCCCTCCTGGGTGGGAAGGCGCCAGATTTCATTACGCTACTCAGAACCATGCACAATGTAAAATGCATGAATTGTTTACTTATGGAATTTTCCATTTAATATTTTCACACCACGGTTGACTGTGGGTAAATGAAACCTCAGAAAGCGAAACCAAGGCTAAAGGGGGAACCAGTGTATCTTGAGTGGAAGCGCTTTTCCAGGTAGTTAGGTATGCGTAGCTCATTGTCAGAGACAAAGGAAACCTCTCTCAGGTCGGGGCCGAGGGCCTTGGTTCTAGATCCACAGGCTGTAAACCAGGTTGCTTTGGAGCCTGAAGATGCCGGTGGAATGCAGAACCTGCTGCGGGGAGTGGAATAATTATTCAGCTTTAGCAAGTGGTGTTATTGTTCTTATTTTAAAACCACCAATGAATTTTTTGGATATTACATTTTTTGAATTGCTTAGACACAAACAATAATTAGATAAGCTTTGAGGAAGAACATTGTTTTGCAAAAGACTGGAATATGAATATATGGAGGCCAGTTCGGCTATAAGGCTTATGCTGAAACCAAGAATTTGTTCCAGTGCTGGTGATCTATTAGGGAACGATTTGAACGCAGAGTGAATTTTGTCTAGGTAGGCTTGCATGTGATTTCATCAATAAGAAACACTAGGTGAATGCAGAAAACTGCACCCAGCTGAACCAAGCCTTGCACACAAAAGGCACGCGCCTCAAATAGCGGCCGGCCGTCTCCGTCCACCACGTGGGTGACGAGCCGCAGCCGTGCACAAGGGGAGCAGTGTCACAACTTCCCGTCCTGTTCAGGTAACCTTCCCGCCACCACTTCACAGTAACTCACAAACAGCAACCTCGTGACACACCCAGCCTTGGGATGCTAGAATGCTGTGTTTATTGTAGTCTATATAACTTCTGCACCATTTAACATATGTACTACTGTTTTACATAGGTTCTTACTTTTGAATTTTTTAAAAATGTGTCACTGACTAAGTTTTTGAGTATTGTGTCCTAATCTCATTTTCTCCATAAACCTTGTGGTTTTTACTGTGTGATTTTGCACAGTGCGGTGATCTGGCGATATTTAGGAACACATAGGCCACATTATAGCAGAACTGACTGTATTTGTCACAGTCATTCAGTAAAAACTCAAGTTTTTCCCTCTCTCTCCTTTAAAAAATGCATTTTCTGGGTTCATTAGAGCCTCTTCTAGTTCTTAACTACCTTAATATAAAATAATATTCACCATCCTACATATATTTAGCTTTGTAAAATCATAGATCTCTTCATATTGAATGATCCAAATAAATGTTTGTTGAAATGATCTGAATTGGTTTATTCACTGTTTAAATAATAGAACCTGTAATTAAGGATGCTAACACTCCTGTCTCAGATATCTGTTCAGGCTCACCACTCTCATACCCATGAATTTTCCAGACCTTATTTGCAGAATTAAAATCCTATGGAGACAGCAATATTTTCAAGGATCGGGTTTAATAATGATACATTGAAAGCAAGATTTTGATGAAAACAAATAAAGGATCAGTTCACTTTTTTTTTTTTTTTTTTTTTTTTTTGCGGTACGCGGGCCTCTCACTGTTGTGGCCTCTCCCGTTGCGGAGCACAGGCTCCGGACGCGCAGGCTCAGCGGCCATGGCTCACGGGCTTAGTTGCTCCGCGGCATGTGGGATCTTCCCGGACCGGGGCACGAACCCGTGTCTCCTGCATCGGCAGGCGGATTCTCAACCACTGCGCCACCAGGGAAGCCCTATTTTTGTTTTGTAAATGGTATTAGTCACAGCTTAATCTAGGAGTGGGTTGATCAGAAACTCTTAGCGTGGCTCTTCCTGTGTTAATTTCATTCTTACCTTGGAGATCGCTGCATTGGAGACCTGGTCATAGCTCCAGCACTGCAGATCAGATTGACAAGGGCAGTTTAAGGAATTACTTGCTGAACTGCTGCATACATGGGTTACAAACAGGTATCATTCTCTACTGGTTTTCAGTTCTCTCATAATTCCCTTCTTTCAGAGGAAGAAAAAGAAACTGCAGTGTGAAAATTCCCAAGCCTTTTTATTCCCAATATGGCAAATAGAAGTTTCCAATCGCTGTACAGGAAGAGAGAAGTTTTTTTTTTTTTTTTTTTTTTTTTTCGGTACGCGGGCCTCTCACTGTTGTGGCCTCTCCCGCTGCGGAGCACAGGCTCCGGACGCGCAGGCTCAGCGGCCACGGCTCACGGGCCCAGCGCGGCACGTGGGATCTTCCCGGACCGGGGCACGAACCCCTGTTCCCTGCATCGCAGGGGGATTCTCAACCACTGCGCCACCAGGGAAGCCCAAGAGAAGTATTTTTAAGTAGATACTTCTACTGGTCGTGTTCTGCATTTTAACTTTGTTGACTGCTTTCTTCCTCTGAGGTTGTATCAAGTAGAGTTTAGTGCACTCCTGGAGCATATCAAAATGTTCCATTTGGTAGAAGAGTTTCTTAGGACAGGTATCTTAAAAACTTTGCATTCACTATCAGTGAATTTTGCAACATTCCAAAATATTTCTATGAGATTTTATATTGAAAAAATTAGATTAAAGTTTTTAAAGTATTTTTGAAGGTAAAAATTTAAAAAAACTTTCACTCTTGGGTACTTTTATTTCCTAGCATTTCCTGTCATTGCTTTTTGCTGATTCTTTTATTTTTCTTTGCTATTTTAATATTTTTGTTTAGCTTCTATGCTGATTTCTTTTAAAAAAATTTTTATTATTGCTCCTAACTATTTGCAAGAAATTCCTGTTGTGAAGAGGTCAGAATCATGGCTATTAGGAATTCTTCTTATTCCATAAGGTCGTGTGTGAGAGAAAATTCCTTACTCCTTACCTCTCTTCAGTTAGCAGAATTTGGTAACCATAGGCCTGTTCACAATCTGACTTTCTCCTTCACCGTATCCCTTTGACAGATTGCTTCCTGCAAATATGGCTTGTTTGCGTAATTCTTTGTTCAGACTCAGCTATTCTGCACCTGATAGAATGACCCTGAGAGGAATATTGCCCAAAGGGAAGTCAACATGCAGTTAAAGAGGCATGGATTTGAGAGAGGCATTCAAAAATATTTACAATATTCATGTAACTTGGAACTAATTATACTTAAACTCTAAAGATAATCCTCCAAATTAATTTAATTAGTATTTCCTACCCCCCCAATATGGAGACTTTATCAGTATAGTCACTACATAAAAAAGGGACTGACAGTTCCAGAAACCCCTTTTGTCCCCTTGGTACCCACCCTATAGAAGAAGAGATGGGCATAGGCAATAAGAAGGCTGCAGATAAAGGGACATCAAGGGAGATTACAAAATCTGTAAACTAAACCCCAGTGTTTTCAAAAATGAACAGTGTTTTTTAGTCAGGAAATTTGAAGAAAAAGATATTAGGACAGTTAGAATAACCAATGAATCTGGGAATTAAAGAGTTGTAGACCATTTTCATTACTCTGGCTTTTCTTTAGTCTTACTGTAGTCTTGAGTAACCATCTCTCCTTGATCTTTATTTCTTAATGTATATACCTTGTTTTTTAGTGCCAAATATTTCCCCTCTAAAAACAGAATAAATTACTAACTCGTCCCCTTGGTTCATGTGATAAACATGTAACAAAGTAGTTTTAGAGATTTCAAAAATAGAGAAAAAATAAATATCCACAATAAAAATAATGTATATATATATATATATAGTTAGTAATGATCTCAAATGTCTGGAAAAGATGAACAATAAGCAGTGGATGTTCAGAAATAGCAAATAAATTTCCTCCGCCGGGCTTACTAGCTTGCTCTCAGTTTGCTGAGCTCTCTTCTGTCCCACAGACTGAGAGAGAGAAAGACCAGCGGATAAGATCATTTTGCAGTACAGAAGCAGTCACACCTTGTGCCAGATAATAGCCCTGTTTAAGTCTGCAGGTGGGATACTTTATTGACTGTAAACTCCTAGAACCTATGCACAAATATTGGCAGGCAGGTAACCAACTAACAGCCGGAAAAGGTAGGCAAATACATGAAGTAGAATCAGTCTGAAAAAAGACCCTCATTGTTACAGCCGTGTAAGTGGAGGGTATTTTTCCTTATTCCGTTGCTTCCACCATATTCCTCAGTCATCTTTCTCTAGCGATTGCTTCTGGCCACACCTTTGGTCTACACCAGTGGTTTTCAATCCTGGCTGCATATAAGAATCAACCTGGAGGTTTTGAAAAATACTGAAAATTACTGGGTCGGCACCTCGGGAGATTCTGATTTATTTGGTCTGGAGTGTGGTCCAGGACTGGGTGAGTTTTAAAGTTCCCCCGGTGATGCTGATGTGTGGTCCGTGTTGAGCAGCACTCGCCCCGTCCATTTCTGAGCAGTGTAACAGTTCTTGGGTCTAGAGAAGTGACTCTTGACCTTGGCTGCAAATTAGAATCACCTGCACAGCTTTTTAAAATGCCAATGTCCAGGGCACACCTCTGACCGATTAATTCAGAACCTCTAGAGTTGTGATCCAGGAATCATTATTTTTTCAAACTCAGTAGTGATTCAATTGTGCAGCCAAGGTTAAGAACCACTGATGCAGAATGCTGTAGGGGCCGTGCAGGAGAACAGTCCGGGTGTGAGCATACCTGTCAGTGGAGAGATGTGCTCCAAGGGGATGATTGGCTCTGTCACAGAGGCAAAGAAGAACCCCTGGCACCCAAGAAAAAGATGGAGAATTGAATTGGCTTCCAGAGTTTGTAGTTGAGGAAGCTGGGATTTTATGACTTTAAGAGGGCACCTGACTTCTCTGGGGAGGAGGAGGGAGGAGGGCAATGGGGGCATCAGGAGAGGGAATCCAGCAGGTGTGATTTCCCTAGAGTGGCTGCATCAGAGAGAGGGGAGGCTGGAGGCCTCTGAACCCGGAGGCTGTAACAGCAAGAATTTGTCTCTCCTGCACCCTTACTTCTTTACCTTTCCCACTCCATGCAGCACCCTTCTCCCACTTCCAGAAGATCTCTGGCTACCCCAAGCTCCCAGTGACCCTTGCTAGAGCCGACCCAAGCCTGTCTCCAGACACCCAGGTACCTAAATCAAAGCAATGGCAAACCTGGTAAACTCATCTTCATTAAAGAGTAAATAACCATGACCCCTCAACAAGGGAGTTTCCAAAAATCTGTGTATCGACATAGGAATTCCTTTCAAGCTGGTTTGACTTGCAGCTTCCTGGCTGCCATTCTCGTAGATCCGGACTCAGTCAGTCTGCAAGGGCACCAGCATCTGCGCCTTGCAGTGGGCATTCCAAGCAGTTCTGTTGGCTGGTTCTCCAACCTCAAGCAGAGAAAGTGTAGCAGCACCTGTGGGTCGTTGGCTTTTAGGGGAAAATGGCTGATAACCCAAATGAAGATCTGAGGTTGTTCCCTTACACCACATTCGACTTTTATCTTTAATATCTAGCTGTTTCTGCAGGACTCAGGGTTTGAGCCCATATCTATTGTGTATTTCTGTGACATTTGCAATTGTCCTAAGTTGTAAGCTGTGTAACATGTTAAGTGTATAACAGGTTCTTGTCCCCCATCCCTTCCTTTTTATATTTTTATTTTTTTTAAATAAAAACATTCTTTTTCTTTGGCTGTACCGCGTGACTTGCAGGATCTAAGTTCCACGACCAGGGACTGAACCTGGGCCGCGGCAGTGAAAGCGCCGAGTCCCTAACCACTGGACCGCCAGGGAATTCCCCCCAATCCCTTCCTTTATAATGAAGACTCTCTTCCAAAGCGTGGTTGGACAAAATGTACAAAGACCTCACTAAAATTCTTACAAAGCACAAAGGGCAGAGCAATAATCTAATGTTCTCTAGTATGGTTCTCCCAGGCAGATGCCTGGCAGCATTGGCTCCTGTAGCTGGCCCTGGACCTCTCTAGCATAAGTGACATCACTGTCCCCTTATATGTAGACCTCAAAGATTTTTAGGGTTGAGGACATGGCCTGGGCTTTTCTCTGATGCATTATCTTAGCCCCCTTCAGTTCGTGCTAAAATCCTCCTCTATAGATGTCAGAGGTATCTGAGGTTGGGTTTTCCTTAACGTGATTGGGGTCCGAGGAAACGGAGTGAAACTTGAGACAATTTTTATGTCAGGTATATTCATATGAGGACAATAAACCAGTTTTGGAGTGCCTACTGTTTGCCAGGGCTTGTAACACAGGGATTTCAAGTTCATGTCTTGTCTTCTGAGCAACTCGAGATGATAGGAATTTCCTCTAGGTTTTAAACTCATGAGAAAATGAAAGTGCAAAGAGGAAAGCAACCTGTCCAATGTCAGGTCGACAGTAAGTGGTAAAGTCATGATTCGCATCCACATCTACCTGAGCACAAGCCTGTGTTCTCTCTCTACTACCCCACTTCTCTGCACACCGCCCCCAATGAGTGGGGATAGTGGGAATTAAGGTTTCCTCCTCCTGCTGCTGCCACCTGCGAGATGCAAGACATGGCGAGCCCTTTAATTTCTGTCAAAGGGGCTGCGAGTCTGAAAGCCTCATCTTCCACCTGAGACTTCCTACTTTTATTTATTTATTTATTTATTTATTTATTTATTTATTTATTTATTTATTTATTTATTTATTTATTTTTTGCGGAACGCGGGCCTCTCACCGCTGTCGCCTCTCCCGTTGCGGAGCACAGGCTCCGGACGCGCAGGCTCAGCGGCCACGGCTCACGGGCCCAGCCGCTCCGCGGCACGTGGGATCCTCCCGGACCGGGGCACGAACCCGCGTCCCCTGCATCGGCAGGCGGACTCTCGACCACCAGGGAAGAAGCCCTCCTACTTTTTATTTCCTTTTATTTTGAACTCTATGTACGCATGCTTGCATTGGAAGAAAGGATTCTACAGCTAACATAAAGTCCCAAAACGACAGGACTAGATGATTCCTAAGATGGTCTCCAAGCTCCCTTCCAGGAACATGATTTGAAAATTCTGTGTCTCAGAAATGGCTCTGGGGCCCCTGATAGAGAAATACAGATTCTCTCCGCCGTGACTCTGGACAATGACCCTCCTTCTCATCTCTGACCTATTATTACCAGCAAATAGATGGCCGAGGGAACGTCTTGGGTGCTTGTCATCGGGTGTGGCCACATTAGGTACCAAACTGTGATCTATCAGCACAGAAAAACAGAAGTGGAAGCCCCCATGTGGAGTGGATTCACAAGAAGCCCTTCCCGTGTAAACAGGTGAAACCCCCTTTACTTGAGGTCATAGGCAGAGGTGCACGAGCGGGAACTCAGGAGCGTAATCCGCTCACTTCGTCAGTGCTGTGTCTTAAGCTTCGTTACTTCAACTGCAGCTTGTAGATCAGCCACATCAGCATCGCCTAGGAGCTCGTTAGAAATGCGGAATCTGAGGCCCGCCCTAGACCCCTGGAATCAAAATCTTCCTATTATAAAGATTCCCATGGAATTTGCACACACATTAAGGTTTGAGATTTCTTGCTCTTGAGTAACACTGGAAAAGACTGGAATGTAGAATCAGCGATCTGTGATAGAGCAAGAGAGTGGAAGAAGATCTGTCTTAGATAGCAGATTGTTCCACAAATCTGCTAAAGCTTAGCAATACGAAGGACAGAGTCTACCTTCCAGTGCCATTCCCCTCCTTTCCTCCTCTGCCTCCATAGTCCTAATCCGTAGGCAGAGACTTGCTGGAATGCCCGGGTTGGTTGTTGAGACGTGGAGCTCAATGTTGGGATGTAAGGGGGCAGCTCGGTGAGGAAGCAGAGACATTTGGGATTCGCTGGGGCAAGGAGACAAGGAATCATCGTGACTGTTAGTCACTTCTCCGTGTCTGAACAGTAAATCCGGTGGAATCTGTCCTGAACCTGCAGAAGGGCGGCTGGATGCTTAGTTAGAAATAAATCATGTGGGCCTGCACTTCCATGAAGACGGAAGGTCTTCAGCAACTGCAGCTGAGCGGGACTGAGGCTGGCCAGGCTGACACTAGTTGATGGCAAACATCGGTCGAGAGCTCACACTGCTGATTTAGGAAGAATGTCACGCTAGTGACTGTGACAGACACTGCCTCCTGTCAGGGTTTAACCTAAGAGAAGTTTACTTCTCGTCTGTGTCCCAGTCTGCTGCGGGTCAGGTGGCTACCCCAGGCCTCACAGCAGGGAGCCAGGGTGCTTCCTCTCCGTGGCTCTGCTATCCCCTGGCTTCAGGCCACCTTGACCTCATTCGGAACTGAAGACAGGATCGTGTGGGATGCTCGCATGAGCCAGACCTGAACTGGCATCTGTGGCCTCTATCTACACACTCCATCATCCAGAATTTGGTCACCTGGCTCTACCAAATGACAGGAAAGCCTGGGGAAATGGCAGAGAGGAAACAGGTTTGGTGGCCATCCAGCAGAATCTGCCTTTTTCTGAACACGTAGAGGAAAACAAGTCCCTTGCTCCTCCCGTGTTTATTTTGGTGAAACCCATTTGCCTGAGATAAAATGTATTTTTATGCATGCATACTATAGAAGTGGGCATATGGAGAGTACAAATTTGACAATGTCCTAGAACTGCAGGGTGACGACGGCACACTGGGAAATGCATCTGAAGACCTTAAGGAGGAGGTAGGGACCCAATAAGAGTCCTCTATGCCCTTGACATGCCGTTTAAGATCAAGAGGCAGCACCCCAGGCGGGCGTTTTTTAAGAAGATCAGGTGTGTGTGTAAATGGTGAGAGGAAGGAAGGGAGGGAGGGAGGGAGGAAAACTGTTCCAACGAGCTCCTTGGTACAACGTGCTTCCCGGGAAGAATCCCCACTGTTGAACGGGGCTGGCTCAGCCTTTGGCTCCTTTTTCTTTCTGGTTGTCAAGTGTGGCCCTGGTCCTGTGATCGCCGTCTGCCTGTCTGCTCTGTCCCTCCTTCCAGCCTTTTCTGATCAGGTCTGTTTGCTCTCATACAGAGCACCAGATATAATTTCTGCCCCCAGCTCTGTCCTGCTATTAGCTCCTTTTCTTCTACGCCTGGACTTCACCCTGAAGTTCTCATGTGCACACCTTGACCAGTTTAAGGTCAGAAAGAAGGAAAGCAGTCCTCACTGAGTACCCATCATGTGCCTGGCCCTGTGAAACTGGCATAGTCGTGCAATCGGCCTTTGACATGGGTGCTAATATTCCCATTCAGAGGATAATAGAAAAACAAACAAAAAAACCCAAAAAAATCCAGACCCTGATCCTGATAGAGGTTAAATAGCTTTTCTGTACCACCCTTCTAGTAAGTGCTGGAGTTAAACTTTGAGCCAGATGTCTGACACCAGAGACTGGCCTTTCTATCGCAGTTCAGGTCAGCCTGCTGTGGACCCTCATTACCCCACCACGCCAGCCCCGGAATATCTGTCTCCATCAGTGTCACCTTTGAAGTTCGGTTCCGGTAGCCAGCCTTCCCGGCTGATGACAAGACAGGCGGAGTCTGGACGTAGACCAGGGCAACAACTCTGATCCTGCCGGAGACTCAGAGAAGAGATGAAAAATCAGGCATGGGAGCTAGAAGGAAGAGGCCAGAGTCTTTATCCTTTGCTTCTCCTAATCTCCAAGTGATTTGTATGTGGGAAGCACTTAATAAATCGTTGTTCAGTGAATGAAAACCCAAATCCCTGAGATGATAGCTGTGGGGCTGTGACCAGAGGTGAATATGAGGATTTTCCTGTTTGGGGTTTTGTTAGTGATGATCCTGAAGCAGTGGCTATCAGGGACCTGGAAACTCCTGGCAAGATCAATGCTTTTGGGAAGCAGTGGCGTGCGCGCTAAGCCCTTCTGTGTGCTGTCTGGGGCGGTGGGGCCAAGCAGACGTATAAGCGTGGTGAGAGGAAGCATACGGGTTTGCAGAAAGACAGGTGGGTCTGAGTCCTGGCTTGACTACTTGCCTACAGCGTGACTTTGGGTAAGTCACAGAACAGGTCTGAGCCTCAGTTCCCTTACTTTAAAATTTTAATTAAGTAACAACTATATTGAGAAGGCTATTGTGTGGAGAGTGTGTGTGTGTGTGTGTGTGTGTGTGTGTGTGTGTGTGCTGGCAAAGAGCAAGCTCTCAATAAATTGTAGCTATTATCTTTATTCCAAGCAGATGTAGTCTCGGCCCTGTAGAAATGCGTGCTCTGCACCAGCTAATATTTGCTCCGATTCCTTATTGAAATGATAAATGGCAGTGATCGGGAAGGGTCAACCTTGTGTAATGTAGGAGCTGGTGTGATTTAAGGCTTTGCTACTCAAAATGTGAT
Source organism: Kogia breviceps (assembly GCF_026419965.1). Classification (NCBI taxonomy): domain Eukaryota; kingdom Metazoa; phylum Chordata; class Mammalia; order Artiodactyla; family Physeteridae; genus Kogia; species Kogia breviceps. The sequence goes on along the minus strand of NC_081322.1, from coordinate 81,304,491 downwards.
CCATGGAGCAGCGGCGTCAACAACACCTGAGAGCCTGTAAAACCTTCAGACTCTCAGGCCCCATATCCCAGACCTCTGAACCAGAATCTGCATTTTAACAAGAATTCCATGTAATTTGCATACATATTAAAGGCACTGGTGGGGTCTGCAGAGCTTAGACCCATATCTTCAAACTGCAAAGAGGATAATTCTTAATTCACCTAACTTTGACATTTTTCTCATTTTCTCTCTGGGCCAGAGGTGTTTGCCGTGTGCTATGCTGAGGAGCATCTGACGGGTTCTTTTCTATCACACGAAAGGGGTATCCACCCTCTGTGCAATGCTCATTCTGGGTGTGGTAGACATACAGGGAGAGAACCTCCCCGCTTCCCCTGACTTTTGGACTCAATCTAACTGATTGCTTTTGGCGGCATGTGGCCAGGACGTGTGGCCACTGATGCTGAGTCAGGGCATGCTGAGGAGGGGAGAAAGGCGCGGGTCTGCTGGCGGTGGCATCTGCAGTTGTGACCCGTGGCCTCCATGGAGCACAGTGCAATGGTTGCCAGGGTAACTGCTGTGCATGGTCAGGGGTGACTAGCTGAGCTGCAGGAACTGGACCAATGGCCCCTCTGCGGTGTCCTGCCGTCGCTGACACAGTAGTGTAAGTGCTCTTTGGCTCCACCCACGTGGGAATTTGACAGAGAGGCAGAGGGAGGCTTCTTGTTCCTTGTTTTGCTGCATGTCCTTCACTCTGGGGAAAACCAAGAGATCTAAAAAACTGAAATGAAAAGAAATTGATATGAACTTGAAAGTATTCTGTGCTAAGCACCATGAACACAGTGCATAAAGTGCATAGGAACCAAAGGTACAAAGGGATGGACTCACCTCTGGGACTCCTGCTTTAGAGCTAATCGAGGTGAAAGTCCCATGGAAGCCATGAGGTCACCTCCTCTAACCCCTCATTTTACAGATGGCAATTCTGAAGCCCAGAAAGGGTAAGTGATTTGCTCAACGTCACATAGCAATGCGTAAATAAAATAAACACCGTTTATGATCTTTAGAAGCTTATGGTTTAGAGAAGCTTAAGAGAAGGGCTGACTCTAGAGCGTGGTAATCCTTGTCCCTAGCGCAGTGCTCTTTCCCACATAACGCACTGCCTTTTTGACTTATCACTTATGTGTTTTGGATCTCAATTTTTCCCAGGCACAGAAGAATAACGTCACCTGTATCCTACTTGCTGGTGGGGTGGGCCAGAGTAAGCGTGTGGGCCTTGGAGCTGTGCTGACTTGGATTCCAGCCATGGGTCTGACACCTACTAACAGTGGCTTTGGGTCGAGCTATCTCCCTGCTCAGAGTCTTTATATATAAAATGGAAGTAATCAAAATGATAACATCGAGCTCATTGGGGTGTGGAGATCATGTATGTAAAGTGTCTGACATAGTTGGTGTTCAGTAAATGTTAGTTTTCATTCCTGCTCTAACCTTGAGGTGGAAGGGGCTTCCCCTTTATGTACCTGACCTAATTACTATGGAAAATTTGTAATATTGAGTGGAGTGCATAGTAAATGCATGCCATTAGTGTGTGATTTCAGACAATGATGCAGTGAGAGGCAAACAGTAAACGGGTTATAACCTTCAAACCTCCAGCAGCTTGTGGTTCCTATGTGACAATAGCTAGTTGTTGAAATCACGATCAAGCAGTATAAAAATGTACCAACAGCTTTCAGAGGTGTGAAGAGAGTGTACTGAATTTGAGTCAAAGGGAATTATTCTACCATTATGTAAAAGGACTAGCGGAGTCTCATTTAGAATACCATTTTCAATTCTTATCACTTTGGTGTAAAAAGGATATCGTAGTGAAGGAGAACGTAAAGCGAAAGCAATGAAAATGATTCAGGGACTAGGGGAACTTAGTCATATGGAAAAGCCAAAGGATCTAGGCTTGTGTTGAATTAAAAAAAGAGAACCTAAGGTGATGTCAGAGAGGTGTAGGCAACCCTTTTGAGAACATGAAGAATCACTACTGCACAGATACTGCATTTGTGCTCGTGTGAGAAGGGACCGTGCAGGGGGCAGAAGTTAAGTTTTGTGCAACATCGAAGCAAATTTCCAATGATTCTAAGGTTTATGTACATGGTGTATTAGTTTCCTAGGGCTGCGATAACAAAGTACCACAAACGGGGGGACAGAAAAACAACAGAAATTTATTCTCTCACAGTTCTGGAGGCTAGAAGTCCAAAGTCAAGGTGTTGGCAGGGCCAGGGTCTCTCTGAAGGATCTAAGATAAACTCCTCCCTTGCCTCTTCCAGGTTTCTGGTGGCTGCTGGCAATTCTTGGTGCTCCTGGGCTGTCATATGCATTCTCCAGTCTCTCCCTCCATCTTCACATGACCTTCTTGCCTGTGTGTGTCTCTGTGTCTCCTGTTCCAACAAGGACACCGCTCATACTGGAGTAGGGCCCGACCCTACTGCAGTATGACCTCTTCGACCCTATTTCCAAATAAGATTCCATTCAGAGGTTCCAGGGCTTGAACATATATATTTTTTTTTGTGGGCGGGGACAATTCAACCTATAATACATAGAGATAATTCGTTGAGTTGTCCATTGAAAATTACTCTCTGCTACCATGAAGGTGACCAAGGAGATTTCTGAACGCAGGGGTTTTTTTGTTTTTACTTGAAAAACTTTTTATATTTTAAAAATTGTGGTTAAAAAACACAGAACAGAAATTTTACCATCTTAACCATTTTTAAGTGTACAGTACAGTGGTGTTACTACATGTAAGACCACAGGGTGTCTGGGGGCTGTGTGGTGAGCCAACGGGAGAAGACTGTGAAGCGGACCAGAGTCCAACACAGAAAACACGGGCAAAACACCAGCTAGCTCTACTGTACCAGGCAACACGACTTCCCTGTTGGGTGAAAGCTGGAGCTTGGGCAAGAAAACACACTCGTCTGGAGATTAAAAGGGAAGAGTTGGCAAAAACAACAGTTGAAATACATTAAATGGAGAGTAGAGGTGGGGCTGTTTGGCTGTGGTCCCAAAGTACAGTAGAATGGATGCGGAGGGCAACAGAGCTGCAGAAGCTTTCCCTTCCTGGGTTGGGGCGTCTCCCACGCCAAGGGGACACGTGGTGGTGTGCCACCAAGGAAGGCAGGGGGAGGGAATGGAACGCTCGCAGATCCCAGACCTGCTTCAGGACGTCCTGCTGTGGTTTGGGGGGCGGATGGGGAGGGACGGGGCGGGGGCAGGGATTCCCCCTGCAGAGAAAGGACTTGCTCCTCCTCTTGGCTGGCGGGGTCGGTGGCGGGGGGGGCAGGGGCGAGGGCCGGAGAGGGGGACCAAGACTAGGGCTGCACTTTCCATCTGCTTGTTCCCACTGTGCTCTCCTTTCCACTAAATAAGAAAACCTGCTCATCCTTTTCCAGGGAGAGGGGGAGGGAACCAGGGCTCTGAGTGCCAACCCCTCATTCCTTTCATTTATTGTCGTAACTGGGTTTCAGGAGGGAAGCATCGTTGTTTCGTGAACTGGTTTGAAGGCCGTCCCCAGGGGAAGCAGGCACTGTGCTCTGGCTTGGGAGGCGAGGGTGACAAGCACCTCTTCAGAGGAGGGCTACGGACAGAGGGTGAGGGTCTGCTCAGGAGGGGGCCCGGTGCTGGGAGCTCCCAGGGGCGTACGGCTGTCTGGAGAATGAGGTGTTACCTAAGCTGGGGCCCGAGGCGTGAGCAGGAGTAGCCAGGTGAAGGGGGAGGGGAGCTGTGAAGGGGCAGCGAGGCTGCCTGGTGGGCGAGGGGTAGAGAGTGGGTCTGAGTGGTCAGTGGGCAGCCCCGAGGCTGGAGGAGGTGGCCTGGGCTGCATCTGGAGGATGAAGTTCCACCTCTGTCTATCAAGAGGACGATTGTGTGAGGTATCAGAGGATGACTTTGCTTAAGGGTAAACAACCAAAGAAAGGGCTGTTCTAGTGTATTATCTAATGGTAGGCAAACTCTTCACAGGGTGTTACAGGCTGAAGGTTTGTGGCCCCTCGAAATTCATGTGTTGAAGCCCTAAGCTCCAATGTGATGGTGTTTGGAGGTGGGCCTTTGGGGATAATTAGGTTTGGATGAGGTCACGATGGGATCGGTGTTCTAGAAGAAGAAGAAGAGGGACACCAGTGCCCTCTCCACCTCTCTCTGACGCGAGGACACGGCGAGTCGCCGGCTGTCTGCAAGCCCCAGGGGCAGGGTTCTTGCCAGGAACCGAATCTGCCTGCACCTTGATCTGGGACCTCTCCGCCTCCAGAACCGCGAGAAGTAAACGTCTGTTGTTTAAGCCACCTGGTCTATGGTATTTTGTCACAGTGCCCCGAGTGGTTTGTGAATTGGGTCTAATATAGAGCTCGATTGTAACTGAGAGTGCACAGAGCTGTCTGAATGGGCAGAAAGATGAAACCCCTTGACGTCCCTGGGCCTGAAATCCTATGGCTTTGAACCTCTCCGAACAGTTCCCAGCCCCATTTCCCCTGCCGTTTACTGCGTGTTTCTGCACCTCTGTTCCCTCTGTTCTGTGGGTCCAGAGTCAGACCTGCACTTCCCGGTCAGCAGCACTCATCCCCCCAGCCACCACTTCCACAGTGCCCGGGAGGCCAGGTCAAACCTTTAATGCTAATGGCTTGGAGCCCTTCCGTAGAACGACAGGAGATGGGGTGGACCGCTGAGTTCCTCTCTCTCCTCCTCCTCCTCCTCCTCTCTCTCTGCCTCCCTCCCTTTTCATCAGTTCTGTGGCCTCGCTTGTCTGAACTCCTCAGTGACCTGCCAGTGACACCTCCCTGCCTGCGCACCTCATCTCAAAGCTCACGCACAAGGTGCTGGCACTGTCTTTTCAAACCCTAACTGGAGAACGGGTGCCAGGATTGTAAATGAGTCTTTCCTACAGCGCGGATGAGCGCTAACCTCACTTCCAAAGGCAGCCTAAAGCCAACATCACTCTTGGCTGCCTGGAGCCATGATTTCCCGGTGTGTTGTTGGCAGTGAACACATCAGTGCCTTGCTGACATCTGGAGATGTAAATGTGCTGGGAGAGGCCAACCGGGAGGTGGCCGACCGGGGAGCAGAGAGCAGGGTGGATAATAGTGCAGGATCGTGAATTATTTTTACGTGGATAATTAATACTGGCGAAACAATATAGCGACACAGAGCCTCCCACGAGAGAACACTGTCAGTCTCCTTATTAATTTATTCTTTTCTAACCAAATTGATGGGCCAGACGACCGCCTTTCTAGATCCACACGGATGATGAAACTGCAAACAAGTTTCATGTAAATAATGGGCAAATCTTCCAATCAGTCAAAGCCTAATCCTCATGCCTTAAAAATGACAAACTGCTCTTACCATGGCTTCTGTTTGTTGAAAAGATGAAAAAGGGGGGAAAAACCCCAAATGAAAACATTGACTGAAAAAAATTAAGATGCACAGATTTTAATGCACATTAATCTAGGGGGAGCTTTACAAAGTCAATAATTGTCATAAAGATTCATTGGTCAACATTTAAGGCCTAATTAAAAAATATATGTTTTTGATGGTTTTATTCCTAGAGCATATGTGTTTTCTAAGTATCAGAATATTTTAACTTCTCTGTAACACCAGAGTTTTCAATAAAGGAACAGGTGTAAATGATATAAATTAGTAGCATTTAAAAATAAGTGTGTTAAAGTGAATTAATTTATTATCTGTATGTTTAAGTGTTTCTGCTGCTGACGAAGAGTAAACACATCCTCTACTGGATAACTGTTTGAGTTCTGGTTTAGAAATCATTCCTAAATATGTGAGAACAAATCATACTCCTTCATCTACCCAGCAAGCATCTGTGAAACACCTAGTATGGAGCAGGCCCTCTGTAAGGAACTTAGCAACAAAAACTGCCTATCTTCTAACACAACGATATGTAAATAAGTAACTGTCGTACCGTTAAGCTGGCCAATTCCCTGATTTGCGGCGCTTTGCAAATTGCAATGGGAAAAGGGCTCATCTGAGATCTTGTTAAATTGCGGATTCCAAGGTAGTCAGTCTGGATTAAGACCCAAGAGTCTACATTCCCAACATAATCCCAGGAGGTGCTGGGGACCACTCTTGGAGGACGAGGTCCCCAAAGACCCACAGGGGGCTGAGGGAGAAGGGAGAGGAGGGCACTTCAGCATGTGTGGGAGGGGCTGGGCCTCGCGGGGCTCAGGAGATGGCTTCCTGGAAGAGCAGACAGGTGAACTGAGAGGCTTAAGGAGGCAGTGGGGGAGGCCTGGTTGGGGAGCCCTTGGGAAGGGGGTGCGTCCTCACATTCCAGCCTCAGTCTCAGAGGTCACAGAAGCCCTGTGTTTGGAAAACCGCAATTAGCTTGATGTGGCTGGAATGCAATTCCTGAGTTACCAGCTGCATCTGCCAAGGAGCTCGTGTCTCAAAATATATACATTTCATCAATGTAAATTTGCACTGGATGGGTTGGTTTTCAAAGTGTGACCCTTGGGGGTCCCTGAGACCATTTAAGGGAGAGATCAAAACTATTTTCATAATAACATTAGGTGTCATTTGCTTTTTTCACTGTTATGACATTTGTGGTAATGGTGCCAAAGCAATGATGGGACAAAATGTTGGCGCCTAAGCATGAATCAAGGCAGTGGCCCCGAACTGTGCTAGTACTCATTGCATTCCTCACCACCAAACACTCGCTGCGAAAAATTAAAAACAAAAACGGAAAACCAGAGAAATCCCAATTTCGTGTAAGAATGTCTTAATACAGCATTAAACTATTAATTTTATTAAAGCTTGGCCCTTAAGTCCACATCTCTTTAATATTACATGTGACAAAGCAGGAAGCACATATCAAACACTTCTGTTACCTAGTGAGGTACAGTGGTTGTCTGGAGGAAAGGCACTTGTGTGATTGAGCTGTGAGCTGAACTAGCTACTGTTTTTGTGCAACACTATTTCTTACTTGAAAATGTCTACAGGCAAACTGGTTATTCAAACTTGGATATTTGGCAGACATTTTCTTTTAAAAATGAAGGAAGGGAGCCTGTCACTTCTAGGAAAACAACTGACAGTATTTGTTGCCAATGATAAAATCTGAGCTTTCAAGTGAAAATTAGGATTTTGGAAAACTTGTATCTGCCACTATGAGTCTGACAGCTTCCCAGTGCTTACAGATGTTTTTGGTGAAGTTCATGGTGATATTAATGAAATTTTTAAAAATATGTACTGCTTTATTTATTGAAGTAAGTTTGCTGTACAATATTATATAAGTTACAGATGTACAATATAGCGAGTCACAATTTTTAAAAGTTTTACTCCATTTATGGTTATTATAAAGTATTGGCGATATACCCTGTGTTGTACAACATGTCCTTGAGCTTCTTTTATATCTAATAGTTTGTACCTCTTACTCTCCTATCATTATTTTGCCCCTTTCCCCTTCCGCCTCCCCACTGGTAATCACTAGTTTGTTCTCTATATCTGTGAGTCTGCTTGTTTTTTGTTATATTCAATAGTTTGTTGTATTTTTTAGATTCCACATATAAGTGATATCATACAGGATTTATCTTTCTCTGTCTGTCTTATTTCATATAGCACAGTGCCCTCCAAGTCCATCCATGTTGCTGCAAATGGCAAAATTTCATTCTCTTATACGGCTGAGTAGTATTTCATTATACACATATACCACGTCTTCTCCATTCATTCATCTGTGCCTGGACACTTAGGTTGCTTCCATATCTTGGCAATTGTAAATAATGCTGCTGTGAATATTGGGGTGCAGGTATCTTTTTGAATTAGTGGTTTTGTTTTTTTCAGACATATACCCAGGAGTGGAATTGCTGGGTCACAGGGTAGTTCTATTTTTAGTTTTTTTGCAAAACCTGCACACTGTTTTCCACAGTGGCTGCACCAATTTACATTCCCACCAACAGTGCATGAAGGTTCCCTTTTCTCCACATCCTCGCCAGCATTTGTTATTTGTGTTCTTTTCGAGGACAGCCATTCTGACACGTGCGAGGCGATATCTCGTTGTGGTTTTGACTTGCATTTCCCTGATGATTAGTGACGTTGAGCACCTTTTCGTGTGCCTCTGTTTTTTGACGTTACGTAATGACAGAGCCAACAAGGGGAAGATGTGCGTAAACCGATGAACCAATCTTTTTCACATAATCAATGCATGAGTAAAAGATCCATCTGAAGTACAGAATAGATGACTGGATTTTAATACAATCAAGTTCATCAATAGAGTTTCAGATTCCATATCACAACTAACCTTGAAGAAATGACCACTGTCGTGTTTTGGCGTCGTGTTGAAAAGTATCCACAATTGTCCGGAAAGGCTATAAAATACTCTGCCCTTTTCCAGCTACACGTCTGTGTCAGACTGCATTTTCTTCATACGCATCCACCGAAATAAATATCTCAACAGGCTAAAGGCAGGCGGAGAAATGAGAATCCAGCCGAGCTCTATTAAGCCAGATATGAATGAGATTCGCAAACTACAAAACAGTGTCATTCTTATCACTCTTTTCTGGTTTAGAAAATAGTTGTTTTTCATAAAATTATATAATTTTGGTAGTATGTAGTAGATTTATGGTTTTTTAAAAAATAAAGTAATAAATATTTTATAAACCATCAGTTTCCATTTCTAATGTATTAATCAGCAGATAAAATCCACATGAACCAAAGCTCTTTGGGGTCGTCAACAAATGTTAAGAATTTTAAAAGGTCCTGAAACCAAAACTTTTGAGAATTATTGCTGTGAATTACACAGTTATGGAGACAGAGGTGGGAAAAGATAGATATTTTTGCTTCCCCTGTCTTCCACTTGTGAACAAGTGTCATCAACTTCTACAGAGTTGCTCTAGCCCCATATCTAGAAATTATCCGTTGTTCCTCCCTTGCCCTCATTCCCTACCCCAATCAATTACCTGGTCCCGTTGGCTCCACTTCTCCCCGTTCCCATCTCCACTTCTTCCACTAGGGTCCAGGACACAGAGGGAGGTTGCATAAATAGGCCCCGATTTTTTCATGCCTCCCTGTATCAAGCCTTGAGTAGTTTCCTCCTAAGATGACACTGGGCTTGGCCACATGACTTACTTTGGCCATGGCATGGTAGCAAGCAGGATGTAAGCGGTGATTTGAAAGTTGCTTTTGTTTGGGCCTTGCTGTCTCTGACTGCCATCATGTGAACAAGCCTGGACGGTGAGAGAGATGTGGCTCGGTGTCCTTCATCACCTCCTCAGCCCGGCCACTCCAGTTGACTATAGATACACGACAGCCCAGCCGAGACCAAGAAAAGAAGTACCCAGCTGAACCCGGCCCACATTGCTCACCCATAGAATTAAGTGCTAAGTAAATGATTGTGCTTTGAGGGGCAGTTTGTTAAGTGTCAGGAGCTAGCTGATACATCCTATCATTCTGTGTCTGGATTACTGCAATGCCCTCCTCTCTATCTCCCACCTTCCAGTGTCTCTCCTCCCACTTCTGGTTTCTCCTTCACACTGTAGCCCCAAAGCTCTTTTGAAACATAAGTCTGACTATTGTTAAGTGTCATTCATTAACAACCTTTAATGCCCTCTCATTGCATGTTGAATGAAATCAAAACTTCTTATGGTGGCCCCCCAGGTACCCTGATCTGGTCCCTGGCCATCACTGTGAGCTCATCTCATTTCCTTCTGTTTTGCACACTGTGTTTCAACCACCTGCCACATTCTCTGCCTTGGACAAGCCCAGTTCTTCATCACTCAGCGCTGTTGTCCTTGCTGTTCTCTTTGCCTGGACCACGTTCCCTCCTGCTCTTTGCCTGGCTGGCTTGTTCTCACCTTTCAGGCCTTGGGTCAAATCTGCCCCCCTCCCCATGAGACCTTCCCTGACCATTTTATCCTGAGCACTGACCCTCCTTTTTCCGCATCACAAACGCCCCATCGTTCCACCTGGCGCTTAGCTCGATTTATTGGCAGGGACTTTGTCTCCCCCATGTACTGATATGTTTCAGCTCCCAGACCAATGCCTGGCTCAAAGCAGGAATTCAGGAAATACTCAAGGAATCACTGAGGAGTAGAGAAAGAGGACTGATTCTCTCAGGGATGGACCTACTTGCAGGTGGCTGCACACAGGGCATCATTTGAGGAATGGCCTCCTGCTCCCAAATCTCTTTGCCACGTGACACAACAAGACACGGTGTCATTTAGTGCCATATTCTTGCCTGAACACAGGAGTCACTACTGTTAATAAAATACAGAGTTTGGGTCCTATTGAACTAGAATCTCTGGGGAAGGTGCCTGGGAATCTGTATGTGAGCCAACAGTCCAAATGAGTCTTAGGATTAGCAGCAAAGAACACAGGCTTGGAATCAAACAGCACTGGTTTTAAATTCTGCCCTGGGTCTTACCAGCTGAGTCACCTTATTGCTTTCCTTCTCCCGTCCATCACTCATTCATTCACTCACTCACTAATTCTCTCATTTAATCAGCCTTTACCAAACACCTGCTGTGTTTAGACATGACTCTCGCCAGTTGGGAAGAAAGCAGTGAACAAGATGGATAAGGTGCCTGCTCTCATGGAATTAGCTGGGGGAGACAAATAAATGAACAAAGTAATTTCAGATAAGGCAAATGCCACGTATGAGATGAAAAGTGATAAACAAATCAGGGTGATGGGAGAGCTACCAGAGGGCAGTCTAGTTAGATGCGGTGGTCAGGAAAGGCTTTTCTGAGAAGGCAACCTTTGCGTTGAGACTGAATGACAAAAAAGGTGCAGCCTAGAGATGCCGTGTCATTAAAGCTTTTCAGACAGAGGGAGTGCGGAGTGCAGAGCCCCTGGCCTCAGTGTCAAGGTCAATGCCATCATCTGTGAAACAGTAGTAACCCAGTGGTGGTGTAGACAATAGAGTACGTCCAGTGCCTGATACATGGGAGGTACTCAGCAGATGTTAGCACACGTTCTTTTCCTTCTCTCCTGGGGGCAGGAGATGAGACCATCCACTCCTTCACTTGTTCAACAAGTATTTTTGTGTGTGAGGCAATGAGGGAGTGAAGGGTTGTCTCCTCAAGGGACTTGCAGTCTAGGAGCTAAGCTGAAGCAAGCATAGGACATAATGCAAAGCAGAAAGTGGGAATTGGTGTTTATAAGTGATTCCCTATTATCTGAGGAGTTTTGGTGGGACCAAGAGACCCTGAGGAGGGATGGGAGGGAGGGGAGGGTCTGGAGGAGACGGCAATGTCCAAGGCCCCTTAAGGATGTCCATTCCGGGGCTGCGCACAGCTGAGGGTGTCTGGGGATGTCGAGATGCTGCCAGAAGGCCCAGGGGTGATTGGAAAGGTCCTGAAAATGACCTTCACCGGCTTCTTAATTGTGCTTTTGTCTCCCTGCATTTCCTCTATCCCTCAAGGTACTCAGAAGCATTTGCCAGCTGAGTCCGTGTCGGGAACTAACAGCCGTCAGCAAGCCACCTTAGCTCCTGTTCTGCTCCTGCCCTTGTGTTCCCCAGTGTCACCCACAGCCCAGGCGGAGCTGCTGGGGGATGCAGGGCCAGCAGCAGGCAAAGGGGAGAACGGAAGAGGAGGGAAAGGAAGGTCCCCTCTTCTGCCATACCGGGGTATGACAAATGTTTCAGCAGGTCAGCAGGGCCTGACGTGTACTGTCTATTTAGATTAATAGCGTCATTCGTAGGAATTGGGGTGTCACTAACATTTTCACTTTATAGCTGTGGACACTGAGGTAAAGGGTACCGGGACATCCCCACCCCTCAGGTTTATTAAGGACAGAATTTTATTTTCAGCTTTTGCGTTACTCCCTGAGCACTAGAGCTGAAATCATGTGATGCCACATTGGACCATGGATTTGATCCATTTAGTTCAACAACTGCTTCACTGGGGCAGGGGCATCAGGTGTTTCATGGAATTACCTCGTAGTTGAGACGGCAGTTTGGGGGTTATTTAGCAGCATGGCTGAGAACTGGTAGGTTGGTGAGGACAGATGCCGAGTCATGTGCTTTACTTAGGTAATAAAGTATGGTTTTGTTGGGCGGTCTGTTTATCTGATAGACCATCAGGCAAAAGGTGGAAAGGATGTTAACAGAATGCTACAGTACTGTAAGAATCTTCGTTTCATTAGACATGCCAGAAGCCATAAGAGCGAAGCAAGTCTGGGAGCATTTGGGCTCCGGATCACCAGGGTGGACATCGTTAATGCTTGTGATCCAGTTGGCTTTGAACTAATTTCAAAGTTGTGAAAAATATTGCTGTTATGCCAACTCAAAAAGACACCTATATGCCTGTGTAGAATTACTAAATTGCATGTTTGACCTTGGTCAAAGTTAGCATTACCTTTTGCACAGCACTCAACATGATGATAAACAACCATCACATTTAAGCATTATGAAGTCCTTTATTACCATTGCTTTCACATTTGATAATTTTTCCAAGAACTTAAAAATTTTCTTCCCTTCCTTTATTTTTTCCTTTTTAGCTATATTTATATAGTTATACATAGGGTACTAGTTGGTTAAATTCCAGATTACTTTTTATTACCTAATTGCACATGGAATGCTACTTTTAGTAGAAGGCATCCTCCCCATATAAGTCTCACCAAATGTTATGAACAGGGAAGGCTAGTGCCGTATTTGGAAGGGAATGAGCATTATTTAAGATACAGAGATGAATGAAAATCAGAATGAGTGAATGCATCAAAAAACCCCATAACATACAGAATGAAGTAAGTCAGAAAGAGAAAAATAAGTACTGTATGCTAACACATACATATGAAATCTAAAATAAAAAAGGGTCTGAAGAACCTAGGGGCAAGACAGGAATAAAGACGCAGATGTAGAGAAATGGACTTGAGGACACGGGGAGGGGGAACGGTAAGCTGGGATGAAGTGAGAGGGTGGCATGGACATATATACACTACCCAATGTAAAATAGATAGCTAGTGGGAAGCAGCCGCATAGCACAGGGAGATCAGCTCGGTGCTTTGTGACCACCTAGAGGTGTGGGGTAGGGAGGGTGGGAGGGAGACGCAAGAGGGAGGAGATATGGGGACATATGTATATGTATAGCTGATTCTCTTTGTTATAAAGCAGAAACTAACACACCATTGTAAAGCAATTATACTCCAATAAAGATGTTAAAAAAACCCACAACAAGCCCATGATATTCCTAGAAAAAAATGAGCGATATGTTTTAACTTCAAGATCGTCCACACACATAATCAAGCATAACGCCAGGGAGAAAAGCATTTAACCAGTGAAATTCTGCAATATTACCTCCTCACTTCCAACTGTTCCTGTTGTAACCTCAGACCCAAGAGCATCTGCCTTAAACTAACCAACACTTCAGAGAGTTTTAGGTCTCACTCTGACTCTCATTGTGGTGTATGATTTGAGGCAAGTCAATTCAGAGCTCTAAAATCTCATGTTTTTGTTGTTGCTTAGTTTTGTTTAAAAAATGAGGAGATTGGTGTAGCTTAGTATAAGGTTTCAGACTTATGGTAACTTCTAAGGTTGGAGCAGGTAATGGTGGGGCACTCTGGCTGAAGGAAGGGGGTGAATGACACGGAAGCTTCTCTGATGAATATTTAGGGTTCCAAGAAACACAGTTCGAAGGTGCGTGGGCAAGTCAGGCCCTAGGATCCTAGTAACACGCCTCTGAAAATGGGTATTGGTGACATGCCTCTTTACTACTCACCAGGTCGTTGACATAAGGGACTAGTAGGTAACTAACCTCGCCAGCCTAGTTATATTCTATAATATGCAGGTTTGGACCAACAACTTAATTTTTGTACAATAAAATATACAGCTTTGAAACAACAAAAATATTATCATGATACTTTGGGTGATTTTCTTATGGTAGCTAAGAGGTGGATATATTTCTTATACCTATGTCTCTCTCTAGGAAAAGTGAACACATGAAAGATAGACTAAGAGAGCCTATATTTCAAGAAAATGAAGATACTCCTATAGGTTTAATATGCAGACACACATACACACACACACACACACACACACACACACACAGCAGCAACAACAACAAAACTCCCGCAAACCTTCCCTGTGTACTTTTCTCTCTTAGCTGCTGTGAGGAAATCACTGGCCAGCACATGAAAATAAAAGGCAGTTATCAGTTATCTCTGGTATTGGTAACAGGAGAGGTTGGAGGTGAGACCCTTGAGGGAAAACAGTTTTCAGGGGGCAGCCCAGCTCTGCTCCAGCCAAATATTACCACCTGCGATTTAGGGCCCAAGGTTGCCAGACGGCACAATTTTTAAAAAGGACCTGGAAATTCAAAAATTTTTGGTGGAATCTCCAAATTTTAAATGTTGATTCTATTTTTAAAGAATGGTCGGTAATGAGGAGTCAGTGCATGAGTTGCTCAGACTCAGCAGCTGGAAGGTAGTAGGAGACCAGGGGGGTGTCAGGGTGAAGTCACTACTGGAGGCCCAGGCCCTGCCCTGTCCTCCCTTCTCTGCCCTTTGGGATTCCAAGGTAGAGACACAGACACGGGATAAGAGCTGGGTGGGGGGTGGAGTGAGCGGTACCAGCAGGACAAGCTCCTGGCCCTCTAGCGCAGTCCGCGGGGTCCTCAGGCCTCAGGCCTAAGTGGCCCTCTCTGGCCTACACCCCCTAACCCCACCCTCCAAACCTGGTCCCAAGCTGCTTTTCCAGGGTTAATCTGGAGGATTCCCCCCTTGTGCTCCTCTTGATCCAGGCAGGCAGATTTCTCCCCAAGGAGATGCAGGTGCCCCTAAAGCCACCGTGCTTTCTGCCCAAAAGCCAGGCTTCCATTCTCTCCACTTGACTGCACGTAGGCTTGTACTAGGAAGAATCACTATTGGCTAGAAACGTCTCATAACTTTAAAAAAAGTGGGATGCCAAATGTTACAATTACTGTAATTACAATGAAATATTTACATATAGAGAAATACCAGAAAGAGATATTTTAAAAATCACATTGGCTATATTAGAATGTAGAAATCAATAGGAGGTATTCTCTGTTTTGTAATTTTTCTGTAACATTATTATATTGTTTATATTGCTTTGATAACTACACTGAAACAAAAGAAAAGCGATGAGTTTTATTTTTAATTTAAACTCTGGAACAAAGGCAGAAGGTCTCTAATAATCCAAATTTAAAATTCTTTGGCTTCGTGAAATAAAAATGTCTCAAGAAAATAAAAGGGTGAATAAGCTAATAGATTGTTTGTAGCCATCTCCGAACGTGACATTCATATATACAACCACAGGTAACACATATTAATAAAAGGGAAGGGTTAAAAATTTTCCATCTATTAAATCAAGAACCTAGATGATAAACTGTACTTGTTTAAGAAAGAATATTATTTTTCAGAAAAACATTCTCTGCTTTTTCTTACCAAGCCTGCTATTAGAGACGAGCTTTTAAGGTTTATCCTTTTATTTTATTTTTTTTTAAAGCACACAAAGCCAACTTTAAAAAAAGAGGGGAAAGAAAAAAAAAAAGAGGGAAAAGAAAAACCAGCCTCTGATAGATTGCCCAGTACAGAATTATTTATATGAAAAATCCTGCCTAAGCATAATTTTTTGAGATGACATGTGCTTTGAAAATACAATGTGATTTCATCTTGAATGTAAAAGTAACTGTCTTTATTTTTTTTTTTGCTGACACCAAGAGATACAGAACCTGCTGATATAACACGGATGGTAGCTGGCTCAATCAATCCTAAAACCTATAAATCCATGTGATATACAGTATACTGTATGGTATTAAGGAAAATATCGTTGATTTATGTAATTTGAAATTTGAGCAATACAATTTTACTTAATTATGTTTGGTTTTTCCTCCTTGAGAGCCTGCGAGGTTGGTTATGATTCTTACAGAGCCACTATTTCTTCTACCCTGGTTCCTCTTTGGAGAATAATTTTGGTTGTATCAGAATTGTTTTTGTGGTCCACTGAGTGTGAGGGCATGCAGTGCTGAGGAGCAAAGATGGAAGGGAGTTTCAAGGGTTATTCATGAATAAAACTCGAGCACATGACACTCAAGATAAAAAACACAAACAGATCAAAGCAGGCCAGCCAGCTAGTTTCCCGAGACTATTCACATCTCAGGCAAAGCTCAGTCTTGCCTCTCTCCCTTAGTGGGCATTTTACTTGTACATGATCTTTTACTTTAGGAAGAATAGTTGTTGTATATTAGTTCCTCTCATGTAGAGAGAATGGACTCAGGAAACGTTTGTTGAAAGAATGAATTTCCCCTCCAATGAAATCCACATCCCTCTGCCGGGAAAGCCTTTCTCAATGTTGCTTTCATTACTTCACTTCCTGTTTCCAAAACCTCAGAGGGCTCACTTCACCCAGAGCCCGCATTTATCATTCGTGGTTCTTTGCAATTTGGCCTCAGCTCTGATTTTCTAGCTTTATCACCTGCTCACTGCTCCCTTAGGTAAGCCCCGTGCTGTGCTCGATGTCCAGCTACTCACAGACACTGGGAAGGAAAAGGAAGTGCACACCAAGGGCTGTCCTTTTCTCGCTCGCTCCCACTCCCTGACCTCAGGTGTGCCCCTGCTTAATCCCTACTGCTTCGAGGAAGCCTGTCCATAAACTTCCAACCCGTAACGGGTACATCCCGACCGGTAAGTGGTCTCTATCACCCTCCTTTAAAGCCGTGCCAGAAGTACTGGTACTTCTCGATTCTCCCTTATTCTGTTACTTTCCTGTGATATCAATTGTGCAGTTGTTATGGTTGTATATAAGTTTCGTCATGTTCTCACGGGCAGGCGACCTCATAATAGTTTGGATTCCCAACAGAGCCTGGCACTGTGTTACATACATAGACGTGTTATGAACTGAACTGTGCCTCCCCGAAATTCATATGTTGAAGTTCTAACAATAAGCACCTCAAATGTGACCATGTTTGGAAATAGGGGTATTGCTGCTAAGTTAGGTAGTGTGTGCCATTCAATCAGTGTGATTGGTGCCCTTATAAAATGGGGAAATTTGGAAACAGAGACATGTACGCGGGGAAAATGCCATGTGAACGTGAAATCAGAGGATAGGAATGCCAAAGATTGCCACTAAACCACCAAAAACTAGGAAGGAGACATGGAACAGCGCCCTCAGGAGGAACCAACTCTAATAACACTTTGATCTTGGATCAAACCCCTAGCCCCTAAAACTGAGAGACAATAAATTTCTGTTGTTCGTGCAGTTTGTGGAACTTTGTTAAGACAGCCCTAGGAAATTAATACCACATGCTTAATAAGCCTTTATTAAGTCAAAGTGAAGGAGAAAGAAGTGTAAAATGCTCACTGTGGACTTTTTTTAAAAAAAGAAAAACATTTATTAAAACAAAATACAAAAAATAGACTTTATTTTTAGAGCAGGTTTAGGTTCACAGCAAAACTGAGTGGAAGGTTCAGGGATTTCCCACACTTCCTGCCATACACACGGCCCTCCTCACTAACATCATCCTGTGCCAAGTGGTACATTTGTTACACTTGATGACACTCACATGTCATCATCAGCCAAAGTCCATAGTTTACCTTAGGGTTCTCTCTTGGTGTTGTACATTCTATGGGTGTTGACAAATGTGCAGTCACCATGGTAGTATCACACAGAGTATTTTCACTAAAATGCAAATGAAAAGGAAAGTTTTTAGGATTTCACCTAAAAATCCTCTGTGTTTACTCCTTCCTCTCCCCCAATTCCTGCAGTTACTGATCTTTGTATTATCTCCATAGTGTTACATTGTTTAGCCTTTTTCAGATTGACTTCTTTTTTTTTAATTAAAAAATTTCTTTTCCTATCTTCATTGGAGTATAATGGCTTTACAATGTTGTGTTAGTTTCTGTTGTACAACAAAGTGAATCAGCTGTAAGTATACATGTATCCCCATATCCCCTCCCTCTTGAGCCTCCCTCCCACCCTCCCTAGCCCACCCCTCTAGGTGGTCACAAAGCACCGAGCTGATCTCCCTGTGCTATGCAGCAGCTTCCCACTAGCCATCCATTTTACATTTGGTAGTGTATATATGTCAAAATACTACGTCATATGTGTCACTAGTGTATATATGTCAATACACTATGTCAATACTCTCTCACTTTGTCCCAGTTTCCCCATCCCCCACTGTGTCCTCCAGCCCATTCTCTACATCTGCGTCTTTATTCCTGTCCTGCCACTAGGTTCATCAGTACCATTTTTTTAGATTTCATGTACGTGCGTTAGCATACCGTATTTGTTTTTCTCTTTCTGACTTACTTCACTCTGTATGACAGACTCTAGGTCCATCCACCTCACTACAAATAACTCAATTTTGTTTCTTTTTATGGCTGAGTAATATTCCACTGTATATATGTGCCGCATCTTCTTTATCCATTCATCTGTCGATGGACACTTAGGTTGCTTCCATGACCTGGTTATTGTAAATAGAGCTGCAATGAACATTGTGGTGCATGTATCTTTTTGAATTATGGTTTTCTCAGGGTATATGCCCAGTAGTGGGATTGCTGAGTCATATGGTAGTTCTATTTTTAGTTTTTTAAGGAACCTCCATACGGTTCTCCATAGTGGCTGTATCAATTTACATTCCCACCAACAGTGCAGGAGGGTTCCCTTTTCTCCACACCCTCTCCAGCATTTCTTGTTTCTAGATTTTTTGATGATGGCCATTCTGACCGGTGTGAGGTGATACCTCATTGTGGTTTTGATTTGCATTTCTCTAATGATTAGTGATGTTCAGCATCTTTTCATGTGTTTGTTGGCACAGATTGACTTCTTTCACTTACTGCTATGTATTCAAGGTTCGTCCATGTCTTTTCACAGCTTAATAGCTCATTTCTTTTTAGTACTGAATAACATTCCATTGTCTGAATACACCATAGTTTATTTATCCATTCACCTACTGGAGGACATCTTGGTTACTTCCAAGTTTTGAAAATTATGAATAAAACTGTGAACATTCATGTGCATGTTTTTGTGTGAACCTAATTATTCAACTCATTTGGTTATATACCAAGAAGTATGATAGCTGGATTGTATGGTAAGAGTATATTTAGTTTTGTAAGAAACTGCCAAACTGTCTTGCAAAGTGGCTGTACCATTTTGCATTCCCACCGTCAATGAATGAGGGTTCTTACTGCTCGCATTCTCACCAGCATTTGGTGTCGTCAGGACTTTTGTCATTCTAATAGATATGTAGTGGTATCTCTTTGTTGTTTTAAGTTGCATTTCCACAATGATATATAATATTGAGCATTTTTTCTTATGCTTACTTGCCATCTGTGTATCTTCTTTTGTGAAATGTATGTTCAGGTCTTTTGCTCATTTTTAAATTGGGTTGTTGATTTTCTTACTATTCAATTAAAAGTTCTTCGTATTATTTTGGATAACAGTCCTTTTTCAGATATGTCTGTTGCAAATAATTTCTCCCAGTCTGTGGCTTTTATTCTCATTCTTTTAACACAGTCTTTTGCAGAACAGATATTTTTACTTTATGAAGTCCAGCTTGTCAATTATTTCTTTAGATACAATGCCTTTGGCGTTGTATCTAAAAAGTCATTGCCAAATCCAAAGTCACCCAGATTTTCTCCTATGTTTTATTTTAGTAGTTTCATAGTTTTGCATTTTACATTTAGGTCTGTGATCCACTTTGACTTAATTTTTGTGAAGAGTGTAAGGTCTGTGTCTAGATTCTTTTTATTTTTTGCATGTGGATCTCCAGCTGTTCCAGTGCCGTTTGTAAAAGACCGTCTTTGCTCCATTGTGGTACCTTTTCTTTCTTTATTTCTATAAATATATTTAGTTGAATATATTTATATGGGTCTATTTCTGGGCTCTCTATTCTATTTCCTTGATTTATTTGTCTATTCTCTTGCCAATACCACACTGTCTTGATTACTGTAGCTTTAATGAAGTGAGTCTTGAAGTTGAGCAGTGTCAGTCCTACAACTTTATTCTTCTTCTTCAACATTGTGTTGGCTATTCTGGATCTTTTGCCTTTTCATATAAACTTTAGAGTCAGTTTGTCAATATCTGCAAAATAATTTGCTGGGATTTTGATTGGGATAGCATTGAATCTATAGGTCAATTTGGGAAGAACTGACATCTTGACATACTGGGTCTTCCTATCCATGAACGTGGACATTTTTGTTAGATTATTAGATTTATACCTAAGTATTTCAAGTTGGGCTGTGCTAATAATGTAAATGGTATTGTGTTTTAAATTTCAAATTCCACTTGTTCGTTGTCAGTACATATGAAAGCAGTTGACTTTTGTGTATTGACCTTGTATCCAGCAACCTTACTATAATCACTTATATGTTCCAGGAGTTTTTTTGTCTATTATTATTTTTTAAATTTTCTACATAGACAATCATGTCATCTGTGAACAAAGTTTTATTTCCTCCTTTCCAATCTGTATATTTTTTATTTTCCCCTTTTGTCTTATTGCACTAAGCTCGTACTGCCAGTATGGTGTTGAAACGGAGTGGTGCAGGGAACATCCTTACCTTGTTCCTGATCTTAGTGGGAAAGGTTTGAGTTTCTCATAATTAAGTATGATGTGAGCTGTAGGCTTTTTTGAGATATTCTTTATCAAGTTGAGAAAGTTCCCCTCTATTCTTAGTTTATTGAGAGTTTTTATCATGAATAAGTGTTGGATTTTGTCCATTGCTTTTTATGAGTTTGTTGATATGATCATGTGATTTTTCCTTTTTTAGCCTGTTGATGTGATAGATTACATTAATTGATATTTGTATGTTGAATCAGCTTTGTATGCCTGGGATAAATCCTACTTGGAAATGGTGTATAATTCCTTTTACACATTTTTGGATTCAATTTTCTGATATTTTTTTGAAGACTGTAGATGACAGTGTACTGGTGGGAGGAGCTGTGGCAAATAGGCCTTTAGTGACGTGAGGTAAGGTGTAGGGGAAGAGATGTGTTCCAGAGCCCTGGGATTAGGTTTTAGTCTTTTAGTGAGCCTGTGCCTCTGGACTCGGAACTTCACAAGTACTTCTCAGGCTCCCCGCCCCCTTCAGTGGACCTGATAGCCTTAATGAGCTAGAACTGGGTATTTCCCTTGCCCCAAGTCAGTTAGGCTTTGATAAAACCCCAGTATTTTAGGATCTGTAAATAGTTTCTCTTGAGGACAGGCCTTTTTAAGAAAAATGGAATGCTGTGACATGTTTCTAAGTGGTTCCGTCTTCCCTCCCCCTGCCAGAAACACAAGGGATTTTGCCTCTGATATTCACTGTAAGAACCTGGTCCATCTTTTGGAGGTAAAACTCACAAAAGTGTAGGGCCTCCCATGACCGAGTGCCCCTGGAGTTTTTATCTCTCAGAGTTGTTTACACTGAACCTCCAGCAATTTCTCAATTATTGTTCAGGTTATTCTAACCCGGTACTAGCTCCTGTGGAGGTTTCTGCTTTTTAAGTTGTGATTTTCTGCATCCTCCTGTCTTTCCAGTTTTTGAGGCAGCGGTTTGCCTTGTGACCTCACGGCTCCGACTTATTTTGGAGTGACACCTTCCAAGCTCCTTATATGCTGGACCAGAAACCAAAAGTCCTGTGGAGTTTTTAATAACCTGCTGGAGTTGCACACAGCTACTCTCGCTGTGTGTTCCAGGCAAAGATGACTCACTGTTTTGAACATGATGCAATTTTAAAATTATAATCTACTGTTGGAAGTTCAATAGGAGTTCATTAGATACAATGTGAGTTTGGATTAAAATATCACGAAAAGTTTTCTCATATAATTTTTTTTTTTTTTTTTTTTTTTTTTGCGGTATGCGGGCCTCTCACTGCTGTGGCCTCTCCCGTTGCGGAGCACAGGCTCGGGATGCGCAGGCTCAGCGGCCACGGCTCACGGGCCCAGCCGCTCCGCGGCACGTGGGATCCTCGCGGACCGGGGCACGAACCCGCGTCCCGTGCATCGGCAGGCAGACTCTCCACCACTGCGCCACCAGGGAAGCCCCTCTCATATAAATTAATTGCTGCAAGAAATGATCAAATTTAATTCATCAAAACAGAGCAAAAAAACAGTTTAGGTAAATTTAATCATTTATATTTTATTAAGAGCCAAGTATATATAGAAATATAAAACATCATTCATTTTGCTTTTTTTCTGTTAAAATATGTGGCATTAAAAAAATCTCCATTTAAAAAAAGTGAAAGCAATATATTTATATTATTTCTAGGCTCACATAGTCATCTAATATCAGGAGTCATGTTGGATCATGTGGTTGGTACAGACTCAGATCCTCTTCTACCTCCCACCCCCTTTTTTCATTCATAGCTCAATAGTCTAATTCTCATTTCACAAGACTTTCTTTTTAATAAATGGAAGAGAGACATCACTGCACATTTTACAGCAGTTGCATTTTTTTGAATTAGGCTGCTCCAAAAATTAATTGTTTCATTGTGTAGAGCTCCTCTCCTGATTTTTTAAAAAATAGGAGCTATAGTTTGTCTTCTCTGAAGTATTTCATCATTTTGCTTGCTTTATTCAGATGCTTTGAAAATGCCTGAAAAATTTTAAAAATGTTTAATGTAAAAAGTCTTTTTTTCAGTCATGGAAACATTTAATAGTAATATTAATTATGAAATAAACTGCAGTGTCCCAAATCTATACTGAAGTATATGACTGTGTAAAAACATAGACTAGAGGTAAGTGGGTGACATTCATATGTCATGTGATTTGCCACGCTGCTCTGGGCATGGCCTGCCTTTAAAGGCTTATTGTGTACATAATATATAATAATTATATACATAATGTAAAGGTATATATAATATAATTGTATAATGTAATTATATAATGTAGAATACAATTTAATATATAATTACATATATATATGCAGCCAGTTGGGAGTTTTATTTATCTTTAATTAATTTATTTTTTGCCCATAGAATAGCTATTGCTGACTCATGGAATACTCTTTTATCAGTGATTAGGAATCTTCTCCTCATGGTGTGAACACCCAGAGGGGTTTACTTTAATGACATAATTTATTTGCATCCTTAGAAAGCTTTACTCAATTAAAATACATTTTCTATATGTGTGCCTAAAATATATTACAGGGTTTAGCTATTATTCTTCGGAAGCAGAGAAAGAAATCTCTCTGTATTGAGTTTTAGTTAAGCTCTGAATTTTCTCAACTTTTCCTCTGACCTGTATCCTGATTTCCCTGCCTCCAATTTGATAAATAACATTGGCCTCATGGTTACCCATTTATCCGTTATGCATTTATTTGAAGCTCTGCAGGGCAGGTTATTTGATGATATGTGTAGAAAACCCTGGGTCTCTCAGAACTAGCAAAGTCTTTCTGTTTGACTTATTCTAGCTCAGATGGGTTAGTGTTCATCACATTTTTTTTTTCAGAGGGGAGTTTGGAAGTTTACCTCATCTCCTACCACGGAGGCCAGGGTCAAAAGAGACAGGGATGCTGGGGACACATACTTTTTGGGGGCGGGAGCCCACTGTGTCCCCCTTTGCCTGGCAAAGCAAAATAGCTATTCTTTTCTACTTCACCCAAAACTCTGTCTCCGAGATTTGATGCAGCACTGGTGCACAGAGGCCGAGATTCCAGCATCAGTCCTGTGAGCCAGCCAATGGCTTTCATGGTCCCATTCCTTCTCGTGGACCCTTTTATGGGTTCCCCTGACTCCCAGCCTCCTTGCTGGGACTTGATGCTCTAGACCTCTCTGTTCTATCCTAATCTATTTAGGATGCATATTCCACTTCTTCTCAGATGATACCCAGTAGGCAAAGGCCAAACCTCTCTCCTCACTCTCAGGACCCCTGGGACCCCACTTGGATGGGAGTGGGAATGCAGTGCAGATGAAGCTTCCAGAAACTTCCAGAAACATTCCACAGGAACAAATCTGTAACTGGAAAAGAAAGAAACAACCAGAATGGTCTTTCCAAACTCACACGTCTGTTGTTAGTTTCTCCTGGGGGAAGGGGGCAGAGAAACCAGGACAGATTTGGGGAAAGGTCGGTCTAATCCTTTTGATTTCCTCATTATAGAAGCTGTCTAGTTCTAAATCAGTGGGAGAGATACTACTGTTAATTGCCAGGAGAGGAACTTGTTCACTGCTGTGCTGTCCCTTCCACAAGTCAAATTTGGAGAGGAAGTTCAAGGTTTGCAAATAATTTTTCCTGTAAATTCGGGAACTCAAAATTTTCCCGTCATTCTCATTCCAGTATGCCTTCACGGGAAGGACAGAAAGGAGTGAAGTCAAGGAAAGCCCAAACAGACATGCCCAGGCCCTCCACAGGCTGGGTGTCTGTCCTGCAAGCAGCAGAGCCAGCATCCTGGCCGCCTCCCTCCATGCCCTCCCCTGCACCGCCCCTCCCCCAACCTGTTATTAGGTATGGACTTCAGATTTTGAATGAATCTCCTTGTCTGGCGTTCATTGACAGTGAAAGCCCGGTTTTCAAAGCCAAGGTATAAGCACTGAAGGTTGGCCAGATAGGATTTACTTTGCTGAAGGACTGTGGAGAATAATGCAGGGGACTTCATTAACTTCACACTAGGACACAGGAGTTTGTGTGTCTAACAAAAGCAGATGTGAGCATCTGTACCCCATCCAGAGAGCAGCTCTGCCAAAGGACCAGGGGGTTAGCCTAATGCTACATAATCATTCAGTGTCATCGATCTCCCCAGACCCTGATTAATAAATTGCAGCAGAAATCTTTTTTTTTTTTTTTTTAAAAAAAAGAGAGAGACAAGGATGCTTAGTTTGCATTCAGCATGTGCTCTGCTGCACCTCTTCCCCAGTTGTTCATACAACACATCTCCTCCCCTCTAAGCCGACCTGTGGGGGAAGACACAGAGATAAGTTTACAAAGGAATGTAGTCCTGGTCTGAGACCATCAGTTAAACCTTTTCCTTCCAGCCCTCAGCACAGCACGGGTTGCAACGTGTCCAGGCCACAAATCAGATGAGAGAAAGGGAGAGTGGAGAGATGATGCCTGTATGGAGAAGACGGTCATCGTGCCTTTGCATGCGTCTCTTCCCTTATCCAACTTTCCTCCAATGAAAGAATCAGAAGCTCTGGGTGAAGGTAGACACTCCAAACTCCTATGAAATAATGATCAATAGAGTAGCTGCATTTTTTTTTTCTTTCAGGATGAATGAGTGTTAGTTAGAATTGTTGGATGAAATTAATCTTTATTTCTACCTCTCTCCAACCCCACCAACTACCCTTATAACTTTAAAAATTGTGCTGCTGCTTTTAGGATCCTGAATATGCATATATTCATATATAATTCTCTGATCTATGGAGATGACTTGAATAATAGTATCAAGTTACAATTTATCACTCAGCTCTGTAGTGTTTAGTTACATATGATCAATTAAATTACCCAATTTGACAAAAAATTCTATAGGATGGTTCTTATCAGTAGTTAATGTACTGGTATAATGCAGAGAATTAAAATAGTAGAGATCTAAGGTACACATTTCTGTTGCTGGGATAGATACAGCATTCCCGATTCAAATATTTCTTCAGGGTTGAAAAAGATCAGAATAACATTCTCCTCTGCTCACTACCCCTCAATTTCTCTTACTTTTCTGCACATCAATATATATTTTTTTCATCAATATATGGAAAGACCCATAGTTGCTGACATATGAGAAGGAGCTTGTTTTGATAGAATCTGCAGATTAGTTCAGTGGAAGAATTTCATGAATTCTGGTAAGCAAGGTAATTTTTATAAAAATTCTGGGATTTCAGCAAACTGACCAGGGAGCATAGTAAGAATCTGAATGTACCTCTCCAATGTTAAGGAATTTTCATGCCATTTTTCCTTTTCCAAGACATAAACAAATCAGGAATAAACAGGTCCCTGAATAAAAATGCCAGTGGGTTTTGACCTCAAAGTCCCAAACCAGAGAAAGGTTCTGGGATACAAACACTGCCACGTCCTCCTTTTTGCTGGGTGCCTGGCAGCCCCAGCACTTTCCTGATGCCCTTGGCATCCCCACAGGCTCGGGCAGCTTTGCTGTGGCTCCTTCCTCTCTGCTCACGATGGGGCAGGTGTCTCCCAGACTTCCAGTTTCTTCTCTGGATCAAGTTCCAGCGGCTAGATAGAGGCTCTTTTCCCAGTGCCACACTCAAAAACTCATCTCTCCTCGTCAGATAAGACCCTCAAGGTCTTCAGCTTATTCCTTTCCAAGAGTAAATTTTCTGCCTCTAAAGAACACCTCCCATCAGATTTGGGGGAGCTGCTTACACTCTTTTAATGGGAATGTTAATTCTGGGGTTTCGGGGTCCAGCCTTCCATCCAACATTTTTTCAGTATTTCTCTCAAGGGGCTAATGAATCTTCAACAATTAAAAAAGAACTCAAATATTCAGTTTAAGAGTCTCCTTTTGCTACAGTTGAAGCTGTCTGGTTTATAATTAGTGATTGAGAAGATGCCTGTGCATTTATAAGATAAATAATCCCACAAACTTCAATATCAATCACCTGTTTCCCTAGGGTCAATCATAATGCATATTTTGTTACCATGTTTCTGAACTATGTCCTGGAGGGAACAAAATTCAGAAGAAAGATTAGTCTCCTTAAATTATCTGTTCTTGTTAGTAGTGGTTTATACTACCCACACTTTAGGCATTTAACAATTCATTTTGCCTGTCATTATCTGTTTCTCAATGCCATTTTTTTTCATCCAGTAGTAAGATGTTGAGCACTTATTACATGGTTGCACCATGCTCTGTGCTGGGGATACCACAGCGAATGAGATGGATGTGAGCTCGACTTCACAGTCTTGTGGGCTAGTGACTATAGATCATATAACTAGTTAACTTCATCAGAACTGCCCATCTCAACTTGGGAATGATTATCTTGTTAAGACCCAGCATTTCTGGTTACTTTCAAGATGAGAACAAATATAATTTTAAAACACAGAAGTCAGATAATTCAGAGAGGCACTGGTATACATTAAATGGCCTTCTGAAAAATGTTAATTTGAAGTGTGTTTCCATATTTGGCAGTACACTGTGAGAGTTGTAAAGAACTGTATCTGCTTCTTAAGGCAAAATGGTTAATTGTGAGTATAGTATGCTTTTTTGTATAAAATGCAAATTAAATATCAAGAATACATTTGATTGTTTTGAGAAGTCAACATAAAACATAGAATGTTCATGCTGTAGGGACCTGGAGAATGTCTTATCTCATCCCCTCATTTTATAGAAAGGAAATGAAGAGGGGATAGACGGTGCTGGGTCAACGCCTACCCCCTGCTTCACACAGAGGGTTTAATTGAGATCATCTGGGGCCGAATGGCCTTACCAGTGGCTCCAACTATAAAAAGAGAATTGCAGAGGAAAACAAAAACTTAGAAGAGGAAGCTAGGTTTTCTCCAGGGAATTGGGCCAGTGCAAAGCTTTGTTGTCCAGGACAACTTAGAGGCAGAAGCCTGGTACAGAGATGTTACTTTAGGAGGTGGCTGGCTTGAGATTTCCAGGAAGACGAGAGTGATGATTTTGAAATCCTAAAGAATAAGGGAACCAAAGGCTGTTCTCAAAACGCTTACTCTAAGCTGGTTAATTTAATTTCCTTGGGAATTTTAGCCATTTAGGAATAAATTGCAAAAAGTTTTAGAAAGAATTGGCCAAAATACATTTATTCAAAGCCAGTTATCCATTTCATTAATTCTAAGTCACAATTGACTTCAAATGCTCCATTATTTTATATACCACTAAGAAGGAAAAATCACTGCCCATTAAACTATGATACGATGCTTTCTTATCACTTAGAATGTATTTTATACTCATTTAAAGTCTTTGTACTTAGAAATAGGTTTTTGGTTTTGTTTTTTTTAATCTATCGCTCTTTTGCCTGCAGAAAAAAGGAAAAACATAAGGGAACTAAGTAATTACGGTATTCTAAAACTTCTTCACATCCAAAGGCCAGTTCTTCTGCATCCCTTTTCATTTACTGTCATTGATGCCCATGCTTGTGTATCTATAAGTAACTTCCTTTGAAGACATTGAGGCTTGTTGTTTCTTAAAAGAGTCTGTAAGATAACCAAAAGCCATTGGTGCAGAACCCTTTACCTGGCTTTGACTCCCAGGTCAAGAATGTGGCTGATCGCTTAGTTACCACCCCAGACCCACCCCCCACAAACATTTGATTTACAAGAGTGCCTTTCTAATTTTCCAGGAATTTTTTTTTTCCAAGTTGCTGATGCAGTGAGAACTCTGTCATGATTGGCACAGGGCAGACAGAGATTGTTAGACACCACCTCTGAGATACATCCTGATTTTCGATTTCAGAGAGTAAAATATAAAGCAATGTGACTCAGAACTAATGAAATATGGCACTAAAAGACTCCTCGCCTTTATTGTGTTTCTCCCTTTGGTGTTTGACCTATTTTGCAGACAAAGTAAATTAACTGCTTTGTTTTGTTATTGTGAGTAATTGAGCTTGGGGTTGTGTTTAGTACCTGCTGCATTTCTCTCGGTCCGTATTTCCTATACGCCTTCCGAGAATACGAGTGATCTCTGAGTTGTCAGTAGGTTTTCTATGTGGAAAGAATTCCGTGGTTACAGAAGTCTGGGAGCTGCCATCCGCCACATTTCTCTCTTGAAGAGGCACAGTTCTAATGAGTACCAAAGCCTCTGAAAAGTCCTGCAATGAAGAATTCCTTTTAAACACTTACCTCTGTGCTTTCAAACTGTGTGATTATAAACGTCTTTTCCCCCATTTTTTATGAGCGGGCTCCAGCAGAGTTTGAGAGACTCTCCTCTAGGATATCTTAGTGTTCAATCCTAATAGCCAAGCCTGACCCCCACCGCTGGCCTTGGATGTGGTCCTAACATTATTATGAAGTCATCCATGGTGACTGCACCCTGGGGAAGGGAGTGTCCACAGAAGAGCTAACATGTCCCTTGGGATTTCCTGAGTCCTCCAGCAGCAAAAGAGTGTCACGGAGATGAGCCTTTCCCAGCCTGGCCTCTCCTCACACACACCTCAGTGGCCCTGTGCTCACATCTCGATTCGGGGGCTGTTCCCTCTTAGCTTGTCCTATTCCTCCCACACCATCTGTCCTCACCTCTCAGTCTGCACCCTGACACAGCCCCCCTGGACAGTCTTCTTCATGCTGCTGAATATTTCCAAAGCCACTTCTCCACCTGGACATAATCTGGAGCTATGGGTTTGACAGCAGATCACCCCCATGTCAGAGTCTCACATGCCCTTCCACCTCAACATGTCCTAAAAGGAATTAATGATATCCTCATGTCCCCAGACACACGATTCTTGGGTTCTGTCTCGTGGTTAATAAGCAGCGAGGAGATAAAGCCCCATCGAGACACAACTGATCCCCTGGTCAGCCCCCAAAGTCCTATAAGTTCAAATCCGTGAGTCCCCCAGCTGGGCCCTTCCCCGTATGCCCACTGTTGCCTTAGTTCAGGCCCTCTTTAACTCCAACTAGAATACTGGTGCCCTTGGAATTCTTTTTGATGGGATCTATCTTCCTCGCTGCCTGACTGTTTCCTTACAATCACATCATGTCACCCCCCCCCCTTAAAAAAAAAATCTTATAGTTCCCATTGAATGAGAGTGTCCAGCGTAACCCAGTTGGAAACCATTAAAGGGGTTGGTTAAAAAGAAAATTACATATACATTTATGGTAGAATACTATGCAGCCACTTAAAAAGTTGTACTTAGTTTTATATTTCTTGATATGGAAGACAGTGCAGTCTATGTTTTTAAGTGAAAAAAATCAGATTACAAAATAGTATGTACCATATAATCCTCACCAAGGATACATATATATTTTCCATATGTATGTAAGAATTATGGAAGGATATAAAAATGCTAAAAGTTGTTTATCTCTTGGCATTGGGGGTCACAAACGGTTTTACTTCATTTTTCTCTGTTTTGTTTATGTGTTTTGAATCTTTTAATAGTGAAGCGGTGCACTTCTAAAATTAAAAAATTAAACATTCTTTGAAAGATTTGATTCTAGCACGCTGTCCTCTGTGCAGGCTTCCCTCATGTTGCTTTTCCCAGCACTCACTACCTGTTTGCTTTGTTGCTCAGAGAACAGTCCAGGTTGTGTTCACATCTGTTCCCTGTGCTGGGCTGTAAACTCCTTGAGGGCAGAGGCCATATCTTAGTCATCTTGTATCCTGATATTTAGCTCAGCCTGGCCCTCAGTGAATGCTCAGTAAATGTTTAATGAATGATTGAGACTGATTTTGTATGAAAGACTAGAAGTGAGGCTCTTTCCTTGCTGATACATATATGTGTGTGTATATATGTGCCTATGCTCATAATGCCGGGCCCTGTTCTAGGCATGTTACGTGCATTGTTTAGGAGGTAGATATGTGGTTATTATTGCTGTTACAGGGTGTAAATGGAGGCTTGAAGGTAAGATCTGCCTGTGGATTTGCTCTGAGTTGCATATGCCTTGCTCGAAAACCTCTGCTTTCTAATGCTATTACACTGTCTCCTGGACCTCCGCTATAACCACACAACACTTGGAAACAAATGCACTTCACGCAGCAAAGGCCTGGGATAGTGGCTGGGCTCCTGAAGGAGGGAAGGGTGGTTCCAATAGGAGTGGAGACGCATTCAAAGCCAGCGCTGTGGTCCTGCTCCACGGTTCTGCTCAGAGCGGGCTCTCTGTGTGTGGAACCTGATGCAAGGTACCAGGTCGAAACGTTGATCTGACGCCACGTCTGTGGCTTAAGTTGGCTCTCGAAGGTGTGGGCCTGGCATTTCTAGTTCCTGAGCCCTGGGGAGAAAGAAAAACAAAAGCAAAGTGAACACATAAGCCTGGAATCTTCTGTTCTGATCCAATCTAAAATCCTTTATTACCTTGCCCTGAATCAGCAAAGTGCCTCTGTATATGAAAAAGAAAACATGGTGAGAACACAGATTGCTCTTACCTTTCCACGTATTTGGGGTGTTGCTTGGGTCCCCCAAATCTAAGGATCCCGAGCAGCCCATCAGGAAGAGGCAAGTGGTTTCCATCTGGTGGGAAAAATAATGGTATTGGTATTATTCCCACTCCCGGCAGCATCTATGCTGTCCCCTCGCCTGGTTTCCTGTAGCGTGGCCAGCCATCCAGGTTTGCTTGGGACTGAGAGGTTTTCTGCAACTTGGGACTTTCAGTGTGAAGACTGGGATGGTTGGCCACCCACTACCTCCCTCCTATATAATCCGTTAGGCAGCTCCTTCTTACCCTTTCCAACACACACACACATTTCACATACTACTTACTCTTCTCTCATTAAAAATTAATGCATTACAAGAGGTTTGGAAAATAAGAAAGGTGTAAAGACAGACAAAACACACACCCACATAATTCTGCCATCATCCAGGGATAACTGCTATTAGCACTGTGATATATTTCCTTTCCGTTTTTTTTTCTATATAGACAACTTTTCTGTGACTTATTTTCACATTTCCTAGCTGCCTTCCATGCTCATTCCAACCAAATTATCTTCATAAAATTATTTGTAGGCGTGAGGACAGCCTTGGATGATTTATTTCATCCCATATTCCTGAGATATGGCCCTGGACAGATGCCCAAGGTGTAACATACAAGAACTACCAAGGACTTCAGGATCAGGTAGTTAGATCCTTAACAGAGGGTAACAACCAGTTTTGAGTTGATAGGTAAAGGAAAGCAAGAGAAGTTGCAGAATATTTTGCATAGAACCATAACAACCTTGGAATATTGCATTATGAGATTGCAGAGCTAATTCCATAATTATTATCAGTATATGAGTATTTCTTATATGAAAGAGAGTGATAAATTATTCCCTGTACCTCTAGTGAACAGTCAGACAAGAAGAAATGAGTCTTAAGCATAGTGTGAAGGATTTAGGCTAGATAATAAGAAAAGTTATTAACTACCTTAGTGGGTTAGAGAGAGTCTGAGAAATCTCTGAAAGTCTTTAAAAACGATAGAGATTTTCCTATCAAGGAAGGATTAAGTGTGGGCCTGCCTAATGGAGAAGAATAAACAAAATAGCCTGTCAGAGTCTCAGCCAGCCCTCAAGTTCTATGATTCTGTATATAACAGAGAGCACGTAAAATTGATTTTCATTTCACATTTTCCTTCGAGAAACAAAGGAAAATAGATAGTGACATTTTAAAGTTTGAGTTGGATTCTCTTATGGTGATGGAGCCGCGTGTTGCCCTGGGGTTGGGTAGAAACATTGGCGCGTGACGAAGTTGACTTTCGTTAGTTTTCCAAATTGCATTCTTGTCGCTTTTCCCTGAAACTTTAAAATAGGTTCATTTAGTTTAGTAAATGTCTTAGCTGGGATCTTAAGCCCTATTTGTATTTCAGGGGATTAAAGCCAATCTGCATGGCTTGCCACACCGTGGGTAACTTCTGGCTTTTGCTTCTTCACGCCTGTTATATGGATCATTCTTAATTGTTCATGACGTTCAACCCAACACGCTTTATATTTTCTGCTGGTCTTTTCCTCTCCTGCACATTCATGCGAATAGCGTATTCATGGTAAACATGGTCCATAGAGAAAGCATCCCTTTCTATGCAAATTGGCAGCTCAGGGGATAGTTGGGAGCTTACAATGTCACTGAAAGTCACGCAAATCAATTGGCAAACATTACTTTCTGCGATTATCTTGTTTTTGCACTTACATTTTTAATTTTGACAGTTTAAGTGTGTTTGGGGTTCACGGTAGTGAAAGGTCAAGTAGAATGCGGGGCAGGTCACTGCTGAGATTCCTGTTGCTTGGCTAATGAGGTTTTCTTTGGACTGTTGGTGTCATTTAATCTCATTAAGATTAAAGAGAGATACTTCAGAACAAAACAACTGAACGAATATTTACGGGGTGCCTGTGATGTACAAGGGATGTATTAGGTAGAGTAGGGGATAAAAATTAGAAGCACTTGCTTTCAAGAGCTTTACTGTCTAATAAACAAGAAAATAAATAGGAGTAAAATAAGAATATAGACCACATAGGAAAAGGTGCCACAAGGCAGGACATAATTGAATGACAGTTGAATTATTCAGGTGAAGATGACTTGAATTTGGAAAGAAAACTGTGTCAGGCTCCTTTCCTTCAGGATATAAGCTCTAGGTTGGTCTCAAAGGCCTTGGCTAAACAGAAAAGAGGCCTTTCAAGATAGCAAGTTAATGTGTGTAAAGGCTGCCTAGGAGAAAGCGAAAGGTATGTTAAGGAACCAAAGAAGATATTTTGGTTGGGAAGGAAACTTGGAACAGGAGAATAGTGGGAATGTTTGGAGATTGATTCTCAGTTAATACTGAGTGAATTCATTTTCTATTGCTTTGTAACAAACTCCTGCAAATTTAAGAGCTTAAGACAGTATCTGTTTACTATCTCGTAATTCTGTAGGTCAATAGACTGGGTAGGTGCAACTAGATTCTCTGCTTAGAGTCTCACAAAACCAAAATCAAGGGGCTAGGAGGGCTAAGCTGGAGATTCTGGAAAGAATGCTTCTGTTGCAGGAGGATGGGGCAAGAGAAGGCAGTCATGTCCCACGTCTTGGGCGAGTCCCTGGAACAGGCCACCAAGTGAGGGTCCTTGGCTTCACCAGGGAAGAAAGAATTCAAGAGAGAGCCAGAGTAAAGTGAAAGTGAGTTTATTTGGAGAGATGCACACTTCATAGGTAGAATGTGGTCTGTCTCAGAAGGGGTGTGGGGTGGTTAGTTTTTATGGGTTGAGTAATTTCATACAGTAACAAGTGAGAGGATTATTGCAGCTATTTTGGGGAAGGGGTAGGGATTTCCAGGAACTGGGCCATCACCCACTTCTTGGCCTTTTATGGTCAGCCTCGGAATTGTCATGGCACCTGTGGGTGTGTCATTTAGCATGCTAATGTGTCACAAGGAACGTATAAGTATAATGAGGCTCAAG
The DNA here is from genome assembly GCF_026419965.1 of Kogia breviceps. NCBI lineage: Eukaryota > Metazoa > Chordata > Mammalia > Artiodactyla > Physeteridae > Kogia > Kogia breviceps. Next base: position 81,270,657 of record NC_081322.1, on the reverse strand, counting down.
GTCTACGCCATTGGTTGGTTTTAAGCAGTTTTTGTCATATCCTCAATGGCTGTGTCGTTCCTTTAACGGTTGTGCCCTGACCCCTTCCCTCCTGTCTCCCTTCCAAGCTCATTTAGATTGTTGGCAGAATTCAGGCCCTTGTGGTTGCAGGAGTGAAATCCTTGTTTTCTTGCTAGCTGCTGGCCTGGTACCACTCTCAGCTCCTAGGCAGCACACCCACATCCTGGCCCCACCGTTCCTTCCATCTCAGCGATGGACAATCTCCCTCATGTCGAATCCTTCCCCCTCTTCTAATCTCCCTTACTTCCTTTTCTGCCACCAGCTGGAGAAAATGCTTTGTTTTTAAAGATCTCACATGATTAGTTGAGGCTCTCCCACATAATCTCCTTTTTGGTTAATTCAAGGCCAGCTGCTTAGTTACTTTAATTACATGTGCAAAGTCTCTTTTCTCCCTGTGCAGTAACGATCACATTCACAGCACAAGTAGGTGAAGACCTTGGGGGTCCACTTAGCACCCTGCCTCCCATACCCAGCCTCGAACATGCTGCTGCCCTGTCCCCTTCTGTTGGCTCGGAGCTCAAATGTGTGAGAAAAAAGTGCCGAGTTTAAATAGTGGCAGAAATATGGCGCGATTTGGCACTCTTGTTAACTCTGTTTTATTTTCAGTCAACTATCCTTTCAAGGAGGAAAAATGAACATGTAAGGAAAGTTCTTAGCTAGCCTTTCATTTATCTTTCAAGGTTATAAGCATGTGAAAGGCTTCCTTATGCCCATGAAGACTTTGGCAGCATTACTGACTTGACCTAGATGGGAAGACAGACTTCAAAGAGTAAGAAAAATTCCACTGAGGGTGTGTATACTATTCATAAATCCTTTTTTTCTTTCCCTGGCCCGGGGATCCTTATATTTGTTACATTTTTAAAGCATCGTGTCATTCCACAAAAAGTACAAAATCCTATTTCAAGGGATAGGCAGTAGAACTGGTGGCAGAATTCAGTTAAGCAAAAATAACTCTAAATGTTTATAACTAAAGTTTACCATGCTAATGGTATTCCCTGTTCCAACATGGCTGTAACATGTTGAATCATTCAGGGAAGAAAATGTTTATTTAGATCTCTCCCACTGAGTCATTGCATCCACTCTGAAGTTGGACAGTCATCCGAGTGGGCAGAGGAGAAGGGGAAGGCTGGATATAGAGTGCAAAAGAACAGGGAAATATTTTCTTGTACGATATCCTTGGAGTCATTTGCTAATGCAGTGTCCCCCGTTGCATGCAAACAGCATACATAATGCCAATTAACACGTTCATAGCGCCCCCTACTAGCTCTGGGCAGAGCACAGTGCAAAGTGTTGCTGGGATTTTTCTAAATGGCTCAAGTCCTTGTAGACGATGAAAGTAGCCCTTTACCTTTACAGCGTTGCTTAACTTCATTTAGGAAGAGCCTTAAGACCTTTCTCATAATCTGTGAATCCCATGCTAATGGATGAATGCAAATATCGTTATCACGTTCCATTGACAGAGGAGTCCATTGTTACAGTGGAGAAGAGTGTTAATCCTTTTGTAATTAATGCCTTATTGGGGTCTGCACAGGTCAAGGATATAGTTGGAGTTTGGTAAATTAACTTTGAAGTCCTTTCCTTAACCCTCATTTTTCTTTTATCTTGAAAAATAACCATGCATGTAACTTTGTTCTTCTTCTTTTACCAATGATACAAGACATAGTTTATATGCTGAAATGAAACTAAACTGGACGAAAGGTGAATATGAAGGACATGTGGCTCTTCATATAACACTTCCTAACAAAACATGCAGGAAAACCTAACACAGAGAAATGAGTATATGCTCATGTGGTAAAGGTTAACATGAGTTAATAACGTGAAATTTTTATACTGGTCTTTCCAAAAGTGATCAGGAAGACTATTTCTTTAAATGCTGTCACTGACAACGTCTGAAACCTAAGTGGAAGCTAAAACTTAATATATTAAGTAATGAGCTCATCAGTCCATGAATATTTCATAAGGATTGTGTGACATAGAAGAAAAATATAAAATGTAGTTTTGCCTCTTGGTTGCAACGTGCAGTTGGAGGGACATGAAACCAGTAAAGAGTTTAATGGTGTGTTTTCAGTCCATGAGTGCTAAGCGTGGCTGTGACATGAGAAGCAGCTGTCTGGGAAGAAGCCCAGGAGGAGTCAGGCTCACTTAGGAGCAGAATCTGGGTAGGTGGGGACCATATAAGGTGGGCTTAGCAGCCTGGAGAATGGCAAGAGCAAAGGCACAATCACAATAGCTTTGTTACAGTTGATGACCTTGTGTGTATGTGTATAGATGGCACACAAAACAGTGATGAGCCCTGTGGGCTTTGCATCCAGGCAGAGCTTGGTTTAAATCCAGCACCATCACTTACGAAATGGACCTGGACAAGTCATTTAATCACTGGCCTTCGGTGTCCCATCTGTAGAATGAGAATGAAACTAGTGATTACCTAAAGGTTGTAAAGAGGCTTGAATGAGAAGATGTCTAGAAAGCACTTAGAATGTATCCGGCACGTAGGAAATATTCAACGTCATTTAGCGTATTATTGTTCACTTCTATGTAAAAACAGTTATGGGAACAATCAACCAAGAGCTCCAGTTAGCTCGTGAATAGAGTAAAAATATCCAACAGCTACTGAATGTTTACTACATGCCAGGCATTCTTTGGGAGTACTTGACATGTATTATCTTATTTTCTACTCACACCGGTACCCTGGGGTAGGTGGTAGTATTCTCCCCATGTTACCTATGGGGTAAGTCAAGCAAGGAGAGGTGTGGTAACTTGTGCCAAGTCACACAGTTTGTAAGAGACAGCCGGGATTTCCACCCAGGCAGTCTGGTGCTGGTGTCTGGCTTTTGGTCACCATCCTGTACCACCCGGGACTGCAACTCCATAATCAAGGATGTTAATCCAACTATGATTCTACTGCTTGTCAGGGAGGAGGGAGGCTACCAGTCATCGACCTCCCAGGCTACCGTGAGTGTCCTGAGCGTGCCCCCACGGCGGTGCACCAGCCTCAAGCTCGGACAGAAGACGGCAGGATGCTCAGAGTTCTTTCTACTAAAGATGTCTATCCTTTATGAATTATGCCAGTAAGTTGTAATGGCTTCAAACACCTTTAAGAATTATGTAGTTTGTGGCAGAATAAGAAGTTATTTTAGGAGATATAGAATTTTCTCTGATAAAAGTTTAAAAGAATTTTTAAAAAGGGCGTTGGAGGGAATAGTGTAATATACACTGATTCTACAAAGCTCATGAATCTGTATTCAGTCTGTTGTTCTATTGCTGCTCTTAGAAGAGTTTCAGCAGCCAATTAAAGGACATATATGCTGAGCATTTACCACATGCCAGCTACTCAGAAAGGCGACGCAGTCTCTGATTCTTCAGGAGTGGCACGTCTAGTTGAATGCACAGAATGCTAGAAGAGACCTCGGCGTATGGGTTACACAAAGACCCAGCACTGACGCACAGGTCCATGCCTTACCAGCTGCGTTACTCAAACTTTGAAGGAACTTTGTTTTCCTTATTGGTAAAATGGGGACAATACCGTCTACCTTCCAGGGTTGTTAGAACTGAATAAACTAAGGTTATATCTGCAAAGCACCTAGTATCATACCTGGAAGGTAGCTGGTTCTTCTTAAATGGCATCTGTTACGATTGTGATTAATATTGTTTTGACATCCGTGCATAATCAGCCATTACAAATGTATCAAACTAGAGGTGCAAACAATAACTGTATTAGGTTCAGCGGGGCGAGAGGGATGGGATGGAGTGTTTGGAAGGGATTTTCTGAAAGAGATGGAGTTTGAATGAACGTTTTCCTGTGGTTTCTAAACGAATCCCTAATTTGTTAGGCATAAAAGGGTCCTTGGGGCAAAGACATTTGGGTACCACTGGCTAAAAAGGTGAAATGGGTTTCTTCACTGTGTGATTTCTCAGAGCCTTTTTATGACAAATACATAATAACTCTCCAAAAGGGAAACTCAATATGCTGTGTTTCTCAGGTATATTTACATTTATCTGTTTGTTCTGTCACGGAGCGCCCATGGGCTGGGTGGTGGAGCAGACTCTGGGAAAGGTGCAGCGGGACCATGTCTGGAGGACGGACTGGCGGGCTTCTGGATGGAAATGGGGCAAGGGCATGGAAGGAGCAGAGGCAGGGGCGTTGTGGTCTGCCAGGGGAGGGAGGTCAGGCTGCAAGGGTAGGTTGGGGACTGTTTTGCCAAAATGAGGGATGAGTGGAGGGTTTGTTGTTTTGTTTTGTTTTCAGAAGCTTTGTTCTTTTTTCTTTTTCTTTCTTTTTTTTTTTTGTTTTGCGGTACACGGGCCTCTCACTGCTGTGGCCTCTCCCGTTGCGGAGCACAGGCTCCGGACGCTCAGGCTCAGTGGCCACGGCTCATGGGCCCAGCCGGTGGGATCCTCCCGGACTGGGGCACGAACCCGCATCCCCTGCATCGTCGGGTGGACTCTCAACCACTGCGCCACCAAGGAAGCCCGCTTTGTTCTTTTAAGGAAGAGTAATCTGACAGCATGGTCCAGAATGCTCAGGATGGGCCAAGCCTGCAGCAGGAAAGCCTGTCAGAAGGTTTTGTGTTAGTCTAAGCATGAGATGACCAGGTTCTTCCCACCCTTGTCTTTCTATTATGAAGTCTCTGTTGATGGCGGCATGGTGACTGCTTTGCTTGGGCTCCATCACTGCCAAATGTCTGGCTTCATCAAGGGCACTCAGCATTTGTACCAGGTCTCCAAGGCAACGCTTTCATTAACTCATGGATATGCCTTCTAACATTTCCGTTGCTCTAAGTCTGCCTTTTTCTTCAAAATCGTTTAAAAAGAACATTTAAACATGTGGAGACATTCACTGTTAAGTACAGCTTCTTTCACAGCTGGCCGATCTAAAACTTGCAGAAATCACAGCCCTTTATGGTACATTTCATGTTTGCGTGTCTGTCATTTGAAATGCCTCCCAGAATATATTGGCAGCTGCCCAAGGCGCGTACAAGTGGGATGGCCTACCAGCCTTCGTGGCCTTTTCCCTTTGAATTATCAAAGAAACAAAATCAGAGTTTTTTTTGGTGTGAATGAGAATGAAAAAAATAACTGGAGAAAGAGCTGATAAATCATAGTTTACAATTGCTGGAAATCCCAGCTAAGAAGGACGCAAGTACTGTCTGGTGACCTGCATGGAAAGAAATATTATTGCTCTTTTGGAATCCTCTCTCTCTCTCTCTCTCTCTCTCTCTCTTTCAATGTTTCTCTCTTCTCTCCATCCTTATGTTATTGGGATTAGCAGGTCAGTGCCTGGTGAATAATAGATGTGGATGAGCTCCCTATCTTCTCCCTTACTTCTTCATTCACTTTGACCTTGACCTGAAGGATATCCTTCCACCAGGCAGGAATTTGCAGCAAAAGTGTGCTTGGCAACAGCAACAGTTTGAAAACTTGGCTGTTTGGTGTGAATTGCTTTTTAAAAAATACACAGAGAATAATTTACTTATATTTCCTAGTTTAACAAGTGAAGGGTGAAATAAAGGAGCTCTTCGTCCATATAGAGATTGAAAAATAAAACAACAACAACAAATTTTAACTACCTTACAGCCAACAGCTCCCCAATGAATGTCATGTGTGTGTATAGCAAAAGTGGTCAGTGACAACGCAGCAGAAGGCAGTTCAGGTCACAAATCCAGAACAGGAAATATATTTTCATCTTGTTATTTATGACCCAGCCTTAAAGGAAAACAGATGGTAGTACTTTCAGAGCTGTTTTGCTCTTGTTTCAAATGGCTAATTCAAATCAAACATGGGATTCTATTCTTAGTCAAGGCAGCTGCTGCATTGTCTGAACTGGGCTGTTTTCCTCAACCACACCTCCTCCCCTGAACAGAGTAGCCAGAGAAGACCACAGCGATGACGTCCCCACCACCCAGCAGCCCTAAGAGCACTGCATCTGCCTGCAGCAAAATTGCATATAGTGGGATGACACCACTTCAAATAAACTGTGTCTGCATTTTGAGTGTAATCCACAACTTCCACACCCTGCACTCGTGCAGTTCATCCTGTCAAAAGCATAACTTGCCCTTTAAAAGCAATGATTTATTCCAATTTTAGAGCAGAGTGACCTCTCAGGGACTCCTTTAGGGTGGAGAAGATTGCAGAGATGGGAATAGAAGTCCAAGAGGGCCAAGAGAGGAAATGGAATGTGAGATGTTCCCACAAGATGAAGGAAAAGGCAGATACAGTGAAATGCCTTCTCCCCGGGTGGCCATATTGCCCTGTTGCTTTCCTTTAGCCAAAGGCTCTATTTATGAGACTACAGGCAAGCAGCTGAAAAGTAAATGTTTGAATTAACCACTCTCTTAAAAAATCAATTTTTGAAAACAAAGTAATATATGTACATCATTTAAAAAATACAACACTTCCCATTCTTTGGTTTTCTTTCTCCGCTCTCTGAGAGAAGTTCCTTGGCTTAAACCTTCCACGGAAACGCCCTCCCTGCCATCCCACAGCCCAGAGGCAATCACTTTAAATTCTTCTGGCTGTTAACTTCAGGCATTTATCTCCATATTTCTAAGAAACACTCTTATATTTTTGGTTCTTTAATTTTAGACAATATCTCTTAAAGTTCTCTAGTGCTATTGGAGGATTTACCCCCCTAGAACTACCCTAGAACTTACCCATTCTCCCAATGGAGTTATAGTAGATTTTTTGGTTAATTATCTGACAGTTTTTATATTATTATGAGTAAGTAACTATTTTTCGTTGTCAAAACATATGGCACAGTATTATTAGACTTCCTTTCTTGTATAACTTTTTGTTTTTCGTGCAGTTAATTATTGGGCAATTTAAGTTTGCTTATCTTTATGTTCTTTTTAAGCTTTTTTTTCTTTGGGATAAAAACTTGTCAAATGAATAACTATAATATTTTTCAAATAATCAAGCATGTCCAGTAATCTATTAGCACACTTCCACTCCCTTATTCCCCCTCTCTCCTGGAAACCATCCCTCTCCCTCTTTCCTCTTGTTCTGATCTATTTACTGGCAAGGTCTTTTGAACAAGGCTTAATCTAGGACTTTTTGTTATTTTTACTCTGTGTTGGCTTCTTTCCCCAAGATTCCATGTCCTATGATAGCATCTTAAACACAGATGTATGGGAAGTAAAACTTCTGATTCCTTGCATTCCTGAATCTATTGTTATTTTACCCTCACATTATACATATAATAGTTTGACATGGCAGAGACAACAAGAAACTAAGATTAATGAACTTGAAGACATACCAATAGAAACCTAAAACTATAAAACTTCTATAAGAAAACATAGGAGGAAATCTTTATGATCTTGGTTAGTCAAAAATTTCTTTGATATATCACTAAAAGCATGATCCGTTTAAAAACTCAGTTTTACCGAAATAGAAAACTTTGGCTCTTTCATAAGAGTAGAAAAAGGCAAGTCACAGACTGGAAGAAAAAATTTACAAAACATGTATCTGGTAAAGAACCTGTAAGCAGAATATATTGTTAAATTAATTAAACAAGGAGGCCATTAAACTGAGTTGGTTCTAATGCCTTAAGCAGCCTACGTAAGCAAACCAAAGCCTAAGCCTATAAATGCCCCAAGATTAAGAAATCAACACCTAAGGACTACCAGTTACAAACCAATGAGCCTTTTCCAAATAAGACAAATGCTTAAGCTACAGTCACTCAATTTCACTGCTTTGCTTCTGCTCTTTCTCTAAGTCTTTCCCCTTTTGCTCCTGTTGGTGGGACACTCTTAAGCACTTCTGGTTTGGCATTGCCTGATTCAAATAGATTTTTGCTCAAATAAACCCTTACAATTTTTAATATGCCTCAGTTTATCTTTTAACTGTTCTGGTGCCAGAAGTGGAGACCCCTGATGGCCTCCAGGAGCAACAAGCAATGAGCAGGCATAAGGTAGCCCCTGAGCCCTTTGTGCTCACTGCTTTCTTGCTGTCTCTGGAGATCACAGGTAAGTCCTTTTCAGATATTTATGTTACTGAACCAAGTTCGTGTACCCGATGCCCAGGGAGCCCAAACAAACTGAAGCATCGGAGTTTGAAGCAGAGAAAAGTTTATTGTAGGGCCATGCAAGGAGAACAGGTGGCTTGTGCTCAAAACCCCTGAACTCCTGACAGGTTTTGGGGGAGAAGCTGTTATAGGCAAAATTTGGGGTGGTGCTGCAAGGTGCGTGGCTTTCTTCTCATTGGTTGGTGGTGAGGTAACAGGGCAGTGCTCCAGGAATCTTGCATTCAGCCTGAAGTTACTGTCCTCCACCTGGATGGGGGCCTTAGTTCCTGCAGAAGAACTCAAAGATATTGTTATGTATATTCCTTGAGGAGGAACCAGGACCCTGCCCCGAGGCTGCACTATTGTTTCTTGACTGCTCCTCCCTTGTTCCTGCATTCCCTCCCTTCCCTGATTAGCAACTGTTTGAATCTGCCCTTTGGAGCTCAGGGAAGGTCAAGGAGGCTGAAGACTTTTCCCTGAAAATAAGAAATGGGGGACACAGAAATGATTTGTGCCCAGGAGGGCCACACAGGGTCACTTGGTTTCACTTGAGCTTCACAGTTTTTGTGCTCTGAGCTCTCAGACTTTATATGAACATTTCTTTTTCTGGACTATGTCTGAGATTGAGCTGAGTCTGACTTAAAATATACTGGGTCCAGTGTGAGGCCTCAGGTAACTAAAATTTTGTTTCAAGGAGGGCAAATAAGAGAGAAAATGGGTTCCTCTGAGTCCAAAGAGTCTGGGACTCCTCCACCTGGGACTCTGGCTAACCATCTGTATAAAAATTATAGGCCCAGACCTGTGTCTGTCTGAACCTTACTGAAGATAATTTTAATTACAGTAGCAACAGCGGGAAACTTTTAGCCTAGATAAGCTTATCAATTTACTTGGTGCCCTAGAGAAAAAGGGATCTTGGAACCAAGAATTTAATGTAGAGGGTAGAGAGAAAGATATTTTTTCTCCTGTATGGTTTCTGGTGACCAGGATGGGACCTGCTGAGACATTCCACTCACTCTGGAGCTTGCAGATGGAATCCTAGGAAAACTGGCAGAAGCTGGAGAAGGGTGAGAATTCTTATCAAAGCCAGCTCTTTCAAATTTCTGTCTGTAGTGCCTGGTTGAGAGAGGAAGGTAAAATTTCATGTTGTCCCTTCCTTTTCAAATTCAGACACTTGTGGATTTGTTTTTGGGTTACCCATTGGTTATAGATCCTTTCCCTCCCAGGGACAGCTATTTTTTTCTTCTTTGTATTGCTTTGTGTCCTGAGAACTTGCCTTGACTTCTGCCCTTTGTGGTTAGTATCCTGTGGACTGCTACCAGTCTCATGGGAACTGACTAAATCTTACTTTCTTTTGGTTATCTTTGGCAGCGGTTCTGGATCTTGGGAAACCTGCATCTTTTGCACTCTCTTAGGGGATGGCTCTTGTATCCATGATTAAGCCATAAGAGGCCTATTTGTTTTGGTTTTGAGTCACTTGATAGGTATACCTTTAGTTTAAAGGAAAAAGAAAAAAAAAAAAAAAGAAAAGTTCAGTACTGCAGTACTGCCAGGAATATTTACTGTTTGTCTCAGCTAAAACCTGATAATAAGATATTTGAAAGATTTTTTAAAAAATGGATTCTATGGTTGGAAGTTGGGCAAATTGGAAACTGAATCTTTTCAAAAGGCCTTTTCCCCAAAGTTAAAATGAAATTGCATACCCACAGGGAAAGAAAACATTCTGAAGCCACTGTGGAACAATTTACTGAAACATTCCAAAGGCACATAACTCTAAATCTAGAACATAGGAATCTTTTGATTTCCATTTTACTAGGAAATCTTCTACCTTATATATATATATATATATATAAGCAAATTGAAGATAATATAGTTGGGTGGGTGGGTCAATTCCTTGATATCATCCAGGTTGCAACTCAGTTCTTTGAGGAATTAAAAACAAACGTACTTGTCTTACAAATCGAGTCTTTACAAGAACAGAAATGTGGCTCTAGGAGCAATTCAAAGCTAACCTATCCTTTTTACCATTCCCCAAACCTCCCCAAATTCATCTCAAAGGCTTGCAGTGTAAAAGATCTTGACTTAGGAAACAAAAGTCCTTTTTGGAGGAACTTACATCCTTTCTCTATGCCTTTGAGATGTAAATGTTCTACCAGGTCTTCTCTAAGAACCGAGAACCATCTCTTTGAAACTCAAACTTCAGTGAGGTAATTCTTATCAGAAGGGAAAAAAAAAAAGAAGCTGTTTGGAAACTAGGTGAATAAAAAATGTTAAAAGTCTTCTCCACAAATGTTAGTATAAAGCTTAAGCCATCTGAGCAGGAAACCTCAACTTATTTTCATCTGCCAGAAACACAATTCGGATCCAACTGTTCTTTTGTACACTAGTGAGTTTTGCATTATTGTACCCGTCTCATGACTAAAATTTTGAAATGAAAGCTGTTAAGATCCCTATTTGAGTCTGTCTATATGTTTATGTATATCTATATATGTATGTTATAGATGTGTGATTTTTCTACCTGTGGATGGTGTTGCCAAAATTTGAAAAGAGCTCTATTCAGTTGGCTTAAGGAAAAATAAGCACTTGTATAAATTAAGTATTCCCTCAGAAATATAGAAACTAACTCAAATGTTTTTCAAGTTCTCATGATTTGGAATAATCTTCGGCAAATAAAAACTAGTTTAAGTTTGTTGCTTTAATTAAAATAGGCATGTCTTCAGACTTATCAAGATTATATACAATGCAGACAGGCAACTTTTATTCTACTTGGATTTACCAAAAGTCAGATAAACTCATGTTATCTGTTACAAAATTTGTCAGCAAGAAAAATAACTTACGATGATGGTTAGCTGTTTAATATCTCGTGAAATTTTTATGAGTAAGCTAAACATAACTGTTAAGAACAAGAAATTTAAATAGATGTAAATAAGATAAAAGTTTATTAGAAAACTTTTCAACAATAATTATGTTTTATGGTATGTTGACTTAAAAATCATTTCCAAAGTCTTTCTGGTAACTTGAAACCTTAATGTTACACTAAGTTAAGTTAAATAAAGCATATTCATGGAATATCTAGATTATTGCCAAATAAGATAAAATACTAAAACATACGTTTATCTACTTTTGGTGTTTTATTAGAGGAACTTAAAGATATTTGGGTTTATTCTTAAACATGTCTTGTGCCACATTGAAAATTTTACAACAAGGAAGAATATATTTCTAGAATTAAAAAAATGTATTTATATAATACATAGGATAATAGTGTAACAGACAGTCCCCACAATTGTTTACTTCTTAGTTTTCACTAAGAAATTAAGGTTTCTGAGGGTTAAGAATTCTAATCAATATATGTAATTAAAACTTCTGGAAATAATACGGATGAAAGGAAATACTATGTATGAAAAGTAGGTAAGAAAAGTAGAATGTTTTTTGTGGATAAGCCAAGGTATAAACGGCATGGTTTTTGTTATTGTTGTTAAGGGAAAAAATAGTTTTGCCCTAAGTAGAATGACTGGTTGTTTTAGAATGACTGGTTGTTTCAGAATGAGGAAGAGGAAAAAATATAGGCCAATACCTGAATGAATATTAAAAAGTTGTAGAAAGTTGATGGAAAAGGAATACTGGGAAAGAAAGTTTTTTTTGAGTTTTTGAATTTTATTTATTTTTTATACGGGAAAGAAATTTTATGTGTGGTCAAGAAGGCTAAGATTGGAATGGATTTATTTAAATGTTTAAAGAATGAGTCTTAATATAAAAATATCCTGGTGCAAAATTAGAATTTGGTTTTCTCTGTGTTGAAAGGACAAAGTGTTTTGGGTTATTGGGCTGCTCTTGCCAAGTGAGTGTGAAAGGGTTTTTCTTTACCCTTTGAGTAGTCTGCTTGAAAAGCATAGATTTTGTGTCTTACCAAAATAATTTCTTAGGCTTTATGCTGTCTTTATCAAGTCTTTGATCTCTTGGGAGAGCTGAGTTTCTCAATATTAAAAGAGAAAAGTTTTTTTTTTTTTTAAACAACTATATAACCTTCTGTATTTGCTTTTAAAATCTTCTCTTATCACTTTGGTTAAATAGATAATTAAGTATTATTTCATAATGATCTGTGATTTTATTTAATCACATATTTAAACCTTTTGCCATTTTGACAACTTCCCCAAATAAAATTCTAAATGGAGTCTTCCTGACAACAAACTAACTTTGAGATTTCCCAGAGGGTCCCTGGGAAATCTCAAGGACTTGTGTCTCACCTTGTGAAAGAGAGATATAGAACTACTTAGGTTTCTTTGGTATGTTAAATTATGAGGGAATCATTGTCACATAAGAAGTGATGGTAAACCTTAGTTTATATGTGTATGGGTTTACGTTACTAATATAGATATTCCAGAAATTGTTTGCAGTTCATAGAAGTTTGCCTATACTCTTGTTGTTCAATTATTATCTTAAATTATTGTATGCTACAGAAATAACTGTACTTCCATATCAAACTCTCATCAGATGTATAACCATGCCTCTTTTATCAAAGTTTTTTTTGTAGACAGTTATTGTTTTACTTTGATGCTTTTACAGAAGTGCTTTGTTTTCAGAGAGATTTATTGAAAGAACTCTGATAAATACTCTAGAATACAGGTTTCTGAATACTTTATGATCATATGGCTGAACTGGGTAATAATTTCTAGAACCCTAAAGGAAAAACTGGATTCAAGCAGAACAAGAATTAATAACATGGATTGACTGAACAGATAAGGATGATTATAAGTTTTTATGACATTTTGTTAGAAAGATTGCTGGTTCTTTAATGTTTTGGTTTTCTAGGTTTAAGGAAACCTTTTTCTCTTTCTCTTAATCTATCTATGATTTATGGTAGTTTGGCAAAATAAACTTTTGTAAACAGAATTGAAATATTTATTGGGTTGGCCAAAAAGAAACATCTTACAGAAAAAAACCTGAACAAACTTTTTGGCTAACCCAATATTTTTTTTCTCCCTACCTGATCCCTCCAGAATTCAGGAAGTTATTGAATATTTTTATTTTCAGGGTAATATAGTTATTTTCATAAGTTTAATAGGAATCTGTTTTCATCATAACAGGACACAATTAGAAACATTGTTACATTACCAAGGCTTTGACTGGAATGCCACCTCTGTGAATGATGTGCATAAAATCACATATGACCAGACAGTTTAAAGGAGCTAAGGTGGACTTTCTGGAACCAATAAAGCCCTTGGAAAACTAGCTTACAGAATTCCAAGCCTTACCAAGTGAGGAAGAAAGGTCACTTCCTGGAAGCCCTAGAACTCTCAGGATATTTTGGAGACCTTGAAAAGAGTGGAATTAACCCAAAACTATAGATATTACAGGCAAAGTCTGATGGTGAGTTGTTGACTTGGCTTCTTAGCCTCGAGAAGTTTTAGAAGTCCAATTTGAGATTCCTTATGAAAAGTTCCAGCAAAGATGATTTAAACAAAGTCTGTAGGGTCAATCACTATTTTTGCTGCACTATGTAAATAATCAGGCCAAGTTAATGATACTAGACATTTTGGAAACAAATTAGTCTTACTATGAATATCTTTGATAGAAATGAGGGTGACTGTAGAGAGAAGAAAATTTTGTTTCAGTAGGAAACTGTAGCACAGTCTTGTGGATATTAAATCCTAGTCCTATTAATTATCTTTGAGGTTTTGTTATATACCTGTAAACCAAACTGGATCCTGAATTCTTCTAGTTTCCTCAAATATCTGGCTATGACTCTCCAAACGAATGTTTCCTATTTTCTCCCACCCTTCTAATTTGGAATCTAAGGATAAAGTTTGCCCTTGAACCTTGTTGGAAGAAGCTGTACCAGGCCTTCCTCACTACCCCTGCAGTCAAACTTCAGGGTCTACATCTCCCAATTACAAAGGGCTTCTCTAGACTCTTGGAATTTTATACCAGCTAGAGATCTAATATTAAAACTGACTAGGGAGGTTCTTCCTTAGAAGCAGATGGCATCTTGAGGTAGAAAGCTCTCTGAAGATCACAGAGCAAGATTTTCATCTTCAATATGAAACCTTTATTCCTTTTGCCTTTTCCCAGTGTGCTGTTTCTCTTTGTTAATGCTTGGGAAGAAAACACACCTTAACTCTGAATTATCACTGCATCTACTGCTAAGGCCATGTCTGTACAACAAAAGTCACTCAACTTTCTTGCTAAGGTGGTTTTAGATAATAGGATTGCTTTAGCTTACTTATTGGCTGAACAAGGAGGATTCTGTGCTGTGTCAGATACCTACTGCTGTGCCTGGATCAACACCTCCCGTATTGTAGCAAAATACAAGAAATTAACAAACATACCACTTGGCTAAATCGGGTTGATGTCCCTTCAGGTACATTCCCTGATTTATTTGATAAGGAACAGGCAGGTTTGGTTCATATGAGTCCTGGCTAAGGAGCAGAATGTAGCCTGTTGGTTTTATCCTCCTGATACTCACCACTGTACTCTCTCTGGTGCATGGTATTCTCTCAGGGGTCTTAACTACCCATTTGCAGCCATCAGCAGTGAATCAGATGGTCTCTCTGTGCTTGGAGAAACAGAAAGAAGATGAACAACAAAGACAGTTTTTCCATGAATCTGACATTATTAACCTTTGAGTTTCATGATGATACAAAAACAACTTAACCTTGATGGTGACTGAGAGTGGTGCTAATAACAAACTTGTGGTCTATTTCTCATGTATGCAAGGATGTCCAAAATGGGGGAATTATTAAATAAAATAAACGAGGAGGCCATTAGACTGAGGTGCTTCTAATACCTTAGTGGCCTATGTAAGCAAACCAGAACCTAAGCCTACGAATGCCTCAAGGTTAAGAAATAAAAACCTAAGGACTACCAACCAACAAGGCTTTTCAAAATAAGGCAAACACTTAACCTATAGCCATCAAGTAATCTCCTTGCTTTGATTCTGCATCTTCTCTATAAAAGTCTTTCCTCTAGTTCCTGCAGGGGGAGTGCTCCTAACCACTTTCAGATTGGTGCTGCCTGATTTGAATTGATTTTTTTCTTAAATAAACTCTTAAAATGTTTAATATGCCTAGGTTTTACCTTTCAACAATATAGAGAACTCTCAAAACTCAACAGTAAGAAAACAAACAACCCAGTTAAAAAATTGGCCAAAGACTTGAACTATTTACCAAAGAAGATATATGGATGACAAGTAAGCACATGAAAAGATGTTCAACAGTAGCTGTTAAGGATATGTAAATAAGAGCACAGTAAGATATTCCTTCGTACCTATTAGAATGAAAAATTAAACAGACTGACCATACCCAGTATTAGCAAAGAAGGGGAAGAACTGGAACTCTCACACACTGCTGGTGGAAACGTAAAATGTTCCAACCACTTTGGAAAGCAGCCTGGCAGTTTGTTAAAAAGTTAAACTTACACCTATTATTTGGTCAGCCATTCCACTAATAGGTATTCACCCCAGAGAAAATCAGATGTATGTCCAATGTTCTTAGCAGAGTTTTTTGTAACAGCCCAATCCTAGAAACAGTCCAAATGTTTATTAACAATGGGTAAACAAACTAGGATATAATTCATACAATATGACACTACTCAGCAATAAAAAGAACAAAATATTGATATACATAACACTATGAATAAATCTCAAAATAAGTATGCTGAGTAAAAAAAGAAGCACACAAAAATAAGTACATAGTGATGAGTGCATTTACATGAAACTCTTGATAATGCAAATTAATCCATAGTGCTAGTAAGCAAATCAGTGGTTGCAGGGTTGCAGGGGAGGAACTTAAGGGAGGGATTCTAAAGGGTTCACTGTCTTGATGTGGTGATGGTTTCATGGATATTTACATATGTCAGAGAGTTTGTCAAAGTGTACACTTTAAATATGTGCAGTTTATACATGTCAATTAGAACTCAATAACATTTTTTTAAAAATTAAAGAAAGCATCATACAGACATATCTGAAATTATGCATTTTAACAATTGGAAGAATGCTTTCAGATCACTGGTATCTATTTATATATCAGTATCTATTCAGCTAAGCACTGAGCAAAACAGAGTCCCTAACGTTACTGGCTTTCAGTTTAGTAACGGAAGAGATATATATAAAATATATATATGTATATATGTATATATAAAATAATGATATTATGGTACACTCACTGAGCCCTTTCTATTGGCTGAGCATTTAAAAGAATGTATATGTACAACTCAATATTTTACTGACGAGGATACTGAGGCACAGAAGGGGAGTTACCTTGCCCAGCGTCACTCAGTAAGTGGCAGAGCTGAGATTGCAACGCAGGCAGTGTGGCTGCAGTGCCTCGATCCAACCTGTTCTGCCTTCACGATGACAAGCTGAGTGGTGTGAAGCGTGCAGGGTGCTGTGATGGCGCGTCACAAGACAGCGCCACCTAGTGTGCAGTGGGAGAGGTGGGGAGAGGTTGCCTGGGGGAGCCACGCTGGAGTGGAGAAGGGAAGGGTAGGAGGCACGTGGGTATAAGTGGGCAATGCACTCCGGGCAGTAGGCATATGAGGCTCGTTTCTTTGCCCATATTTACCTCTCTGGTCACTCTCTCCATTCCCCTCTCTGTATCTCTTTCATTCTCTTTCCCTGCAATAGATAGGGATGGGGAATCATATATGCCCATTGCTCTTGACGACCACAGGGAACAGAAGGAGTTCGGGGAGTGGAGTAGGGGGGGTGCCTGGAAGCAACCATAGCTTTTTTTTTTTTTGCGGTTCGCCGGCCTCTCACTGCTGTGGCCTCTCCCGTTGCAGAGCACAGGCTCCGGACGCGCAGGCTCAGCGGCCACGGCTCACGGGCCCAGCCGCTCCGCGGCACGTGGGATCTTCCCAGACCGGGGCACGAACCAGGGAAACCCGTGTCCCCTGCATCGGCAGGCGGACTCTCAAGCGCGTCGCCCCCAGGGAAGCCCTGCAACCATGGCTTCTTTACTGGTGGCGTCCTAGAAGGCTTGGCAAGAGTGGTTAGAGAACTGTAAACATTGGCTGAAGACTTCATTCGACTTTCAACAGGCAGGGGCTTTCATGTCTTTTGAGGCTCTTATTAAGTCTTCTGAGAGATTCCTGTAACTGTTGAAAGCTATGCCCAAATCCAGTTTTCTTGAGAAAATATGTAAACGATTATGATATTGTAATAGTGTCTTTCAAAGTATCAGTTTGAACTTATTCACATCAAGAGGGGAGATAAACTCAGATTTGCAATTGCAAAAAGCCAAAGCTGATCCTCTCCAATTCCCCAAATGTCTAAACTAAACACATTACAGAATTAAAATTTGGAATAACTGGCAATGAGCAGTGGTCCGAAAGAGTGCAGGGTACTATTGTAAAGTCTCTCTCACTTGCGAGTATCATTATAATTGTTTTTCAAGGAAAAGCTGGATTAGAGATGAGACATGATGACATGAAGGACGTTCAGTGTTTGGCGAGTTGAGACAGGCAGCTCAGGGGCCCCGCTAATCTTGAAGTCCCTGAAAGGTGTATTGTTGATACTACATGACAGAAAAATTATATTGCGAACTCCAAGAACTGCCTGGAGGGAAATCAAACAATGCCGTTAGCAGACAGACCTTTTATGATTTTCCCAGGATACTGCTATGTTTCCAGAAACAGGACTCACAGTCTCACTGAATCACATACGTCACATTACCAGAAATAGTTGCTGACAAATACTTCATTTAAATGCTATTGAGATAAAAGCCGGAAGGCTGTGAACAGTTAAAGGCAGAGAAGTAACATATGTGTCCATTGGTACATTGTCCCAAACGGGGGGCACCTTTATTATTTTTTTTCATTCTCCATTGTTCTGCCAGGGGACTGGAAAACATATGTCAGTTTTCCACCTTCATGGGGCATTTTCTAGTTTGTTTGGATTTATGTCACAAGCATAATGAGATTTAAATGGAATTTTGGTATGTGAATAATATGGAGCATTAATGCAAAAACTCTAGTTTGCTGGGCTGCTGGCAGAATTTGCATAAGGGTTTGTAAATATGAGAGAAAAATATTGAAGCCCATATCAATCACGAGGCACGAGCACTACTGGAGAAAAAGAGGCAGCAGATCAAATTATCTAAGTCACTATGTAGTTCTAGGAAAAAAGCTACATCTTTAGATTTATCAAAGTCGCCTCTGTTGGAGAACAGCAAGGTGGCGCTAGCCTGGACGAGGCACAGTCGTACCTCGGCGTCCTTGAGACGACTTTCACATTCTTGCCTTCACTGGCATCCTACACAGAAATTGATCATCGGGGACTCCTGTTTCACACTGTGCTATGTAGACAGGGTTTTGGGGAGAGCACCTCGGGAAGAAGGAGAGCGTAGGCCGCTAACATCCCTGGGGAAGAGGTTCAGCTTGCTTTATCTTTGCAGATAACGCAGAGTTTTCAATTCTGAGGCTCCCCTCGTACTTACAGGAGCGTGGAGATCATTTTCCTGCCCCCTGGCCAGCCTCGAGGGCATTCTAAGGCCTCTTAGCACTTTCTTGAACCCCCTGGAGCTTGGATGATCTCTATGAAGCTGCCTTACCTGCTTTGAGTCATGTCACAGCGGTCCCTTCCCCTGGCATATTACGTGGCACTCTCACCCAGGAACAAAACGAGACACTTTGATTTACTGTCGGAGGATTGGAAGCTTTGCCCTCAAAAGTCGAGACTCGCCTCCACCTCTTTCCACGTGTTGTCACCCTTCCCTGAGGCAGTAAGCAGGGAATGCCCCGCTGGCGTGGGGTGGGCAAGGGCTGGGAAACAGGCAGGGGACAGAGGGGACAGCCTTCCAGAATTTCTAAAAGTTTCCCTCACGCAGTTTTCAGTCTGAAGCTGCATCGTAATCAAGTCAGTGCAAGTCAGTGTGTGGGATGGCGCCTGCGGCAGCTTGCTAGAACTCCGTGCCCTCCCAAAGCTCTTAGGGAAATGAGATTGTGATTTCAATCTTGATCACAAGCACAAGTCCCGATGTGGAGCCACACGAAGTCACCATGTCTCTGGGACAACAGGAGGAGAATTAAAAGGAAGACGCCAGCCACTCTCACAGGTCACCCTGGGCTGGATTGAATCTCCCCGCCCAGGTTTGGCCAGGGGGGATGCAGCTGGAGGGTGGCCGTGTCTAGGCTGCCAGTGGGGCCAGAAGCCTAGTCCTAGAATGTGAGAGGGAGAGGGGTTTACAGATGGTCGAAATCAGGGTGAGGAACAGAGCTGTGCTGAGACCAAAGGAAAACCAGTAATACGCAGCCTTGTCTTTATTTAAACATTTGCTGTTTTGCTCATCGTGGATTTTTTTGCATACAGTTTAAGTTTTGGCGGCCCTGTGCATTTTGCACAGGTGGTGAGTACCTTGCCTGAGTCTCCCTAGCCCTGGCCCTGGATCTAATCTAGTTCCTTAGATTTTTTTCAGATGACAGTACTGAGACACAGAGCGCAAAGTGGCTTGTACAGTATGACAGAGATAATTAAGGGGAATATGAATTCCAGTTTATTTTCAGCCTAGCGGGTTTGTTTTTCCTTCCTACCTCACCATACTGCTCCTTCGCTTGCTAATTTTTTTTTTTAACGGAAAAAAAATTTCCAGGAGTCTTGAGAAAGTTTTCTGCTCATCAAGTTTAAAAGGGCTGTGGTGAGAAGTGAGGAGGGAGCAAGGTGAGATGACAGATGTGCTACAGGGGGGGAAAGCCTGGGAACTCAGGGCTGGTTTTACAGAGCAGGTCCCAGTGGAGCCGACTTTTTCTATAGCTACAGGTTATTTCTTCTAAGGTAGGTCAAGTAGACTCTTTAAATGGCTGCTTCTTCAGATTTGTAGCTGTTTTAATTTAACTCCAAGTGCTCAGAGGATCACCTTTATTTAACTTCAATAGAGTATAGCTTTATTAAAGTCAAATAAGAAACAGGAAAAAAAAAAATGAACCCAGAGAAAATATGCCAATGAAAATTCTTATTTGAGAAATGTCCAGATATTACATGTCTTTCATTTTAATTCATTTCTTAATCATTGAATGAAATTTTAGGCCCGCCTGAGAAGCAAAATAAGATTAGTCTACCGAACAATAGGTAACCAAGTTAAAAAAAAAAAAAAAGACAGCAAAATTTGCAGAGATAAAAGTTTAATTATGTCCTGGTTGCTTGCTGAGATCTGGAAATCAATGTAGTTATTTCAATATAATTCTTGGTGAGCTATCAAATGACATGAGGGATCTTTGTCCCCTTTCTGTTAAAATATAGCCACCATAAAATAATTAACAATAATGGAGTTGACATTAGATTAATGCAGCTAACCTCAGGTTGGTAGTGGAATTGCTTTTTGAATGAAACAGAAAAAAAAATTAAGAGCAGACCTCTGTGTGAGTGAAATAGCAAGAAATGTGCTTGGAACTCTGAGGGCGTTTTATCCTTTGTCTCACTGTGGAATAAAATTCTAAACCTTGCCTAAAGAGTCTCTTTTTTGGAAAAATTTATGAAAAAATCCTAAATGGAAAAACCTGGATGGTGTGAAATTGATCACTTTTATACATTTTCTTTTTGTTCTTTAAATTTTTTGTTTATTTATTTTTGGCTGTGTTGGGTCTTCACTGCGGTGCGCGGGCTTCTCATTGCGGTGGCTTCTCCTGTTGCGGAGCATGGGCTCTTCAGTAGTTGTGGCGTGCCGGCTTAGTAGTTGTGGCTCGTGGGCTCTAGAGCGCAGGCTCAGTAGTTGTGGCACATGGGCATAGTTGCTCCGCAGCGTGTGGGATCTTCTCGGACCAGGGCTTGAACTTGTGCCCCTTGCATTGGCAGGTGGATTCTTAACCACTGCACCACCAGGGAAGTCCCTATACATTTTCAATAAGATCTAAAATATTTAATATACCATATTGCAAAATCAGCACCTTTTTTTTCTTCTTTAAGGGGATGAGGGGATGTTAGTGATCATAGGAGACTGAAATAGATTTGATTCCCACTTGAGCTGCTTAGCAGCTAGACAACTAAGCCTTAGGTTTTTTCATGTATACAATTGTGATAATAGTAACACCAACTTATTTACCTTACAAAGTTGTTATACAGAATAAATTCTCAAGTTCTCCCTCCATATATATATATATATACATATATGTTATCTTTTATTATTTATTAAATATTTATTAAAGGTAAATATTTTGGTAGATTTTTAGAGGTTACAAAAGTCTGCAGAGCTACTTGCTAACTAATCCAAATATTCTGGCGGATATCATGTGGTTTTGGGTTCATGAGACTAAGAAAGAACATTTTATTTAAAAAGGGAAAAAAAAAAAACTTTGGAAACTTTCTGTCCGTGCATACATTCAGCTGGTCAGCTGGGTCTCAGTAACGGATTTCCTTGTTTTAACCTCATGAAAATACCAGTCGTTTCCACTGATATTATCCTGCTGTCCGACTTGTAATTCTACACTTTGTTTTCTGAACTTTATGAAATCAGATTCCATGGTAGCCATTCTGGAACCAGTTGCTTTAGCCTAAATACCCAGGAAGCTTCCTAAGGTCCTAAAAATGTTGTGGATGTGGTTATTGGAAGTTCCTTAATCTTTCCCCTTTGCTCTGCACTTCCGGTTCCAACGGCTACCTGAGGCTGACTTTTTGCACATCATTACTAACTTGGTGAAATCATTTAATTGTGCATTGGTTGACAAGTGAGAGGGAAACTTGTACCGTTTAAAAGCAATAACCATGGGCTTCCCTGGTGGCGCAGTGGTTGAGAATCCGCCTGCCGATGCAGGGGACACGGGTTCGTGCCCCGGTCCGGCAAGATCACACATGCCGCGGAGCGGCTGGGCCCGTGATCCGTGGCCACTGAGCCTGCGCGTCCGGAGCCTGTGCTCCGCAACGGGAGAGGCCACAACAGTGAGAGGCCCGCGTACCCCCCAAAAAATAAATAAATAAAAAATAAATAAAAGCAATAGCCACAATAAACCTGGGACTCAGAATATGGAACCAACAAATATATGAGGCACCCTTGAATCATTGGTCCCCTAACTGATACATGAATTTAACAAATATTTCTTGAGAACCTACTACAATGCCAGACCCTTTGCCAGATGATGGGGGTACATTGGTGAGTAAAACTCAAAGACAGAGTCCCTGCATTCGTTGAACGTTCAGTGTAGTAAAAAAAAAAGATTTTGATCAAAGAATCACATAAATGAACATAAAATAATGACTCTCCTAAGTGCTACAAGGGAGAGGCCCATGGTGATTTCAGACCCTGTAATAGAGGATGTGACGAAGCCTTCCTTGAAGAAGACCTACGTGAGCTGGGATCCGAAGGAAGATTTGTAATTACAAAAAGGAAGGAAGGCAAAGGATGAGGGAAGGGGAAGAAGCACTCCAGGTAGAGGTCACAGCAAGTGCCAAAGCCCTGTGGCAGAGGGAACATGGCACATTAGAGCAACTGAGAGCAGTCTGGGAGGCCAAAGCATGCTACCAGGCGACCATGGGGAAGTGGATAGGAGCCAGTCGGTGGAGGTGTTGGTAGCCACATTAAGAATTTTGGTCTTGATTCTAAGACCAGTGAGAATCACTGAAATGGTTTAATCTGGCTTGTGCGGGGTATGTGTGTGTGCGTGTGCGTGTGTGTGTGTCTGTCAAGAACAGATTTGCATTTTTGAAAAGATGGCTGTGGTTGAAATATGAACAAAAGATTGAAGATAGGCTCAGGTCGATGCAGGGAGATCCTTTAAAAGGTTCTTGTCATCTAGGAAAGAGCTGATGGTGGTTGAGATGAAGATGAGCAGGGCAGAGGTGGGGGAAGGTGGAAGGTTTTGAAAGATACTTAGCAAGTAACTTGGTAAGATTCACTGCAGAGGTAGGTTATACCTTGGGATTTTTTTCTGATAGTTTTAGGAAAGCCCCTTTTATTCGTTCTAATTTTTCATATTCTATCCTCTCAAAATAAATTTATTTACTTATGTATTTATGCACACCTACAAGAGTCAAGGAGTGTGCAAGGCACTGGCATTTCATGAAGAACCAAAGAGGAGGTGCCCGCCCTCATGTACTTACAGCTGGATGATATGGTCACTTTCTTTATAGGGGTACCGTATGTCCTTTTCTATACTAATATTTCTATATGTTTGTCTCACCTGCAACTTAGAATACCATAGACAGTTTCGCTTTGCAACAGTTGTCATCATGAATTGTGATGAGCAGCTGAAATCTGTTCCATGTACAGATAACCAAGTTGCTTATAGTATTTTCACCTGTGGGTTTCTGACTTGCTCTTATACTGACATCCTTGTTCAAATGTACTGAAACTTCCCTGTGGTCTAAAAAGTGTGGGGCATCTCATCTTTTTCCTTTAAAAATATGGTTTTCGTTGCTCAAGTGACATCTACTTCCAGTGGCACTTGGCAACAGCCTCCGAACAACGATGGAGGGACTGGGTACCCAGCACCCTGAATGCAGTAGATTGGGACATCAAGCTCTCAATGGAAAGGTGTCATATTAAATCCTGACCAAACAGCTCTCAGAATTCAACCTCCCACTGAGCAGTTCTGTTATGTGAAGGATGAATCGTGCTGGCTGTTTTGGGGGAAAAACTGTCTCTAATAGCTACTTCAAAACCTTTCCCTTTTGACTGGTGTGGAGTCTTTGTTGTTAAAAACAGAAGGAAGCTAACAGTAGGAAGAATATAAAAGAAAGACTAAAAGGCATTCTCTTAAGCTGTTTGCTAATCACAGTGGGAACTGTAATATCTGTCTGTCTGTCTGTCTAGTTATTATCTGTATAAATTTTAAGATCTCTCTATTTAGTAGGAAAAAGTTAAACGTTAGATTTGTCTCTGCTAGAAGCAGAATGAATTTTTTCCTCATGATACGCTTTCATCTATCTCTGTTTTATTTAGATGGGCACACTTAACGACTTCTTATTTATTCCGATCTTTAATATTTCAATTAAAAAATTACTTCTACTGGAGTTTAATT
Source organism: Kogia breviceps (assembly GCF_026419965.1). Taxonomy (NCBI): domain Eukaryota; kingdom Metazoa; phylum Chordata; class Mammalia; order Artiodactyla; family Physeteridae; genus Kogia; species Kogia breviceps. Next base: position 81,246,659 of record NC_081322.1, on the reverse strand, counting down.
TCTCTAGGTTCTCTTGCAGGAAAATGCTTCCTGTCTGTGATGCTTTTCTCACACTTGATTTCTCACAAGTGATCTGGCTCTACTAGGGGTTCTCAGAATTGCACAGTGATTATTAAAATCCTCTGTTCCAGGACCCCAGCACTGTCACCCATCAGATCTGGGATGGCTCTGAGGAGTCACATGTTTGTGTAGCACCCCAGATGACTCTCTTTCAGCATCCTGGGACCACTTTTTGACACTTCTTTTTTTTTTTTTTTTTTTTTTTGCGGTATGCAGGCCTCTCACTGTTGTGGCCTCTCCCGTTGCGGAGCACAGGCTCCGGACGCGCAGGCTCAGCGGCCACGGCTCACGGGCCCAGCCGCTCCGCGGCACATGGGATCCTCCCGGACCGGGGCACGAACCCGCGTCCCCTGCATCGGCAGGCGGGCTCTCAACCACTGCGCCACCAGGGAAGCCCTTGACACTTCTTTTAACCAAAGGAATATCTTTTAAATAAGAGAAGGCAGTATATAGCAAACTTATTGTCTATTTTTTAAAAAGTTTTTGATATGAAGCACCATCGAAAGAGTGCCAGTTATATATACATTTTTGTTCCCTTTAGTCTCTGCCAAATATACAATAAATCCAGTTTGACGTGTCATTCTTTATTTTCAAATACTGTTATTGGAAAGTTTTTCTCCCTTTGTCTGTGGGAGACCAAAAAAAAAAAAATCTCAATATTCGCTTAATAACTGAAAAATATGAAAACATTAAGGCCCAACTGAGTCTTCGGATCCCTGAGCCCATTGCTAATTTTTGTGCTCTAAGTGATGTAGAGTTTCTGTTGTTATCTTTTGTATTTGATGTCACAGAGCTGTCGCGTCCCAGCCTTGTGTTTTGCCAGACTTTCTTTAAACAGATTTGAGGTGGCTGAACATCCGTATGACGGATTTAGCCTGTGCGCGTGTAATACTCTAAGCCGTCATCCAGTATGAATTTCGGCTCCATTGGCCACCACATGGTGGCCATCAGAGTCTTGCCCAGTAACCGCTAGATTGGAGAGACCAAACGAATCATTCACTTGCTTTTGGATTGTGCTACTTGGCCTTGCTCTTGTGGGACACCCGAGAACCTCAGGTGATATAAAATAAATGCACCATTTGCAACAATACAGCGAGGCTTTCTATATTCTTGCTGTTGTTACCTACAGGAGTTCATTATTTCCACGTGCATCTCGAAGCACTGATTAAAACAGCCCCATATGCGTTGTCTCTGATTCACTGGAACAGCATCTTCAACCTCTGAATCCCACGAGCAGGTGGAATGAACTGGCTCATTTCACCCACTCACACACGTGGTGGTTTTAGGAGACTTTTAAAATAGGGACTTTCAGAATTGATTTTTTAAGACAGAGCTCAAAATAGTCAGGTAGAATTGGCTGACATGAATAAGCTGATTACCTTAGAAATACTCCAGGAGAAACAGTTTATTAGGGGTGAGGGCTCTTGTGTGGACAGCAAGTGAGATATTGCTGTATTGTTATTTGTTCTGGCTACTTAACTAAGAGTCGTGGCTCAGGGGTTGCTAACCTTACACTTCTTTGTGAGGATGAGGTTTGGAATATTCGTGCCGAATTTGAGAAATTCAACGATGTCATTCGTGAGAATTTCCATATTACTTCCCTAGGAGAGTGTATTGATCAGGGTAAAGAACACCAGCTGCTAAAACAGCAACCTCCAAATCTCAGTGGCTTAACAAGTCTCAGTTTATTCCTGCTCCTGTGACAGTCTGGTGCAGGTTGGCACCCTCCGGGAAGCGCTTCTCTGCAAGGTGGCTCAGACATCCAGCGCCTTCCAATCGTTGAGGCCGCCACCTCAAACGCAGGACCTCCGTGGATGCCGAAGAAGGAACAGAAGTAGTGTGGAGAGGCTGCAAGAAGTTCTCTGGCCAGGCCTGGAAGGAGCTCACATTCCACTGGCCAGAACCTGGTCTCGTAGGCCCAGCCTCTGTTCACGGAGGTGGGAGTGTGGTCTTCCTGGGTTGTCGCTCGGGTCAGACTGGTGAGGCCCAGGCCGGTCTCTATCTACTGCGGAGAATCAGGCAATGTCTCATAGTGTAACATCTCTTCTGGGTGTGGCTGTGTCTTGAAAGAAAACAAAGAAATTTAGCTTAAAGAAAGGAGTTTCCATTCTGTTTTGGGAAAGAAGGCCTAAAGTTCGGCAGACATGGGTTCTGGTTCTGGTTCTGTCACTTACTGCTGTGTGACTTTGTTGTTGTTGTTGTTGTGTTTTGGTGGCACTGCATGGCCTGTGGGATCTTAGTTCCCCGACCAGGGATCAAACCCGCGCCCCCTGCATTGGAAGCGCAGAGTCTTAACCACTGGACCGCCAGGGAAGTCCCTCTCCTGTGTGATGTTGGATACGTTTATAAAATGAGAATGTTATCAGGTCATAGGATTGGTGTGTGAATTAAATGACTTAATGCTCAGAAATTGCTTGTGTAGGCTCAATAATAATAATAATGGTTATTATAAAACAACTAACATAATTATAAACAACTAATAAAAATTAGTATTAATAATTAATAAGAAATATACAATATTACAGTATAAATATATTATAAACAATGTAATATTTATTAATAATTGTTAATAATAATGAATAATAGTTACGAATAGTTGTTTATTTCCCCAGTGACCTGAGAGGAAAGGAATTTATACAACAGTGATTTTCTTTTTTTTTTTTTTTTTTTTTTTTTTTTTTTGTGGTACGCGGGCCTCTCACTATTGTGGCCTCTCCCGTTGCGGAGCACAGGCTCCGGACGCGCAGGCGCAGAGGCCACGGCTCACGGGCCCAGCCGCTCCGCGGCACGTGGGATCCTCCTGGACCGGGGCACGAACCCGCGTCCCCTGCATCGGCAGGCGGACTCTCAACCACTGCGCCACCAGGGAAGCCCCAACAGTGATTTTCAACTCTGCCTGCACAGGGGAGTCACGAGCGTGATGTTTTGGAAGCGCCCATGGGGGAGGGCAGCCCCGGATGTGCTGAGTCTGAACCTCCTTCCATCAGTGCATCGGGAAGTCCACTCAAAGCGAGCCCCTCGCAGCCAGGACTCGGAAACACTGGTCTGCATCCGGAACAGGATGCCTGAGGGGTTCAAAAGGCAGGGAGAAGGGTGTTTTTGAGGAAGAGCCCGTCCAATGTAAGTCTCTGTGGTGAATCGGAGACAATAAGATGGAGGGAAATTGAAGGCTTCACTACTGGAAAGGGGGTCCGGGGTCCAGGGCCCAGCACTACGCATCACCCCCAAATGTTAGGGCAATCACAGACAAGGTCGTTGGAGATGGCTGTGTGAGCTGACCCATCCCACCTGGTGTGGACGTCTCAGATCCCCGAAAGCGGCCCTCTGTCGTCGTCTTTCCACTCATCTCTTGATCTGACCTCATCCACTCTGAGCCATTTGCCTAGGAGGTAGCTGGAGGGATTTAACCATTCTAAGAGGAAAAAAACCTTCCTCTTCTTTATAGGATAATGGCATAGCTCCATATTCTCTGGGTCTGAGAAGTCATTCCTTTTCTTAGGGAACATAAAAAAGTGTACATTGGGCTTCCCTGGTGGCGCAGTGGTTGAGAGTCCGCCTGCCGATGCAGGAGACACGGGTTCGTGCCCCGGTCCGGGAGGATCCCACGTGCCGCGGAGCGGCTGTGCCCGTGAGCCGTGGCCGCTGAGCCTGCGCGTCCGGAGCCTGTGCTCCGCAACGGGAGGGGCCACAACAGTGAGAGGCCCGCGTAACGCAAAAAAAAAAAAAAAAAAAAAAAAGTGTACACCGTGTTCCACTGATCTGTGTTTCTGCTTTTGGAAAAAAAAAAAAAGTTCACATCAGCAAAGGCCCCCAAGCCCAGTGGTGGCATGCTGAGGGCTGTTATTTTCTTCTTTTTCTTCTCAAATGCCCTGAGAGAGAAACCTTAAGAACATTTCATGAGTGAAACTAAAAGAGGGTATAATCAGGATAGGCTTAGTTAACCTGCAGTAATGAACAACCCCGACTTCTCAGTGCCTTATGGCGACAAAGGGGGGGGGGCTTCTTGCTCTCGATACATGTCAGTCAAGGTCGGCTGGGGGCTCTCCTCCATGCTATGCTCTCTTCAGGACCCAGGCTGAAAGACTAGTCACCCAAGGGAATATGGCATGATCTTGAAGGGAGTGCTGGGCGGGTCTAGCATGGACAATTGAATGCTCCCATGTGGAGGTGATGGAAAGTCAAATGTCAGAACTATGGTTGAATTTCAAGCACCTGCCTAAGAAAGTAAAAATAACTGAGAGGAAAACATGGCCATTCCAGGTAAATATGTCAAGGAAAGACCTTTTACCCCAAAGATGCACTGAAAAAATTATTCAAACATTAGCCTTTTAAGAGGAATTTCTTTTCTAAAGTTTGTGAAAGTGGGTAAAACAAAGTTTATTGGTGGCTTGTTCTTGAGCTAAGAGCTGAATTCTTCAGAATATTTTTATTTTTCTAAAATTTTTGAGAGGTTGGGGGGTAGATTCTTCTTGTCTTAAAGAACAATTGAGTGTAATTTCTGTTTTAGTATATTGGTTTGTTTCTCTGCTCCATGTGGGTGGGGACTGTGCTGAAATATTGATTTTTTGTGTCCCTACTGGCTACCCAACTGTGCCTAGTATAGAATAGCCGATCCATTTACACTGACTGGAATGAGCATTGCATGATGAGTGAGCATGAAAAATGACTAAGCATCGGTTTCATAACACATCAGCACACGTCACAAGTATTTCTGAGGAAGTTGTGAAAATTTCAAAGCAGAGTTAACTTCAATTGATTTTCACTTGAGAAAAACTGTGATACTTCTGGTAATGTCACAACTCCAAACAGTAAAACGATATTTGTTATGGAGTTTTCGAGACGATCATAACAGGATTACCTTGAATACCAGAATAAAGATCATGGTACCTCTTCGGTAGGAGACGCCTGCGTGCCTGTGGGCATGATACATAGCAATGAAGTGTGTTAGGTCTTAATTACATAAAATTTCCAGATTGTCACTTTTCTCACCTGGAAATATTTGGAGGATTATCTGTTGATAGCAGTCTATCTTTATTAATCTTTTGACAAGTGCTATGTAAAAGAAAGGCATTTCTCAAGGAGAAGAAAGAAGTTTTCGTAAGTCCTTCAGTCTGAAAATCAGTATATTTGAATATGGGTTGATTGTGACTCAGTTTAGCATTTAGCTTGTGCACCTAATTAAGCAAATGAAATAATTTTCATTCAGAAAGTTCTTTTTAAAAAAATCCAGTCTCTCATCTTTCAAAATCCTTTAAAAATATTCTTATTATGTGCTTTTTGCCTTCTATAATATTTCTCCTTCTCTGTCTTCATATAAGATGTTGCTTTCAAAATGCATCCATAGTCCACCAGCACATACTCAGCCTAATGCCTCTTTTTTTCCCTCTGAACATCGGATTTGTCATGGCCATTGTTTAAATATTAGGGACAATTACCGGGTGTCACTGAATGTGGCCAGTTCAGCTTGTTCTCTCTGCTTTGGCCCAGACAGTACATTCATGGCAGAATGGGAGCCCCATTAGTCCTTGTATCCACTGACACTGAGAGAATAGATCGCACACAAGCCAGTTCTTTCTTACTTTGTCATTGTTCCCTGACGTAGGCTTTCTCGGGCTTAGAAATCACGGTTTGTTTTGTTTTTTAAACTTTTGTTTTATATTGGAGTATAGTTGATTTACAATGTTGTGTTAGTTTCAGGTGTGCAGCAAAGTGATTTAGTTATACATATAAGAAATCACTCTTCTTTAAAAAAGAGATGCCTGCACTAATCAAATCTGCTCTAAAGATATGTAACAAATACTACACGTGTAACAATCATAAAGCGAAAAAATGAAAGCTGCAAAAATACTGCAGCAATGAAGAAATGCTCATTACTTCTTTTGTTCTCGGATTGTATATTTTATGCACCTAGAGTTGTGCATAAAATTCTTAGGCCCACTTTTGAGTTACCAACTCCTAGAAGCCAATGGAAAAATCATAGGCTTTGACGTGTAAAATAATTGAGAAAAAGTGTAGAGCCTTATAATATACCTGATTTTAATCTGGACCAGTCAGGAGCAAGACTTGAAATCCTCTTACTGAGGAAAATGAACGAAAGCACACTTGCCTTCTGAGGCACAAAATAAAAGAAACCTATAAAATTTGTGTGGCACAGTGTCCCAGAAATCAATTATGTAATTTTGTACAATCATATCAGGTAGAGTATCAACCCATTACTGAAACTCAGAGCTTTCAAACCTAATGGAGACTATTTGACATTCCTAGGCGAGCTGCCAAAGGCCCATTTCCAATTGCCAACGTGACAATTATTGACACAGACATGTACAGGCAGGGAAGGGTTTTCAAGGAAATGGTGTCAATAATTTTCCACTGTGTTTTAAGCGAAAAATCAGTAGAAGGTGAGTGACTAGGATCCTTATGGAATCCATATCTACAAATCCCTGAATCTTGGAGCAGCAATGGGCATCAGTGGCGGAAGTGGGTACCCATGTGAAATCCAGTTAGGTTGGAAAGAGAGAGTTGAACTGTGCGTGCTGGAGGGGATCAGAATGTTTTTAATCTACTCTCCTCAGGTATGGAAGGTTCCACCTCTCGAGTTTCTCCTGGCACCATGCACCAAGCATTTCATGGCCGGGCTGCTCTTTTGCAACTCTGATTTCATCAAGCTACCCTGATCTAGAGCCCATGATGGCGGATTTCCGTTAGCTCCTCAGCCTGCACCCTGGTGGTGGAGTCAGTAGTTTCTTTAGCTCATCTTACTTACCTGTCACTGTTTCCCAATGACTTCCTCTCACCATTGCCTTCTCCTGAATTCCGCTCACGTTGGATGCGCTAATCCTCTTTCTCAGCTGGTCCCTATGCTGTCCCCTCGTCCCGCCATATCCTGTCCACTCAATTTACCAACCTATTTTGCTCATTCTTTGAGACGGTACTTGAATCTAGTTGTCTTATAGTCTTAAGACTAGCTTTTGTTTACTAAGGGTCTACTAAGGCCAAGGAATGTAATAAGGATAATACGTTGTGTCTACAGTTTTGATACATCTATCTTTCTCTCCTCTGTGCATGAATAAATCGATGCATGCAATAAACAGGGAGTTGTTTTCTGTTCTCAGATGAAGTATACTTCTTATTGGGTAATTAAATAACTTTTCTTTCCTTAGAGAAAAACATAATGAATATGCACAGTAGGTGTTAACTGTTCCCACTTTATAGGTGAAGAAACTGAGGTTCAGAAGGATTGGGTTTCCTGTGTAAGTTTGTTTAGATAATCAAATAGAGATTCAAATACAGGCCTCTCTGACTCTAGAACCCATATGAAATTGTAACATTTTCCCTATTTCTAGCATCCGATGATCTCCCTCTCTGACGTTTTCTAACACTTAAGTAATAGTGATGATGGCAACAAAACCATAATGATAGCACTAAACTTTGCTGCGGGCTGACTTAAGGAGCAGCCTCTGCCGTGTTCTTCACGTCCATTGTCTCAGTTGGCTCTCACGGCGACCCCAAGCATGTGAACGGTGTTAGTGCCAGATAGACAAAGGGTGTTTGGAGGTAGAAGGAGAGGTCTTTCCAAGCATGGATCACAGTAGAGTCTTGGTTCCTTGGAGACAGGGACCTCCAATTCAGACAACAGAGACGCTGGCAGAGTCCAGAGGGCGAGCTCTCCCCACGGGCAGCAAGGCTGTTAGGGAGGGTCTGAGCGACTGTGGTCACGCTTAGGGCCACCCTCAAGTGACAGATGGGTTAGGGATGCACCAGCACGGGGGCGATGAGGTGGCCAGTAAGACTCCGGGGTAACTAGGCGAAGGTTTGAGTGAGGTGAGAGGTGCGACCCACGGCCAGACAAATACATACGGACATCTAACTCACGTATTTATTTAATGATACTTATTTATTCTTACTGATAATGGGACCTGTATTAACACCCACTGGCTGCCGAGGCCTGGGGAGACCTGGACCTCACCCACGTTGTAGCAAACCATGGATGGACCATGTATGCAGGAGGGAAAGAGTTCGTGGTCTTTCTCTCTCCCTCAGTGTGAGCTCCCCAGACCTTGCACAACTCTAGCGACATGGCCACAGGTGAGCTGCTGGACCAGCCCCCTCACCTGTAAAATGAGAGGTCTGGGCTAGATGGCCTCGAAGGTCACTTCATCTCTCAAATTCTCTGACTGCATCATTTAGTACAAATGAAGGTGCCGGAAGCCTGCGGAGATGAGACCAAGGACAGCAGAAGGGGATGGCAGGCCAGGCTGCTGAAGAGCGGCGGGCCGAGAGCGGATGGCGGAGTCAGGGATCCTGGGTGTGAGTCCTCTCGTGCCTTTTCACCTTGAGCAGGTTACTTAACCAGTCTGCAGCCAGATTTCTCGAGCTCAGATCCAGGATACCAATCCTGGCCACAGAGGCACGCGGTGAGTCTTGCGTGTGCGTGAGCGAGTGTATACAAGCTCCCTGTGGGGGCTGGCTGCAGGAGAGGCACCCGAGGAGCGGTGTGCGCTTCTGGTTACAATGCGACTGTGGCATCAGCCCTGCAAACCACACGGGCCTGCCTCTGTGACCTGGTGACGCTGGAGCCTCCTTGACTGTTAGAAAACCAAGTGGAAAGGGACCAGCCTTATTCTGGCCAGTAGATCTGGGTCTGAGAATTCCCTCTACCATTTATTAGAGGAAGTAGGGAACAGCTCAGGGCCTTATTTCCTCATCTGTAAAATCACGTGCTTGGGTTACATAAAACCTTCACAAACTTTTCTCTTGTAATTCTAAGATCTATCATTTAACCAACCTCCTTGGAGATAGTTGCTTTCGAGAATTGAATCTTTTCTACTTCCCACTACCTCTTGCACATAGTAGGTGCTGGTAAGTACTGTATGAGTGAAGAATGAGATGGCGCCAGTAATTTAATTCTCTCAGCCTCAGGAGAGTAAGAAACCTCACATAAAAACCAAGGGACGTGAAACCTTAATTCTCTGAGTGTTGAACTATCTGAGTCATGCTGTTTCAAAGATTCAGGCTTGTGGCTTAAACTGATAACAAATTCTTTCCATTAAGAAATTGCTCTTTCTGGTGAGCCTGACTTTTGAAGCAATGCAGGCAGTGCAGACACCGGCAGGGTGACTGGGTCTACTCATAAAATGATTGCCTCCAGGGTGGGCCCTCTGAGCAAAAGCACAGAACACCGCAAAGATAACAGCAGAATACAGCTAAGACCTGCAGCCTCTTAGAAGCTGGAGATGAGGACAGTTAGACCTTTCCTGTGCACAGCCCAGTTCCTCCCATTCAAGGTTCAGAAACCAGATTTGCTATATAATGATTTTTTTTTTTTTAAGTAAATATTGCCCTGTGAGCACCTAACTGAAGCGTGAGGGGAATCTCACTGTTGAGAACATTTAGCCTTTATGCTTAAGTAGTTCACAATCCAACGGACAGAGGACAGGCAGATGTGGAAACGACATTCTGTGTCTCTCTGGCACAGACGGATGAGTTGGAAGGGGTTCTTGCTTTGTTTTTTAACTTGCTTTTGGGAAATGTGTCTGTCGGGCTCCAGCTAGAGTAGAATCTGGAGCTGGATGGCTGGGGTACTTTGGAGGGAACGGCCTTGGGGGAAAGAGGGAAAGAGAGGAGGGAGAAAGGGCATCTTTGCAGCATGCTTTCGAGTTCTTCTTTCTCCGGGACATTCTCCCCATCTTTTCTCCTGACGAACAAGTTCATGGCCACTTGGGTCTGCGTGACCAGGCTCTTCCTTGTCTGTTGGGGTGGGTGAATGGGAGGAGGCTTCTCTTTCCCCATCCGGCGCCTGCATCCTCATGTTTTCTCCTGGTGCAGTTACAGGATGCACAATCCATCACGGAGCCTGGAACTGGGCAGGGACCATCTGGAATTCAGTTAAGTGTTCATCATGTGGATGTACAGATATCAGACAACTAGAAGACTTGCCAGTCTCTGTTTGTTTTTATTTTTTATTTTTAAGATCACTGGCGGGAAAGTGCACCTTCAAGGTTTCATCCAAAGCAAAGACTGGTTGCTATTTTATCCACTTCCTAAGCACTGCATTTCTTTCAGCCTTCATCAAAGGCGTAATCCTTTATTCAGCATCTTTTTCATCACTTTAAATAGTCCTCCTGCCTTTGCTGAAGTTTTCTGCCTTAAGACAGATGAGGTCAAATGTGCTCCAATGGAGGAAATAAAATGGGGGAGGAAAACTAGCTGTAACATTTGTGCTCAAATCCTGAGAACTGGTGTACGATTTTTTTTTTTTTTTTTAAGCAAGCTACTGCTTGGCTACCCTGCTGTCTTAAGAAGCATCTGAAAACATAGTGTTTTTTAAAACAGAAAATGTTAAGGAAAAGGTCTGTGCTAATATATATATTTCAACAGAGTTTTTAGAGAGAAAAATGATCTCCAAATTGTTTGAGACAGTCAGCGTGGCTCTATTATATCTGTGTAGCAGTAGGATATAACAAAGCCAAAGATTTAAGGCAATTTTGACACCTTAAAGCAGAACTGCTAGCACTGCACAGGCTTTTAAACCCAAAGAAGATTCAGCCTGCTCACTTATTACTTTCCACATCAAAAGGACCATGTCTCTTTTTTAATCTTTTGGCTTTGCTGTGACACCATGGGAAGTTATTGACTTTTCAAGCACTTTAAGTATACAATCCCGCAGAAAAGGGACATTGGTGTACTCGGGGGCTGTGAGTTCAAATTCTCATCGCTTTGTACCCCTCTCCTCCCTGCACAAATAAGATTGGAAAGCGCAGAGCGAACAGTGTGGATCTGCCACACGTTTTGATTGGGACCCTCTCATTGAGTCATGGGCACCTGACGCCATTCTGCTCCAGGCAGGCTCCTTTCTCGTTTCTGTTGTTACTTTTTAGCCTTGACAGCTCCCAGGGTTCTGTTGGAGGATGTGCTCGGAAGCGCCAGGCTTCCTTGTAGCCCCTGTGAGCTAAAATAATGAACAAGCAATTAAATCTCATGCTTGAGGGCCTGTGCTGATTGCTTGCAGGAGAGGGGCCCAGCTCAGCCTTGTTCCCTGCGTGCGGGGCACGGGCTGGCTCCTGGCTGGATTTCTCTTGGAGGAGAAGCTGTGTCAGCGGCAGGAGAGCTTGGGCGCTCCAGGACAGGGACTCAGCACAAAACTGATGTTCACTGAGACACCTGTACTGGGAATGGATAAGGTATTGTCAGGATTGTGATTTGGTAGCAAAACACCACAGGCTGGAACTCCATTTTTTCTTCTTTTTGGATAATATCCTCTGCAATGAACTAATGTTCACTAAGGACATATTTTTTAAAAAACACAGAATGTATTTTTCGCATTTGGCTAAAGACTGGGTCTTGTTAACTAGTTGCTGTGAAGCTAACTTTCATCTTGCTGAGTTTCCTATGTGACCTACCCAGTTTTGGAGAGGGATCATTGGGGACAGTGCCAGCTTCACCAACGGTGGAGCCAGAAATGGGTCCTGGCAGTTTGCCTGAGGAAGCAGGGCTCTTAACTAACCACTCTGCTGGTCCACCTCACTATTAATTAATTAAAGAAGTAATTCATAACTTAATAAATAATTCTATGAATAGTGCCATGGATACATATTGAAGTTGCACTGAAACTTGCCACTGGGAATTCAAGGATAAGCAGGACATACCGATTTCCATCCTGCTGGATCATGTGCTCTAGCACTGGAGACTGACATTGATGAAGAGAAACACGTTGTTAGATAACAGCAAACTGTGATCATGCCATGCGGTAAAATGATGTGATGAGATAGGAACGTCTAGAAGAAGGTGTAGATGAGTTCAAGGGGTCCTAGAATGCCATTCTGCAGAAGTGAACTTGAACTGGGGTCTGATGGATGCCTAAGGTCGGGGGGCAAGGAGGCAATGTGATGTGGGGAGGAAAAGCAATGGGGGATGAGACTGGTGAGGTAGCCAGGGCCAGGTCAGGTGGCATTGTATAGGTCTCATTGCAAATATTATTTCTGATCCAAAGAGCCATGCGGTGCCATGAAAGGGCATAAGCAAGAGATTGACACCGTGACATTTGTGCATTGGGAAGGGCACTCCAGCTGTAGCACAAGAATGAGTGGATGGGTGGTTTAGGGGACAGATGATTGTACCTTGGATCAGTGGTGGGAAGAGACGTGGGTCGAAAGGCATATTTATGAGCTCTTTACGAAGCAGAATATTCGGACAGAACTTGTGCCGGTTGGATTTGGGGGATGAGTGACGTGTCAAGGATGGTTCCTTGGTGTCTGGCTTACACAGGGGGATGAACGGTGCCATTAGCTGAGATGGGGGACACGGAGGGAGGACTGCTGGAGTTAGGAGAGAATTTGAACTTGGTTCAGACCTGTTGAGTGTGAGATAACCCCAAATGGAGCTACTATAATAGCTATTGTAACAGCTGTAAATCCTTGCACATAAGGCTCTGAAATTCAAATTAGAGTTTGGAGGCAACTAACATTAAAGCCGATACGGTGTGGATGGAATGTCTTAGAGGCTGTAGAATGAAAAGGGAAGAGTCTAGGATGGAAACCTTAGGAAATTCAGTGGGTATAGGCAGCAGAATGGAGGATTAGAAGAGTCCATAGCAGAAGGGGAGGACTTGAGTGATGTGAGCAGCTCAGAGGGGGCACTTTCAGAAAGAAGGGCTGGGGGCAGGCAAGAGGAACGCTGCTGCTGAGCCCACGAGACGAGGACTTTCACTCATTCTCGGTGATCCTCAAAAACCCACCCTGTAAGGCAGGAATGATTATTTTTTTCATTTAATAGATAAGGGAGCTGAACCTCAAAGAAGTTAAATAATTTGTGGCAAATCACGCAATGAATAAGTGGTAGGACAGGACTTGAGACTGGATCTCTAGGTCCAGAGCCCATGCTTTTGTCCCTGTCTCTCTATGGCTTAATGTCTTTCACATTCAAGTTTTGTTTTTTGTTTTCCTAGAAAAGATAACAAAATAATGGTATCTTGGTTTGTTAAGAAATCGTGATGAGAAAAAAGAATGACAACTGACATTGAATGTGAGGCTCATAAGCTGATCAAGGGTTTTGAATATATGATAAGTAAATAGGCTTTTTTTAAGATTTTTTATTTTATGTGCACCATCTTTAAAGTCTTTATTGAATTTGTTACAATACTGCTTTTGTTTCGTGTTTTGGTTTTTTGGCCGCGAGGCATGTGGGATCCTAGCTCCTTGACCAGGGATTGAACCTGCACCCCCTGCACTGGAAGGTGAGGTCTCAACCACTGGACCACCAGGGAAGTCCCAGTAAATAGGCTTTAAAACCTCATGTACCTGACCCCTTATTAGGCTGTTAATTTCAAAACTGACATCACAGCTAAAACAATTGCTGAGGGACTGCATGTGCCTTCTGCTTCAATTACTCTCAGAACCAATTTAGTAAAGATGATTTTTCTGAAGCTGGCCAGTGCAATCCAAAACCAGATAGGTAAGAGAAAAGCCAGTCACTGAAGCTGCATGCAGAATAGCATTAGAGACTAAGAATTAAAATGAATGGAGGTTTTTCTTCTTTTTTTTCATCTTTATGAGGTCAGAAGTTGAGACACAAGGATAAAGTGAATGTTGATTTCAAAAACAATTCTAAGCACACTGCCCTGAAAAATTCACCTGCCTCAAATTAAATGTGGATTAGGAAAACTCAAACATGGGTTGAGGTGGGTTTGATTACAGGGGTTTTAAGTATTCTGGTGTTTGTGGTAGTATTTACAATGAGAAGGTGTTGAGTCTGGGGGTATATGACTTGCTGGCTGAAAAGCAACATGGTGACTCGGTTTGGGAGTCAGGGAGGTCGACCTGATGTCTCTGTAGGGAAGGTTGACAGGAAGGGAAATGTTTAAACGCTTTAATAAAACCAAGCTCTGGAAGCACATGCAACCTGAAGAATGAGGAGAAAGGGACAGAGTCCCCAGCTGGGTGGATTGGCTCTTTTTGAGAGCCCTGTAATGACCTGGGCTTAACTCTGTCCCTGCCCTTCCACTGTGTTCTCTAATGGCCTGGGTCATTGGTCTCCCTCAAAACAACATGAACTTATTTATGGCAAGGACTACATCGTACTCATCTTTGTTTCCTGGCATTCAGTTAAGTGTCTGGACCCTAGTCCATAGTTGTTAAATAAACATTTGCTGAAAGATGAAACAAGTGAACAAATGCCATGAAAGACTTGAGAATTACAAAGGAGGTTAGGGGAGGGAAAAGAAGAGGACTTTGGTCTTTGTGCTAGGAGAAAGAGACTCTGGGGAAATCAGGATTTCTTGGATGTTCCCGGATGCCCAGGAGAGCATTACTGGTGGTCTGAAATGAATGTAAGCCTAAGACCTGGATAACTCAGGCAGAAATGTCTTCCATTCTTCAAAATTAACAGAACTGGAGGACCACCCAAGAGTGGTTCACGTGGAAGAGAAATTCCATCATGGATCCAACACAGCAAGGTTGAGTGCCAGGAGGGAGGCCTGAGCAATGCAAAGGTGTGAACCAGCCAACAGTAGGGGAGCCTGTGTGGAAGTAAGTGAAAAGAGCCCAGCTGTGGTAGTTGTCAAGAAGGTGAGGAGAAAAGGCCCTTATTCCAGGGATGCAGGATGTGGTCTTTGGAGATGGGCCTCTTCTCCTCCTCATTTCCTTGCTTTGGTTGCTGCGAAGGTGGAGGTCCTAAACCTTGGTGATTAGTCACATTAAAAGTAAATCTATCCAGTGATGGAAGTAAGAAGAAAAATCAAGCCAAAGGTGACTGGTATGATTTGCTTATTTCTAACACTGGCTCTCTCTCCTAAGCCAATATGTGGATTACACAGTGCATTCTTGAAGACCTAATTTTCTTTGTGACCTCACAGAGGACATGCTCCCCTGAAGGTGGCCTCCAACAGTCGTGAAGATCAGAGACTTCTGAAGGATCATTACTTTTTTCTTTCCTTCGTGGGCCAAGAAGTTCTCTGGATAAGGATATGAAATTTACATGCCAGGGGGCATTAATTAATTAACTAATTAATTAAATTAATTGATTAAAGTGTATCATTGTGCTTCACTATATTTCATATATATTTCTCTGTTGAAGGGGGAGTTATCAATTATCTTGAAGCTGGTTGCACTTTTTAAAAAAATTCTTTCACAGTATTTGCAGCTTCATGGTACAATACGATAGGTTTAAAAGCAGTCAAATAGGCAAGCACGAAGCTCAAAATAGGAATTATGTTGTTTAGAGCAATGAACAGCAAAGTCATAGAAATATGTGCTTTTATCTGAATTACTTGCTATCAGGCTTTGGGAAGTGTTTCTATAAGTAAGACTTTAATGGATTTTTGAATCCAAGTTTTCAATGTTACAAAATGATGGCTTTTAGATTTTTCTTCAGTGCAGCGGAAGAAGCAAAAGATAAGACTCAGATCTCTGCACAAATTGAGAAGCAAAAGTTCCAGGTGGCTTCAGTAAATGGTTTGGCGTCAGCTCATATCTGCCCGACCTTTGACCACTTCTTTAACCTCCCTAAATATATAAAATGGGAATATCTCAAAGGAGCTTTGTGGTGATGAAGTGAGATAATTCATGTATGTTTCTGGCACTGTACCCATCCTAGTGTATTAGAAGTGCTTAATAAATATTGACTCATATTTGTTACATAACATAATTGAAATTTGTTTTTAGAATGTAATGTGACTTTCCTTCCTTGTCCCTTTGATTCAGAAATTTATATCTGATGCTTCCCTTAGGTTTGCTGACATTGGTTGAATACATGGGTGGATATCATAAACATTCTCAGACACTGCATTTTATCTGAAAAAATGTGGAGGGAACTGCTTCTTTAGATACCTTAAAGTTAACTGGAGATTAAATATATTAAAACCTTTTAAAGGACATTCTTGCTTTTAAAGAATTTATCCTCTGGTAATTTTCTAATTTCAAGGGATACTGTTAGGCTCCAACTATGTTGATAATTTACATTTATCTTTTTTGTTTGTTTGTTTCAAACTGATTCTATTTTATTTTATTTTATTTTTAACATCTTTATTGGAGTATAATTGCTTTACAGTAGTGTGTTAGTTTCTGCTTTATAACAAAGTGAATCAGCTATACATATACATATATCCCCATATCTCTTCCCTCTTGCGTCTCCCTCCCACCCTCCCTATTCCACCCCTCTATGTGGTCACAAAGCACCAAGCTGATCTCCCTGTGCTATGTGGCTGCTTCCCACTAGCTATCTATTTTGCATTTGGTAGTGTATATATGTCCATGCCACTCTCTCACTTTGTCCCAGCTAACCCTTCCCCCTCCCCGTGTCCTCAAGTCCATTCTCTACGTCTGTGTCTTTATTCCTGTTCTGCCCCTAGGTTCTTCAGAACCTTTTTTTTTTTTTTTTAAGATTCCATATATATGTGTTAGCATACGGTATTTTTCTCTTTCTGACTTACTTCACTCTGTATGACAGACTCTAGGTCCATCCACCTCACTACAAATAACTCAATATCGTTTCTTTTTATGGCTGAGTAATATTCCATTGTATATATGTGCCACATCTTCTTTATCCATTCATCTGTCGATGGACACTTAGGTTGCTTCCCTGTCCTGGCTATTGTAAATAGAGCTGCAATGAACACTGTGGTACATGACTCTTTTTGAATTATGGTTTTCTCAGGGTATATGCCCAGTAGTGGGATTGCTGGGTTGTATGGTAGTTCTATTTTTAGTTTTTTGAGGAACCTCCATCCTGTTCTCCATAGTGGCTGTATCAATTTACATTCCCACCAACAGTGCAAGAGGGTTCCCTTTTCTCCACAACCTCTCCAGCATTTGTTGTTTATAGATTTTCTGATGATGCCCATTCTAACCCGTGTGAGGTGATACCTCATTGTAGTTTTGATTTGCATTTCTCTAATAGTTAGTGATGTTGAGCAGCTTTTCATATGCTTCTTGGCCATCTGTATGTCTTCTTTGGAGAAATGACTATTTAGGTCTTCTGTCCATTTTTTGATTGGGTTGTTTGTTTTTTTGATATTGAGCTGCATGAGCTTCTTATAAATTTTGGAGATTAATCCTTTGTCAGTTGCTTCATTTGCAAATATTTTCTCCCATTCTGAGGGTTGTCTTTTCATCTTATTTATGGTTTCCTTTGCTGTGCAAAAGCTTTTAAGTTTCATTAGGTCCCATTTGTTTATTTTTGTTTTTATTTCCATTTCTCTAGGAGGTGGGTCGAAAAGGATTTTGCTGTGATTTATGTCAAAGAGTGTTTTTCCTATGTTTTCCTCTAAGAGTTTTATAGTGTCTGGCCTTACATTTAGGTCTTTCGTCCATTTTGATTTTATTTTTGTGTATGGTGTTAGGGAATGTTCTAATTTCTTTCTTTTACATGTAGCTGTCCAGTTTTCCCTGCACCACTTGTTGAAGAGGCTGTCTTTTCTCCTTTGTATATTCTTGCCTCCTTTATCCAATATAAGGTGACCATATGTGTGTGGGTTTATCTCTGGGCTTTCTATCCTGTTACATTGGTCTATATTTCTGTTTTTGTGCCAGTACCATGCTGTCTTGATTACTGTAGCTTTGTAGTACAGTCTGAAGTCCAGGAGCCTGATTCCTCCAGCTCCATTTTTCTTTCTCAAGATTGCTTTGACCATTTGTTGTCTTTTGTGTTTCCATACAAACTTTTCCTGGGCTGCAGTATAGATTGCCCAAGTAGGTGATCAAGGTTTGGGCACTGTTTTTAACTTTTAGCAGTTTCTAATCTAAGTCTTACCATCAGCTTCCTAGTAGCTGCTTTTATTCCTGTTTTATTCCTCAGTGTTTCTCTCTCTCTCTCTCTCTCTCTCTCTCTCTCTCGTTTCCCCCCTAGTATTCAAACTAGCTTTTAAGATTTTGGAGAAGAGAGTATGTAGAATACATTGGATATTAGGGGCTGGAAAATTCCAAGTTTCTGGCTCACTGTGTATGGTTTGTTTGCTTTCTCTATACATGTCTTGGTTTCTCAGTGATTAAAACTTGGTATAAATGTTGCTACTTACCCACCTGTCAAGGATGGTGTGAGAATGAGTAATAATATCTGAGCCATATTTTTGCTCCTTAGAGGAAAAGTGCTATATAAATACAAAGTGTTATTTCATTATAAATACTTGCATGATAACAGCATATGTTAAATTCAATTTCCTTGACCAATTTCATAAATATATTTTGGTGTTACAATATGGTTGTTTTTATGGTTAGTACGTGTGTATCCTACACTCTGTGTTTTATTTTCTGTCTGGGTGGTGTAACATATCAAATGTTTAAGAAAAATAAAGACATCATTCTAGATAGATCATGAAGCTACTGCTAAATGTTATTTACTTTTGTGCATTTCAACTAGATGCTAGCGACATACGTACTAATATAGAGAGTGTGAACTATACACCAATGTAACAGGATATTATAAAAATGTAACTTGGGTAAATGGTATATTTTTCCTATTAATCTCAGCTCTGTAGCAATGATTAGCAGCCCACTTCACAGAGACATTACATTGTTAAATATTAAGATCCTGCCTTCAGTGGCCAGAGACGCTGTTTATTAGTGTCACACAGAGGGACGTTGAAATTCATGCTTGGCCCAGGAGAAAGGTCACCTCTTCTTGCCTCAGACCACCAACTGGGAAACTTCTTCTTTTGCTGAAAAGGTGTATTTGAATCTCTTACCTCACTATAGCATGACCAGAGAACACAGGGGTGGCAGATATATGGAGACATAGCACAATTACAACACAGTATGGTGATTTGGGGGGATAATTTGTTAAAATGCCAAGTAGACTTTCTGGCAAGTGGTAATAAGGGCTTTCAGGAGTCCCTTTGTTCTACCCTTACTTTTCTCAGCAAATTTCTTGACCTCCTACCTCGCAAATCAGAGACATCCCCATCTGCACCTCTCACTGAATG
This sequence comes from Kogia breviceps, assembly GCF_026419965.1. Classification (NCBI taxonomy): domain Eukaryota; kingdom Metazoa; phylum Chordata; class Mammalia; order Artiodactyla; family Physeteridae; genus Kogia; species Kogia breviceps. The sequence goes on along the minus strand of NC_081322.1, from coordinate 81,227,689 downwards.
ATTTGCGACCATACTTAGTTTTTTAACTTTTTAGTTTGAAATCATTTAGATTTTGACTAAAAAGTTAGTAAGAGTACACTGTTCCCACTCATCCTTTACCCGCCTCTTCCTAAGGTTCACATCTCACAGAACCATGGCACATTTATCAAAACTGAAAGATAACATTGGGGCAATATTTTTAACTAAACTACTGACTTTATTTGGATTTACCAAGTGTTTCTATTAATGTCCTTTTTCTGTTCCAGGGTCCCATTTGGGGTACCATATTGCATTTAGTCATCATGTCTCCCTAGTTTCCTCCACCTTGGACCATTTTTCCATCTTTCTTTGTCTTTCATGACCTTACACACTTCGAAGAGTAGTGGTCAGGTATTTTTCATAATGTCCCTCTATTTGGGTTTGTCTTATGTTTTCTCATAAATAAATGGTTATGGACTTCAGGAAAGAATATTACAGAGGTGATATGCCCTTCTCATTATATCATATCAATGGGCACATAATATCAGCATGGCTAATTATAGGTGTCATGAACCTTGGTCAGCTGGTTAAGGTGATATCTGTTAGCTCTCTCCATTGGAAAATTACTGTTTTTCCCTTTGTCTAATCTATTAATCAGAAGCAGGTCCCTAAGTCCACCCACACTCAAGGGGAAGGTCTATTAAACTCCACCTCCTGGAGGGACAGGTATAAAAGAAGTGGTGGTCATGTTTTCAAACCACAACAGTAGTTAGTAAAAGTGGGAGATATAAAAGTGTGATAAAATACCCTGTTTCTTCTTAAAGTTTCACCCACTAATTTTTGCAATTATCAATTAATCCTGTCTGCAGCAATAAATATTGTGGTGTTCTAATGGTGATTTCTTATTTTCCTGATTCCTTCTACATTTATTAATTGGAATTCTTCCTTAAGGAAGATTTGCCCTTTCTCTTTGGTTTATTTATTTGTCCAATTATTCATATATGTAAGCATGGGCTCATGGATATTTATTTTATTCTTTGAGTTATAAAGCAGTACAACTGTTTTTTATTATGTTGCCCAAATCATATTAGCGTTGGCCACTGGGAGGCTTTTCAGATTTGTTCTTAGGTCCTCTGGACATGCTGTCGTTAAAATGTTTTTTTTTTTTTTTAACTTTCAAGTACTAAAAGATGTTCTAGGATCATCTTGGTTTTTTGGTTTTGGTTGTTGTTTTGTGCCCCTGGTCTTAGAATCATGGCAAGATCTATGAGGAGAACATATTTTGGGGGACAATGAGTGGTCTCTTTCAAGCCCCCAACCCCCTCGCATTTGAATGAAGAGCTGCCAGACATAGAGGACTTAATAAGAGATGAAAGTTCCTATCTGCAGCAGGTCATCTAGCCAGGATCCACAGAAAGCAGAGTTCAGTGAGACAGCTGATTGGATTAGCATAGGGCTCCATAGACTTAGAGGGAAATTTTTGGCTTTTCTTCTTCCTTTTCCATGGGGAAGGAAGAGGTGCCCACGAACAGAGTATGAGGGGCTCCCAGAGAATTGCTCCCAGAGGTTAGGGGGCCTGCAAGAGGGAGGCTGGCACAGGAAGTGGTGGAAAACTCAGGCTCACCCTGGTACATGTAAGGGGAAAGAAGTGAGGGTGTTCTTGAAGGAGCTTAATTTTTATACCCTGGGGTCTGAGAGGATGTGTGAATGCGGAGAATGGTACCTGCTTCCTGCCGAGAGGAGAGGATACGAAGGCCCGAGGCTGTTGGGATCTCCTGTGGTGAAAGGGCAGGAAGAGGGCAGTGGTGAGAGCAGCAGCCTGTGCTCCTAGTGTCTGAAGTATCGAGGTCGCACCCTGGATATGGTCCACGTGAATAGACAGAAGGGAGCTGGGACAAACCTTCCTGACAGCCCTAGCTCATGAGGGCAGCCCTTGCTTATGATCACAATGATAGTCTGTGGTCCACGTTACACAGATATCAGGGTGGGCTAACAAAAATTCAGGTGGAATCTGCGACCAAGTCAGGGAGTTGTACAGTTTAGAGATTCCTATAAGATTCACTGATGAGCCCTTGGCTCTGTGCGTGGCCAGCATTTGGCTCCTGCCATGATGGAGAACAGGACAGCCAGCTAGCCTGTGACAAGAGATAGAACAGCCATAGCTCCAGCTAAGCCAAAGGACTTTTGATCCTATTATTATTATTTTGTTCTGTTTCTTTCTACCCCTTTTCTGACCTGTTCTTCCTGAAGAAGCAGAGTGAATGGGAGAAGAGGATGAGAAGAGCCAGGACAGAGAGTGACCAAACAGATCGTACCTCCTTCCTTGTTGCCTTGCGCCAGGAGCCCCATGAACAGGGGGAGGGGAGAGGCTTTGAATCAGATGTGATATTAAACTTTTTATTTATGCTGGAATTTATGGTTCAAAAACCAGAGGCGTGTGGTGAGATGTCTTCATTAACACTGAAACTTTGGGTACCTGAAAATGAGTTCTGAATAATGAGACTATATTTATGAATGAAGGTAACCCTAACCCTATGAAGTTTGTGTGAGGTGTCAAGTGGTGAGGAAGGGGGAGTGTGTGTGCAGGGGGAGAAGATAAACCCATTTCTGTTTGTGCACCCATGGAGATCAGCCCATGCACTTTGTGTCCTGGTCACCCTCTGGCTGGTTTCCTGTCATCTGATCAGAAGGGCATGGCTGAGGCTCTTAATATCATTGATGATGGCATCACATTTACTTATTGCAGCCTAAGAGTGTGGCTTTGAATTCAGATTAAAAACATCCTTTTTTTTTTTTTTTTTTTAAAACACATGACCTTGTTTTATGGTAGCTCTTCCTACATTTATTATGTAACTGATTATTTAAACATAAATGCAAGACTATTAAAATGCATCATGAATTTAGGGTCCTCCACCCTATTTAGATTTGGTGGTTGATGTTGAATGTATTGGCTATCCTCCCCATCTTAGTGTCCCTTGCCAATCAGAGAAACATGCTCAGTTACTTAGGGTATAAGTTCAGGTGCTCAGAGATGCAGCATAACAGTGGCTTAAATAAGACAGGCATTATTTCTTTCTGAACTGTCTGGCTATAAGTCTAGAGCTGGTAGGCAGGCTCCCCAGAGTCAGAAGTCCTTCTGTCCTTCTACCTCTGTCTTACTTCTCTTCCACCCTAAGGGCCAAGTTGGCTCACCAGCATGTTCATACTCTAATCAATACGAAGGGAAAAAGTGAGGAGGGGGCCACTCCTTCGCTTTAAGGACATGATCTCCAGAGCACATGATATCTGCTCTCATCCTATCGCACAGAACTTAGTCAAATGGCTGTTCCAACTTGCCAACAAGGCTGGCAAAAGTAGTCTTTTTTTTTCTGTTTGTTCATCTACTCAGCTAAAATTTCTATCGTCTGAAACAAAGAGAAAATTGTTGGAAGATGAGCTATCTTCGCCACACATAATTTCAGTGTTTGTATGCATGCAATTGTATGGAAGTCATTGTTCTGAGCATACCTGTGCGTCTTAATCTTCAAGTACATGCTGCTTCCTTGATTAACATCCCAGGTTCGTAGATTTCAATCAGCCACAAGTCCACCTGATGCCACATCTCATTCATTCTACATTTCTCTTATCTTTCTCTGAAGGATCACATGACAGCCTTTTACCAAATATCTTATTGAAATTAGATACAGTATGATTGTAGCCTTCCCATGATCTCCTTCAGCTAACTTATCAATAGAGGAAACGAGGTTAGCTCAGCTTGTCTTAATCTGAGTGATCCCAGATTTTCCTTTATGGCTCTATTTTCTAAGAGCTCACCAGCCACCTGTTTAACAATCCTGCCCAAAATGTTGTCAAGGGAATGCATTTCAACTGTACCCACCTGCAATTTTTGGAATTCATGCTGTTTCCATTTTTGAAAGTCAGATGGACTACTTTGAAGGTGCCTATTTCCACCTCACAGTTACCTGTACTATTTTCATTACTTCCCCTAAATTGCAGGCAGTCAGTGAGTCACACATGCAAATTCTTTTGATACAACAATGTATTTGTTTCCTAAGGCTGCTACATCAACATACCACAAACTGGGTGGCTTAAACGACAAAAGTTTACTTCCCATGGTTCTGGAGACTGGAAGTCCAAGAACAAGGTGTTGGCAGGTTTGGTTTTTTCCTGAGGCCTCTCTCCATGGTTTGCAGATGGCTGCCTTTTCACTGTGTCCTCATATGTCTTTCCGCTGTGTGTGAGCACCCCTGGTGTCTCTGTGCATCCAAATCTCCCCTTCCTATAAGGACACCAGTCAGATTGGATTAGGGCCCCACCCTAATGGCCCTATTTTAACTTCTCTCTTTAAAGACCGTATCTCCAAATACAGTCACATTCAGAGGTATGGGGGTGGGGTTCAGAATTTCAACAGGAATTTTGGGGGACACAATTCAGCCCATAACATGTACTCTCTGTGTGTGTGTGTGTGTGTGTGTGTGTGTGTGTGTGTGTATCTTCTGGGATTAAAGTAATAGTTTTATTTAAAGAAACCAGGTACTTTCTTATTTCAGGAAATTGGGGAGAGTTTGGGTGGCAATAAGACGGCATAGGACTTTGTGAACTTAGAAGTTTGTTAGAAGTGTACAGTGGAGGTCTCACTCTAGACCTACTGTATTTAATGACACCCCCTCCCCTGCAAGTTGATTTTAGTGTGCCCACGAAAGTTTCAGCACTACTGGGCTAGGAACCCAGTAATTCTTCCGCAGGTGATATCTCTCGTACCCAAGAGGTTTCTGGGGGGAGATATACACAGAAGGGACAATGGCAAAGGAAATCAAATTATCATTGGACGGCTAGCTGGACTTGGGATGACAGACTCAGTGAAGAGAACTCCCTGGTAACCTTGCTTGGGGCACAGGGAGAGAGGCATAAATTCTTACACTTTTTCCTATATCCAAGTATCAATCTAGATATGAATTTTTTGTCAACCATATGTAAGAAAAAGATTTAAAAAAAGAGTGACACAGCGGGTCTTGGGTCAGGTTACTGATCCTGATGCATGGGTAGAATATTTTAAGGAACAGGGAGAGATGAACAGCTGAAGAGAGTGTTGCGAGGTGACGGGAGAGGGTATGGAAAGGAAGGCAGCTTCCCTGCATCCAGACCTAGTTTTGCTCTCAGCTGCCATCTCCTCCATGTCTCCCTCGGTGGACATTTCCAGTCTCAATTTCCAGTTTAGGTAGAAGAAAAACCGACCTAAACTTTCACGGTCAGGTTCTGTGATGTCAGAATAAGAAGAGCAACATCCCTTCTAAAGCCAGAGGACCGGCTCTGCTGTGGTGCATTTGGGTGAACCATCCCACTTTCTTTTACTCCCTCCTACTCCAGCATACCTTTCTGTATGTATCTTTCAGATTTCACCTATGATATCACTTCTTCCAGGAAGCTTTCCTTTCCCCCTCAAGACTGAATTAGGAGCCCTACTCACATGGCACTACTGCACTTTGCAGTGACGGCCGATCAAGCTGCTCACCTGTCTTCCCCACTATGTGATGTTGGGGGTTTTGTTCATCATTACACCTCGCACGTGGCAGGGGCCCTAGTTCAAAACCCACAGAAATGTTTCATTGGAATGATTGTTCAGCAGGTTAGGAAATTATGTTTCTCCAGTTTTAAATACGCATACATGATATGTTTTATAGAAGATATATTTGTATTGTTATTGCAATAAAATTGCATAATCATGGAAACATTCCTGAATATTCTTTTTCAAAAGGTTTAATCCATAGCCTGAGTTTTAACAATCAGTTTCTTCTTTAACCATTTTAAAAAGTTATCTTGCTTTTGAAGGGGCAGATTAAACATGATTTGGGGGAAAAACATTTTCTTAGTAGCAAACTACTTAAGAGCAGTTTTTCATAATAGAGAAGGTCAGCAAACTGGGAACACTTGTCACTTTGTAAAGGAAAATAAATGTGTAGCCCAAATGTAAATTCGACAATTACTTTACATAACTTACTGTAAACTGAACCATGAATCTCTTTGTAGAACAATGGATTTTCATCTTCTCTTGCCTATTTTTTTATGAAATATTGTAAATTTTGTACTGTATTTTAAAGGTCTTCTTTTTTCAAAATCAACCACATGGATGACAATCTGTAGCCTTTTGTGCATTTCTGGCTTCAACATCTTTGTTGCTATGATCTTCCTGTAAGCGATATGGTGAATGTATTTTAACTATGGTGTTATCTCTGTAAACTTAATCTGGAGCATTTTCAAGGGTCTGTTCATGGTGGTTGAGGGGAATTCTGCATTGGGGTACTGTCACTTCTCTCGGGGTACTCACCCCACTATAGGTGACCCCTGTTTACTGACACAAGCCCCTAAGAAAGATGCAATGTCAGTCTGCATATTAAATATTGGTCAAGATTAATTTTTATTCCAGTTTTAGCTAAAAGCTATATAGAAGTTTTAAAATGTTTGCTCTCATCTACTGGTGGATTGACCTCATTGTAGTTTATTGAACTCCCAAATAAGCTTGAGATTATAACTTGTCCTTCACTACTATTACAGTTATGTGTAATTTTATCATTGCATTTACTATCACACTTTAGTTACTCGAATTTTAAAATAAACCTTGGTATATCAAAGGCAAATTTCATCTCTCTTTTATTTTACCAAGAGTTATTTTTTATTTTTTTAAAAGGGGGGAAGGCAGACCCCACCCCCACCAAGTCTCCCCCCCATCCCCCCACCCGGGCCCGATGGTGCGACCTGCCTGATGGGGGACAGTCCGCCCTGCCCTGACCCATCCAGTTGGAGGCGGGCCGGGGTGGGAGAGCGGTCGCACCATGGGAGGGTCGGCCTGACCCCCACGGCGTACTGAGAGTTATCTTAATACTTCTTGAATTTATAATCTTCCATATGAATTTTAGATTCAAATTCATCAAGCTCCCTAAAGTTTTGATGGAATTTTTGTTGGAATTGTGTTGAATTTTAGACTAATTTGGAGAGACATCACATTTTTATTATGCCGACCATTCCCATCTATGGATATGGTATATCTCTCATTTATTTAGACCTTCTTTTAAGTCCTTCTATAATATTTCAGGATTTTCTCCCTAATGATTTTTCTTGCATATATTGCAATGTATCTGTAATATTTTATATTTTGGTGCTAAAGTGATTGGGATTTTTTGGCCAAGTGCATGAGTGGAAATATGCAACCAATTATATTTCCCATATTCCCTGCACCCCAAGCTACTTGTCTTTCCTGAGCCAGTTGGATGTACACAACCTTATGCTGTTAGACATTGATAAAGCCGTGGACTCTGTTTAAATCTCTGCTGAAAAATGTCCTGCTGGGTGCCAGTCCTCTGGTGACGATGAGTGAAGAGTTGGTTGAGATCCTAGTCAGTGCTCAGGAGGATGGAGCACAAGAACCATCTCAGAGCACAGAGCAAATGTATGAAGAGGCAGAAATCATTAGGGAAAGAGACAGAGATACATCCCGGGGACGTAATAATTACTAAACAAACCCTAAAATAAATTTGTCATGAGGTAAAGGGAGACTTAATCCTGAGATAGAAAAGTCTCACAGAATTCCAAAGAGAACTGAGGAGTAAAGACAGACCTCCAAGTCCTGGCAAAATTCATGAAGCTGGATGATAAAGAATAAAAGCCTGTAAGTTTCCAGGCAGAAAGAACAAGTTACTCCAGAGTAGATTTTTTTTTTTTTTTTTTTTGCGGTACGCGGTCCTCTCACTGTCGCGGAGCACAGGCTCCGGATGCGCAGTCCCAGCGGCGATGGCCCACAGGCGCAGCCGCTCCGCGGCATATGGGATCCTCCCGGACCGGGGCACGAACCCGTGTCCCCTGCATCTGCAGGCGGACTCTCAACCACTGCGCCACCAGGGAAGCCCAGAGTAGAGTTTTAAAAAATTATTATATTAAGGCAATATTTTATTCTGTTGCAGAGAAAAACACTAATTTTATATGATGTTTTAAATTCAGAAATCTCTGTGAATTGTCTTATTTGGTTTTGATGATGTTTTTGCAAATTTTCTTGGATTTTCTTGGATTATCTGATACATGATAATTATACATGATGATTGCATTATATATAAGTACTGTAATAAAATGTTGGTTTTTCTTTTCCAGTTCTTATGTATTTAATTCATTTGTTTGTTTATTATTGTTTTGCTAAGACTTCTAGCACCATGTGCCCTAAAAATGGTGATGGCAGAGAATGTTTTTAAAGGGTCATGGCTATCTGTAAGTATCTTATCTTGTAGATTTTTGGTAGAAATTCTTATTGACACTTAACAAAAGCTACCTTCTATTTTTGTATATAGAGACTTCATTATTAATGAGCTATTGATTTGATTAAATTCTGTTTTTTATTTATTTAAGGCTGTCCAATAGTTTTTCTTCCTTAATCTGTTCATGTGTAAAGTTTTTTCTAACAGCAAATTATCTTTGCATTTCTTAGGTAAACTTTACTAGGTCATTTGTTTTTTTGTTATACTTTACTGATTTTTAAAAGATGTTACATTAGTGGATTGTATTTACTAATATTTTAGTTAGAATTTTTTTGCATCTGCTTTTATGATATTAACTATACTTATCCTTTCCTGAACTGTATATGTCATCTTTTGATATCTAGGAAGATTTCTTCCTTTTTCCTATTCTTTGAAATTGTTTTATATATTATGTAAGGATTATTTGTTTATTGAAGATTTGTTAGCTGATCTGAGTTTTGTATCTACTCTTGGTGGAAGGTATTAAAAGTAAATTTTTATAATTGTTTATAAAACGCCATGGTTATAAAGTAACTTCTAGTGATTTGCATTTTTTCCTAGAAAAGTGTACGTTTTGACTTAGTTTTTAAATGTAATGACATGAAATTGTTGACAATACTCTGTTAGACTTTAAAAATCTCATATGTGTTGAGAGTTTTTTCCCTTTCTTTTTTCCATAAATTGTTATTTGTGTATTCTCTTCTTTTTCTTTTTCTTTTTTTTTTTTTGTGGTACGCGGGCCTCTCACTGTTGTGGCCTCTCCCGGTGCGGAGCACAGGCTCCGGACACGCAGGCTCAGCGGCCATGGCTCACGGGCCCAGCCGCTGCGCGGCATGTGGGATCTTCCCGGACCGGGGCACGAACCCGTGTCCCCTGCATCGGCAGGCAGACTCTCAACCACTCTGCCACCGGGGAAGCCCCTCTTCTTTTTCTTGATCAGTGTTGCCAGACTATATTTTTTAATGTTATATAATTAGTTTTTAAAAATTTGTATTACAAATAGTCTCTACATCTTCAATCTTATTAATTTGGCTCATATTTATTAGTTCCTTAAAAATCTTTGAGTTTATTGATTTTTTCCTCAGATTCATAGTTTGCATACTTAGTTCATTTATTTTCAATATTTCTTTAAAAAATATATTTGGGACATACATTCTCTATGTCACATTTGGCTCTATTTCATAAGTTTTGGTATATAGTAGTTTTAATGCTGTTTTGTTCCAAATATGTTGTTATTTTTATTGTGATATTTTCTTTGATCCGTGAATTATTCCATAATATATGGGGGAAAAGAGACCAAGCTGGATCAGGCATATATAATATTTGTCATCTCTTTATTGTTTGACTTCCAGTTCAATTGCATTGTCAACAGAGAATGTGTTCTCAGCAGTATCAGTTCTTTAAAATTAATAATATCATACCTTCATTATCTAGTAAGCAAAACAGTTTTTGCAAATATTTTATGTTTGCTATTAGAGTAAGCTTATTAATTTTGTCATTAAAATATTTAGTCTCAATAATATTTTCCCAAATAGATCTTTCTGTTTGATAGAGGTATGCCAATTTTACATTGTAATCCTGTCATTTTTTGCTTTAAATATTTTGAAACTATTCACATGAATGCATGTAATTTTGTGATTTTTCATACTTTATTGCTAGAAAATTTTCCTTTGTTATTATAGCGTAGCTTTTTATATCTATTATTTCACCTTAAATTCTATTTTGTCAGATAATAATTTGCTATATTGTATTGCTTTTTATATTTGTATGAAATATATTTTGTATCTTTATTTTCACTATTTTGGTGAGGTTTTGTTTTCATATCTCTTGAAAACACCATATAGCTGAATAAAATCCACCTGACAATCCCCTCTTTTCAAATAGATGAGTTTAATTAATTTATGTTTTTTAGTGATTACTGATGTGGTTGTACTTGTTTACAATATCCAATTTAGCCTGTCTGGTTTACCGTCCTTTCTTTCTTCTTCTGGTTACATAGAGTTTCCTTCATGCTGGTTATATTTATTTTCCCTATGCTAGGTTTGAAGTTATAAATTTCATCTCTAATATTTTTGGTAACCTTAAGATTTAAAAATATATAATCAGCTATAAATTTTGTAAACAAATCTAAACTTGTTCATTATTTTTTTGTTCTCCAAAGGAGAAAAGATTTTCAGATACACTAACCTTGCCTTTAAATCCCAACTTTCACATTATTGCTGTCTAGAATGTTAGTTCACCATTTCTTTTTAAAAAGAACCTCATCCATTTCTACTTAGTTTACTTTTCTTCTCATTGAAATATCTCCTTTAATAGTTCTTTTAAAGAGGCGGTTAACTCCCTCTTTATCATTGTGTGTCCGAGAATATGTTTATTTTACCTCAGTCAGGGGTGATATATGAACCAAGTATAACTTCTAAGTTGACAGTTATTTTCTCTGAACATTTTAAAGCTATTACTCCAATGTAATCTGGACTTTCTTGTTTTTCAGGCAAGTCTGCAGCTTTGCTGCAGTCTTGCCATTCTTTTATAGTGTTTTCTTTTTTAAAGAGATCACCATGTCAAAGATTTACTTAACTCATGAATGAGGAAACCAAGAGGATGGTGAAATGGCTCTAAAAAGTGTAGGTGGGGCAAAGTATTTATAGTCACTGAAAGGAAGGATGCTCCATTACGTACAAAACTGATTAACGCACAAGACTGATTAATGCCATGAAGATGGCACGGCAACTCTCACCTTTGAGATGAAATCCTCTCTCCCAAACAGAAACCATTTGTTCATCCACAGGAAAAAAATTCATTTACTGTACATTGCCATAGGACAAAAATCATTTGAACAATTTTAATTTTTGTGGAGATTGAAGACTACCCTTATAGATTTGTAAAATACCCTAATTAATGGTAAATGATGAAAGTACGTACTCCTAGAGAATAAGATAATCCTTGAGCATTCCTGTCAGATAATGCTCGAGGTATGATTTTGAAATATGAGCCATCTTTTTATCTATTTCCAAGTTTGGGATAATTTTTCTGAATAGTCCATTTTGTGTTCACAAACTATCTCCAGGGGAATAGTCTTGGTTCAAATAAGGGTGATCTCATTGTGTTTTGGCCTGCTCTCATAAGTATGGCATTCAGTATTAATTAGCACATATAAACTGTGGTATGATCATCAGATCTGGAGTCATATGGCATTAAGCAACTATTAAAACCATAAAAACAAACTTTGTCAAAGGTTGTGTAAGAAATCTAGGATTGGATTTTTCAATAATCTCTATTCTCCAGAGATGAAGTAAAACATTGCTTGTATTTGTTCTTCTACTTTGAGGCTTAAAAGTCAAACTCAGGAAATTCATCGCCATCAGCTTTTGCCTGCAGTACATACAAATTTGTGTGAACTCCTCTCTCTGAAATGTCCCCCAATCTCCTAAGATTCCAGGCCTGCCAGGAGGTGACCTGTCTTACTACTTGTACACCTGGGACCCTGTAAGACATAAAACAGACATGAGAACAGTTTCCTGGAAGAATTTTGAACGTGTTCATTCTACCCATGAAGTATAACCCTTGATCCTTAATGGTGGGCTTTTCATATCTGATTACATGAGACTTATTCTGAAATAGGACACTCCATGTATAGCCTTTATTACACATTCAATTTGTGCAGTTACATTCTGATTAGTTTTATGAAATAAGTGCAACTAACTACATTGCCATTAAAAGCAAAGAAACAATAAAAGATTTGTTTCTGAATTTTGAGGGATCAAAGAGAACATAATGAAAGCACATAGTTATTAAGTTGAGGTCAGACAAAGGTCAAGAATTGACCTGGCAACTCCTCTCCTAAGTCGATACCCCCAAAGAATTGCAAACAGAGACTCACATACTGTAGTGCAAATGCCCATTGCTGCATTATTCAAAATAGTGAAAAGGTGGAAACAGTCTAAGTGTCTATTACACTTAGATTGGATATACACAACGTTATGTATACATACAAGGGAATATTATTCAGCCACAGAAAGAGAAGCTCTAATAGATGCCACAAAATGAATGAGCCTTGAAAACACTATGCTAAGTGAAATAAGCCAGACATAAAAGATCAAATATTGTATGACTCTACTTATATGAAATATCTAGTGTAGACAAATTCATAGAGACAGAAAGTAGATTAGAGGTTACCAAGGGCTGAGGGCAAAGCTGGGGGATAGAGCGTTCTTGCTTAACTGGTACAGAGTGTCTGTTTGGGGAAATGACATTATTTTGGAAATAGATACCGTGATGTTTGCTCAGCACTGTGAACATGATTAATGCCACTGAATTGTACGCTTAAAAATAGTTAAAATGGCAAATTTTGTGTTATGCACATTTTACCACAATTATAACAAAAAGGAAAAAAGAAATCAATAGAGAAAAAAGAAAAAGGGCTTTCTCATATAGCCATGAGAAAACAGAACATGAAAAACCCTACAAACATTATTCCAAAATAATCACAATGAGATGTTCTCCTTGAGTTCATTCAGTCGTTCTTAATTGATTCTTGGCATGAAATTATCTGGTACCAAATTCAAAAGCATCCTGGAAATCCTGAGTCCCCCTGACAATTTTTCTAAGAGATACCAGCTCCTAAATCTATTCCCTGAAATGTAAGTTGTTAAAAAAATACTGGGCAGAGCCCTTTTCATGAGGCTCTGAGGCTGTTCTTCCTTGTTGCAGACCAAACTTCTGGCCAGTGGCTCCTTCAGGGAAGCATGAGAGGAAAGCAGACGCCATCTGTTGATGATGGGGCAACTAACGGTATCAGAATGGAGAAGAGTAAAATCTTTGCTAGGAAATAATACATACCTTTTTTGTGAGGTTTTGATCAATGTTTCTCCATAGAGTAAGGCACCGTATTATACTCTATACTGATAAAATCGAGGAAAAGACATATTCCTGAAGCTTTGAGCAGATAAAATTCCAGTGACATTCTTCCAATGACTTACTGCATGTTTATTTGATTATTTGCTGCTGCTGCTGCTTATGTATAGAAAGGGATAAAGTCAGCAGATATAGCAAATAAATACTTGCAATTCTACTCTGTGTCCACTGCTTACTTTATATGGCAATGCTCATTGCCCCAACAAAGACAGTTGTGGTTTTAATTTGCTCTGTCAGTCACAACTTAATTTTCTCTTTATTGTACTTACTGAGGGATCAAACTTTTAAATATCAGTGAAGTCAATAATTTCTATACTTTGGAGGCTGGCATTAGTCTCTTTCCTTTTGATTAATGGTGCAGACCATTATAACCTGTATTAAAAATATAAGATTAGAAATATTTCCCTCCACCCCTCTCAAGCTTACACTACCCATAAAGTTGGTCCATTAATTTTACAAATGGTTAAAATGAGTTATGCAGGTATCTTAAAATTTTTTTTTTGAAATATAGTTGATTTACAATATTAGGTAAACACCATATTTATTTGATATTTTTATAGATTATATTCCATTTAAAGTTATTACAAAATGATGGCTATATTTCCCTGTGCTGTACAATGTTTCCTTGTTGCTTATCTATTTGGTACATAGTAGTTTGTACCTTTTAATCCCATATCCCTATCCTGCCCCTCCTCCCTTCCTTCTCCCCGCTGTAACCACTAGTTTGTTCTCTTTATCTGTGAGTCTGCTTCTGTTGTGTTATATACATTGGTTTGTTTTACTTTTTAGATTCCACATATAAGTGATAACTTAGAGTATTTGTCTTTCTCTATGCAGGTATTTTATGCTCTGTTTTCTACCAAAGAACTTCACTTCACACATCCGACTGACAGCTGACTCAATGCACACAAATGCAAAAATTCAGTTTTCTGTGAGACAACTTCTGGGAGAGAAAAGCCAATTGTTTAATTAAAGACTGACTCTCTCCCCAAGCTATGTTCTTATTTATTCATTTAGATGAGTTTAATAACAAATACAGTTGTAAAGATAAGAAAGAACACAAGTCCTCACTCTTTAGAAAGGTGGCTATTAGATGAGAAATCGCCATAGGGGGATTCCTTTCTACACGTTTTTCAGCTTCTGTTAATGTCATGCCTGGACTCCTATCTGGTCCCTTCCTCTCTCCAAATCAGGGCTGTTACTGATTGGAGACTGGACAGGTTTGGGTGGAAGAAGGTGATTAAAGGCGAGCACCAACATCAAAGAGGCCCCAAGCTTCAGGGTGGGTCTAGGTAGGGAAATGTTCTAGCAGGTGTTACCATCATGGTCTCTGCTAATAGACAGAGGTTTGTTCAGGCAGGAGTCTGGTAGAAGAGGAGTGGACGTGCTTATTACAGAGACTTGAGGTCAGGAAGAGGCTTTGGGGAAGCAAGGTAGTTTCGTGGCTCCAGAGAAAGTAAGCAAAGGAGGCACGGGGAAGGAAACCAAAGCTGGGATAGTGGGGTGCTCATAAGCAGCTGCTAACTATTTCAAAATTACTCGTTCCAAGTCTGCGTTCACTGCTAGGTAGCAAGCACAGTGTTGTTCTGGTTCACCGCCAAGATCCCAGTGCTTAGCAGAGCTCCTGGCACACACTTGGTGCCAATAAATTTTGTTGACTTAATGAATGGAAGAAAGCAAACTTTGCCGGGGGGGGGGACTTATTTTCTAGAATTTTAGAAGTCAGGGGGCTTGGTTCCAAAGAAAGCAGCAAGAGCCTAGATAATGAATTGACACAAGGCCAGTGTAGGGCCCGTGTGACCCCAATTGGCCCTGGATCCTGCTTGAAGAATTCAAAAAGCTCCTGTGGTGATACCTATAGGAACCAGGGAAATATGCCTGTCCCTATACAACCCCCTCAGAAGATGAATGAATGAGACCATTCTCTAAATTTCATGCTATTTTTCTTTTATCTAGTGGCTCCTGCCTTCTGGGCTTATGGTCTGCTGGTCTTTGTGGAGTAGGGAGTGAAGGTAACCACACAGAGCATGGATCTAGGAAGTGTGGGACAGATGAAAAGGATAACAGAGTGTCAGAGGCTAGGTAAACAATTTAAATCATGAATAAATAATTGAAGGCCATCAAAGAAGTGTGAACTCAAAACAGAAATGAGCTCTTATTTTCATCTTTTCATATGGTCTTCATATGGGACAAATGACTGCTCTAGCACTGCTGCGAGGTTTTTTCTGTGTGTGTGTTTGTGGTTAGAGTGAAATCTAGATGTTAAAATGCTGGCAATGATAAAAATGCTGTTTGGTGAGTCTTAAGAAGTCTCTGCACTCTGAGTTGGCAGCTGGAATTTGTCTAACTGGCTCTCCATTTGTCTTTCCAGTGAGGGAAGAGATCATTTTATATGTTGACACAAGTACATAGGAAGCACGCAGGTCTTGGAAACAGCACCAAAATCTGAATGAAGATGCTTCAGATATTGGTATATTAAGTTATATGCAAGTGATACAGAGCTTGCCTTATTGGAGGAGAAATTGGATCTCTGTAAAGATCTGTGTAATAATATTTTCCTTTGAGGGCAAAGAAGGAGCAGTGGGTCTAGACTGAAAGCTGTCTCCCTTGATCTTGGACTTCCCAGCCTCCAGTACTCTGAGAAATAAATTTCTGTTTTTTACAAGTAGCCAGTTTATGGTATTTTTGTTATAATAGGCCAAGCAGATTAAGATAAAGGACAAAGAATTTTAAAGAATTAGTTAAAAAAATTGTTTTCGCCTATACTCTATTCTCCTTTTACTAATTCAGCTTCTAGTAGGTTAGTATATGCTGCATTCATTTTAGCTGTGCTTTAGGGAATTAAGTGTCAAATCTGTATCCACACTTGCAATGATGTAGATTTGGGTAAGGCATAGCTTTAAGGGAAAGAAAGTACTTGATGGCAACAATGACATGCAGAGAAACCCAGAGCAGTAGTTTGGAATGGGAGGGACAGCCAACTACCTGGATGTATTAGTGGATACGGTAATAGAACCCTGAAGAATCTCAGAAACAACAAGGGAAATGAGCTCAAGAGGAGGCTAGGGACTGTGTGTCGTCATGCAGAAAGGGGCTGGGAATTTGCTCATTGGGTGTTGAAGGGAAGGATAGATTTTTTTTTTAATTGGTTACATTCAGTGTACATTAATTGTTGATTGGAATATATATTAGCATAATCCTTTCGGGAAACTATTAAGAAATATGTGTCACGCTCATATATTTTGGTGCCAGAATCCTATATTTTATCAGGGGTTGTCTTTAAAGGCAGTGATAAAAGTGATTTATTTTCTACTTTTATATTTTGTCCTTTTCAATGATGAACACATTGTAATAGACAAAATACACTTCATTCGTTAAAAAAAAAAATTAAGTTTAAAATTCTTGAGAACCAAACCCAGTGGATTTTATTTTGTTTCTTACTGATTTGTAGAAAGTCTCTGTGTACTGATCCCATTGTATATTTCATGTTTTACAGCCATCCATTTTTGTTTGCCATTTTTCTTTTCATTTTATTTATAGTGATTTTTTTTACAACATATATATTTTTTAATCATCAATTTTATCAATCTTTATTTTGTGGAAGAGACCCTGAGAAAAGGTGATCTCTGCTCTGCTTCTGGATGTGATCATGTTTCAAGGGGACTCCTGGAGATGCCACCCTCTTGAGGTCATCACCCAGAAAGTTCCCTCTTGCCCCTCTCTGTCAACAGAGCCCCTGACACATCCACTTTTCTGATTGTTTTCAACCTTATGTCATGTTTCTTTTTCAGAGTTTTATATCATAAGATCCTACAGTATGTAGTATTCGTGTCCATCATCTTTTATTCAGCAGGGATTCGTCCATGGTATTGTATCAGAGTCTATTACCTGTTATTGCCTAGTGTCTTTCATTGTGTGAATAAGCCATTCATTCCCCTGTTGATGAACATTTGGGTAGTTTCCAGTTTGGGGCTCTAATGAAGACAGTTACTGTGTACATTCTTCTACAAGTCTTTCTGTGGCTAAGTATTTTCATTTCTTATAAGTAAATTCTTAGGCATGGAATTGTTAAGCCATTGGGTAGAGTAGTGTTTATAAGAAACTGCCAGATGATCTGCCAGTGGGTTGTACCATTGCATACTCCTGTCAACAGCGTATGGGAGCTCAAGTTCTACATTCTCACAAATATTTGGGATTGAAAGTCTTTTAAATATCTGCTAGTCTAGTGGGTGTGTAGTGATTTTAGTTTGCATATTTTACAATGACTAATGATATTGAACACTTTGTAATGTGTCTAAATTTTTTGCTCATTTTTAATGGAATTGTCTTTTTATTATTGGATTGTTCTTAACATTTCTACATACAAGTCTTTTGTCAGATTATTTATAAATATTTTCTCCCACTCTTGCCTATTCATTTTCTGAATGATATATTTTGATGAGAAAAGTTTTTCATTTGATGAAGTCCAGTTTATCAATATTTTTCTTCTATGGTCATTGCTGTTGGAGTTTTGTCTAAGCACCCTGTGCTTTACCCAGGCTGTGAAGACATTTTCCTATTTTAATTTTTCTAGAAACTTTAGATCTGTGGTTCATCTTGGATACATTTTTGCATATTGTATAAAGTAAGGATTCAGGTTCAGTGTTTTTTCCATATGGATATACAGTTACAGCAACACCATTTGTTGAAATGACTATCTTTTCCCCGTTGTATTTCTTAGATGCCATTGTAAAAAATTAATGATTGTATGAGTGTGGCTCTACTTCTGGATTCTCTATCCTGTTTGTTGATTTATTTCCCTATCCTTATGATATTGCTGCGTTCACTAATTAGCTCAAGTAGTTTTGATACTATTGCAAATGGACTTGTTAAAATTTTGCTTACCAATTTTTGCTGTTAGTAAATAAATAAATTCACTTTTAGTTCTAGTATTTATTTGTAGATTTCCTAGGATTTTTTTTTTTTTTAATGAAGACAATCTAGTCATATGCAAATAGATGCAATTTTACTTCTTCCTCTCAAGGCTTTTAATTGTCTTTTCACACTGGTTAAGCACTGCAATACATTACTGAATAGAATTGGTGACATTCTCTCCTTTATCTCAAGAAGAACATTTTCAGTCTTCACTATTAGATACGATGTTAGCTGCCAGATTTTTTGAAAATGCCCCCTTTCAGGTTGAGGAAGTTCCCTTCTATTCTTAGTTTGCTAAGAGTACTTATGACGAATTGACATTGAATTTTGTCAAATGCTTTTTCTTCATCTATTGAGATGATCATGTGGTTGTTTATTAAATTTGTGGATTATATTGATTGAATTTTGAATGTTAAAATGACCTTGTATTGCAGAGACAAACTGTTCCTGGTTGTGGTGTATTATCCTTTTTCTGTGTTGTTGGATTCAACTTGTTAATATTTTAATGAGGATTTTGGGTCTATAATCATGAGAAAAATTGGACTGTTTATTTTGTAATCTTTCTAATCTTGTAATTTCATCATCATATTTTTGTATTAGGTTTATGATGGCCTCATTAAATGAGTTGAGAAATGTTCCTTCCTTTTCCATCTTCTTAAAGACTTTGTGTAAATTTAGCATTATTTCTTCCTTAACATTTGAATTCACCAGTGAAAACAATTGGGCCTGGGGTTTCCTTTGTGGGAAGATTTTAATAAAAAATGGAAATTCTTAAATAAATAGAGTGTATTTAGATTTTCTGGTTCATCTTGTTTTAATTTACACGTGCTGTTTTGCCAAGGAATTTGCTCACTTCATCTATGTTGTAAATTTATTGACATAAAGTTGTTCACAATACTCCCTTGGTAGTTTTTGAGTGCCTGTGAAATATGAAGAAATATCCCCTTCACCATTCCTAACTTTAAGAATTTGTGTTTTCTCTTCTTTGTTTAAAAATTCATCAGTTTTGCTCAGGTTATCCATCTTATTAATCTTTCCAGAGTGCCAACTTCTGGCTTAATTTTCTCTATTGTATGCTTTGGATTTCATGAGGTTCTGCTCTTATATTTCTTGATCAGTCTTGCTAGAGTTTAGCAGTTCTATTAATTATTTCAAAGAACCAATTTCTGGATTCGTTAAATTTCTCTACTATTTGTTTTTGGTTTCATTGACTTGCACTCATTTTTATCATTTCCTTTCTTCAAACTACTTTGGATTAATTTTTCTTCTAACTTATTATAATAGAAAGTGATTTTTATTTTTCTTCCTTTTAAATATAAAGCTTTAAATTTCTCTTCAATCACTACTTTAGTTATATCTCACAAATGTTGATATGTTGCATTTTCATTATATTTCATTTTAAATATTTTCTAATTTTTCTCATAACGTTTTTGACTCATGGATTATTTAGAAGCATATTGTTGAACTTTCAAATAATTAGGGCTTTTGTAAACATCATTATTTATTTCTAAAATTCAATTTTATTTTGATCAGAGAAGATACTCTGTAATATATTAGTCTTTGAAATGTATCAAAACTTATGACCAAGCTGTAGGTACCCTGTGCACTTAAAAAGACTGTATTTTGCAATTGTTGAATATATTTTTAATCCATATCCATTAGGTCAGTGTAGTACTGTTTAGATCTTCTACATCTTTACTGAAATTTTCCTAGTTCTATCAATTACTGAGAAAAATGGTGTTAAAAATCTCCCACGATTAGTATGTATTTGCTTATTTTCCCTTTAGTTCTTTTAAGTTGTTTTTTTTCACTATTAGGTTCATGCATGCTTATGACTACTATGCCTTATAATTGATCCTTATACTATTAAGAAATGTCCTTTTTAAAAAAAATGCCTATTGTTCTCCTTGTCCTGATTTCCATTGTATCTGATATTAATGTACCCACTCTCCTTTACTTACTCTTTGGTTGGTGTATCCTCTCCGATG
Organism: Kogia breviceps; assembly: GCF_026419965.1. Taxonomy (NCBI): domain Eukaryota; kingdom Metazoa; phylum Chordata; class Mammalia; order Artiodactyla; family Physeteridae; genus Kogia; species Kogia breviceps. The sequence goes on along the minus strand of NC_081322.1, from coordinate 81,207,636 downwards.
AAAATTTTTTCAACTTGTATGTCTCTTTTTATTAAATGAGCATCTCTTGTAAACAAAACATAGTTGGGAATAGCTTTTTTAAAAAAAATGTAGTTCAAAAATCTTTGCCTTTTATTTAGAGTGTTTGATCCATAACATATAAAGTAATTATTGACATGGTTAGATTTAAGTCTTCTATTTGCTATTTTATTCCTATTTGTCCTGTCAGTTTTTCTTTTCCATTTTTCCTTGTATCCTTATTCTTTTGTGATTATTGAACAATTTATTATTTCATTTTATTCCTGTATTGGATTTTTAGGTATACTTCTTTACTTTTTTAGTGCTTGTTCTAAGAATTACAGTATACATGTATACTTTACAGTGTCTTTCTAGAGTAAACACTCTATCCTTTTCAGAAGGTATAGCCTTGCAATAGTGTTGTTCTATTTGGTCTTCATACTCTGTATTATTGTTATACATATTACTTTTACACATTTTAAATCCTTAGTCAGTAGTATAATTTTTGCTTTAAAGAGTTATATGATTTTGAAGATATTAAAGGAAAAAAATAAATGTCTTTTATATATACATTCACATTTATCACTTTCAGTGCTCTTCATTCCTTTCTGTAGGTTTGAATTTCCATCTGGTATCATCTTTCCTCCAGCCTGAAGATCTTCTTTTAGAATTTTCTTAGTAAAGTTTTGGTGGTGACAAATTTTCTCAGTTTTTATTATCTGAAAATGTCTTTTATTTTTGGAGAATATTTTCTCTGGATGTAAAATTCTTGAATGTCATTTGTTTTTCTTTCAGCACTTTAAAGATATCATTCCATTTTTTTTAATGGATTCTATTGTTTCTGATGAGACATTACACATTATTTATGCTGCTGTTCCCTAGTATATAATATATGGTTATTCTCTGGTTACATTTAAGATTTTTCTCTGTAACTTCCTTTCAGCAGTTTGATTGTTATGTGCCTACGTGTGGTTCTCTTTGTGTTTTTTTCCTATTCGCATTTGGTTAGCTTCTTGGAACTATATGTTGATCTTTTTCACCCAATATGGGAAATTGTCTGTTAAAATCACTTCCTTTAATTTTTGTTCTGCTCTATTTTCACTCTTACCTTAATATTCTCTTATAGGTTATTGAGGTTCTGTTCATTTATTTTGATTTTTTCCCTCTATATCCTTAACATTAGGTAAACCTTTGTGATGTTTTTCAAGTTCACAGACCCTTTTCTCTACTCCTCTTTCCTCTGCTGCTCCAAATCTGCTAGGAAGCCCATCCAATGAATTTTTCATCTCAGATAGTGTACATTTCTTTTATTAAATTTCCATGTGATTCTTTTTTATAGTACTTTTCTGCTAAATTTGGATAATTTTATTAATTATGATCATATTTACCTTTAAGACCTTAAATGTATTTGTAATAGCTGCTTTAAAATTTTACCTGCTCTTTCTAAAATCTGGGTTATTTGTGAACCTATTACTGTTAACTATTTTTTCTCTGTCTCTAGGGTCAAATTTTCCTGTTTCTTTGCATTTCTACTAATTTTGAGTCTATGCTGGACATTGTGAATAATATTTTGTAGAGTATGTGTTGTATCATCTTGCTATGAAAGACGTTGAATTTTTTTTTTCCTGAAAGACCTTAAATTCTGTCCAATTATTTTGATCCTGTCAGGATTGTTTTTATTATTTGTGAAGATTGATCTGTTTCAGTTTGGGGCCAAATTCTATGGTGTGCCTTTTACTTTAGCATATGATTATTCTCAACTGAATGTCCACTGTACTTAGTGTATAGTCTCTTGATTATAACTTAGATGGCACTCCAGCATCTCCTGATATTGCACAAGCTGAAACATCACTGGCTAGCTCTCATCCTTGTACCAGGCCATCTCTGTGTGGTCTTGCAGAATCTCACCTTGTTAAGGATCAGTCCGATCCTTAGCTTAGCACTCTAGTGAATCCCCAAAAGACTCCTTCCCCACCCCCCACACAACTCTCTTTTCTTATGTATCCTGCTCTGAAAATTCTCCCTGCATTTGCATCCTGCAACTACAATATCTACCTCCTCAACTGAACAAGACTGTTGCTCTGATTGGTTCCACCTCCCTGATCTATAGCAGAAAATACCATTAGGCAGGAAATCAGGGCAGTTGTGGAGAAACAGTTGGACCTATCTCAGATGTTTCTCTTCTCTCAAGGATTACATCTTGTACTACCTGTTTGTCAGTGTCTGAAAACCGTTTGCTTATATATTTTGTCCAGTTTTATAATTGTCCGAAGGCAAGTTCAGTACCAGTTAAGTGGTCATGGCCAGAAGGAGAAATCTGTATAAATAAATAAATAAATATGCAAAGCAATAAAAAATAAGAACCATTTATAATTTTATACCTAGTAATGATCACTCAGTAATTTCTGATTTTTTTTTATCCTATGCATATGTGCATACATATATATGTATCCATTACATATATCATTCCCAATCTTGCTTTCAAATTTCTGAAAGCATAATCTTGCTTTCAGAAATTTAATTAAATATTCTTTAAAAAGATACCTTTCATAGGCTGAAAATTATAAGACACTGATAAAAGAAATTGGAAAAGATACCCAAAATGGGAAAGATATTTCATGCTTATGGATTGAAATAATTAATATTGCTGAAATGTTCATATTACCCAACACAATCTATAGATTCAATGTAATTCCTATCAAAATTTCAATGGCATATTTCAAAGAACTACAACAAATAATTCTAAAATTTGTATGGAATGACAAAAGACCCTGAATAGCCAAACCAATCTTGAGAAAGAAGAATAAAGCTGGAGGTATCACAGTCTCTGATTTCAAACCAAACTACAAAGCTACAGCAGTAAAAGCAGTATGGTACTGATACAAAGACACATAGATCAATGGAACAGAATTGAGAGCCTAGAAATAAACCAACTTATATATAAACAATTAATGTTTGACAAAGGAGCAGAGAACATACAATGGAGAAAGGATGATCTTGTCAATAAATGGTATTGGAAAAACTGGACAGCAACATGCAAAAGAATGAAGCTAGACCAGTATCTTATACTACACACAAAAATTAACTCAAAATGGATTAAAAACTTTACTGTAAGACTGAAAACCATAAAATTCCTAGAAGAAAAAAGACTGTAACCTCATTGACATCAGTCTTAGAGATGTTTATGTGGATCTGATTCCAAAGGCAAGGGAAACAAAAGCAAAAATAAACAAATGGGACTACATCAAGCTAAAAAGCTTCTGCACAACAAAGAAAATCATCACCAAAATGAAAAAGGCAATGTACTGAATGGGAGAAGATATTAGCAAATGATATGTCAGATAAATGGTTAATATCCAAAATATATAAAGAAGTCATACAACTCAACAACAACCAAACAAACAACCTGATTAAAAACATGGGTAGGGCTTCCCTGGTGGCGCAGTGGTTGAGAATCCGCCTGCCGATGGAGGGGACACGGGTTCGTGCCCCGGTCTGGTAGCATCCCACGTGCTGCGGAGCGACTGGGCCCGTGAGCCATGGCCGCTGAGCCTGCGCGTCCAGAGCCCTGTGCTCCACAACGGGAGAGGCCATAACAGTGAGAGGCCCGCGTACCACAAAAAAAAAAAAAAAAAACCATGGGTAGAGGACCTGAAGAGACATTTTTCCAAAGACATACAGATAGCCCATAGGCACATGAGAAGATGTTCAGCATCACTAATTATCAGGGAAATGCAAATCAAAATCACAATGAGATATTATACCACATCTATTCTGTTAGAATGGCTATTATCAAAAAGACAAGGAATAGCAAATGCTATAGAGGATGTGGAAAAAAGGGAACTCTAGTACACTTTCAGTGGGATTGTAAACTGGTGCAGCCACTATGGAAAACAGTATGGAGAGTCCTCAAAAAATTAAGAGCAGACTATCCTATGAAACTATCACTAACATAGTGATCTATTCCACTTCTGGGTATCTATCCAAAGAACATGAAAACACTAAACTGCAAAGATGTTTGCATCCCTATGTTCATCTCAGCATTATTTACAATAGCCAAGTTAGGGAAACAACCTGTGTCCATTGATGCATGAATAAAGATGATGTGGTACATATATACAATGGAATACTACTCAGCCATAAAAAGGAATGAATTTGTGACAACACTAATGAAACTTGAGGGTATTTTGCTAAGTGAAATAAGTCAGGGAAGGACAAATATCATATGGTTTCACTCACATGTGGAAACATCTCACTCATGTGGAATTCCACATATGAGTGAAACAAAACAAAATAAAACAAAAAATAAAACAAATTAGTGGTTACCAGAGAGGAAGGGGTTGGAGGTGAGCAAAGTAGGGGAAGGGGGGGGGTCACCTATATGGTGACTAATGGTAATTAGACTTTTGGTGATGATCACTCTGTAGTGTATACAGATGTTGAATTATAATGGTGTACACCTGAAACTTACAAAAAAGGATTATTTTAAATTATGACACAAACTTCCATTTTATGCTATACCTTATCCTAACCAATTCTTTGTTCTTGCATACTTAGGCTTTTTTTTTCTCACTATTTTAAACAACAGTTAAGGCACATCCTTATATATAAACTTCTGTCTACATGTCCCAGTCCTTATCAATTGTTACTGAATTCTGTAAAATGGCATTGAATTTAGGAAGTTAGGACATCTCATTTGGATTTATGGCTTGCCTGTGTCCCAAATCTGAGGTGACCTTAGATTATAATGTTCAATTTAGTTAAAGCAAGCTGGAAAAAGTAGCATTTATAGAGTGATTTTTAAAATCTCCATTCCTTTGGAAGCCTGTACGCTCCCTGAAAAGGAATTGGACTGTTCCTGGCCAGCCCAGCATTTAATCCCAACCTGTCACTAGTTTCTATGAAGTGAGGTTTCTATTACTTCCTGGATTGCTCTAGTCTATCAGAGGTCACCATCTCCAATTTAGCCTAGATGTGGATGGGAAAATACCCTGTACAGCCCTAGCATCCAAAGAACATTGGTGTCAAATTCAATTACTGGAGAAGGAGACCTTTTTTTTTTTTTCCAAAGGTCTCTGAATCCATTTAAAAAGCTTCTCAGATTCCTAGCCCTTGTGCTTATGGTGAATGTATCTCCCACACAGGCCTTCTGACAGCTTTTTTGTAATTTCACATTGTCAACTGCTTTTGTGGTTGGACTTTCATTTATTGAAAAGAGTCTCAAATGGAAGTAGAGACAGTTATGTCTTTAACATATGTCTGAGTGTGCCTGAGTGGGGTGAATATTGCTGACACATAATGACCCAAGATGATTTCATTTCACGTAGCTTTCCTCTTTTTAGATTCCCAAATATGTTGATTTCCCAAATGTAAGATATTAATTCTGGATTGCTGTGGCCACAGTTTCCATTAACTCCCTTGTGGGCCTCCAAGGAATGAAAGTGTTCTTGAAGGCTTTTCTCATTTTATTTTAAAATTCTCTTTTGTGGCAATTCCCTACATTTCTTTTTGTTCAATTTGGAGAGTTTTTTCTTTTCTGTGATTAAGGACTAAATTAATTCATTTTGAATTGAGGAAATGGGACAATGTATTTCTTTTTCTGTACCTGAGAAATTTGTTTTCACAATTACATTTCAGTAAAATCATCTAACAGTCATGAAAGATTAACAGTGTTTTCTCTCTGCAATACAGCCTTATAATTTGGAACACAAGTGAATCAAGAAATGTGACTTTGCAGACTGTTTTGAGTATTATAGAATATTACTTTAGCTATTGGGTCAGTCAGTCCAGGATAGATAAACCTGCCATTTAACTTGTTAAGAACTATTTCCAGAGAAGATAACTTTTATACTGCTGATTGAGCTTCCCTTTCATCCTTTTAAGTTCAAATTTCATAATTAGAACATGATGAACAATAGAATTCTCACAGAAGAATATAGACATCTTCTTGGCTTCCTTTTTACTATTGCCTTTGAACATGGAATAAATGACATATTCTGCAGCCTTGCTAGATCTTCTGTTCCCTCTCACACTGTTATATTTCTGACCATTTCAGTGACAAAAGAGGAGGTATTCAGGTGGTGTTACCCCCAGACAAAACGTCAAAAGTTCAGACTAAATAGTACTAACTAGTTGCAGCCATTAAGGAATTATTTTGGAAGCTAATATGCCAATATATTTAGAATATTATTCTCTAAGAACAGCTGCCATTTTGTCTCTCCAAACGTTTTTTTTTTTTTCTTTTTGGCCTTATTCTCCTTTTCTTTTTTAGAAAAATTTTTACAGGCATCACCCATGTTAAAGCCAGTATTTTTTTGTAACTCTCAAGAAATGAATCTTTCATTCTGACCTGTGTGAATTCTGCCCATGGTGATAAACTTCGTAGAATGGAAAGTTTCATTTCAGCCATGCAATGTCAAGTTGAACTAAATTCTGCGTTTGGAATTGAGTAGCTACCATCATGGTGATGCTATATTACCTGGGGGAGCCAGCTGATTTCCCCAGATATGGATCTGTTGAATATCCACATACAAGTTGTTTTGTGAACATTTAAGTTTTCATTTCACTGGGACAATGCGTAAGAGTGTTTGCTACGTTGTAAATGTAAGCACATTTTTGTGTTTAAAGAAATTGCCAAACTATTTTTCAGAATAGCTGTACCATTGGAGTTCCTACCATCAACTATGAGAAATCCACTTTCCTTGCATCCTCACCAGCATGTGATGTTGTCACTATTTTATTTTAGCTATTCTAATAGGTATGTAATGATAACTCGTCACAGTCCTAATTTGCATTTTCTGTATTTCCTGGTGATGGTGAACATTTTTTCTTGTGTTTATTCACCATTTGTATATCCTCATCGGTGAAATGTCACTGATTGTGATTTGCCACTTTTCTAATGGGATTGTTTGTTTCATTATTGAGTTTTAAGAGTTTTATACATTATAGATATGTGTCCTTTGTGGTTTGCAAACATATTTTCCCAGTTCATAGTTTGTCACTTCATCTTCTTAACAGGGTCTTTCACAGAACAAAAGTTTTAAATTTTGATCAACTCCAATTTGCTGATTTTTTTCTTTTATGGATTGTGCATTTGGTATCATGTCTAAGTGCTCTTAAATAAGCCCTAGGTCCCAAATATTTGAACTTATGTTTTCTTCTGACAGTTTTATAGTTTTACATGTAAATTTATGATCAATTTGCAGTTAATTTTGGTATAAGATATGAAATTTAAGTAGAGGTTTATTAGTTACCTAAGGATATCCAATTGCTCCAGCACTACTTGTTGAAAAGACTATCTTTCTTCCATTCAGTAGCTCTTGTACCTTTGCCAAAAGTCAGTTGGCTGTGCTTGTGTGGGTCTATTTCTAAGATTTCTATTCTGTTCTCTGGGTTGCTGTGTTTATCCCTCAGCCAATTTAACATAATCTCAATTATTGTTTGCATATAATGAATACTGAAATTGGATAGGGGGATTCCTCTGACTTAATTCTTCTTTTTCAAAATTTTTAGCTATTATAATTCCTCTGTTTTGTCATAGAAATTTCAGAAATCTTTTTTGTATATTTATAAAAAGAAAAACCTCTGCTGGGATTTTCATAGGAATTATGTTACCCTGGATATCAATTTGAGGAGAATTAACATCTTTATTATGTTGAGCCTACCAACCCGTGAAAGTTCTATCTCTCTTCATTTATTTAGATCTTCTTTGATTTATTGCATCAATATTTTATAATTTTCAGCATATAGACCCTGTACAGATATTGTTAGATTTATACCTAGGCATTCTATTTTTAAAGTGATTATAATTGTATTTAAAAATAAACTATTTCTTCAGAGAAGTTTCAGATTTACAAAACTGTAAAGAGAATTGTAAAGATAGTATAGTGAATTCCCATATGCTCCATGCCCAATTCCTTCTATATTAACATCTTACATTATTATGGTATATTTGATACAATTAATGAGCCAATATTGATACATTATTATTAACTAAAGTGCATACGATAGTCAAATTTCCTTGATTTTTATCTAATGTACTTTATCTGTCTCAGAATCCCAGCCAGGATACCACACTGCAAAATACAGAATACAAATTCCTTTCAGATACACATGGAACATTTACCAAAACTGACCATATGCTAGGCTGTAAAGCAAAACACAGAATACTTTAAAGGATATAAAGCATATGTTCTCTAATCAGAATGAAATTAAGCTAGAAATCAGTAGCAAAGACAAAAATTCCCTAATGTTTAGAAATTTAAAGATACATTTCTAAATAATGCTCTCTGTATTTGTGGTTTCTGGGTACAGTGTTCTATAATTTCAGTTAGGTTAAGTTTGTTGATTATGTTGTTCAAAATCTATATTTTACTGGTATTTTTACTGTTTGCTTACTAAGAGTTATTATCTTAGGGTTCCCTTAAAATCACACACTGAAAAAGCTTCATGGGCTCAGGTAGTATTTTTGAGTGGTAATCCTAGAAATTTCAAGAAGGAAGTGGAAAAGGTGAGACAGAAAAAGAGAGAGAAGTCAATAAAGGGCATATTACTAACCTGGTTACCACCTTGAAAGCTAGGGTTTTTTTTTTTTTTTTTTTTTTTTTGTGGTACGTGGGCCTCTCACTGTTGTGGCCTCTCCCATTGCGGAGCACAGGCTCCGGACGCACAGGCTCAGCGGCCATGGCTCACGGGCCCAGCCGCTCCGCAGCATGTGGGATCTTCCCGGACCGGGGCACGAACCCGTGTCCCCTGCATCGGCAGGCGGATTCTCAACCACTGCGCCACCAGGGAAGCCCAGAGCTAGGGTTTAATGCTATTTGAGACCCTATGAAAATAATGTGTATCACATTCCTCTGAATTTTCCCACTGTCATACCGTAAGACAAAATAATTGATCTACCAACTCCCATCCTCCTATTGTATTTCTCAGTCTACAAGCCCTGCACCACATTCAAATTGTTAGATGAGTTCAGAGGGAAATGGCAAAGAATGTTGGGACGACATGGATTTAATTCCCTTTTCTCTGGCATCTTGACCTCTCAGGTTCTGGATAATTTGGTAGTTCGCTGATAATTCGTATATGTTGCAAAAACTTTTTTATTTGCATTTTACTTATTTACTTTGTTGTTTTTTGGGGGAAGATTAGTGTAGTACAAGCTAGTCCATTATAGCCAGAAATAGAACTGTGTTCGTCTTTGTTATTAATTTCTAGCTTCTAGCTTTTGTTCCCATTGATATTCTCTATTGCTTTTTTCTGATTTTTATTCATTGATTTCCACTCTGATCTTTACTATTTCCTTCATTCTGCTTGCTTTGGGTTTAACTTGCTCTTCTTTCTCTAGTTGCTTAACACGGAAGTTTGATCACTGATTTCAGATATTTTTTTCTAATATAAGCATTTAATGCCATAATATCTATTTAAACACTGCTTTATCTGCATCCTACATGTTTTGATGTTTTGCATTGACATTTTCATTCAACCCAAAATATTTTCTAATTTCACTTATAACTTCTACTTTGACCCATGAATTATTTAGAAGTGTGCTATTTAAATTTCCAAATTTGGGGGCACTTTCCAGCTGTCTTTCTGTTATTGATTTCAAGTTTAACTCAATTGTTGACAACAAACATATTTTGTGTGGTTTCTACTCTTTTAAATTTGTTAAGGTTTATTTTATAACCCAGAATATGATCCATCTTAGTGAATATGCCATATTCAGTCAAAAAGAATGTGTATTCTGCTATTGTAGGATGAATTGTCTATAAGTGTTGATTAAACCAAGTTGGTTGATAATTTTGCTCATGTCTTCTATAGCTTATTTTCTGTCTACTTGTTCTATCAACAATAATTCCTTTGAGTGTTGAAGTCTTCAATAATTATCGTGGATTTTCTATTTTCTCTTTCTCTTCTATCAGATTTTTCTCAGTGTGTTTTGGTCTCTGTTGTTAGGTTAATACTTGTTTAGGTTTGTTATGTTTTCTTGTTACGATGACTTTTTTTGTCATTATTTAATGTATTTCTTTATCCCTGGTAATATTCATGTTCTGAAGTTCACTTGGACTAATATTAATATAACCATTCAGCTTTCTGTTGATTTCTGTTTGCGTGGTATGACTTTTTCCATTAAAATTTTTTAACCCATCTGTGTGCTTATACTTAAAGTGTGTTTCTTATAGACAGCATATGGCTTGGTCTTTTAAAACTAAATCTTGGGCTTCCCTGGTGGTGCAGTGGTTGAGAGTCCGCCTGCCAATGCAGGGGTCATGGGTTCGTGCCCCGGTCTGGGAAGATCCCACATGCCGCGGAGCGGCTGGGCCCCTGGGCCATGGCTGCTGAGCCTGCGCGTCCGGAGCCTGTGCCCCGCAAAGGGAGAGGCCACAACAGTGAGAGGCCTGTGTACCGCAAAAAAAACCCCAAAAAACTAAATCTGGCAATTTCTGTCTTTCATCTGCTATGTTAAGTTCATTTATCATTTAAATTTAATAAAATTATTGCTATTGATGTGATTGAAATTTACTGTTTGTCCTCCTGCTCATATGTTTCCCTTTTCCTGCTTTCTTTTGGATTATTTAAATTATTTTAATATTCCATATTAACTTATCTATTAAATTTTAGGCTTTATCTCTTTTGTATCTTTTAAGTGTTTGCTTTGGAGATTATAATACATATCTAAATTTTCTATTTGTTCATTTTTAAGTTTATAATTGATGATGATTTTAAGGTTTTCCTCATATAAGTTTTAAGTATTTTACCACTTCAAATACAGTGTAGAATCCTTAGAACTAAATAGGTCCCTTTACTCTCCCCCAGATCTTCATGTTACAGTTGTCACATGTATTACATCTACATGCATTGACAACTCCACCGGACAGTGTTATAATTTTTGCTTTTCAGCAATCAAAGATATTGTAAAGAACTTGAGAGGAGAAAAAAATAGTCCTTGATATTTACCCAGATATTTATCATTTCTGCTGCTCTTAATTTTTAAACATACAAGTTTCCCTCTGATATCCTTGCTAAATTTGGCATGCTAATTTTTAAAACTGAGGTAAAATAGGTATAACTAAAATTTACCATCTGAACCATTTTTAAGTGTATGGTTCAGTAACATTAAGTACATTCACACTGTGGTGAAACCAATCTTCAGAAGTCTTTCATCCTGCAAAATTGAAATTCTATACCTATTAACAACAGCTCCCATTCCTCCCTCCCTCCAACCAACCCGGGCAACCTCCATTCTACTTTCTGTCTTTATAAATGTGACTCCTCTAGGTACCCCATATAAGTGGAATCATACAATACTTTTCTTTTCATGACTGGCTAGCTAATATCACTTGGCATAACGTCCTCAAGGTTCATGCGTTTTATAGCATGTGTCAGAATTTCCTTCCTTTCTAAGGCGACCAATATTCCCTTGTATGTATATAACACATTTTGTGTAACCATTCTTCAATCAGTGAAGACTTAGATTGCTTTCTACCTCTTGGCTATTGTGAATAATGCTGCTACGAGTATGGTGTACAAATATCTCTTTGATATCCTGTTTTTAACACTTTTGGATATACACTCAGAAGTATTTAGAATTGCTGGATCACAGCCACACTGTTCCTGATAGGGGCTGCACCATTTTACATTCTCACTAACAGTGCACACTGGTTCCAGTTTCTACATATTCTTACCAACACTTGTTATTTTCTATTTTTTGAAAGTAGCTATCCTAATGACTGTGAGGTTGTGGTTTTCTAATTTTTTAGTCTGACGTTTTGCTTCTCCATTCATGAAAAATATTGGCCTATAATATTCCCTTCTTTTATTATCTTTGTCTGTTTTTTAAATCAAAATTATTTTATTCTGTATGAAATGAGCTAAAAAGCTTGACCTTTCTATTCTCCAGAAAGTTTTGCTTTACAGAGGACACAGACATTTTCTTAAACATTTTGTAAATCTTTCAATTTTATTTTTATTTATTTATTTTATTTTATTTTATTTTTTTGCGGTACGCGGGCCTCTCACTGTTGTGGCCTCTCCCGTTGCGGAGCACAGGCTCTGGACGCACAGGCTCAGCGGCCATGGCATGTGGGATCTTCCCGGACCGGGGCACAAACCCGTGTGCCCTGCAACGGCAGGCGGACTCTCAACCACTGCGCCACCAGGGAAGCCCTCTTTCAATTTTAAATGGCTTCTCTATATGATACTATTTCTTTTTATTTCTAACAGTGTTTGTTACATCCGGTTTTTTTTTCCTTCTTGGTCAGTCTTACCAATGGTTTGTTACTTTTATTAGACTTTTCAAATAAATTTTTTTTGCAGATCCTCCAGGTAAATTATTTATTTTTCCTTTATTGATTTTTTATTTCCTTTCAGTTTTCTTCTCCATTTATTCAATGGTTAATTTTCTAACTTCTTAATTTGAGTACTTAGCTCATTGCATTTCTATAATGTTTCCTTTGTTAATATATAAAACTAGTACTTCCCTCCATGTACAGCTTTGGCTGCATCCTACAAATTTTGATATGAAGTTATCATATGAGTTTTGTTATTTCCGTTGTTGTTCTGTTTCATATATTCTATACACTCTGCATTTTGATTTTCCCAGAAACTGATGAATAATTTAATGGTAATTTTAAAATTCAAAATGCATAGTGTTTGATTTCTAATTTTTATAAGCAGTGGTCTACATGAAACTAAATTTTTGTAAATTAAGAAATGTATATGCTCATTAAGATATGTATATGCTCATATTATGTTTTAATGAGTGAATGCAAAGAAAAAAATATGGAAGTTTATATACCAGAAAGTTAATAGTAGTTATCCCTAAGTGCTGGAATTTAAAAAGGCTTCTTTTATTTTCTTTGCATTTTACTGTATCTTCTTCATTTGAAATGTGGATATGTATTTTTATTTAAAAAAAACAGCTGTTTACAATTTATTGGGAATAAAAAAGAGCTCAGATGAATATAAACTATATAAAGAACTCATTTGCAGATTATAATCTAACACTCTGCAGATTATAGAGTTCATTCATTGGAATACCAAAAACAAAACAAAATTTTAAAGTCCTATTAATTCCCTTGGCATGGATTTTAAGGCAAATATGTGATTAGTTATTATAAATTTCCTGTTTATATTTGAGGAGACCGATTAGTTCCATAATTGTTGGCAACTAGAGTATTTCCTTTCTTTCTTTTGAGTTCGTTTTTTGAAAATCTTTGATTTATTTTATTCCATATTTCAGCATGTTTCTAGTTGAGGGATGGGAACTGAGTCTACAATGTCATATGACAAAATCTGGATGTTTATATCTTGTTTTCTTGCTTGTTTGATTGTTAATATATCTGAACCTGTGCTGGAATATTATCCTGCAGGACAGAAATCAGATATTATTATCTCTGTATTCCTAGACACAGAACCTAACATATTACAGAAACTTTAAAAATGTTTCATTAATGGGTGAATTTTGAAATAGGTCAAAAATACAAAATAGGTAAAAAATTCCAGTTATAAGATAAATAAGTATTGCAGATATAATGTACAGCCACTGACTATAGTTAACACTGCTATATGGTATATTTGAAAGTTGCTAAGAGAGTAAATCCCCAAGTTCTCATCACAAGGAACATTTTCTTTTTTTAAACTCTATGAGGTGAGGGATGGTAACTAAACCTATTGTGGTACTCATTTTGCAATATATGTAAGTCAAGTCATTCTGCTGTACATCTTAAACTTATACAGTGCTATGTGTCAGTTGCATCTCAGTAAAACTGAAAGAAGAAAAGGGAAATGTGATTTTTATGGAAATGCTATCTTTAACTCCTCTCTGATCTTAAAATAAATTCCTTGAGGGAAAAGACTACGTCTTGGACCCTATTACATCCTCAGCACATTGCTGGGCACCTGGCATTGCCTCTATAAATATTTGTTGGCTGATGAATGAATGGCGACTTGACTGTGATCTTGCTCAGTGTTGTTATATCAGATGAATTTCTACCCCTCCCCTTATTTGAAGGTAGAACACAGGTAAAGAAGACTAGGAAATGAAAACTTTGCTTTCTAATTGGCACTATGATCTGTAAGTCAGACTCATATCAGACTGCCCTTCTCTTTTTCTATTCTCATCTCTCCTACAATACTTTCCTTCACTCCTCACAAATCCATAAGTAGGAAGAATTCCTTCAATCTGGGCTCAGTGGAGCAGGACCAACAGAGAGGGTTTGATATCCTTTTTTTGATGTTATACTTTGGAAGTGAATAGAAATCTTTCATGTATGCTCCTCTTTCTTCCCTCCAGTTCCCCGCAACACTGAGTGTCTTGGGATTGTGCACCAGCAACTCAGCAAGGGGGTTGTGCAGCCAGTCTGGGCCTTGGTATAACCAGTTTAACTTCAGTTTACAGTTTCATAGATCCTTGAACTTCTTGTTTTCCAAGCTTTGCTTTAGGCCCACTTTTGAGAAAAATTTTATGAATCAATAAGAGCCCTTCAAACTTTCCCTGTATTAATAATTCCTTACTCTTTGAATTGGGCAGTGTGCTGACAAAGAAGATTTTTGTGTTTGGGTAACATTTGCTCGAGGCAGACTGATACCTTGTGCATATGCCCTCTGTTACACTCCAGTTGATTGACACGTGAATAGGATGAAGAAGTAATATGCTTTGTCTTATTGGTCCTTGTACTTGATGAATGTAGTCATTTTCTTTTTTGGTTCTGACTTTCAAATATTTTCTTTCACATTTTGTGAACTTTCACTCTTACTAATGATTTTCCCTAATATCTTTGTATCTCCTCATTATACAGATCAATGAACATGTACACACTGAAGACTGATTCTAATGTCCTCAAGACCATGCCCAGTAGATTAATGGTGTTTTGGTATTTCAGTGAGTAGATTTCCTTGGAAGGGATACAAGAGAGACCAAGCTGACATTAAACTCTGTAGTGGGTTAAAAATGTGTTTTGATATACTTGTAACATATGGGAATTAACATTTACATTTTTGGCATATACTCTTCCAGATTTTTTTTCTTAGCATTCACTCATCCAAACACAATGTGTAGGTATATGTGTGTGTATACACACACACACACACACACACACACATTTATATTTAGACTTTCATGTTTATAAAAAATGTGATCATAATAGGCATAGATTTTAACCTGTTTTTCCCACTGAGCTCCTTCATCCAACTCTGAATCAATGTGCCTTTCTATAAGCAATTATTTTACCATCTAATATCAAAACACGTTTTCCTTCTAAGGCTTTTCTATGTTTATTACATACTATTTTGTAACACCTCTTAACTAAGGGAGTGCAAGGCACAGTTTGTAAATCTTTAAGTGAAAACCTCCAAAAGGAGTAATAGAAGTATGAAGGCAAGTGAGAAAGAAAGCAAGAGTATAAAAATCAAAAAAAGGAGGAAGAGACTGTATGTTGCTTTGGAAATGAGGGAGTGGGTCACCTCATGTTTTTGAGAATCAAAGGATCTCAGTTCTTTCAATTCTCTTAAGAAAAGTTAGCTGATTAAACTCTATTTATGTTACCTCACAATGCAGTGATATGTTCTCCTCGCAGAAATTCCCCCAATGCTGGAGGTGCCCCTTCCACCTATGCAAAGGCTTGAGTCAGTGCCTTCTGGCCTTGCTGCCCTCTTATTTTTTCCCATGACTGCTAAGAGACACTATTTCAAGGCTAATTTGCATGACTTTCAGACTGTTCTAGTATTTTCTGTCTTAGTTGGTTTGGGTTACTTTAACAAAATAACATAGATTGCGTGATTTCTTATACAACAGAAATTTATTTCTCACAGTTCTGAGAACAGGGTGGTGGCAGGGTTGGGTTTTGGTGAGGGCTCTCTTCTTGGTGTGTGAAGGCCACCTACTTGCTGTGTCCTCACGTGACAGAGAGAGAGAGGAAGCTCTGGTCTCCTCCTCTTCCTATGAGGACACTAGTCCCATCATGGGTGCTCCACCCTTATGACCTCATCTAAACCTAATTACTTCCCAAACGCTCCACTTCCAAATACTTCCACACTGGGTATTAGAGCTTCAACAATTAATTTGGGGTGGGGCACAAACATTCAGTCCATAGCATCTTCTTAGCACTTAAAGGTCAGAACTCTGTGATAACCTATGAATCTTAATGATCTCGTGAAGGAAACTCATTACTTCAACTTAGAAATAAAATGGAAAATCAGCAATGAAAGCATTTTAAATGTAGGCTTGATGCGGAGAAATAAAGCAAAGGAATAAAATTGCCACAGCATATCTTAGAGCGTCCTGAACACAACAAACTCTCTTAAAAAGATAATAAAGATGCTGGGGCAGGTGGCAATGATAGGATCACAAAAACTGATTGGACAGAGAAAGGACTCAGCATTCAGCAAGCACAGAGTGGTGAGGTGGAGAGTGGCATAATTCTGTAACACTGAGCATATAATAGCAGAATCCTGGATCCATGGAAACATAGAAACCAGCAGCAAAGTAGAAAAGAGATCTGCCTCTGCTGTCTTCATAGGAAATGGCTCATTTCACATTGATAACAAGTGAAAAGCTCTGGAAAGCCTAGGATGCCCTGGAGTAACTATATACACTCTCAACGCAGCAGAAACTCTCTTAATTGAGAGTTGCCCAAAGCTCACCCACCAAATTAACCAATGCTTTTAACTCTTTCTTTAAAATATACTGACTGATGCCACCACCCATAGTACGCTGTTGGCTGCTTTTTAGTATCCCACCCATGTCTGCTCACTCCAGATCTAAGAGTCAGTTGGGTTTATGCTAGCTGATTTTGTTATTATAACAAAATATCTTAATTATAACAATATATCTTAATTAAATATTATGTGATATAATGAAATATAACTGTAAAAAATGTTGCTATGCCTATGGAAGCAAAGTTAAATATTCAACAAGAATTTGAAAAATTATTAAAACTTTGCTGTTGTTTTAGGTGTGAATGAGATGACTGTAAGATATCAGGAAAATTCTGAGAGATCAACCCCCCCTTCCATATTGTTCCCCAAGGGGCCTTACATTCCATCAACTTTAAAGAAACTGAAATTAGATGTCATAGACATTGCATTGAATGCAAATCATGCAAAAACAAAATAGTAAAATGGTGTGGAGCTTTAATTACTGGTCACCCATTTTGAAAGCAAGGACTGGGACTTCCCTGGCTGTCCAGTGGTTAAGACTTCAGCTTTCAATGCAGGGGGTGCAGGTGATCCCTGGTTGGGGAGCTAAGATCCCACATGCCTCAGGGCCAAAAAACCAAAACATAAAATAGAAGCAATATTGTAACAAATTCAATAAAGATTTTGAAAATGGTCCATATCAAAAAAAAAAAAATCTTTATTAAAAAAAGAAAAAAACGGGAAGCAAGGACTGACTATTGACCAATCAAAAGAATGGTGAGTAAATATTTTTAGTTAAAATAAATTACTTAAAAAATACATATTTCACATATATATTTTTCACACACATCTTTACATATATTATTATTTTCATATATATTATAATTTTAAAACTGTTTCTCTGCCTTAATGAATTGTTTTGATTAAAGAACTATGGTATTCTACAGTATTTCACTAAATTTCCTGTGTGGGTCACCTGTGAAATAGACAGGATTTTCAGATAAATCCGCACAATACCATTTCCATTCCTAAAGCTAAATGCTTAGCTTGGTGCAGAAAGGGATGGTGAGCCTTAATTTCTATTCACACTAATACATATATAGGCCTTGCCACACTTGGAAGAGCCAAATTTCAACATTAAAAAAATGCCTCATTAATATATGCGCACACGCACACTCACTTCTTTTCTTTTCAGAAAAGAAGACTAAATTATGCAGAACAAAATGAAATAGTCATGGTCTGAACAGTAATACGGAACATGAAAGTTAGAACTGAGACAATAGGAAAAAACTAAAAAATATATTTTAAAAATGGATGTGGAGAAAATGATATAGAGGAGAGGCAAAGGGAATCTAATATTTCTGTAATTGAAATTCCCCAGAAAGAAAATAATCACAGTGGAGCAAAGAACAAATATTGAGACTATAATTCATGACATTTTTCTTGAAAAGAAACAGATGTAAATGTGTATAGTGAAAGTGAAAGTTGACCCCAAACTGTTAACACTGACTCATAACCGATTATAATATTTAATCTGGAAAATAAAGCAAGTATTTTTATGACATCCAGGTAAAAGAAAGTCCTTTTAAGGGAAAGAAAATCAGGTTGGCATCAAGCTTTTCAATAGCAACATCCTATAGCAAATGTCATTAAGCAATTCATAAGACATCCGAAGGGGGAAAGTGTAAACTGAACATTTTATACCCAGGTAAGTTGCTCAGAGGTATAAAGACCAACAGTTTTGAACATATCTTGCTAGGGAATCTACTAGAGAATGAGGTTTGGCCAACCAAGATGGGATTGGGGAGGTTTTAGGAAAAGGACTAGTGGTGAATATTAAATATATTTTACTTTGAAACTCAGACCAAAGGAAAGTTATAGATAATTGTAACAAAGTAACATGTACATTTTATACCCTCTGAAAATGTAGAAATAATACACCAACAAAATGGGAGAATGGAAAACAAACGATGGAAAGTTGTATAAGATCATTTCTTGCTTCAAAGGAAATAGCTGGGAGTCAAAAATTATCCTCTGAAGCTGACAAATCAGTTGGTAAATGTTTTAGCTTATTGTATAGTACAAGGCAAATATAAAAGGCAATAATTGTATTGCTTCAAATTAGGTGGTGAAGGAAAGGGAAGAGCTTACAAACTAATTGTTGCTTATAATAGGAAACTAATTTTAATGTCTAAAGCAAAGAGGGAATTAAGGACATTATGTAAAAGTTTAATGTAAAAGTAATTCCAAGAACAAAAGAAATAACTTTCTAAATATTAGAAAAATAACCAACAATAGCAAACAAATAGGAGCAAAGGGACCACACTGTAAAAAGTAAACATACATATTCGTGCATACATACATATATAAATATAATATGAATTGATAGTACAGATGAGAGTACATACTTACCTGTTACATGAGTAAATAAAAATAGAATTAATTCACTGAAAAAAAATTCAGCCTGGGTTACAAAGCACACACAACTCTGCTGTGTACAAGAGAGAAAACTGAAAGCAATTAAGAAATAAAATGACAAAGTTATGCCAGGAAAATGTAAACAGAAATAGAAATAAAGGTTATAATCTTAATGTCAAACAAGGTAGAATTCAGGCCAAAGAACATAAATAATGACAGAAACAAAACCTTATAATGCTCAAGGCTACAATTCACACAAGATGCGATAATTAAGAATATTGATGCAGCAAATAACAGTGGAAACTTCCATGAGACAGAAACCACAGCAGATATAAGAAGTTCACTAATAACTAGAGGCAGAGACTCACCTCTCTCAGTATGATATATCAAGTAGTCAAAAAAAAAAACCCACAAAAAAAAACAATGATAAAGAAGACCCAAACAACACAGTAAGTTAGATCTTCTGGATATATTTCAAATGCACAAACCTCCCCCTACTTTTTAAGTGCTCATACATCCCTCACAAAAAATTGATCATGTCAATTAAATCACAAAGAAAATCTCAATAAATTCTAATGAAGTAGAAATATAGAAATAGCACAGCAAAATTATCTGGCAACAATGCAATGAATATACAGTTCAATTTAGAACAAGGCCCTTTCACTTGGAAAGTAAAATAAAACTGTTGAACGATTCTTGGGTCAAAGAGGGAATGTAAACCAAAAATGCAGAATTTAATAATGATGAAACATATATCAGAATTTTGGAATTTAGCCATTTTGCTAAGAAAAATGTCATGCTATAAAATGCTTAGATCAACAAAAAATGAAACAATGAAAGTAAGCTAAACGTGAGACTCAAAAAGTTGGAGAAGAGAGCAAAATGATGTAATTAACGAAGAAGATTCAAGTATAAATTTATGGGTTAGAATACAGAAAACAGAACATGTTCTTCATTGCTTCAATATTTGTAATAAGAAAAGGTTGGAAACAGCACAAGTACATAAGACAAAGTGGACGGCTGACCACGTGTTCACAACGTGACATTGGAGGCATCAGAAATGAACAGGGAAGATCTTTATGCTCTAACATGGAAAAATATTGTTAACTGAAAAAGGCAGGGTGCAGGATGATGTAAAATGAAAGAAAAGACTATAAAAGTATAGTTTCCCTTACTCGATTTTTGCATAAAGAAGCCTTGGAGGGATCATGGAGAAACCCACATAAATGATCTCTCATCATTTATGACAGTACTGGGGGGATGAGGACAGGGGTTGACATGAGACGTCTCACTCAATACATTTTTTTTTTTTTTTTTTTTTTTTCGGTATGCGGGCCTCTCACTGCTGTGGCCTCTCCCGTTGCGGAGCGCAGGCTCCGGACGCACAGGCTCAGCGGCCATGGCTCACGGGCTCAGCCGCTCCGCGGCATGTGGGATCTTCCCGGACCAGGGCACGAACCCGTGTCTCCTGCATCGGCAGGCGGACTCTCAACCACTGCGCCACCAGGGAAGCCCAACTCAATACATTTTTAAACATTTTACTTGGGGGACCATTTTAATACAGTAAAAAAAAAATAAAAAATGTGAACCAAACACAGGCAGATAAGAGAAATATTTTCCTAAGTCGCTGGGCTGAGAAAAAAAAAGGAGAGCTTGTGAGCAGGTTGTGATAGCATCGCCGTCATTAACCCTTTTTTGGTGGGTGGCGGACAGGAGAGACGTACATGAGATGGAAGAAACCAAACGGCTCCCTTGACAAGTTGACTAGCATCTGTCAACAGCGGCCGCTCCATCTGGGCCTCTGCTAAAGGTGGCCGTGCTCCTGGTCAGACCACAGGCTCCCACCTGCCTCCCCTGCCATCTCAGGATGGAGAGAAGGAGGCCGACTCTGATGCTCATTGCTCTTTCTTCTCCCTCTGAGCCTCACAGCCCATCAGCTTCCCAGTGGGGATTGAGAGATGGGGGCCTGGAGTTTGCTTAACATTTCCTTATCTGAAACGGCTTGAAGTTTGTGCACCTGCAGTACATGAATGTATTGTCTATTTAGACAAGTTTGCCCTCAGACACACGCCGAAGGAAGAAATTTTTTAAAAATTTATTTATTATTTATTTCTTTTTGGCTGTGTTGGGTCTTCATTGCTGCGCTGTGAGCAGGGGCTACTCTTCGTTGCGGTGCACGTGCTTCTCACTGCGGTGGCTTTCTTGTTTTGGAGCACGGGCTCTAGGCGCGTGGGCTTCAGTAGTTGTGGCTCGTGGGCTCAGTAGTTGTGGCTCACGGGCTCTAGAGTGCAGGCTCAGTAGTTGTGGCACACGGGCTTAGTTGCTCCGTGGCATGTGGGATCTTCCCGGACCAGGGATTGAACCCATGTTCCCTGCACTGGCAGGCGGATTCTTAACCACTGCGCCACCAGGGAAGTCTCGGAAGAGATGTTAATTTGTTGTTTTTTAGAAATCAGAATCTGTTTTCCTCACATAGTGGGGACACAAAACATCAAGAAACTCATGAGGCTCCTGAATTTTATTTCTACACTCACAATTTCGAGAAGAGTCTTAACAGATTTAGTCCAAATTTAGTGTAAAAAAAAAAAAAAAAAAAGTCTGCTCTGGAACTGCAACTATAAGTGCCAAGTTTCAATCCAGAGCAAATTTTTACAGCTGAGCTGGCAGGTCTTTAAAGAGGTCTTGTCAAAACAGAAACCATCAAGAACCAAAAAAAAAAAAAAATCCTACCTGCCTTACTATTAATGTCCCTGGGTGTGGAAATGAAGAGATATTACACAATATTACACATTAGAAGGCAGACCTGTGGCAGAAGAGATGTCTCTTCATCTACTCCTTCTTTCCAGGAAGAGAGTTTTTAGTAAGACTATAAATGCACATAGTCATTTTATTAACAGAAAATACCCAATTAAGGTTTTGTTGGGAGAGGTGATTCGTGTTAGTAAGAAAAAAACACATATGTTTATCCCATAGAAGCTCTGCTCGGACTCTGTGAATCTAGGATCCCTGCTCAGAATCCTCCTATAGAGACGATGTGGGGCGGGGCAGTCACAGGGTATTTGGGGGCGGGGAGGGTGTGAGCGACAATGCTGAAGAGAGATTAGAGGTGAAAAGGGAGCCCCCTCTGACGCTTGCCTCGGGTAGACTCACCTCTGACGGTTTACACTTTTGTGTAGACCCTGACTGTCTGCTGACGGACTCCCCAAATGGCTGGCTGTGTGGACACAGCCTGTACCTGCGCCAGCGGAAGGCATACTTGACAGAGTCACTTCCTTCACTGTAACTGACATCCTCCAGTCTTCGCTTCTGCAAGTGTCTGGACTCTTAACAGTTGTTCCTTGAGAGAAGGAAGAGCGTTTGTATTTTATGTATTGAAAGCAAAGTAAAATGTTTGCACGGGTTTTGATAGATTTCAGGGCGGGGGACACATTCTGCCATTAAAATTTCTCTCAATTGCTTTCTAGATTAAAGCATAAATCAATGAAGTTAGACGTCTTAATAGTGTCTCTTAAGAGCGTCTTCCAGTTTCCCTTGATGCCTCTCCTCCAAAACAAAAGAAACAGAAAACAGTGGTAGTGTAAGTGTTATTTTAGTTACCGGTTAAGTAGATAGTCAGAGGGCAGGGGCAGGGTTCCCAGACCCCCAACCTCCTCTAATACCTTTAAGTAAACATGTCTTTCTCCCCCTCTCTCTCTCCCTCTCTCTCTCAAGGGAAAGTGCACAGCTCTGTCCTGCTTTCTCATTTTTGCTATTGGCTCCCCTGAGAAAGGAATTTCCCCTCCCCATGCCCTGCTCTCTGCCTCTGCCTCCCCGCACCCCTTGCCCTCTTCAGGCTGGTGTCTTTGTCCTCCAGTCTAGACTTGTCAGTGATAAGTACCATGAAACATGAAATGCTTTGCAGGAGGCCCAGGCGCCTCAGGCCTGCGGAATCCTACCTGTATATAAAACCGACTCAGAAATCTCCTCTTCCTGTCTCCTCTTGCTAAATGCCTGGTGTTGAATGTCTGATTCCCTCGGCTTGATTTGTCACCTCCCCAGCATTCCTGGGAAAACCTCACCTGTGTAATGAGAGTAGGCCTTCCTATCTTGTGTTTTTTCCTGCTAATACGTCCCCTCTCCACTTAGCTCTGTTTGCTCCCCTGCATCCCTGGAGCCTTTGGGGGGACACGGATTATCAAAACTCTAACCTTCCTCATGCACTTAAAAAGAAAAAAAAAACATAGTAGCTACAAACAAACCGGAGAGACGTGGGAATTAAAAACAAATCGACTGACAAGTGGCAGTTCTGCTGGGATATAAAAAAAGGTGAAAAAAAATGGCTCAGTCTCTTTAATTCAACAAGCCCAGTTGAGGTTATTTTGAAAGTCACTAGCTGCTCCGGCTGTAACAGCGGTGTAGACCAAACTAAATTATTATTCGCTTCTTGTTGAGTTTTTCTTATTGAAGTTTCTAGCTCTCTAGTCTCTGGTGGTAAAACAGTAGCTACAAATAACATCCTTTCCTCCTTAGTAAGGTGGTAGCATTCATTATGAGATTATTATTTTTTTCCAAATAAACTTTAGCACCTTCACCCTCCAGGAGCAAATGTTAGCATAGCCAAGATGTGGAAAGTTCTAAGGGAAAGTTTTAAAATTTCTTCCCTTTGGAATTTATGTTAATTATAGGGCCAAACACAGTGGCAGCCTAGACCCTATGTATCACTCGCTTTTTAATTTCCTTTTGAACATAGGTTATGCGAAGAATTTATGTCCTATAGTGATTCATATATAAGATAAAACAATATTCTTTCACCTTTGTTTGCCCCCGTCTCCCAAATCCACTATCTACAGTTCTGCCACAGAGATCTTTAAATCACAAATGCGGCTACTGTGCTTTCCCTGTTTATAACCTTCAAAGACTCCCCATCATCTGCTGCAAACTTGGCCAGTAGAGTTCATCTTGCCTTGTGACGGGTTGAAATTGACTCTCTAGAGCACCACGCTGAGAAGGATCCAGAGGCTGCATCTGGGTTTTGTGGGAATGCTGTGAGCTATGCCTGCCGTGGACCTAGGACGAAGGAGATGTAGTGGACATGTTGTGCTCAGTGTACATGTTCAGTCAGATCTTTGCCATGGTGTCTGTGTCCCTCCATGCAATACTCTACTGTTCAGCAGTACAGAAATTCTTTGAGTTTCAATATATGCTTTTGTTTCAGCCTTTTGCATTTACTGTCCATCTACTCGAATCATCCTCTTTCCAACTTCTCTCCTCAGGTTTGTTTTATTTGAATTTCAAGAGTGACCTAAGATTCATCTTCCTAGAGAAATCCTTTTTGTGTTCTCTTTGATTGTAGACCAGGTATTAAGCCTATGTGCTGCTGTTGCAAACCATTATACTCAACCCACTGTTTTATAATTACCTATGCAGGTGTCTGCTGCCTTCATGAGACTGTAAAGTCTCTGAGGGCAGAAGTATTTAATTTTCTCATTAATTACCTACGAGAGGACTTGAGCTCTTAGCTGGCATACAATAATTGTTTACTGAAAAAAATGAATGAATGTGTGAATGAGTGAATGAATGGCATATATCCTATGGGTGTGAAAAATAAAACAGAGCTTACTGGTCTTTGCAGTTTATAATAGACATGCAAACAAATGTAAAAAAAAAGAAAGTTTAAAAAAAATAACAAATGATACTGTTGGATAATTTTAGTAATTTTTTTTTTCATTTGTTATCATGCATTCATTTAGTACATTGATTTAGGGTTAAATTCAAGGTGGGTTTATTTTATTTTATTTTTTTGCCATATTCCTGGGCCCTTTTGGTGAAAACCAGCTTTCTATTGCCTGTTTTACTGTTTCTCCAAATAACATTCATATATATCTTAGTCAGGTTGGCCTACTATAACAAAATACCATAGACTGAGTGGTTTAAACAACAGATATTTATTTTTCATACTTTGGAGGCTGACAAGTCCAAGATCAAGGTGCTGACAGTTTGAGATTCAGATCCTGATGAGACTCTCTTCCTGGCTTCTTCCTGTATCCCTACATGATGGAGACAGGGAGAGAGAGAGAGAGAGAGAGAGAGTGCGTGCTCTCCTGTCTCTTCTTATAAGGGCACAGATCCCCTCATGTGGGCTCCATCCTCATGATCTGTGTATTCCCAAAGACCCCATCTCCAAATCACATCACATTGGAGGTTAGTGCTTCAATACATGAATTTTGGGGGGGACACAGCTATATATACATATTCCTTTGGTTTGTTTGTTTGTTTACCACGTGCACTTACATATGTAAGTGGAATAAAATCTGAATTCCCAGAGTTCTTTACTATATTTATTCACTCCTCAAATATTGACTGATCACCTACTATTTTCGATGTGCTGGGAATACAGTGAAGAAGAAACAAACATAATACACAACCCGATGCAGCTTACAGACTGATTTGCCCTGTCTGAATTTTCTCTAATTTCTAATTAGAAATTTTCTCTAATTTCTAATTTTTTCTAATTTCTCTAATAACTACTAATGGATGCATTGATGAGCTTCTATTAGCAGTTATCTTGGACCCTTCATATTGAGAAAAATGGTCCAAGCAAGATTACACACTGAGTGTAAACAGCCCCTTCCTCTGGAGAGCTGCAGCAACAAAGAGGGTACTGTTTTAGGTAGGTGCATCTTTATGGCAGATGACCAAAGTGGACGTTTGAGGATTCTGAATTAACCCTTACCCCTGTTAAGTCTCACTGCTCTTGCCCGAAATCGTTTTTCCACCCCATTTTACTTAAAAAATTGTTTTATTGTGGTGAGAACACTTAACTTGATATCCACCCTCTTAAGAAATTCTTAAGTGTACAATACAGTATTGTTAACTAGAGGCACAGTGTTGTACAGCAGAGCTCTAGAACTTACTCATTTCACTTAACTGAAACTTGATGCCTGTTATCAGTAACCCCTCATTTCCCTCTTCTCACAGCCCCTGGCAACCATGATTCCTTTCTTTGGTTCTGTAAACTTGACTATTTTTTATACCTCATATAAGTGGAATCATGCAGTATTTGTCTTTCTGTGACTGGCTTATTTCACTAAGAATAATGACTTCTAGGTTCATCATGTTGTCACATCTTGCAGAATTTCCTTCTTTTTTTAAGGTTGAATAGTATGTATATACCACGTGTTCTTTACCTAGTCATCTGTTGATGGACATTTATATTGTTTCCATACCTTGGCTACTGTGAATAATGCTGCAACAAACATGGAAGTACTAATATCTCTTTGAGATCCTGATTTCAATTCTTTTAAATTAATACCCAGATGTGAGATTGCTGAATCACATGGTAGTTCTCTTGCACTTCTCTTGACGAAGCTGCATGCTCCTTTTCATAATGGCTACACCATTTTGCATTCCCACCAATAGGTGCAAAGGTTTCAATTTTCCACTCCCTCACTAACATTTGTTGTCTTTTTTTTTTTTTTTAATAATAGCTGAACTGACAGGTGTGAGGTAATTTATCATTGTGGTTTTGATTTGCATTTCCATGATTAGTGACACTGAGCATTTTTTCAAGTATCTGTTGACCATTTGTATGTCTTCTTTGGAGAAATGGTTATTCAAATCCTTAGCCCATTTTTTTTTAACATCTTTATTGCAGTATAATTGCTTTACAATGGTGTGTTAGTTTCTGCTTTATGACAAAGTGAATCAGCTATACATATACATATATCCTCATATCTCCTCCCTCTTGTGTCTCCCTCCCTCCCACCCTCCTTATCCCACCCCTCTGGGTGGTCCTTAGCCCATTTTTAAATTGGGTTTTCAGTTTTGTTGCTGTTGAGTTATAGGAGTTCCTTCTATATTTTACAGATTAACCCCTTATAAGATATATCATTTGCAAATATTTTCTCCAATTTCATAGGTTGCCTTTTATAGAGAGACATCCCGTGTTCATGAATTGGAAGACTTAATATTGTTAAAATGCCCATACTACCCAAAGCTATCTACAGGTTCAGTGCAATCCCTATCAAAATCTGAATGGCATTTTTTCAGAAATAGAGAAACAATTCTACAGTTCATATAGAACTGTAAAAGACTAGGCATAGCCAAATAATCTTGAGAAAGAAGAACAAGGCTGGAGGCATCAACTTCCTGATTTCAAAATGTATTACAAAGCTACAATAATCAAAATAGTATGGTACAGGCATAAAGTCAGACATATAGACCAATGGAACAGAATAGAGAGCCCAGAAGTCAATCCATGCACATATGGTCAATTAAGCTTTAACAACGGTCCAAGAGTACACAATGGGGAAAGGGTAGTCTCTTAAACAAACAGTAAAAAAACCTATTTTAACCAAAAGAATGACATTGGACCCGTATCTTACACTAGACACAAAAATCAACTCAAAATGGATTAAAAACATAAGCGTAAGACCTGAAAGTGTAAAACTCTTAGAACACAAAGGGGAAAAAGCCTTTTGATATTGGTCTTACAATGATTTCATGAATAGGACACCAAAAATACAGGCAACAAACACAAAATAAACAAGTGGGACTACATCAAACTAAAAAGATTCTGTATAGCAAGGGAAACAATCAAAGGAGTGAAATGCTCCAATTTAGTATTATCCTGGGGAACTTGCTCTAAGAGGGTAGAGGTAAGTCAGTTAGTCCCTGTTATTATGTGACAATAACTTTACATTTTGTGTTTTCACAATAGATTCTTAAAATAACTTTGTGAGCAAGGTTATTACACTCTTTATGGATGAAGAAATGAAGGATCAGAAAGTTGTGCTGCTTATTCAAGGTGGCCCAATCTGAGGAACTGGGGTGCTTGCGAGGACTTCAAGCATTGGGTGCCTCCTAAGACCCCTCTGCCCCAGGAGCCATGCACTGGGTCAGCCTGTCCTGTGTCCTCTTTTTCTAGGACAAGGATGCTGAAATGGTGGCCAAGAGCACTGGTTGGTGGACCCAGGTGGTAAATGGAAACCCCATCACCTCTTCTATCACCTACTGGCTCTGACCTTGTTAAATACTCATCTACTTTGCATTTCTGGTGGGAATTCTGAGTAACCTAAAGGGATAGATCAGTAGCAGAGCTGGTAGAATAGCACCATCTTCATATGGGTCATTTGACTAGCTTGACAAGCCCAGCTTCCTGTGCCTAGCTTTAATCCCATTGCGTACTACTTTATTGAACTTCCATCTCCATCCACTTATGTCCCTGCACTCAAGATATTTTAATACTATTCACTGTCTTCTCTCACCATGTCCTCTACTGTGAGCCTCCTCTCCACTTCATCAATCTTTCTTCCCTTAAAAAATGCTTCCTCCCAAGTGAAAATTATTAGGTACTCTTCCCCTGAGAGAAATTCCTCTCTTGTCTGGATAGCTGTGCTTTTCCTGAATGGCCAGCCTGTTTTTATCTTGTGGTAACTGAATTGTGTAACTTATCAGGCTTCCTTGGTTGGGCTGGCTGTTAGAAAGGTGAGAACCAAGTTCATGAATTTCCTGTAGCAAGTACCTGGCTCTCTATCATGGGCATTATTGTATTAACCTCATTTTGAGGTTACCTTAATATCCCTACCTGTGTTTTGCTTTCTTCTTTCTCACTTATTTTAAAACATGCTCTCTGGCTATAATTTATGCATCTTTCTAGGCCACTAGAATCTTTTTTGGAGCAAATGGGGGGGGGGGGAACATAGTTATATGGGAAACTACTCTTGTCTTTCAATGTCTTGTCTCTCCTATTCCCTTGGTCATGGAATCCTTGACTTCTTTTAGTTGAACACATGGCCATTTGGAATAAAGACTATATTTTCTGATCTCCTTTGCAAGGTGTGGTTTTGGAGTCAGAGCTGACCGAGAAGGATCTTCGGAAGTTTCAGTGTGTGAATTTGGGGAAGTGTCCTAAAAGGGAGGGCATATGCCTTTATTCTCTTTCTTTCTTCCTGCTCGTTGGAATGTGAGTGCAATGACTGGAGCTCAAGCAGCCAAATTGGATCATGAATCAACAGCCCAGGCTGAAGAGCAATAATGTAGAAGAAGCCTTGGTTTCTTGTGATTGTGAAGTGGCCTCATGAATTTTGAATTGTCTGCTTTCATACTCTCTACATGAGAAAATGAAACTTGATATATTTATGCATAGTTAACTGGATTTTCTTTCACTTGCACCAAGACCTAATTCTAATATGGCAGACTTTCAATCTTGTATGGTCAGACAGAGATTGTATCTGCCGTGACACAATCTGAGCCCAAATAGACATTAAATTTCTACAAGCAGTAAGAATATCTTTAATGGATTTGGTTCTTTTTTTTTTTTTTTTTTTTTTTTGCAGTACGCGGGCCTCTCACTGTTGTGGCCCCTCCCGATGCGGAGCACAGTCTCCGGACACGCAGGCTCAGCGGCCATGGCTCACGGGCCCAGCCACTCCACGGCATGTGGGATCTTCCCGGATCGGGGAACGAACCTGTGTCCCCTGCCTCGGCAGGCGGACTCTTAACCACTGCACCACCAGGGAAGCCCTGGATTTGGTTCTTGTATTTGTGTTTCTACCCATGTTTTCACAAAACTGCATTCTTATTTTTTTCTTGTATTTATCACTCTTATAATTGCCTGTATTAGACTAGGGCTCTTATAAGCTTTGCACAATGCCCCAAACTGTGCATATAGTGCCACACACATCCTTATTCACTTCTTCTCAATGTGTCTTCTGGAGAGTCACACAACAAGTTAGACCTTTGTGTCTCATTCTTTCAACAACCACTTGTGGAGATGGGTGCTATGAGGAGCACAAAGGTAAGTAAGAGACCATCTGATTGAGGAGATGATAATCCATAAAACTGTAATAAAGGCTTAAAGGGATAAGTCCTGTGAGTGAGGCTGAGATAAGTAGAATTTGGGTCCCATGGTACTTTATCTGGCTCCCCATTACCTCTCTGATCTCATCTTCTACTCTTTGCTCTTACTCACCTGCCTCCAGCCAGAGTGGCCCACTTGCCGTCCACAAACATGTGTGCCTAAGCTGCTCCTGCCTCAGGGCCTTTGCACATGCTATTTCCTATACCACAAGTGTTGTTCCCTCAAGTTATAGCCCTCTCTCAAACTGGACCTCCTATCTTGTTTCTATGTTTTATTTTTCTCCATAGCCCTTGTTAGTATGTAACATTCTATATATTTTACCTATTTATTTGGTTACTGCCTCTCTGTTCTGACTACCTATGGCTCCATTAGGGCTTTATATTTATTGTTTACTGCTGGATCCCCAGCTCTGTAACAGGGATTATAATATAATGGGGACTCAATAAATATTGTTTTAATTAAGGAATGAATGAATGGAAGATTCAAAGAGAAAGTACATTTCTGATTGCAGTTTACTCATGGAGGTGGTATTTACGTTTGAATTTGTATGTATGGGAGAATTAAGCTGGTATGAGGATACTTTCCAGAGCGCTGTTTTTACTGGCAAGCAACTGGAGACAACTTAGTTACTCACATAAGAGGGTGGGGGTGAGTAAAAAAGTAAAAATGCAGCAGATGGAAATAATGACCTAGATTTACAAGGAGTTACACTCAAGAGGAGTGGTGAATTAAAGAGATCAGAAAAATTGCTATAGCATAATATCATTTATGTAAGTTTCAAATTCACAAAATAATATTCCATGTTTTAACAGAAATGAATATATATAGATAGATACCCCCATTTTAAATAGATAGAGAGAGAGATGCATAGGTAGGTAGATATCATAGAAGGATATGTAATGCATGACTGCAGAGGAAAGAGAAGTGAGGATGAGGGATAAGGAAGACAAATTAAAAATAAATATAAACAAATGAAGGACCTCTCACAGACCTTTTGTGAAGTATGCCAAGCCTAGAGGGTTCAGTTAAATTTCACACTGGTCACACAGCACTAAACACAAATGGAGGGAACTTCACTGGGGACTAGGAGGGTAGAAGAAGATGGGAAATGAGTATCCTAATAATGATAGAGCCATGGTCAGGAAATACCAAGGAAAGGAACCATTAGGACAGTAGTGGGTGATAAAGATGGAAAGATAGGTTGGGTCTAAAATTTTAAAGAGACCCAAATGCTAGGCAAAGGAAATTTTCTCACTTCATTAAGCAAGGAGGAACCATTAAGAGTTTTTGGACAAGATGAAATAACATAGGAAAATTAATGTGGTGTGTAATGGATTAGATAAAGTAACAGATTCACAGGCAGAGAAAAGAGTTAAGCAAGAGAATGCAATAGTCCAAACAGGAAGTACTGCTTAATGTGAACCCAGAAAATAGTGATGTAAAGAAGGTTGTGATTTAATAGTTATCTGATAATACATTTTTATGAACTACATGTATCCTAGCACTGTGTAAAGGCTAGAGGAAGGAATCAAATGTGGAATATTTAAATGACCCATGTATGGTCCTTCGGTGGGAAACCAGCATGGGGACAAGTACTCCGACATCCTGTGGGTGTTACATAAAGTTCAGAAGGGACGGGAAGGACTACATTTGGTGTGTGCAATGTAACTGGACGTCGGTCGCCAGGTAACTGAAAACACAGTTGTCAGGACCTAAGGACAAGTCCCATTTTGGTGGAGAAAGAAAGCAAAGGAAACTAGAAATGTTCAACCTTCATGACTAAAGAAGCTGATGTATGATTAACAGCTAAAAGCTGGTGAGCTGTTTAGGGAGAGATGCTTTTTGTTTGTGGGAGAATCCTATTTAAAATTCTGCCAAGTCACTCCAATAGATATGTGTAGTAGGCTGTTAGACGCATGAGATTAGTGTTTGAAGAGTCCAGGGCTGACACTATTGATCCGGGACCCACTCTCTCGGAGGGGACAGTAAGAGCCATGGTCATCACCATGGTTACAGGAGCAACCAATGGGAATACGTTTGTGTGATAGGATCAACCAATGAAGACTAGATCTTTCTAAACATGAAGTGATGGAAATATGAGTCAGGTGAATTTTTTTTAACTGAAGAAGATTCACAACTCAGCTTATTTTAAAAAAATAGGAATCTCTCTACTTTGATTATGAAGCCCCATCCGGAAGCTTTTGGCTGAGAAGCCATATAGAATGCTCTCGAATGAAAAGTCATAGGAAAAAGCAAAAGGAAAAGAGACCAGGGTAAGATTTTCAAATCACATTATAGGGAAATAGGAGTTTGGAAATAAGCTAAAATCAAATCAGGTGGCACCTATATTACTGTTCAGGGCTTCAAATTCATGGTCTTAACTGGAAAAGGGTTAGTCCAGAGAGGCCCATTTCTGGCATAGGAGCAGGTCCTGTGTAAGAGGATGTGCTCTTCCAGGGGCTGTTAGAAGCTGCTCCCGCGATGAGATGTGCAGGGGAATGTTTCCACCATGTGGGAGATTGCATTGTGTCCTGCCTTCGTTTCATCCTGGTTTACAAGTGAGCCTGTATGTTTGGAGTGTCTTGCCCAAGTCTGGATTTTATTCATCTGTCCATTTATTAATTAATTTACTTACTCACTTCACCCATGCCTTCTTCATTCCTTCCTTTATTCAATGTTCGCTGAGCTCCTACAAAGTACTACATACTGTTCAAGCCTCTGTGGAGGCACAAATATGAAAATACGCCTCTTGTTCCCAGCCTACTGTCGGACACAGGTACGAATACCCACGGTCACTATAAAAACGAAGAGTTAAATGCTCTATAGGGGGAGGACGCCTCCAGTCCCATGGGTGCACTCAATGGAGAGCATTTGGAGAAGGCTTCCTAGAAGGGGTAACATTTTACTTTGACTAATACGGTGAGGAAGAGTTTGTGAAGTTGGGCAGGCAGAATGATGTCTGGGGTGAAGCTCTTCAGGCCACAACATGTGCAAAAAATACAGATGTTTGAAAGTGGGTCTGCTCAGGGAATGCTGGAATAGGGTTCATGGCAGGATTGTTGAGAGATGAGGCTGGAAAAAAGCAAGCAGTGGTCAGATAAAGGAAGTTCTCTTCTCCATGTAGAATTTAGTCTTCCTTTCATTTAAACTTGAACCCAGGGCTTCCCAGGTGGTGCAGTGGTTGAGAGTCCGCCCGCCGATGCAGGGGACGCGGGTTCATGCCCCGGTCCGGGAAGATCCCACGTGCCGCGGAGCGGCTGGGCCCGTGAGCCATGGCCACTGAGCCTGCGCATCCGGAGCCTGTGCTCCGCAACGGGAGAGGCCACAATGGTGAGAGGCCCGCGTACCAAAAAACAAAACAAAACAAAACAAAACAAAAAAACCTTGAACCCATTGATGAGAAACCGTCCTAATCCCAGTGTACTAATTCTAATGGTACCCATTGATTATTAATTGATAAAAATTAATAACCAGTAGTCTCTGAGTTGATTTTTATCTTTGGCACTTATAAACCCCCCTTGCAGTTTGACATGGAAAATAATTTTAAAGCACCTGCCCTGTTACTTCTTACTTCTTAGCTCATTGTTGTAAGAACCGATTTGAGTCCAGAATAGTGCCAGAAAATGGCACAAAGTGAATCTGGTCTCTGAGCTTCATCTTAACAAGGACAATATGCATTTAAAATTTCCTTCTTACAAAAAATCAGCTACTGCTTTTACTATCCTGGGATGTTAAAATACCTATCAATACACTCTTGGCCACAAGCATGACTTCACATTTTTCTTCTGAAAAAAAATTAAGGTAAGAAATGACATGGATGAAAATCTTAAGGACCATGAGATTTATTTTGTTTTCATTAACTGTGCCCAAGTTTCTTCTTAAGCAATGAGACTATATAGGATGCAATACTTTATTTAAAAATAAAGGTTATTGTGTTTGGTATAAAAGTGCAATGACTCCAGGCCCATTGAAGATTTTCAGTCTGAGCTCTGAGTCTGTGGTTTTTTGTTTAGTTTTTAGACTCTCCACAGAAACATTTCTATTAAAAAAAAAAAATGTCCTCAATCAAGGAACATGGAGGGACTCCAGGCGCTTAGCTGATCTCTCGGTAAATTGGCAAAAGCTCGGCAAAACATCTTCCAGCTGATTTTCAGACACAGTGTTAGCGATCAACAAATATTTTCTGAGCATTGCACGCACACGTTAAGGATTTCTTTGAAATAAGATGCTAGAAAAATAGAATGTGCTCCTAAGGGCAATGTTGGACTCTGCTTCTTCACGGAGACAAAATGTGTTTGTTTCCACTCTTTAATATAGCCTTGTGAAAGCACCTTGGACCTTTTGGGGGAAAAATGATATAAATCAAATGAATACCCCTTTATGTAGGCTCAAAGAAAATGACACAATTTAAACTATAGGTCACTATTTAAGAAAATAGACTCCATCCTCTGTGGAGTGTGTGTGTGTGTGTGTGTGTGTGTGTGTGTGTGTGTGTGTGTGTGTGTGTGTGTTTTGAGACTGTAAATGGAGGTAGTTAGAAGGTTGAGTTAAAAACAGTGTGAATGGGCTTCCCTGGTGGCACAGTGGTTGAGAGTCCGCCTGCCGATGCAGGGGACACGGGTTCATGCCCGGGTCCGGGAACGTCCCACGTGCCACAGAGCGGCTGGGCCCCGTGAGCCATGGCCGCTGAGCCTGCGCGTCCGGAGCCTGTGCTCTGCAACGGGAGAGGCCACAACAGTGAGAGGCCCGCGTACCGCAAAACAAACAAACAAACACAAACAAAAAAACCCAACAGTGTGAGTGGGGACTTCCCTGGTGGCGCAGTGGTTAAGAATCCACCTGCCAATACAGGGGACATGGGTTTGAGCCCTGGTCTGGGAAGATCCCACATGCCACGGAGCAACTAAGCCTGTGCACCACAACTACTGAGCCCGCGCTCTAAAGCCCGTGAGCCACAACTACTGAGCCCGCACTCTAAAGCCCGTGAGCCACAACTACTGAAGCTCATGCACCTAGAGCCCGTGCTTCACAACAAGAGAAGCCACCGCAATGAGAAGCCCGTGCACCGCAACGAAGAGTAGCCCCTGCTCGCCGCAACTAGAGAAAGTCCGCCTGCAGCAACGAAGACCCAACGTAGCCAAAAATAAATAAAATTTAAAAGAGAAAAAGAATGTGAGTGTTTAACTTTTCTTGTTTCTTTGCAGTACTGGATTTTATCCCTCTTTCTGTTGCTCTACCACTTAAAGAGTGTTCTGTGAAAAGGAAAGAAAAAGCCTAATCTGCCAATAATAGCAGGAGATGCCATTGTGCATCGCTATCTTCTACGTCACTTGGACCCAAGTGCATATCACGCTGAATCAGTTTTCTTTAAAATTGCAGTGGATGTGGGTCTAATTCACTACACCAAACATATCTGGCTCTGCTAGTCAAAAGAAACCTGGGAGGAGAGGTGTCTGAAATCCAGTCAGTTACCAAGAGCTGAGGGGATCCGAGGCCTAGGATTTGGGGATGGACAGATTTTGCTGCAGGGGGTGCTTAGACCCAGCCAGTGTGAGTTTCTGAGGACTCACTCATTTTTTTTTTTTCTTTTCATTTTTAACAAGTTCAGGTAGAGGGTGATTTCTTTTGATATGTGTTGTGGGGAATGCAAACCTGGTGTGCTTCTCATCCTTTCATTGAGACCTGATTGATAGAGTAGATATTCTTTTTGGGGTAAAAGGAAAATTAATAACGTTGACCTATTTGGAAGTTAAACACAAGCATGAGCTGGCTGTTTAAACTTTCCCTTCTGAGGGGGGAGGCTTCGTGGGTGTGTCCGTATGTGCGCGTGCGCGCGTGCATGCGTGTGTCTGAACTCTGCTGGGGAAAGCCCCTGAGAGCCGCTCTGCTTCCTTTTGTGTGGAGCACAGTTACACCCAGTGGCCAGTTAGGTTAATGGCACGTGTGCATCCCCTGAGGTTACCTGAGAAAGAACTGCTGGCCCCAGTCACTTCCCAGAGTGGAGGCCAGAGGCCAATTTGGATAATAGCAGGACACCCGTGTTCCTTTCCTTTGTTCCAAAAGGTGGTGCCTGGGAAGGAAGAAGCCCCACACCATTCATGATGTTAACAATAGCATCATTAACATTCATTGGACTCCAACCGCGTCTGTTATTCTTTAAATTAGGACCCAGGAATATGAGATGGATTTTCACAGGCTGAAACAAAGAGTTATTGCTTTTTATTCTTGTTTCCTTTTATCTGGGCATAATTGAAACATGGTGAAGTTAACTGTTCTTTTCATTTTGTTTTATTTTTGAGTTGGGGGAGCAATCGCAGATAATGTTAAAAAGCACCATCTTTCTCGAATGCAAATAAGGGCAGAAACCCTAATTATAAATTTTTAAAGCACTATATGAAACAACTCTGAACTGAAATATCCTTTAGGAGCTTCAAAATGACACCTTTCTTTTGTGCGAGCTTGCTGTGAAAACCTCTCTTAGTAGACACCGCTAAGGTCCTGTTTTCACTCAGGGGTAGGCATGACTTGTGGGGAAAAGCACCGGAGTTGTGTTTGTGACATGTGCCTTCTTGTTAGGCTGACCACAAAGCAGAATTTGTGACCATTGGAGATGTCTCGCCAAGTGAAAATTCAGCCCATTTCTTTTTAGGAGAGAGCCTGTTACAGGCTTGTTCCCGGGGCTGTAGATGCAGTATTCGTGCTCCGAGAGGTCTTCAGGGCATCGTGTGAAACCAGATCCTCACACCTGCTCTGATATGCATACCATTTAGAGCCTGAGTTAAGCCTCACTTTTCTAACTGAATCGTTCTTAGGACCTCTAGTCCATAATGATCTCCCCTTGTCTGAAGTTCCACCGTTTGCACTTTTCAGAAAAATAGGGACTTTAACCACTCAAAACAAATTGAAGCCAAGAGACCGGGGTCTGAGTCCACAGCTCCGCCCCTAGTGAGCAGCTGACCTTGGTTTGAAAATTACTTGTTCCCAACCAGAAGGACCTGATCTCCTTCTGTAAGTTCGGGAAGTTGCACTAGAAGATATCTAACATCTCCTCCAGCTGCTTGAGAGGGTAACTTTAATCACACCTTCTTTCCTTCTCTTAACTCACCTCTACAACTTGATTATCTTCTGCTCAAAGCTATTTATTTCTCGATGCAGGAGAGCTGTTTATGTTGAGCCCTGCAGTCTCGGGGCTGGCGCTTGGATCTCTCCTCCCCACCCCGTCCTCATTTCTGTGCTTTCTGTGGATCCCGTAGCCATGACGTACTACCGAGTTCACACTGGTGCAAGGTGATGTGTGTTCTTGTTTTATTGATGTGGAGCTGTTTTTTCTGTTCCAAAGCAAGGATCATTTCCCACCTGATGCTCAGAGGGGGAGAACTGAAATATTTTACTATTAAAAACAAAACCTTGCATTCGTTGTTTGTGTTGCTCGCTCCTCCTTCTCTACTCAACTCTTACCAACCCAGCCTCTGCTGAAGAGCTATTGTGGCCCCAAGTGACTGGACTACTTGAGGCGTTTTACCAGGAAGATATTCAAGGAGGTTACATGGAAAGTAACATGGCATTCTTGTTTCTGCATAACAATAGACTTACTTTCGGTTGTTCGTCTAAGCAGGTGGAATATCCTGCCAGAGGGTCTTTGAAACCCTTCTTTGTCCATTGTGGGAAAAAAAAGAGAGAGAGAGAGAGAGAAAGAAAATCTGATATATTGATAAGAATGCAGGTGCCAAAGAGAACATCAGTACAGCCACAGTGAGCACAGCTTCACCAGCTGCGGCATCACCAGCCATGACCAGCTTTGGTAGAATTTTTAAAACGGAAGCCTTTGCTGCTAATCGAAAGTTAAAGGCTCAGTGCTGAAAGACTGAAGTCTGATAAAGTCTGATAGATGCTAAGAGAGACCACAGCTCTTAAGAAGAAGATAGTTTTGACCAGTGTTTCTCAAGTTTTAATCTTATCACAATCATTTGGATGGCCCCTGGTAAATCTGAGTGCTCGGATCCACCCTCAGAGTTTCTGATTCTGTCCATCTGGGGTGGGACCAGAGATCTGCATTTGTAACCAGCTCCCAGATCATGCTGATGCTGCCGTTCTTGAGATCACACCTACATCATACGGTCATTGTATTAAATGAGCTCATATTTTTCAAATGCTCAGATCAATGCTGAACACTCAGAAAAGGTAATAAAAATTTTTAAATGCCTGATTATCAGAACCTTTTTAATTATTGTTATGTATAATGTCTGAATTCTGCTACTAATGGTGGACCAAATCAGGTAAACGCTAGATAGAATTTTATTTTAGCAAAGCTGACTATGGTCTGATTATGCTACATGGTACACTGCCCTGCTATGCTTTTGCCTACCAATCAGAGAATGCCTTGCTATATTTTAATACGTGAGTTCTTTGCTCCTGGAGGGCGTGGGTCTTGACTTCTTATTCTGTTTCTCTAACTGGAGCTAATCCCTAGTTGGTCCTCAATTTATTGGTTTATCTATATCTATATTATTGCCCCTCTAACATAGATAAGAGGGGCAGGAATTATGGGAGACACAAAGAAGATATATCTTCTGATCCCTGGGAGACATATTCACAATGCATATAGCTTACGGAGAACAAATATCTAGAACACACAAAGAAATCTTACAACTCAATAATAAAAACACAAACAATACAATTTCAAAATGGACAAAAGTTTTGAATTGAAACTCTACAAAAGAAATCTGAATGGCCAATAATCACATGGGATGACACTCAGTTATCATTAGCCATTTGGGAAATGCAAATTAAAGTCATGATGATAAACCATTTCTCCCACTAGAATGGCTGGAATTAAAACCGTGGACAATACCAAGAAAGTGGAGCAACTGGGTCTATCACACTTCTCTGCTGGGAATGTAAAATGCTACAATGACTTCGGGAAAAGGTTTGGCCATTTCTTACAAAATGAAACATTTCCTTACCATACAAACCAGAAATTCCATTCCTAGGTTGTCACCCAAGTGAAATGAGAACTTCTGCTTTATTCATAAGAGCCCCAAACTTGAAATACCCCAAATGCCCATCAAACAAATTGTGGCATATCTCACAAACACAGAAATGAAAAATTTCAAAAACATTATGCTAAACAAAAGAAACCAAACACAAGGTAATACATACTGTACTATTCCATTTATATGAAATTCTTAAAAAATAAATCTAAAATATTGCAATTAAAAGTAGATTAGTGGTACTTGGCACTGGAGGTGGGAAAATGATGGAAATGTTCTCTATGTTGATTGTGTTGATACTTTTACCTTTGTTCAAAACTCATAAAACTGTACTCTCAAAATGGGTGGATTTTATTGTATGTAAATTATACCTAAATAAAGCTGGAAATAAAACAAAACAAAAAATTAAGATTTAAAATACTTTTGTCGGGGCTTCCCTGGTGGCGCAGTGGTTGAGAGTCCGCCTGCTGATGCAGAGGACACGGGTTCGTGCCCCGGTCCGGGAGGATCCCACGTGCCGCGGAGCGGCTGGGCCCGAGAGCCATGGCCGCTGA
Organism: Kogia breviceps; assembly: GCF_026419965.1. NCBI lineage: Eukaryota > Metazoa > Chordata > Mammalia > Artiodactyla > Physeteridae > Kogia > Kogia breviceps. The sequence goes on along the minus strand of NC_081322.1, from coordinate 81,168,205 downwards.
GCCTGCGCGTCCGGAGCCTGTGTTCCGCAACGGGAGAGGCCACAACAGTGAGAGGCCTGCATACCGCAAAAAAAAAAAAAAAAAAAAAAAAAAAAAAACTTTTGTCCTTTAAACTTCAGTGTCTAGGGTGAATCTTCAGCCTCCTCATTTGAGTGCCTGCTCTGGGAGCCGTCTCAGAGGTTCGGCCAACTGAATTTCTCTGGCTGTACCATAACCCTGCAGGGATCCTAGTCCATATAGACCTTTCCATTCTCCGTGTCCTCTCTGCTTTTATCTGGAGTATGGCCAGAGAATCTTTATCTTGGTCTTATGATTATGTTTTAAAAATGGGGAATAATTTTCAAGACCTTGTTATTGAGCAATGATGGGGAGATGTTAAAAAAAAGAAGATATATCTTCACAAAAGAGTATCTTATCTATCTGTATCCATCATCTATCTATCTATCTATCTATCTATCTATCTATCTATCTATCTATCTATCTATCCATCCACCTATTATCTATCTCTTTCTCCCAGACCGTGGACTACGTTTTCATTCTCTTAGTGACATCTTTTGAAGAGCAGAAGTTTTCATTTTGATCAAGTGTAGTTGTTGTCTTTTCCTTTAATGTTTAATTTCTTTTGTGCCATAAGAAATCTTTGCCTATGCCAAGATTGTAAAGATTTTTCTCCTGTGTATTGTTCTAGAAGTTTTATGCTTTTGGCTTCCATGTTGAGTCTTTAATACATTTCAAATAGATTTTTGTGAATGGTGTGAGACAGGGCTTGAGGTTCTTTTGTTTCCATACCAATGCCCAGTTGTTCAGTGCCATTTGTTGAAAAATCTATACTTTCTTTACTGAAATGCATCCATGCCTTTGTCAAGAATTAATTGAACATACGAGTTTAGATCTACTTCTGGAATTTATTCTGTTTCATTATTCTATGTCTATCCTTACACTGAAGACACAACATCTTGGTTCCCATGTATTTAGAAGTTTTGAATTCAGGTAGTTAAAGCCCTCTTATTTTATTCTTTTCCAAAATTGTTTTGGCTCTATTCTATGTTCTTTGCATATCCACATACATTTTTAGAGTAGCTTGTTAATTTTTGTAAAAGAACCTAAGCGGATTTTAATCAAGATTGTCTTGAAGCTGAGATCAATTTGGGGAGAATGCTTATCTTAATACTGTGTATTCCAATTCATGAAGATGATATATTGTTCCATTTATTTATATCCTATATCTCTCACAGCAATGTTTTATAGTTTTCAGTGCATAGGTCTTTCACAAATTTGGTTAAATTTATTCTTGAGTACATTTTTTTTTTTTTTTTTTTTTTTTTTTTTGTGGTACGCGGGCCTCTCACTGTTGTGGTCTCTCCCGTTGCGGAGCACAGGCTCTGGACGCACAGGCTCAAAGACCATGGCTCACGGGCCCAGCCACTCCGTGGGATCTTCCTGGACCGGAGCACGAACCCGTGTCCCCTGCATTGGCAGGTGGACTCTCAACCACTGAGCCACCAGGGAAGCCCTCTTTAGTACATTTTTTTTTTTTTGGTTTTGTTTTTGACGCCACCATGAATTTTATTGTTTTTTAAGTTTTCAATTCTAATTGTTTACTGCTGGTATATCACATTGCTAGTATACATTGGATTTTGTATATTGACCTTATTATAGTCACTTAATTTTTGTAGCTCTTTTTATAGATTCCTTAGAATTTTCTATGCAGACAATTGCTTTATTTTTTTACTTTCAAATTTTATGCCTTTTATTTCTATTGCTAGCCTTCTTGCACCATATAAGAACTTCAGCACAACATTACATCATAGTGAGAGCAAATATCCTTGTCTTTTCTCTTCAAGGGAAAGCATGTATTTTTCACCATTAAGTATGCTATTACTGTAGGTTCTCCACAGAGTCCTTATATCTGGATGAGGAAATTTTCTTCTATGTCTCATTTGCTGAGAATTTTATGAATGCCTGTTGAATTTTCTAAAATACAACTTCTGCCTCTATTGAAATACTTAAGTGACTTTTCTCTTTCTTCTGTTAATGTGGTACATTACATTGATGGATTCTCAAATGTCGGGCCAACCTTGCATTCTTGGATAAATTGTACCTACTTATGGTGTAATATTCTTTTTGTACATTGCTGAATTCTATTTGCTAATATTTTGTTTGTGATTTTTGCATGTATGTTCATTAGGAATTTTTATAGTTTTCTTTTCTTGGAATGTCTGTTAGTTTGGTTTCAGCATAATGCTGGGTTCATGAAAAGGGTTGGGAAATGTTTGATTTTCCTGTATTTTCTGAGAGTGTTTTTGCTTATTTAAAGATTGGTATTATTCATTTCTTAAATGTTTCATAGAATTTAGCATTAAAACCAACTGGGCCTGAAGTTTTCTTTGAGAAAATGTTTTGATTGTGAACTTAATTTCTTTAATAGATCTAGGGCTACTTAAATTTTATATTTCTTCTACAGTCAATTTTCTTACATTGTGTTTTTTAGAAAATCATTAATTGCATTTAAGTTATCAAATTTATTGGCATAGTGGCTGGTGTTCATGATATTTACTTTTTAACCTTCTAATGTCTGCAAGAATTTTAGTGCTATCTCTTCTTTAATTCCTGATTTTGATAATTTATGTTTCTCTCCTTTTTTTTTTTTAAGTATAGCAAGAGATTTGTCAATTTTATCAGTATTTTCAAAGAACCAACTTTGTCTCTATTTTTTTTTCTACTTAATTTATTTTTACTCCAATCTTTGCTTCTGCTTTTTCTGGGTTTAATTTACTTTTTCTGAGTTCTGAAGATAGAAACTTAGATTACTGATTTTACATATACTAGCCAATTTATGCCACACGTACCACTACTGCTTCCATTTTACAGATAGAGAAACAGGCTCAGAGAGATTGTAACTCCTCTAGGGTTAGAGAGCTGCAGTGGGTGGAACCTGAATTCAGACCCAGGAAGCAAGTCTCCTCAGCTTCCCTGTAGGGCCTTGAAAGCCGAGGACAGGAGAGAAGCATTGCACCTTGACTGAACTAGAAGGTCAGAGCTCAAGGACTTCTACGTGGTTCCTTCAGTCATTTTCTGCATGCCTCTCAGTGTGTTCTTTTCTCCAGCTAATTTCTTCCTTTAGCCGTATGATACAGGATGCTGGGACAGCACCAGCACATGCTTAGGGCATTCAGATCCCAGTGGGTGGCTTACGCACTCTTGTCAAGTGAGTGTATGTTTTTAATGCAGCCTCATCAATTATTACCGCCCCCCCCGACTTTCTGCTCCACCACCACACCTCCCATTTGTCTTCCTCCCTCCTCCAGCCCAGATAGTTGGGGGGCCTACAGGTGGGGGTCTCACTGTGACCAGCTAGCAATTCTCTAACATCCAGGGTGCCGCAGGGACAGGAGCGCAGGAAGTTTTCAAGGTCTGTGCTCCAGGCTGTATGATGCATTGACTACTCCCTGAAGAGCCCTCTGCTTATAATTGCAGAGTTTTTGGCATGTGCTCCCTGACAAAAGAACAGATGTTTCCTTCAAGAACAAAAGAACAGGGCATAACTGTTGGCCTAACGGTTTGCCACGAATGGTATTGAATGGGGAAGCAACAAGTCCTAATGAGAATGTCCCTACAGGATCAGGAAGCCAGTGCCAGGAATTAGAGTGAAATGAAAGGACTCAATGCTGCTTTTACATTTTAATAGGCAGTGTGCTGGATGGTTTTAACCTCTTCAGATAAGTGGCAACAGAATAGTCTTTCTAGCTGTGTTCAGGAATTGTGTAGCTGTACACTAATGATGGCTTCATGAGTTACCTTGCAAGATCCTAAGTCTGTGCGTTCATTTCAGAGACGCAGTTAGATGGTTATTACAGGCTCTGTTAAACCTGCAACATCAGCATGCAGTGCGTATATGGGGGAGGCATTCCCTAAATAACAGCTCTCAGTCAAACTAAAAACACCGGTGCAAGTTTTTCTCTTCTTTGCTGGCTAGAACTTCAAAGCACACAGAGCCCACACACAAAAATGAAAAACAAAGGGCCTAGCCTCAGAACCTCCCCCCTCCCCAATTCAGCAAGCCTCTTGAATTAGAAACCTCCGCCCACTGCATCACGTGTCACATGGGCTTTGGTCGCATTCCTGAAGTAGTTCCTCCGATTTTTAGTCTCTGAAGACGATCTCCTTTGAAGAAGTTGTCCTTGGCTTTAGCCCAAAGGAAAGACAGTTTATTTCTCCCAACCCCCTCTTCCAACTGTTTTTTTAATTAGCAGAAATGTGCAAAATACTCTTTTCATTCTTTTAACTTCTTTTACCATAAATCACTTATCACCCAAAGAGACCAATGTTCCCATTTTGTTAGGTCATGGTTAGATAAGAACTTTCATAACATCTCCTATTAAAATCTGCACTGTGTCAACATGGGCTTTACAAATCTCTCCTCCAATCTGCTTTGGACTTGGGCTAGAGGGATAATACATTCCAGTGTGGCAGCTGGGCAGTCCTCGTTTGTGCTTTGTGGTCCTGGCTTATCCCTCTTGTCCTGACCTTCTGTTTCCTGATTTGGACAACTCATCATATGATGGCAGTCTCTTTGGCAATTATTTTTGAAAATGTTTATCATTATTCTAGTAATTTATATCAAAATTTCTGGTGCTGCCCTTATGCTGGTGATGTGGGACCATACACTTGGAGTGACTTAAAGTTTTCGTAAAGTGAATCTCTTAATCACTTATGCATTTGAGTTCATATTGTTTTTCTTTAAATGCGGTTGATGTAATATAATTATGAAAATGTTTTTTGGAAATTTTAAGGTTTTAAATTCGGTAAGGTACATATAACAGTTGCAAGTACTCTCATACTTGGGTTCTAAATATGAGTTACATTTTGGGGTTGAATACCAGCTGAGGAATATATAAAAAACACGAGTCTATGATTTTGTTTCTTATAATGGATAATGATAATCTGCTAACTGGTCACAAATGCACTTTCTCTATGACCCCTCACAAGATTCTTGTAAAGATAAATGGGCACCTATCTGGGATAGCACTTTGAAAGTAAAGCATATTATACATGTTACTCTAGCGGTACTTAGTATAATCCACTATGATTCTCCGGAAGCCGTATCACAAGTAGAATTCTCAGCCTCTGTGGGACAGCACTCAGGGTGAATTAAAAGTTTTGGTCAGAAGGACCCAGTGGCTAAATGACTATTTTTCACATTCCGGACTGTGAGTGACATTCCACAAGTGTCTCTTCTTCTCTGTTTTATTTTCATGACTTGATACCAAAATTTAATAAAAACAAATGTACATCTATTACAATTCAAAACTGAACTACCTGGGTGGCTTGGGGTGGGAGGAAAAGATAGATAAGAGGGAGAGGGAAACTTCCATTTCTATGGCAATAAAAAGTAGTTCTGCAAAGCTGAAAACCATGGAAATTGAACTAATGAAAATGGTATGCTACAACTGACTGCATTCCTGCATTTGGAGGCAAACTAGAACTTTGTGATGGCACTTGGTGGTCTCCCTTCTTTTTAGGTTATTGGATGCCACAGCTTCATGGAAATACACACTGCTGTGTTGTTTCTGTTCAATTATGTTTACATTTTAATTAATAACAATGATGCCCACCTGTCCCTATTTAAGCCCAAAGTGAACTCTGGGTTGAAAATCCCCTTGACCAGATGAAAAGGAAAAGTATAAAAACCGTAGAAGGTTAGGACTGCTGTCCTGATGGCAGACGGCAAGTGATTTGGAGGGCATGTTTCCAGTACCAGTGACAAGTTGAACTCCAGTTAAGCTGCCCCTTTTACCTATGGCTTCTTGTGAGTAAAGGCTCATGGTATCAAAGCAGCTACCCGGTCAAGGATCCTAGTCTATGACAGTGGATTTCAGTGTCCGTGGTAGGGTGTCGATGTGCCCTGGGTTGCCTGGGACAGTCTGGGTTCGTGCCTAGGGCCCACTGTGATTATTCCTAGCACCCCCTCTGGATCTGGGTGATAAATTATTTGGTCACACCACCTATGCTGGGTGCCAGCACACAACCTGGGCATTAAGGATCCCTGTACCCTCACCAGCCAGGTGACATCAACCAGTTACCAACGTACAACATCAGGGTGGACCCAAGCACTTAGATGACAGTCGTTTCATCAGTCTGTGCTCTGCCTTTTCATACATATTCCCAAACTAATTGTCTCGCTAAATTCGCTAAGTGCATTTTCTGGCTGCAACATTTCTATTTGGGAAAGATGCCAGAATTGTCAGCCAGTAAAGACTTCAGCCCTTTCTTGGCCAATTTGCCAAAAAAACATCAGAGGGAGTTATTGATCTTTTCCCTTGTACTCATTCAGCTAATTTTTCCCCTGGTTTCCTTTCTTTTCTTCTTCTTAAGCTGACATCCAATAAAAGCTATTTCTTTCAGGTGCCAGCTACGTGTCAGCACCAACACCATTCACAATATGAGCCGCCGTTTCTCCCTTTGCTCCACAAAACCCCTTTTCTTGTTTCTATTGACAACACAGGTATCTGTCAAGCTTGCTTCCCTCCTGGATTTATTCCTTGGGTGACTATGAGCCTTGATTGGTAGGTACATGGGACTCGGATTACACTAAGATTATAATCTACTAGGATTCCATTTGGATACTATTGCAAGTTGCAATAGTTGCACTTTTTTAAAAAATTACACAGTATATAAGTTTTCAGGGCAATCTTATTTTATACTTAATTTGTAAAAGAAAGCCTAGAAGATTAGTCAGGGACATTTAAATAGCTAATTAGCTTCTCAACAGGAGTAAGTTTGGGATTTGGCCTTCAGAAATAGGAGCAATTCTTTCAAAATCTCTGACACTGGCTTGTGCTACACTCCCCGTTGTGAGAGCTATTCACCTCCGGCCTTTTCTTAGCTGGAGGCCCAGTCTCATGTTATCCTATTAGGTAAGATAAAAGAAAGAGGCCTTGGGAATTGCAGCAGAATTACCAGAGAGATGAGCCAAGTGGTTACGGGGATAATAAATATTTAAGATATCTGGGAAGCTGTGAAGAACAGGATAGTGACAACAGTCAGCAGATGCTGGTGAGCGCCGTGCAAACAGAGGGATGGGCTTGACAAAACTGCCACCTTTTGCTGAATTACCCCGGAGACAGCTCACCCCTCCTCTTGAGGGATGCTGCTAGAGCTGCCCTGAGGTTCTCGAATGCAGGGTCACACGGAGAGCTCCACAGTGAGTACAAAACTATGGAGAGAGGGTGACACAGATTTCTGAGGACTTCTCACTCGACTGTGGATCTGCATGAGAACTAAGACCAACGTCACATTTCCTCCATTGGCAGTGGAGGATGCTGCTTGTCTAAGCGCCCGGCTTATCAGACAGCCTCGTCCAAACTCCTCATTCCCTTTGATCCTTCCTGAGGCCGCTTCATAGAATTTCAATGCCACGTGAGCTCCAACCAGCAATCTTTTCTTTTTATTCCCTTTCTTCCTTCTTCCTGCCCATTTCTTTTTCTGGTGGTCCTAGGAGCAGGGCTCCTGAGGTTACAAAAGTCAATTTGGGTTAGAATTACTTGGAGCTGGCAAAGAAGTGTTGATATGGTGATATATAAGTAATTTACAAATTGATATATGCATTCTAAAAATATGCCTGTGAAATTTTTGTAATTCTAAAATGGGAAGGGAACCAAAATGTTTAGTCAGACATGATAATTATAGCTAACATTTATTGAATGCTTATAATGGGCCAGCTACTGTTCTAATTGCTTTACATTTATTAGCTAATGTAGTTCTCACAATAGCCCAATGAGACCATTATTATCACTATTTTACAAAGCAAGAAACAAGCACTGAGAGGGTGGAATGTGTGGAAGGTCATCAGCTGGTGGATGATTTGGCTCTTGGGACCCAAGTCTTTTCACTCCCTAGTCAGCGCTCTTAAGGGTGGGACCCGCTGCTAGCACAGTTCCAAAATGCCCCTTAACTTTCAAAGAGTTTTGCAAGGACACTTCTCATTATTTAAATTTCTTGCCTCAGAAGTGTTAATAATCAGGAAGTAATATTGTAGAATAGATTATGCCTGGATATTATTTGTCTTGCTTAGTTTCCTAGCTCTACTGTAATAAAATACCACAAACTCGGTGGTTTAAAACAACAGAAATTGACTCTTTCACAGACCTTGGAGTCTAGAAGACTAAAGTCAAGGTGTGGGCAGGGCTCTGCTCCCTCTGAAGACTAGGGAAGAATCCATCCTTGCCTGTTCCAGGTTCTGGTGGCTGCCAGCAACCCTTGGTGTTCCTTGGCTTCCAGATGCATCCCTGCATGTCTGCCTCCATCGTCACGTGGTGTCCTCCCTGTGTGTGTGTCCAAATTTTCCTCTTCTTTTTAAATTTTATTTTATTTTATTTATTTTTTATTTTTTTATTTTTGCTGTACGCGGGCCTCTCGCTGTCGTGGCCTCTCCCGTTGCTGAGCACAGGCTCCGGACGCGCAGGCTCAGCGGCCATGGCTCGCGGGCCCAGCCGCTCCGCGGCATGTGGGATCTTCCTGGACCGGGGCACGAACCCGTGTCCCCTGCATCGGCAGGAGGACTCTCAGCCACTGTACCACCAGGGAAGCCCAAATTTTACTCTTCTTATAAGGACACCAGTCATTGGATTAAGGTCCACCCTCATCTAATATGACCTCATCTTAACTTGGTTACATCTGCAAAGACACTATTTCCAAATAATCACATTCACAGGGACGGGGGATTAGGGCTTGATCATATCTTTTAGGGGGGATACAATTCAACTCATATCAATATTTTTTTAAAATTTAGTTTATTGAAGTATAGTTGATTTATACAATATTGTGTTAATTTCTGCTGTCCAGCAGAGAGATTCAGTTATACATTTATATGTACATTCTTTTTCATATTATTTTCCATTATGGTTTATCACAGGATATTGAATATAGGTACTGGTGCTATACAGTAGGACCTTGTTGTTTATCTATTCTATATATGGTAGTTTGCATCTACTAATTTCAAACTCCCAATTCATCCCTCCCCCACCTCCCTCCGCTTGCAACCACAAGTCTGTTCTCTATGCCTGTGAGCCTGTTTCTGTTTCATAAATAAGTTCATTTGTGTCATATTTTAGATTCCACATATAAGTGATATTATATGGTATTTGTCTTTCTCTTTCTGACTTACTTCACTTAGTATGATAATCTCTAGGTCCATCCATGTTGCTACAAATTGCATTATTTCATTCTTTTTTATGGCTGAGTAATATTCCATTGTGTGTGTGTGTGTGTGTGTGTGTGTGTGTGTGTGTGCATGTGTGTGACACAAACATGTATATAGCACATCTTCTTTTTCCATTCGTCTGTCAATAGACATTTAGGTTGTTTTCATGTCTTGGCTACTGTAAATAGTGGTGCAATGAACACTGGAGTGAACAACTCATAGCAATATTCATATCTGCTTAGCCTGTATTATGTCCTAGGTTCTAATTGAGAATAAATCTAGAAATATATTTTCCCCGTGCAATTTCTTTCTTTTTTTCTCTAACACATGTGCCTGATTCTTTTATTTCCTCCTTCAAACAACATCTACTCTACCAGCAGATGCTTCTCTCATAATAAGAAGCAGATAATACCCCAATTGAAGGACCTGGGATCAGGGCAGAGCAGTTTTCATGACAGACTTTTTATAGTACTTATATATTTTCTCTTCTAACCTGCTTTTCCATTTCTCATCCATAGTAGTTATAACAGTAGCTTGGAAGTAATCTTACAGTTCTTGTTGTACTGCAAGGACTTCTCCATACTATTATAAAAACTTTGGTTATTATTTAATCTACCTCATAAAATTTCAACAACTAAAAGATACATAATTTAACTGTTTTCATATTTAAGACTTAGATTGTTTCCATTTTTTAATTTTGCTTTAGTACTGCAATGAATATGTGTGCATATATCTTTTTTCTTGCTTTGGATTTTTTTTGGAAGAGAAATTTCTAAAAGACTATAATTTTTGATTATATCTTGATGGCTTATTGTGTGGTATAGACTGCTATCAGAAATTGTAGCAGGATCCCTCCAATGTTATCATCAAGCTTATCATTTAAAATTTTATTTTAAATGGCCTTTAGTTATTTTAATTTAAACTGCAAGACAGGACAGCTTATCTTTCTTTCACAGTTGTTAAAAACCCATGAGAAGGAAGTTAGATTGAATTAGTTGCATAACCCAATATTTAAAGTTTCCTGAGTTGATACGGCTGTAATAATTTAAGTTTTGTTCATAATGCCCACATTTTCAAATTTCATAGCTAAAATTAGGTAAAAATTTAAAAATACATATGCTTGTTTTATTAAGATAATTATGAGTTTGTTAGAGAAAAGACCTAGGATGTATAACTTCTTATTTTAATTAAATACCATTATTTTAATGTCTACTATGCTTGGTGGTGTTTTGTCCTATATACTCACTATAAACTTATTGAATAGAAGATAATTCACCCCTTAATGAATTCATTAGTATCTGCTTTATTTAAGCTTTAGTAAATACAATTACCAGCTTATCACTCACTTTTCTAAAATGACTGCTGCTAAATTAATTTGCAAATTTGTCAAATTGCACTATGATTTTAAAATGTATAGTAATCCATATTGATTAGGAATTTCCCTTTATATGGGATTTCTGATATGTGTATATTTAAGATTGCATGTATGAGTAAAGGAGACGTTATATTTCTAAAATATATATATATCCTCAGTGATAAATGTTTTAAATCATGTCTACTTTATATCAGTTATTTATTGTAATTGAATCCAAGAGTGTTCTGCTGAGGGCTGGCTGGCAAAAGAGGATCTTATTTAACCAATACCATTACACTTTATTTCAAATTAATTATGTTTTTCCAATTCTCCTGTTTTACTGCAAGCATGGTGTTGGCCCCAAACTCAGAGTCAGCCTGGATACTCAATCCTACACTTATTCAATGCCAGCTTCCTTGTTGGCATCCACCATAGATTCAGAGTTGCCTTCGATTAAGGAGTCCTGGTCACAGGCAAATAAGGCAATGACCTCAATCTCCATGTATGGAATTCAGGATATAGTAGGTCTTGATTCTGTTCCTCTTCTGACCCCAGAACCACACCACAGAACCAAACAATCACGCTCCCTTCTTTATAGCTAATTATATATATATTGTGTGCATATATGTGTGTGTGTATGTATGTATATATTTACATTTCCATCTTATCTCTCTTGTGTTCTAGGCTTGTATTGCAATTCTTAAGTGGGTGGATAGCCAAATGTTTGTAATAGAAAAGGAAAAAGAATGCTATTAAAACCAACTTTAACTCAAAAAGGGAGAAGCATAACTTATTCTCAGACCAGATATCCTTTTATTTAAATGAAGTATCTTGGTTGAACATTTGCTACAACATTTGAATGCTCAGGAGATTGGACTGGAAAGAAACAGTGAACCCAAGAGATAGCAGAAGTCCTCTTCATGAGAAATGAACTTGCCTTTGTGTAGGGGGTGAGACATAAAAGGGGGGATGGGGAGGAGAAAGGGTGAGAATGAGAGAGGCCTTCTGGACATCTGAGGAGCTATTTAGCCAGTGAGAAATTTCTATTACTGTTGATGACCAGGAGAAATTAAAAAGACAAGGAATGTCTAACATTTAATTTTAACTTGTTACTTCAGCGTGTTACTATTTCCATCTCTCTAAGTCTTTGGGGAATCCAGAGAAAGAGCCGGTGTTCCCCCTCTGGGCCGACATGAGGACAGTGAATGGAGAACAGGCGGGAAAGGTATTCTACTTCTTGAGAAATAATAACCTTGGTTTTATGGACCGAAGTACCAATCAATCCCTCCCTTGAACTCTCTTTATTACAGAATTCTTGCATTAGCTAAGAAGGCCTCTGTTTGGGTCAACACTATTCCCAAATAGTTTTGTCTGATCCCAAATGGTTCACCTAAGAGCAGCAAGGCTCGACCTCAGCTAATGCATCATGCAAGGCAGGTCCAGGAGGCTGTAGGACCCAAAGCATTGCAGCAACTGACATTCGGGTCCTCACTGATTGCAGTCTTGTCACAAAAGTTTGTGGAATCTTCCAGGGTCTGTGATTCCAGCATCTGCTTGCTTATACTTGGGCTGCTCCTGGCCACTTTAAGCCTGCTGGTCACCAAGACACTGGCTTGGACAGACTGGTCCTCTGACTCTGTTCTCTCACTTCTCTGATATTTCTTCTTCGTGCTTTGTCTGGTTTAAACTCTGTACTTTTGACCTACCCCCATATTTGTCTATAGAATAATAGTTGCCCACTTGTGTTCCCTGGATAAATATTTTGCCTTTGCCCACAGCTGAAGGATACCCCCTAAATTTTCAGTCTTAGCTTTCCATAGAAGGATTATCAGAGGCTTAGAGGCCTAATTATTACACAAAGTAGGACTTGTACCAGACAAGCTGGACTCCCCTAGACACAGCCCTCCTGACTAAGCTAGAACTTAGAGTTGGTACAACTGGCTTCATCGCCTCACTGTCCTCTAGTGCCTTGCATATAAAATACACTCAATGTACATTTCTGAATAAATAGATGAATGTTTTATTCTGATGGGAAAACAAAGGGAAGAAGAGAAATGGCAGAGGCATTCTAGTTGAAAAGGAATGCTATTAAGGCTAAATGTATTCATTTGTCTTTTTACCTAATAGGCAATAAAAGATTGCCACGTTCGAAGAGAAACTCAAGGCTGGAGGGATGCCAAAGGTACTTTTGTACAAAGTTTCCTGATGTCCGTAAGCTTGTCATAGTTCCCTCTGGAGCATCTTTCTTAAAGTTCAAAGGCATCAATTATAGATTCAGGAGGAAAAATACAAAAAGAGAAACAAAAACATAAGCAGGGTTATATTCAGCAGAAATTAAGTATGTATAGAAATTCATTAGTGAGGTACCTGACTCTACTATAGGTTTTTTGGGGTTTTTTTTTTGTGGTACGCAGGCCTCTCACTGTTGTGGCCTCTCCCGTTGTGGAGCACAGGCTCCGGACGCTCAGGCTCAGCGGCCGTGGCTCACGGGCCCAGCCGCTCCGCGGCACGTGGGATCCCCCGGACTGAGGCACGAACCCGTGTTCCCTGCATCGGCAGGCGGACTCTCAACCACTGCGCCACCAGGGAAGCCCGGTTTGTATTTTTATAAATCGCACTCTAAATTATCCATTAGGCATTTGGGAGAGAGACCTGAGATCTGGAAACAAGCAAGCAAAGAACCATGATTTGGGCTTTGGCCCATTCTCTCTAAGTTATATGATCTTAAGCAATCACCAGACCCTTGAAGTTTCAGTTGCCTCATCTGGATGTTGCAAATAATAATTGTTGCCCTACTTGCTTCCAGAAATTCTTTTAATGATCAAGATGATGAAAATAGTATCTAGTTATTAATAATTATACTCCTGGGCTTCCCTGGTGGCGCAGTGGTTGGGAGTCTGCCTGCTGGGGATACGGGTTCGTGCCCCGGTCTGGGAGGATCCCACGTGCCGCAGAGCGGCTGGGCCCGTGAACCATGGCTGCTGAGCCTGCGCATCCGGAGCCTGTGCTCCGCAACGGGAGAGGCCATGACAGTCAGAGGCCCGTGTACCACTAAATAAATAAATAAATAAATAAATAAATAAATAAATAAATAAATAAATAAATAAATAAATAAATAAAAATAATAATTATTATACTCTTTTAATAGAGTTGTTTTTGGTTAAAATTTGAGTGAAGTGTGGTCCCTCCCCAAAGCTGGGTTAAGGATCTGAATTTCTACTGGGAAGAGAAGTTGAAGGATAAGAATGTTAGGTCTTGGGCAGAAAATAGGGTTTAAAGAACCCTGGTCAGTCACATATCTATGAAAATCTTTGTTGTTTCTACTTGAATAAAACAGCACACTACAAAAGAGAACCTAAATGCCATTTTACACATACAGTAGATGGATGGCTCTGTGTCCTAACCTTTCTAAACTTCAGTGTCCTCATACATAAAGTGACAAAAATACCAATTCATACATTTCCTTTTCACCATCTCTTGTCTGCTAGACACTTTCCAGGATTTTTCAAGGAGATCACTGTAATTTGCTTTGCTTTTTTTTTTTTTTTTTTCCAAAATGTATATAATTAAGATATGTTTGCTTTTTTCTATCCGGTCCTTTTACAAGAGACTCAACACCTATCTGACATTCTTGGGATGTTTTCCTAGTCCTGCCCCCCGGGTCCTTCCAAACTCTAAAATTCTCCCAAGATACAGCTTGAGCTGGAAAAAGCTTTAGTTCTGTACCCATTTTAATCTTTCTTTCTCATAGCTATCACGAGAGTGTGGTTCTAAGCATGAGTTTACTTTTCCTCATCTGTATTTACCTTCCCCAAGATTTAAGAGCAAAGTTTCTCTTTGCTTTCTGCTACCCTCACCCTCCCACTCCCGCCTGAGCCACTCCACAAGTGAAGGCTGAAATGCAATCTTTTTCAGTTGGAGTAGAGATGTTGAAGATGCCTCGAAGCCATGTTGAAATTTTTATACTAGGACTTTGTGTAAGAGAAACTCACATTTTTGAAGGTTTGTTATATTTGGCTTAACTGCAGTTGTTTACTCTCATGGGGTTAGGAAGCTGAGTCCAGGCGAGGGTCTAGGGCCTCGTGTGCAAGTGGCAAGTCTCATCGTCAGGAGGAAGTCATAGCCTCTGAGGACTGCCAGCTACACCAAACTCAGCACAGCAGGGGAAGAAGAATCCACCTCCTCTTCTCTCCCCAGCCCTCCACATGGCTGTTCTTCATCTCTCTTCTAAACCTATGTGAAAGGAAATCAGATCCATTTTCTTAAAGGAATTGTCTCACTTCGGAGTTCACTTTAAACCTCTGTGTAATCTTTCAAACTATTTTCACCATGACAATTTGATATGGACTTGACAAAATTAGTGACAAAGATTATTTCACACGTTTGGTTCCAAGGTAGTAGTCAATGTTCAGTGTCAAGACAGTTTCCACCCAAATTTTGAAGGCTAAGAGAAAACATTCACTCAGGTGGAATGTCTCTGCAGCTTTGTGATTGTTTTTAGATTACTTAGCTACTCTCAAAGTTCACACCTGAAGGAAAGGTGAGGGCAACTAGGGCTTCTTATTTCAGGTTTACTGAATGATGAACATGAATCAGATGATCGGATTTCTAGATTTATAGCATAAACGCACAACCACTCATGCTCATATGAATGATTACAACAAACCTATTTCTTTTCAAAGTGACCAAATTTTAAGTTAAAAAAAGAAATCAACATCTAACAAATAATTAAATTATTAAATCAGAGTTGATGATTCACATTTTAAAATGCTTTTATTTTTTGGCTTTAGAGAAGTGCTCAAATCTGGAAGCGTTCAAACTCCCACTATGCAGTAGAAGTTAGTCATGTATAATACAATGATCTAATATTAGACAGCAATGGATCTTATATAAGAACTGAAACAAAGTTAGGGTTGAAACAATTTCATGTGAATGTGAGGGGGTTGGAAATATTTTTAAAAGAATGTTTCTCATTGCTGCACGGATAGCGAGAGTAACTGCCAAAATGTGGGCAAAACGAGAGAATTATGCAATGGGAGGAAAGAAATCAAAACATGTAGCATAATTTTGACTCTATTGTTATCAGGCTTTTTTTTGAATTAATAATAAAATTGAGCAGGTGGAGTGAGTCAGTTAATGACTCAGGAAGGCCCATAGGAAACTTCAAACTGTTAAGCAAAACATTCTTCCTTACCATGAATTTCAGTTTCTTTAAATGATCTTTCAACAGAAAACTTAATCTGTAAGGAGATCTGTCCACTGGGGTTAGCAGCGAGCCCCCTGACCCCATCTGAATCCAAGCCTTTATGAAAATGATAGATTGTTAGGACAGATCGTTCACATAATGTTTTTCAAATTTAGGAAAACAAATGTTTTTATGGCGCAGCCTAGCAGTTCCCTGGGAGAAGGAGGTGTGGGGATGTAACCTATAGGAAATGGTCTCTATTTTGTGTCTTTAATTTTGTTTTTCATTAAAAAAAAATGTTTTTAGGGCTTCCCTGGTGGCGCAGTGGTTGAGAGTCCACCTGCCAATGCAGGGGACGCGGGTTCGTGCCCCGGTCCGGGAGGATCCCATATTCCGCGGAGCGGCTGGGCCCGTGAGCCATGGCCGCTGAGCCTGCGAGTCCGGAGCCTGTGCTCCACAACAGGAGATGCCACAGCAGTGAGAGGCCCGTGTACAGCAAAAAAAAAAAAAAAAAAAAAAAAAAAAAAAAGTTTTTATTTTATTGAAGTATAGTTGATTTATAGTGTTGTGTTAATTTCTGCTCTGCTGTACAGCAAAGTGATTCCATTATACATATATATATATTCTTTTTCATATTTTTTCCATTGTGATTTATCAGAGGATACTGACTAGAGTTCCCTGTGCTGTACAGTAGGACCTTGTTTTTTATCTATTTTGTGTCTTAAAACAAGAAGGTGATCACCCTTAGTTCAGCCCAGCAATGGTTTTCTAACTTGTCTCCTGCTGGACTCTCTCCCGTATTCCCACTACTATGCTACAGGAGTTCTCTTTCTAAACTGGGATGGTGATCACGATAACAGCCACTCAGTAGCTACTCCACGGCCACCCCAGGTCCCGGTGACAGTGAGCTCCTTCCAGCTACTTTGAGGCTCTGTCAGACCTCGTGCCCTGGGGACACACTGTTCCCCCATCAGAGACACCTTCCCTTTGTTTGTAGTTTCTCCATACTTTCAAATGTTGTCTTGAGGCCTCCTCTGATCTCCTGACTTACATGCTGTCCATTGCACCTCCCTCTCTGGGCTCACAGTGTTTTATATTTACCTCGCTGAGCACTTTATGTGGTTCTGCAACCATTCGCATGTTTCCTCTACTTCTGGACTGCGTGTTCCTGGCCACTAGGGACCAATCTTCCATCTTTGGTGAACTCAACAGTCCCTGGGCCCCTGCTAGGCTTCAGATGAGGCCATGCGGGCGGCTTGGTGTGGATTCCGCGGGCTGATGAAGGACTGTAGCATTCCTGACTGAGTCTCTTCTTCACGTTCTTGGGCCTCTGGAAGGGAGCTGCCTATCATGTCTCTCTGCCTGTGCTTGTGTGGAATCGGTGCAGTTGTGTAGGGGGCCGTATTGGGGCTCAGACTCTTTGAGGCCCTCAAATGTCTGCACTGCCGATAGCCACACAAGCCACACACACGTGGCACAGGAAGGTGCCTATGTTCTGTGCAGCAGTGGGGGCGACGTTTTCTGCCCAGGGGTCAGCCTTGGTCTGTTGGACCAGGCCAAGCGCCACGTACCTGATTCTCTTTATTGTTTTGTCTGCAAATCGACTCCTGTACAGACACTCAGGAGGGGCCATTTACCAACTGGTTTATCAAATTTTCCACCAAGACGTGTAACCAATTTCCACCTCAGCAGGGACACCCCAGTACATTTATATTTTCCTCCATCACCTAGACAACAGCTAATGTTTAGTAGGTGCTTTCCTAGAGGTTCCTGGGACTCTATGAAGAAGGCGTTCATGTTCCTGAAAACCTCCTTGTTGACACGGACCAGCTTGGCCTGGCGTTCAGCACCCCATCCTGCCATTTTTCTTTGTGCTGGTCGTAATCCGCACCCTCAGAGCTGCATTCTCAGGGTGAGCCATACTTCTGGGACCTTTAACTGAAGGTTGGGAAGTAACCTACAGAAAATAGTAGGTTAGGTTAAGTAAAATAAATAGTAAAGTAGTAAAATAAAATAGTAGGTTAAGTAAAACCCTTAAAACCAGATGCTGGAAATGGCTGCCTCGTGAAGGCCCCTCAGACCTGCTTCAGTGAACTCTCTGAGATGCTCAAAAAATAAAATATTTTATTCTAAATAAAAAGCACATACAGCATGGGGCCTTTTTTGACATTATTAAAATTTAGGTCTTCATTGACATCTCAGCTCCCTATTCTAGGAAAAGATGTTTACTTCATGTTGATATAATTGAAGGGAATCCCTAAATAGTTCTACAGGAACACAGGGATATTCTGCTTCCATACCCCAATCTCCTTTTCAGAAGCTATGCTTTTAGTCATCAAATTGTCAGAACTTCCTGGGGGACACCCACTCATAGTATGGGTGGTACACCCTACAACTAATCAGTCAGGATGGCCCTCTGTCATGACAAGGACGCATCCGGGATGGGATGGTATATTTGAGAAATGCTGGTCTGGAAAGAAGTTTGAGACTTCACATGTATTACCACCATGCATACTTTGAAGCTGGGATGGAAACGCTGGGAATAGTAAATAGATCATAGTAGTAATGATATTATTTTTATTCCCCCCAGACTTTTAAATGGAAATTTGTCAATTATTTCTCCACAATCCCTTTTCTGAAAAACCTTCATGCGAGATGTGTTTCAGAGTTCAGAATTTTTCTGATTTTAAAATTTCTGTAACGTTTCCAGTAGGGTAAGGCAGTGCCCTGGAGTTAAACACCAGTGGTGATATTTCACAATTGCAGATCAGGGATCATGCCAACGGCACGAAAGCAGAAGTTTCCACGGCAGGTTTTGGAAAACGTTCTGAACAGACAGCTGACACACACCCTTGCTCCCCGCTTCTTCATCCCTGTCTATTCTGCTGCCTAGAAGATGGACCCTGCCATCTTGGATTCTGAGGATGAGGAGTAAGGAACATGAGCTGAAGGGACCATCATTGTCAAACCAGCCCTGCCCAGCTTACCTCTGGGCTTCATTTGCATGAGGAAGAAAAGAACTTTTATCTCTTTTAAGCCACTGTTATTTATTTATTTATTTTCGGTCCCATACAACCACACCTAACCGTAAATCATTCAGATCTAATGCAGAACTAAAGTCCTAGATTTGGTGGGATTTTTAATACCTTACTGGGCAATCTGTATTTCAATTTGCATATAGAGAAAGCCACATATCAGTGCATTGCATTTAATATGCATTGTGCAGCTAATTAGATTTTATGCATGAAAATATAAAAGCACCACAATAGAATCCAGAGTAGCGTAGGTCCTTTATGGTCTTGAGGTGGGTTCTCTTTATTTTCCTCATTTATCTTTGGCATGACAGTTTTTAAAAAAATATACCTTACACCAAAGTGACTCATCATAGTGGAGGAAACCATTCCCCCATCCTAATGGTCAGTTTAACAAGTAGTTTGTTTTGCCTCAATTTTTCTAATTCTCGTAGCGTTTGTGATTTAACAGTGCCCGAAAGATAACCTGCAGCTTAGAGCAGTCAGGGCGAGGTGCCTACTTGACTACATTTACTATGGAGAATATTAAGAGTAATTCTAAAACAAATAGAAGTTTCTCCTGCTCATTCATTTAGGGCTTGATTCTTCCCACACGTGGAAATCAGAACTATTAGGTGTGTCTCAACTCTGGTTGCCCATAGAGCAAGGGTTGACCACTCTGAACAGCTCAGTCCAGGCTGGTTTGTGGGAATCCCTTTAGAGTGTTTTTGAAAGGTCAAGGTTGGCAGAGCCTGGAACAGTAGGACTCCAAACAGCTCTGAGTCAGGAGCTGCCAGTATTGGCAATTGGCTGTTCTTATCGATGGGTTTTATTGCTATTGGTATTTTTAGCAAAATATTTTCTCTCTTGAAAAGGCCCAATTTATCTTTCAGTTTTATTTTATAACTAATGCATATGCCTTATAAACATGTTCCTTTGACTAAGGGCTCATATGGTTAGTATGTGGCTCTCATGAGGTGTATATTGTCTGTGCATAATTAAGGTTTTTTCCTTATTACCATAACCCTAAGTTTACTCCTCACTTGTGCATGTCTTGGTCTGTTTTGTTGTGGCCTGAGTCTGAATGCCTCGGTGCAGATGTTTGCAAGCTATGCTCTCAGAGCCCCAGGATTCCACAGGGGTCTCTCATGTGCTGCCGAGGAGTATGAGATTGTTCCTGACCCCTCTACCTGCTTTTTTTTTTGTTGTTGTTGTTGCGGTACACGGGCGTCTCACTGTTGTGGCCTCTCCCGCTGCGGAGCACAGGTTAGGGACGCGTAGGCTCAGCGGCCATGGCTCACGGGCTTTGTTGCTCCACGGCATGTGGGATCTTCCCGGACCGGGGCACGAACCCGCGTCCCCTGCATCGGCAGGTGGACTCTCAACCACTACGCCACCAGGGAAGCCCTCCCCCACCTGCTTTTCTCATAGTAGATCACATCTTATCTGATTTGTGTACTTTATGTATCTGACTACTATGTACACTTCTGTTTGAATAAAAGAGCTCTGCTGCTGGAAGATAAAGTAAATTAAAAAGTACTGGTGGGGCTTCCCTGGTGGCGCAGTGGTTGAGAGTCCGCCTGCCGATGCAGGGGACGCGGGTTCGTGCCCCGGTCTGGGAAGATCCCACATGCCGCGGAGCAGCTGGGCCCGTGAGCCATGGTGGCTGAGCCTGCACGTCCGGAGCCTGTGCTCCGCAATGGGAGAGGCCACGGCAGTGAGAGGCCCGTGTACCACACACAAACACAAAAAACAAACAAACAAACAAAAACAAACAAAAGTACTGGTGAAGAGCAAATCCATCACCGTTACTGGAAAAATAGCCTCCAATGTATGTTCCATTAAGTGTGGACAAACGTTACCAGTATTAAAACATTTGAAGTATTGGGTTGGCCAAAACGTTCATTCGGTTAACGAATACATTGTTCAATAAAGTTCTTGGTGATAACGAAATGTGTGTCTTTTATTTTCACTTAAAACTGAATGAACTTTTTGGCCAACCTAATATACCAGAGTAATTTAATCAGTTTTGATATGTCATGGGTCAAAGCAAAGAAAATGGGTTATTGCTTCTGTTCTTAGCAGCAAAGCTGTTTTCCAATACTTTACTTGTGAGTTTGGGATGCTGGGAAGTATGAGGGGTTTCAGGACAAAGAGATTTAGGAGGCACTGATCTCCTGAGTTGTTGCAGTGACCTAAAGAAGACTGAATATGCTTCCAAAATGCTTATCGCACAGGATAACACAGAGACATTGAGGGCAAATTAGGCACATTAATCTCTACTTTAAGTTAGGTAAGTGTAAGTAGAGGCATTCTTCCCTTTCTGAAGGCAAATTCTGGTTCCTCACTTCCATTTTGATGCCTTTAGGTTCAAATTCAAATCAATCTCTCTGCCCTTAGCAAGAACTAAAGCCTATAAGATCCTGGAGCCCCATCTAAGTCATTAAATTGGGATGTGATATTCAGGAAAGTTTAAGCTGTTTTGGTTAACTTCGGTAATCTAAAGGCTTCCTTCCTATCAGGTAACAGGAAATGGTGGCAGTTTTCCAAAGATAGGTTCTCTGAGCTTCACATAAGTCAAGTCTCAGTTTTGGTTGAAGTGCCAATTGGGAACAAGGGAGCCCTCTAGGTGTCCAGTGACAAAGTTCTTACCTACAAAGAGAGGACACCGAGGAGGGATAAGGCAGTCTCACTGCCGCAGGCCATCCTTTATTTATTCATCCACTCAACAAATATTATTGAGTCAATGCAGGCACTGTCCCAGGCACTGGAGTTGTGGTAGTAAACAAAATAGACAAGTATCTCTGTCCTCATGGAGCTTACCTGTGAAGGAGAGAGGCAGACAATTAACAAACAAAGAAATAAAATGCTACAGAGAAAAGTAAAGCTGGTAATGGAGAAACAAGAGCTGGGGGAGGGGCTGCAGTTTAAAAAGGGTCGAGGACGTTCTCAGTGAGAAGGTGACATTGAAGCAAAGACTTGAAGGATGTCAAAGAGCCGATCATATGGACATGGGCTGGTGAAGGGAGGGTGTTCCTGGCAGAGGACGGGTATGGAGGCCAGTGTGCTGAATCAGAGGGAGGAAGGGGGACCAAAGACAGTGGTGCCCCGGTCCAATGCCTGCCTGGCTGCAGTCTGGCCCAGCAAGCCCCCAGCCTGTCTGGTTTGGGAGGTACTTCTGATGCCCCTTTTTCTGGGCACTTCCCTTGGCCCGTTGTGGGCCATGGAACACAGACAGGCAATGGACAACCTGGGTTTGAACCTCAGACTTGTCTCTAATTCACACACCCCATGTGACCTCTACTGGCCCAGATTTCCTCATCATAGAACAGAAGGTTGGGCTAGTAGATTTCCATCTCCTCCCCTTCCCAACTATGAAGTTCATTGTTCTTTTAAAAGCACACCTTAGAGTGATAGGATTTTATTTCATATGCTAATATGCCCTTTTCTAAACAATGTACTGTGAAAGTTCTTTATACCTACAACATACAAGTGAAAAACAAAAGCAAGAGCATTTGAGCTACAATGAAATGTTTTATATTTTATTAACAGTATTATTATTATCTTATTGTTGGCACATTTGTAGGAGAAGCTTGGTGAGCTGAGAAAAGGAAGCAAAGTTTAAGGAAATTCAATGAGACTATCATTTCCCTACACAACCATTAGACACCATCACATCTATTAGTTTTTTTTTTCTTTTTTTAACCTCAAAACATGTGAGATAAGGTAAAGGAAAAAGATAACACCAATGACTTTGACAGCTGAGGAAACTGACAGTGAGTAGATTTTAGGACAACACTCAACTAGTTAACAGCAGAAGTGATATTAGAACTGATGTCTCTTGGGTCTGAGTCTTATGATTTTTCTACCAAGCTGCAGTGAGAACCACAGAGACATTTCATGAGAATGTCTGCAGACACTGTCACTAAAACAACACCCTGTGAGAAAGCTGATCAAGTCAACTTGCTTTTGGCCCTCCTTGACTCTAGGCTGTGTTATTCCTTACTGCAATGCACGTTCACCCACCGTGGTCTACCTCCATTCATCCTACCACCTGCAAACACGGATGGAACACCCAGATGTAACACAGTCCAGAGGGGAAAGCAGTTAAGATAAAATGTCGTAAGTGCCACAAGTGAGATGTGAGTTGTGTATACGGAAAACAGCTGGGGGAACCTGTAACAGCTGTGGATTGGGAGACTGAGAAGGTTTCACAGAGAAGGTGACATTTCTGTTGGTTTGGAGGAGATGAGCAGGAGTCTGCCAGGCACAGAGAAGAGCAAATGGCACGCAGGCAAACTCATCACACACAAAAGCACGTTTCCGGGGAAGCGCGTGGCACCCTGGGAATCAGTGGTAATCCATCGTGGTTAGAGCCCGAAGTACGTTATGCGCGGATGGGGGAATGAGGCTTCAGAAAGTAATTTGAGAGAAGTGTCCGGTGATACATTTCACATATTTCACATTTTAACATCTTGGAGAAGACTCAAAGTGCATATGTCACTTATAGGTAGGAAATCTTGGTATCTTCTTCCTTCTCCTTGGGTTGTGAAGTGAATTTGAGGAATCTCTTAATTCCATCCCCTCCTTTGCTCTCACATCTTTTTCTACCTCTGACCATCATGCTCCAAGTAGATACATGCTTTTCCCCACCTTTTCCTCTTACTGCTTCTCTCATGAAAGTTCCGGTCCTTCAGAGAAAGCTGGCTCCTTGGATATAGCACAGATACACTCTTATTTCTATTTCAGTTCCTTTGGGTGCGAAAACCTAGGAGGGAGCGTTGAGCCTGATGGAAGGCCTTCGTCAAGGGGGCTTGACGCTCTGGGAGAGACCCTTACCCAGGGGCAGCATAAAGCTGGTCAAACACGGACCACCCCCCAGCCCCCCCTCCCCTGGTGCTGTTAGGAGCTCCCGCAGCACGTTTCTGAAGAGAAGACTGTTGATCTCTGAACCTAGAAAACATACCTGCCCCTGGACCCAGAATATACTCTTCCAAGTTGAGAAAAACAATCTTTCTTTTTAAATGGGGTAACATCTCTGGAATATATCATTCCCAAAATAAGATCCTCCAATTTGGAAAAATCTAGCTGAAATAAATGAAAATAACAGATGGAAGAGAAATAACAGAAGCTTTCCAAAGAACAGCAAGACATATGAAGGGGGGAATCATCTGTCTAGAAAATGGTACTCAGTTGTACTTTTGAAATTAAAGGTACATTGACTGCTGAAGAGATTGCAATGTTTCTCTTGACAATTCCCCTTTACACATTACGTCCTTTCTGGGCCAAGGTTAGCGCAGGAGAGGTATAGTTTGCTTTTCTATTCCTGTTTCTCCCATTTGTGCAGTTTCCCTCTGTTCAAAGGTGTTCAGATCAACTGTTCTGGTCACCTGGATAAAGGCTTGGGCTCTTGGCAGAGTGCTGGATAAATAAATACAGGCTCGCGCTGTTAGCATAGGGATGTTTAATAACAGATTTGTATGTCCTCTGAGGCTTGTCTGAGTGCAACCGTGGGCGATCGGGTCTCCTCGGCACCCTGCACAGGGCCCAGGACAGTAGGGGTGGGGCTCCCATCCCAGCTCAGCCGCTGGCGCACGGCAACAGCAAGTCACCCCCTGCGAGCTCCTCCTGTGGTCCAAGTCTGGAAGAAGACAGTTCTGCTCCCTCATTGACAGTGGAGCCTATGCGTTACATAATTCAGTACCCCGTTCCTGCTCTTCCCTTAACGGCGAGCCCTGGCACACCGCTAACTTCCTGTGTTGCCTGCATCCCCGACTCCCTCCTGAAGACCACAGGAAGGCCTTTGAGGGGTCCATGCACTGCGGGGCAGTAGGGGAGGGCTTTGTCCTTGGCTGTGAGGGCACCCTGTCTAGCGGCTGACCCCTTCCTTGGGTTGCTGAGAGGTGTTCATACGAGGGAAGAAAGGGGAGCTTCGGTCAAACAATTTGTCTCCAATCCCTACCCTTTTTTGTCCAGTCTAGTGAATGGAACCTCTCACTTTAGGCTTAGGAAGAGCAGGTCGTGAGCCACTAGCCTTTTACTCCTCTCCACACTGACCCCCCCCCCCCCCTTCGCCCAGCTCTCCGCACCCCTCCGCAGTCAAAGGCGTTTCTGGTCCAAAATCTCATCATCTAAAATGTCCCTATAAAAGGAGGAGAGAGAGAAAGAAAGAAAGAAGGGGAGAGGTGTAAGGACCACTCCACCAGTCCAGCGTTTCCCATGAGAACTTGCCCCTTAACCATTCCTAGGTTTAGAAAGTGCTACAGAAAGTACCATTTGTCAGTCTCAGAGGGGATGTGTTTGCACGTGAGCCCCGCTGTGTTCTGGAGAAAGCTTCTGAGAAGACTGGGTGAGGCCAGCGTCACCATTTATTTACTTCCCATTTCATTGAAGTTTTTACAGATCGGTGTTAAGTAACTTCAGGGCTGTTTTACAACAGGGCACTGTAGTACCTCCCTAAAATTTCGATGTAATCCATTCCAGAGTGAAAGCTCGGGGGAGGGTCCTGGAAACAATGTGCTGTAGAACTTCCAACTTTCCCCCAGTCCGCCTTTCACAACTTGATAGAGCCTTAGGGCAGCAAGTGAGGTAGGTGCATTCTCACTCAGTGCCAGAGTGGGGTCCTGAGGTCCGTGTTCCCCAGTTAATGTCTGAGGCAGGAAGAGCCACCTGTCACTCATCTCTCTGCAATGCCCTTGCTCTCTCTGCTGCATTCCTCACTGTCTTAAGGGAGCAGTTGGCGGCTGTGAGAAAAGAAGGGCAAGGAGGAGGTGCTGAGAGCATAATGAACTGGGCAGTGGAGCAGAGTGGAGAAGAAGGAGATAGCTAACTTCCCGCTGGAAATTCCCATGCAGACAAGCCGCTGTAGCAATAGTTTGGCATCAAAGTCTGAACGTTAGGCCAGAGCGGTACATCTGCTTGCCATCAAATCTTCCCAGATCATTGCTTTTCTTTTTCTTTTTCTTTTTTGCCCTCCAGCTGCTAGGAAAGAGCATGTTCTTTCCTTGTAGTCTGCATCCTTGGGATGTGACATCATTCTCTTTCCTTCTGTGGCAACATCAACTCAACAAAGACAGGCAGCGGGGGAACAAATCTTTTTCTGAAAGGAGAGGAGAGAGACTTCTGAAGAAAAGAAAATTCATATCACTCTGTACAAGGAAGACTTCTTTTGCCCGACTCCATCATTTCTTGTTTCTCACATCATTTTTGGTCTTAATTAATCAAAACATCTGACAACGCTGGACAATTGCCTCCCTCAAATTATTCGTGCCCAATTTTCTTCCTGATTACATCTACCCATTAGAGATCAAATCCCTTTCTAGTTGGTCCGTGGAACTCAGTACTAGACTCCTTCAAAAAAGATACATCCTCTGTGCTCCCTTACAGTCACAGCCCCTCGCTTCTTAACACTTGGCTTCTGCCTTCCCTACTCTATTGAAACTGCTCCTGTACAGATCACCACTGGTCTCTTTTTAAAAATAATTAATTAATTAATTAGTTAATTAGGCCGAGTTGGGTCTTTGTTGCTGCTCGCGGGCTTTCTCTAGTTGCAGGGAGCCGGGGCTACTCTTCGTTGCGGTTCACGGGCTTCTCATTGTGGTGGCTTCTCTTGTTGCAGAGCACGGGCTCTAGGCGCGTGGGCTTCAGTAGTTGTGGTGCGCGGGCTCAGTAGTTGTGGCTCATGGGCTCTAGAGCACAGGCTCCGTAGTTGTGACGCACGGGCCTTGTTGCTCCGCGGCACGTGGGATCTTCCCCGATCAGGGCTCGAACCCGTGTCCCCTGCATTGGCAGGCGGATTCTTAACCACTGCGCCACCAGGGAAGTCCCCCACCATTGGTCTTTTTTCATTGCAAACTGTTTCAATGTCTGTCTTCCTTAACTCCCTGCAACACTGTCACTCCTCCCCAAAACTGTCCTTTCCCCCTTTTCAAAGCTTCTCTCTCTTCTCTACCTTCTGCCTTAGAAAGTTGGTTATCTCCCATGGCTTTATCTTCTGCCTTTTTTTCTCTCCCCCTTGGCAATTCTATCCACACTATGATCTCGCCATTTACCTCCCCATCTCCAGAGCTGACACCTCTCCCATGCTTCAGAGCCTTCTTCCTACCTGCCTTATGAACATCTCTAAAAAGTTGTCTTCTGAGCAACTCAAACTCATATTTCTAACTGAACTTGCCTACTTTTCTCCCCAACCTATCACTCCTCTGTGTTCCTTCTTTCCAAGGCACTCAGGACCATCCTTGATCATACCTCTAATCTACTTTCTTTCCATTCCATTCCCATTTTCATTACCCTAATCAGGCACTTGATACCTCCTGTCCAGATCATTGTAGTAATGAAGCTGATGTCCTTTCCTCCATGTCCCTCCCTACTCAAGCATCACCACAGTTCACACACTGCACATGGGTCTTCCAGAAGGATAGCTCTGGTTATGCTACTCTTCCTGCTCCACGACCTTCAATGATGGCTCTTCATTAACTCTCAAGTTTAAAATTTGCCTTAGCTTTTAGCACCCTTGATGAACTGGTCCCAGTCTACTTTTTCAGTTTTACTTCCTACCACTCAGCTAAAAACTGAAATGTCTGATATTTCCTTTCTATGCTTTATATTTTTCTGCTACCGTTACTCTACTCTCTAGTCTTTCTGCATTTCTCCCAATCATTGCATTCCACAGTCTCACCTTTCCTTGAAGGATTCCATCTCTTCCATGAAGTCTATGTTGATTATCCCATTCTCCCTTCCATTTCAGAACACCCATTATGGTTAATACTGATCACTTGGCACACTCCAACGTATTTTAAAACAATTGTGTACAAGTTATCTGTCCTACCAAACTCCTAGGAAATAGGGAAACTTGTCTTACACATGTTTTGAATCTCCTCCAGCATGCAGCACACAGCCTTCCTTGCCTAGTAGGTGTTTTGTTTGTTAGAGAAATCCAACTCATCTTGATTTTTCTTACCATTCTTGGTTAACAATCAAAACTACCCTTATCTCCTTCTCTCTCACTCCTCCTTCCCCTGCCCCATTTATATATAAAACACAGACTGCTACCATATGGTGCCTTTCTAATCACACACTCATAGGACAGGAAGAGACATATTATTATAGAATACTGATCCTTTAGCTGTGTGAAACAATTCTAACTTAAGAGCAGATAGCTGGTTTAAAGTTTTGTAGTTTCAGTGTTATTCTGGTGGGCTATGGAACCTCCTTTACCAGGAGGTTGAATAATGGACATGTATCATAAAGACTGCATTAATTTAACTTTATAAAGATTTTAATATAAAACGCCATTAACAAACTGGAAAATCAAAAGCCCACGGTGGGTAGGTAGGTATAATTCTTGAAGGAACATTATTTTCTCTTAACTTCAGTATAATAAATGTTGTGACAGAATAAAAAAATGTCAGGTGATGAGTAAAAAATAAAAATGGAAGAAGTCAATAGACAAATTGTTCTATGTAATGAGCATATGACAGACTTCTAGTATTGAACAAGATGGAGTCAGCCTACTACTTCTCCTCTGTCCCACTTATAAAAACTCAAACCTCTGGACAGAATACAAAAGGCAATTACTTGAAGACTCAGAAAAGTAATAGCAGTCAGGCAGGGGAGGGGAGTCAAAACTTGAACAGCCAGTACTGATGTTTCCTATTCCCCACACCCCCAGCCCCTGTAGGTCTCAGTTGTGATTTATGAAAGGCTAGCTGTCTGAGAGATGGAACTATGCAACAGGTATGAAGAGCAGAACCCCCTGGTCAGAAGATCAGGAAAAGAGGCCTCTGAAAGAGAATGTGGGATGAGATCTCTGTTTTGTTGTTTTTCTTCTTTATATCCTGGCCATGCCTGAGGCCAGCCCCAGGCATGGCACTGCACTATTAGAAGTGGTGCTGGTGGAGTATCTAAACCCCAAGAGATAACTCATCTCCATGGTCAGAGGAACTGGAAAAAGGGGCCCCAGTGGCCTGGATAGTGTGTAGGTTAGAATCTTCTATTCGTTCTTTCTCCTTACTCTTATTCCTTCATCCCAAGCGTGATCCCCATTGCACAAAACAGTGCAACACCATGAGACTTAAAACTCAAAAAGAAACTCATCTTTCTGGCTGGAGGATCTGGTATAATGGGCCTCTGGGAACCAGAGAGTTGACAACTCTTTGAAAGAAGACATTTAGAGAAGAGTATACTCTAATTATAGGGAATGAAACAACTCAAGTCCTGGAATCATACTTGAGTTGTATATGCAGAAAAAACAACAACAACAAAGAGGCAGAGAAAACACTTTACAAACTAAACTGACATTGGGACTGTCACCCACAGCAGATGATACTGAACTTGCAATCTGAACTTAACTGAATTGATTGACTTCAGAAACAAACTACAAAAAAATAAAATAAAATAAAACGGCACAACATTCTCTGGAGGATTTTAACAGGATCCAGAGTCTCATAACATTATATCCAATATGTCCAGAAAACAATACAAAATCACTTGACATACAAAGAACCAAGAAAATTTGATCAGTTCTCATGAGAATAGACAATCAATAGACTCAATTTTGAAAAGACTCTTGTGTTGGAATTGTCACATAAAAAATTTAAAACAGCTTTTATAACCATGCATCATGAGGTAAAGGCAAACACTTCTGAAATGAATGGAAAGGTAGAAGTTCTCAGCAGAAAAAGAGAAATAATTAAAAAGTAATCAAATGAAAGTTTCAGGATAAAAATATATAATATCTGAAACAAAAGTATTTTATGGCCTCAAAATAATGATGGAAATGTCAGAAAAAGAATAAGTGAACATGACAATAGAATGAAATTATCCAACTGAAGAACAGAGAAGAAAAAAATTGAAAAGAGGCTCAGAGATATGTAGGACGATATCAAAACCTTTAATATTTATATCATTGAAGTCCTTGAGAGAAAAAAGAGTGCAATAAAAGTGCAAGAAAATAGTATTTGAAAAAAGTTATGATTGAAAACTTCCAAATTTGGTGAAAGATATAAATTAACAGATTAAGGTATCTTAATACACATGAAATGAGATAAACTCAATGAAATGCCGGCCTAGACATATCTTACTCAAACTGCTGAATACCAAAGATAAAAAAATAATCTTGAAAGCAGCCAGAAAAAAAAAAAAATGACACATTGCATATAGGAGATAACTTGATTGCAGATTTCTCATCAGAAACCTTGGAGACCAGAAGGCAGTGGAACAACATCTTTAAAATGTAAGCAAAACAAATAAACAAAAAATACCCTTTCAACCTGGAATTTTATATTCAGGAAAAAACTCCTTTAGGACTAAAGGTGAGATAAAGATATTTTCAGCAGCTAAAGGAATTTGTTTAGGGTGAAAGGAAATGACATTACAGGAAAGATTGACACATCAAAAGTGGATGAAGAGAGCAACAGAACTGGTAAATATCTAGGTAAATATAATAGACTATTATTCTTATTTTGAGTTTTAAAAATATATATGAATGTTAAGAGCAAAAACTACAATATTTATGATGTGATTTTAAATGTGTGTAAATGTAATACATACAAAGATAACATAGAGGAAGGAGGGAAAAGGGTCCTAAAATTAAATATCAACTCTAAGTGAACTGTGAAAAAGCAACTGTTAAAGAAACAGTAAATATATATATATATATATATATATGTATATATATATATCCCCAAACCCAATAGATAAATTAAAAAGAAATATTTAAAAATATTAAAATAATCCAAAAGAAGACTGAAAAGAGGTGAGCCAAGCAAAAAAACCACAGAACACTAGAGAGAGATAAATAATAAAATATAGATTTAAATTTAAACATATCAATAATTTCAGTAAATGTAAATTGTTTAAATAAACCAAATAGATAACAGTGATTGTTCAACTGGAGACAAATTCAAGTTTTAAGTATCTGATGTCTACAATAAACTCATAATAAATACAATTTTATAGGTAGATAATAAATTAAAAATATGGAAAATTATATGCCAGCTAAAATCTAATCAAAAGAAAGGTGGAAGGGCTTCCCTGGTGGCGCAGTGGTTGAGAATCCGCCTGCCGATGCAGGAGACACGGGTTCGTGCCCTGGTCCGGGAAGATCCCACATGCCGCGGAGCAACTAAGCCCGTGAGCCATGGCCGCTGAGCCTGTGCGTCCGGAGCCTGTGCTCCGCAACGGGAGAGGCCACAGCAGTGAGAGGCCCGCGTACCGCAAAAAAAAAAAAAAAAAAAAAAAAAAAAAAAGAAAGGTGGAAGTGCTATATTAATGTCAGACTAAGCAGAGTTCAAATGAAAGAAAACTTACCAAAAATAAAGACATGCATTACACAATGATAAAAGAGTCAATTCATCAAAAAGACATAATAATTCTAAATGAGTATGCACCTAACACCAGAGTTTCCATATGCATGAAGCAAAAACTGATAGAGCTGAAAAGAGCAATATACAAATCCGCAATTATAGTTGAAGACTTCAACAGTCTTTTTGTAACTGATAAAACAATTAGATATAAAATCAGCAAGATTAAATAAACCTGAAAAACACTGTTATCACCTTTAGCAAATCATATTCATAAAACACTCTACCCAACAATCATATAATCCACATTTTTTCAAGTACACCTGGAACATTCATCAAAATAAATCATGTTCAGGGCAATAAAACACACCTTAAAAAATGAAGAGGAATCAAGATCATACAAAATGTGTTTTCTGGTTGTGATGGAATTAAAGTAGATATAAAAGTAGAAAGATATCTGGCATTTTCCCAAGTATTTGGAGATAATACAGCACATTTGTAAATAACCCATAGGTCAAAGACAGAATCTTAAGAGAAATTAGGAGACATGTTGAACCAAACAAAAATGAAGCTACAGCATATCAAAATTTGTGCAATGCAGCTAAAGTAGTGCTTATAGGAAAATTCATAGCATTAAAATGCTTGTATTAGAAAAGAAAAAAGATCTGAAATAATCTAAACTTCTACTTTTAGAAACTAGAAAAAGAAGAGTAAGTTAAACCAAAATTAAACATAATAAAATAATCAACAAAATTAAAAGAATAAATTAAAAATATAACAATAATAGAGAAAATGAAAGAAAATTTGAAAAGAAAAAAGTAGTGATAAACCTTTAGCCAGACTAAGGAAGAAAGAAAGATACCACAAATGATCAAAATCAGGAATAAAAGGGGAGCAATTAAAAATATAGTAAGTTAATAATACAGTTAATAATAAAGAGAAAATCTTTGTGACACTGGGTTAGACAAAGAGTTCTTAGATGACACCAAAAACTTGGTCCATAAAATTAAAAATTGATAAATTGCTCTTCTTTGAAATTAATAACTTTCATTTTTCAAAAGACTAACTAATAAAGAAATGAAAAGACTAGCCATAGATTAAGAGAAAATATTTGCAAAGCATATATCTGATGAAGTATGTGTAAGCAAATATATAACCATTTCTCAAAACTTGGCAATAAGAAAGCCAATACTTTAATAAGAAATGAGCAAAAGATTTGAAAAGATATTTGACCAAAGGAGATATATGGGTGACATTTAAGGACCTGAAAAGATCATTCAACTTTGTTAGCCATTAAGGTAATTCACATTAAACTGCAATGAGATACCACCATACAATTATTGAAATGACTAAAATTTTTAAAAAGAAAGAAAAACAAACAAAAAATAACCTGATAAAACAAAGTGCTGGTGAGGTTGAAGAGCAAAGAGAATTCTCATACATTGCTTGTAGAAATACAAAATGTTAGGGATTCTTTGGTGAACATTATGGCTGTTTTTATGAACTAAACATACATTTAACATATGACCTAGCAATCTGACTCCTAATTTACTAAAGAGAAATAAAAAGTTATTTTCACATAAAAACTTATAGATGAATTTTTTTGTATACAGCTTCATTCATAATTTAGTCTCCAAACTGTGGACAGCCCAAATATCCTTCAACTGGTTTCATTAGTTTCCCAGGCCGGTCATAACAAAGTACTATAAACTGGGTGGCTTAAAACAACAGAAATGTATTTTCTGACAGTTCTGGAAGCTAGAAGTCCAAAATCAAGGTGTTGGCAGGGTCATACTCCCTTTGAGGGCTCTAGGGAAAAATCCTTACTTGTCTCTTCCCATCTTCTGGTGGCACCAGCAGCAATCCTCGATGTTTCTTGGCTTGTAGATGCATCACCCCAAAGTCTGTCTCCATTGTCACATGGTCTTCTTCCCCATGTCTCTTCCGTGTCTCTGTATTCAAATCTTTCTTTCCCTATTCTTTTTTTTTTAACATCTTTATTAGAGTATAATTGCTTTACAATGGTGTGTTAGTTTCTGCTTTATAACAAAGTGAATCAGTTATACATATACATATGTCCCCATACCTCTTCCCTCTTGCACCTCCCTCCCTCCCACCCTCCCTATCCCACCCCTCTAGGTGGTCACAAAGCACGGAGCTGATCTCCCTGTGCTATGCGGCTGCTTCCCACTAGCTATCTATTTTATGTTTGGTAGTGTATATATGTCCATGCCAGTCTCTCACTTTGTCCCAGCTTACCCTTCCCCCTCCCCATATCCTCAAGTCCGTTCTCTAGTAGGTCTGCGTCTTTATTCCCATCTTGCCCCTATGTTCTTCATGACTATTTTAAAAATAGTTTTTAGATTCCATATATATGTGTTAGCATACGGTATTTGTTTTTCTCTTTCTGACTTACTTACTCTGTATGACAGACTCTAGGTCCATCCACCTCACTACAAATAACTCAAATTCATTTATTTTTATGGCTGAGTAATCTTTCCCTATTCTTATAAAGATGTGAGTCATTGGATTTAGGGTCCACCCTAATATGTCCAGTCTAATTTTAACTTGGTTCATCTGCCAAGACTGTAGTACCAAATAAGGTCACATTCACAGGTAATGGGAGTTAGGACTGGACTGGAACACATCTTTTTTGGAGACATAAGTCCACCTGCTAAACTGGTGATGGGATATAGACACTGTGGTATATCCGTTCAATGGAATATTACTCAGAAATAAAAATGAACAAACTATTTATACATGCGACAACATGAATGAATCTGAAATGCATTGCACTAATGAAAAAAAAGCCAGATTCAAATAGCTACTTATTGTATAATTCCATTTATATAATATTCTGGAAAATGTAAAACCATAGAGAGGGAGAACAGGTCAGTAGTTGTCATAGGTTAGAGGAAGAGGGAGGGTTTGATCACAAAGGGGCAGCATGAGGAGACATTTGCGGTGATGTTTCCTGTTTCCTGGTTGGGGTGAATATGACACGACTCTATGTATTTGTTAAAATCCATACACTGTATACCAAAACGAGTAAGTTAAAAAAAAAGATTGAAAATAAAAAGTATGTCGGGATGTTAATTAGACTTATTTTGGTGAGCTTTTGCAATATATACAAATATCAAATCTTAGGTTGTGTATCTGAAACTAATATAATGTTGTATGTCAATTATATCTCAATAAAATAAAAATAAAATAAAAAGCATATGGAGAGAGTTTGGAGGGTATAGAAAGGCAGATGTTCAAGGAGGATCACAGATGCAGTGAGATGGGGCCTGCTATAAAGGATGGAACTTTAAGGAAAGAGAGTAGTGGAAGAAATACCTTTTTAGAAGTCTTGTTAGTGGTATGAAATATGTTTTCTGCCTCCGTATTACAAGAAAACTTCAGTTAAGATGTGTGCTGTTTTCATCAGTGCTTTTGGAATTACATTTTTTTCTTGCTTTTGGAATTAAACAATTTTGAGCCTGGCCTTAAGAGAAGAGCAAGTTAATTATCAGCTATAAAGTAATCAGGGGCCTAAATGAGTTGAGGCCCTTTTTAATGTCAACTGTTTTCAAATGTGATGCACAAATTAGGCTCTGGAATGTTGAGTTTGATGAGTTTCCTACATAGAAGAGCACAGAGTACACCGCCTACATACACATATTTTCAAAAATCACTTCAACACATATTTTAGACAATCAAGAAAAGAACCCAAATCCAAAATGTAAGACAGGCAATTTCTTGGTTTAAAAGATTCTGCAGAGTGAAACTCGATACTTTTAAATGTAAGGATTTATAATGTTTCAAAGTGTTCAAAACTTTTGCGTGATTTTAAAAGCTTTGAAAGAAAAGTTATATAATATAAAATTATAATTTAGTGGAAAAAAAAGGTTTAAAATTTATGTTTCAATTCATGAATACCCAGAAGTAAAATGTGGTCCTGCAGGAGTGGAACTGTGGGTGGGGCTGGGGGAAGTAGAAGAAGCAAAAGCAGACGAAACATTGTTTCACTCTTGACTTTAACAACCTCAGAAATAACGGGTAAGCAATTTCTGTTTGCCTAAAATATATTCTCCCTTCTTCCTTACTAAGAAAAGCCCAGTTTGGTTCGGAGTGGCAAACCCTCCAGGTAAGATGACTTTCCCAGCCTCCCTGCAGCTAGAGGTAGCTGTGTGACACAGTTCTAGCCAGTGAGACAGCAGGGAAAGTTGACTGAGGTTTTGGGTTTTACTGCACACATACAGACACCTGCCTCTTCCTTCCTGTTCTTTCCTTCTCTGTGTTCTCCTCCTCCTTCTTCCCTCGCCCCTTCCCTCCTTTTCCTTTCCATTTGGAATGTGGATGGGAGGTCGAAGATGTAATCATCCTCTGGGACATTGAGGGCTTCATGGGATGAAAGCTTATGCTTTAGGATGATGGAGCAGAGAGAGAGAGGAGGATCCTGAAATATGGCGGACCCCGGGGAGCAGCCGCACAATTTCTGACTGTTCGGACTTCCTGTTTCGTGAGAACAGTAAGTCCAGGTCTGGATGATTTTCTATTTCAGGTAATTGAACTCAATCTCCAACGAAAAATGTTTTTGGAAGCATAAATCTAACCACTAAGAGACTCATAAATAAAACATATACTTACACACTACTAAAGAAGATAAAGGCAGGGAAATGTTCTCTAAACAGCAAAAAAAACCAAAAATAATATCCAAAGAACTTAAAAATGATAAAAATAAGTCCACATATATCACATATGATGGTAAATAGAGAACAAAGATTAAAATAAAATAAAATCTCACTATAAGCTGCTTACAAGGGTCACTTCTCAGTAAAGAACGAACAAAAAAGTTAAAATGAAATGTTTTTCAAATACTTATCGGGGCAACAACAGCAAAAAAGCATACGTGGTGACAGAATTAACATCAGACAAACAGAAATTAAGGTAAAAACAATAAGCCAAAGAAGTTCCTTTATTTTGATAAAAGATACATTAATTATGAAAATGTTTTTTAAGAGACATTTACCTAAACTAAACACATTAATCAAAATTTATTAGAAGAAAAAACAAATTGAAAACTTTTGTGAATGTATTTAACATAATCTTCAAAGATCTTGGATATAAAAAATAAATAATGGCATAGAAAATTTAAATAATACACTTGAGATTGAAATAATGATTATATATTAAGCTGAGAATGTGTATTCTTTTTGAGGGTTGAGTGCATTTTCAAAAGTAAAAATTACAAAAATGTACAAAATTCATAGGTTATATACTCTGACCTTTATTCAAGGGAAAAGTACAAAACTTGAGCTGTGTAGCACTGCAAACCATATATTGATGATCTGGAAAATGCTCCTAATATTATGAAAATATAATGTGAAAAAAAGCATAGTTCAAAATTATGTAACTTATTATCCAAATAGTTTAAATGTGAAGAATGAAATAGTACAGTTTTCACAGTGGCTACCTTTTGTGAATAATTAGAGGAAATATAACTTCTACACTTCTGTGTTTTATGAATTTTCTACCAGTGAGTAGGTACTATATTTGGGATACATAAAAAACAGTAATTGGTCATAAAAGCAGAAAACCAAACTGAATGTATAGCATGAACTTTTTCAGTGTGTATGTGTGTGTGTGTGTGTGTGTGTGTGTGCATATATGTAAATTAATAGAGACAAAGGTTTGAAAGAACTATGCTAAAGTATGAATAGTGGTTATCTCAGAGCTATGCAATGAATATCCATTACTCCTCTCATTAGGAAAAAATAAATATTAATAAAAAATTAAGCACTCATTGGAAGCCTCCCTCTCCAGATGGCATAGAGGTTCATGCTTCAGAGCACCCCACCTTTCCAAACAAACAGCAATGCAAGTTTAAACTTTTTTTTTTTTAAAGGATCATAGCAAAGAAATAGCTGGGCTTAAAAAACAATAGCAATTTAAAGTGCTGAGTGGAGTTGGCCTACAGGTCTAGAAGCCAGAAGAGGAGATCTATGGCTGATGGTTTAACTTCCGTGGGAAGTAACATCTAAACATGTTCCTTATAAGTCAAGCCGTGCGAACCACACTCATTGATTAAAGCCTAGGGCACCGCCCATCCCCCAGGCTCCAGGCCCAAGAGAGGAGGCTGGACAGACGGCACCTGATTAGCCTAGGACTTACTAGGACCCACTGCCTAGTACTAGGATCCCTAGTACTAGGGATGGAGCAGGACAAAAGCACTATCGTATGTCTAAGGAATGAATCGAGTGGCCAGTTGGACTGGAGGTTGGATCTGTGATAGCCACAATAACATAATAGATTAGGAGCCCAGAAATGTCATTTTTAGAGCTACTTCAGTGGTGGCAGGTGTGGTGAGAGGGAGGCATGGAGAAGTGATCACAAAAGTCCCAGACAGGAGTGGAGTGATGGTCAATGAATGGGGAGGAGAGAGAAAGAGAGAGAGAAAAAAGATAGGTAGAGAGAGAGAATGAGAGAGAATTACAGGTAACTTCTCGCTCAAAATTCCGAAACACATGAGGAAATCTAATGCAAAGAAAGACCCAGTAAAATCGTCAGTCAAGGCATGAGTTCATTCCAGACGAATTGTTACAATGGAAGTAGAGGGAAGCCCAGTAAGCAGCTCAGCATTAGTCATTTTCATTATTCACTACGACTTCTTTAGGGGATGATCAGTGTGTTTGAAAGGGCATGGAACCCAAACCAGGGAATCTAGTTCTCTAATGGCTAGTCTTGTGAAGTGTTTGGTGCAAGAACTGTTAACTTGACATGGCTATATATAATTTTATGTATAATTAAATTATATATTTTTTATGTCGATTAATTAAAATAAACCTTTGTAAGCCTTATCTCCTGTTTGGGAAATAATCAAAAGTAGGTAGCAAAGGAGATTATTCTACAAACTTAGTGATCATATGACTCAAAAAAACACTCAGGTTCCTACATTATGAGATACTTGGTGATTTAACAACTTTTTAAAAAGTCAGAGGTCCTAACACGAGTGTTTGTGCAGAAGGATCGTGACACCCAAGGGCAGTACCCCCTTGGGATTCGGCCGGATTCCGATTCCTCAGAGTGCTCCCAGGGTAATTGCATAATGGGGCTCAGCTTGAAGTCACATCAAAAGTCAAAGAGAAAAAGTGCTTCTAGGGAGCCACCCGACGGTGGTGGAACACGGTCCCGCTGACTCGTGCCCCTGCCGGACGCTCTGCGTGCTTCTCTCTGGCTGCTCCTCCCAGATGCTGACCTCATTTCCACTTCAGCTCCGTCTCCCACCTGCAGCCCCGGCTACGGGGATCACCAGTTCTGTTCCCTGCTGCCTGGGTCTTGCCCCTTGTGCCCTTGAACTCATGCTTTCACTTAGAGTCCCCTCTTTCAGGAGCGTACGTCCCAGGAGCTGGTTGGGAAAGGTTTTAGGGACTTTGTCCATAACACGGCCCCTTGACTTTCTCATACCTGGAGATGCTCCCGTCTCTCCAGACACCCTTCTCAGCACTTTATCAGGATAGGTTTTTTTCCTCTCATTTAAGAGGGCCTTAATCTAGGCATACGAGAGCCTGATTGTCAGTCCTAGAGTATCTTTGGTAGAATCCCCCAACAGAGATAGGAAATGGAATAGAATCCCCGGGAAAAGAAGTACTCCCCTCTCACGACCTGACTCTGTTTCCCAGGGTTCAAATGGTGGCTGTCTGGACTGCTGATACCTCACCTAGGAGAGGGTGTGCAGCTGTTTCCCTCTTCAGTAAGGACAAAGCAAGGAAGAAAGGGTCTAACCTGCGGCAAAAGAGAATTCTAGTTAGACTGTCAATAACAATTTTCTACTACTGAAGATAGCTAATCATTAGTATTCCTGTGAGAGATATGTTTTTAAAGTGAATAGACTCACCAACAACTAATTCTTCTATGCCCATCCTCTAGGGGCTGGGCGTTCAGAGACATCTAAGAAATAATCTCTGTGGGCTTATTGTGGTTGGGTAATGGTTCTTCTACAGGAAGGTTTCTCACCCTCCTCAGTATTGACATCTGGGACCAGATGACTTTTTGTAGTTGGAGGCGGCTCTGTACACGTCAGGACGGTAAGCACGTCCCTGGTCTGTACCCACTAGATCTTAGTAGCAATCCTCCCCCCCCGCCCCCAAGTCATCGCCACCAAAAATGCCTCCAGACATTGCTCAGTGTCCCCTGGGGGCTGGAGGTGGGGTCGGGGATACAACTGCCTGCGTTGGAGAATCACTAGTCTAAGAATATATTAAAATCAGTGAACCCTGATTGTTTTATGTGATGTGGAGTTAGGGGAGAGGTAATTCTCTTCATAATGCTTTCATCTTGAACTGACCAACTAAATGGGTAAAAGACAATGGAGAGGAGGTAGTAACCTGGTGGAACACCAGAGTTATAATCCTGTCAGGCAGAGTTTAGTTTGCCCCTAAAATAAGATCATGGGACAAGGGCTACAGTTGCTCACTGGGGATCGGAAAGGCGCCTGTAGTGGTCGGTCGCATCCAATGTAGCCTTAAGGCCCGAGAAGGCAAGCCGTGAAAACAAGTCCTCGCTGGCCTCAAATAAAAGGTTTTTAACCACATGGAGCAAATCACTTTCTGGGCTGTGCCAGGAAGGGATCTGGAAGGGACACAATTATGGAGATTATGACTAGAGAGATGATTAGAGACTTGGGGAGTTCTTTTTTCAAGGACTTGCTAAGGAAATGGGACTGTAATTAGAAAGGGAAACAGAAGGAAGGCTTGCCCCCCCCTCTCTTTTAGGTGAACTTAAAAGCTTCCGTAAATACACAGCAAGAACCTACGAAACTTCCAAATCAGTGGGGAAATGTTCTGACTTCAAAAATCACTAATGAATACATCCTAAAGCAAAGTACTGCATGTGAAAATCAGTCTCTCGGTTACTTGTCAAGTCCGGGGTTTCAGGTTTAGGTGTATCCTGAAAAGGCAGCTGACAAGCTATTGAAATGAAAATTCTGAATAAAATTAGGACAGCCCATTAGCCCAAACAGGGGGAAACATGGTAAAAGATTTAATGGATTTGTGAACTGTGATTTTGCTGTGGTTGTTGATATTTTTACTTTGAAAATTATAGAAAGTAATTTTGGCCTTTTCTTGGGGGGTGGGGGGGTGGGGCAGATAAGAACCCAAACTAAGATCTGCAGTTTTTCTCATTTGGCAAATTTCAAAGATATGAAAGCAGAATTTTTGGCACTCAGGGATTGAGAGGCAAATGACATCATATGGCTTAAGGGAAATAGAGAGCTAAAAAAGTATATTTGGAAACTTTCAGAAGCTGGCTGCCGCTGAAATAATTTTGAATTTTTTTCCAGTAAATTTAGTTGTCACAAAAGGCGCTAGATTGACAACCCCGCAGAGGAAATTGTGCATGTCTGGGAGACACGATGTCAGCTCTTGCCTGAGAGCACCAGGCCTGGGAGGCCTGCACTTACCTCGTCAGCGCTGGCCTTCCGGGGGTGACTCCCCGCGCTGGGGACACCCTGTGGGGAGTTAACTGATACAGCTGCAGTCCTGTTGGCTTCTAGAGAGGAAGAAAAGCAAGTTTTCACTACCCAGTCTCAGTTTCTGGAGCCTCATGGCATCCCAAAGTGATACTGGGATGATCTGGGGGATTATTCACCTGGGGTCAGGGTGGTCCTCTCCCAAACCTCTGTGTTACATTGCATTCCCTAGAGAGTTCATGGAATTGATATCATCTTTAAATAATGGCAGATGAATTCAAACATGGAAGACAAGGTGGTGAGAAAGGATGAGTTGGAATAGTATTTTCCCATAAAACGATTATTCACCATTTCCCTCATCCCCTGGAGCGTTAGGGGAAACCAATGGGAAATGGAGAGGGATCAAGGGTTAACATGAACCAAGGATGGGAGAACTCAGCTAAGATGAATTTTTCTGTCCTCCCTTTTCTCTTTTCTCCCCAAGCCTATTAATTCTCAACCACCAACCGAGAGTGTATGCCTTTGCAGACAGATGGTAAATAAAAAGTTGTATAAGAAACATACTTAAATGAGAAAAAAATATTAGAATGGGATAAAAATATCAATAAAATAAAAAGGAAAGGTTTGAAAGGGCATCCTCAGAAATGGGAAAACTCTAAAGGTACCAGACAAAAAATCAGGATGAGTAACACATAGTGATTTTATGTAAGGTCTGATCTGTGTTCTGATGTATCCCATCCTCCAAGCCCAGCTCTGGGCTGCTCGCTAAATTCACCTTGGTGTTGATCCTAGCGTTGGAAACACAGAACTGGGCTGTGGGCTGTGCTCATCTATATATTGATGTCCAATCAGTGTCCTTCTTGTTTTCAAATCTTGATTCAAAACATCTGATTTCCTTCCCTCATTGTCCATCATGGCGCTGGATTGCCCATAGCCATGACTACACCGGGACATGGGTCAATGATTACCCCTGTAATCGTCTCAGAAGTACTGCTTTCTCATTATGGGTCCCTCCGTGTGCCTCCCTCCACTTTCTGCCTCCCACCTTACTTGCTCCAGGATCTCACTCAAAGTGGTAGAAGAGGAAGATTCTGAGTAATGCAACCTGTCAGCTCTCTCCTTGCTTTCCTTCCCTGCTACCCTGAAACCATGGGGATGAATTCTGTCTAGTTCTTGCCCTCTGATTTATCAGCTTGGGTTTTGTTTTGTGTTTTTTTTTTTTCTTCCTCCCTTCCTTTCCGTTTTTTGCAGGCTAACCCTGGCACTTGTGGACTCGATTTTATCTCCTTTTGCTTCCCCAAAGTCTCTGTTACATCAATTATTCCCTCTTTTTCTTAAATCTTCAATTACTCTTTCTCTACACTGGCTTCTTCCCCCTCTGGCTACAAACATCCTTAGATCTCCTTCATTTTAGGAGAAAAACATATCCTACAAAAAAACTTCAGTGCTCCCTCAACTATTACCCTTTTCAAACTCCCTTTAAATGGAATGCCTCTCTTTCCTGACCTACACTTGACTCATGAACACAATTTGATTCTGCCGCTGCCCCACCCCTTTTCACTGAAACTGCTCTGAGTGGGAAAGGTCAGATCAGCTCCTAATTGTCAAATCCAATCATCTACTGCTGTCTTCCTTTTACCTGGCCTCTCAGTAGCCTGACACCACTATTTATTTTTCTTCTTTGAAATTCTTTTTCTCTGATTTTCCTCCCACTTTTGAATACTCATTCCTTTAATCCTCCCTGGTGCCTTTCCCTTTATCCTCTACCTAAACGTTGACTCTCCCCTTGGTACCACCTTCACCTGCTTCTCTCCTCATTCTACAAGCTTTCTCTGGGCAGTTTTATTGCTCCCTTGTTTTCAACCATGTCTTCCCTGTGGATGACTTTAAAATCACGTCTCCAGTCCTGACCTCCTGCCTGAACTCCCCTCTAGTATTTCCGGTTGTCTTCTGATAATTCAAATTCAAGCTGTCAAAAATGGAACACTCATTATCCCCAGAATCTAGCATGGTGCTTGGCATGCGACAGCCTTGCTGGAGCAGAAGAGGAGAATTTCCAGGCTGGTCACATCTGCCTTCTCCTTTCCCCTGGAGAGTTGAAAATCAGGCAGATACAAGCTGGTAATCCCCATCCTGACTTATCTTCAGAATCTCCACCAATTCTGTAATTACGGAAAACAATGAATTCAAACTCTTGTATAAACTGATGTGTTGACCAGCTTTGCGGTAGGACCAGAAGGCCTTGAACAGCCTGACTTCTGGGCCAGAATAGAATTGCTAGAAGCTTCAGTATCATCTCTGTATGCCTTAATCTATTCTTGTTACTTCCCTGTAAAGAGATAATCAGCACATCCTGGAAATTCTAGCTCTGGAATTCTGCTATGGATGTACTCCACCGAGGGGCCCTGTTACGTGTCAAGTTTCAGCTCTGCTATTCTCCTGGTCCAACATTTATTAACCAAGTTATTTTAGTGCAGGTTCATTATCCCTTCTGGTAGAGACTGACAAGTCAGCCTTCACCCAAGATTTTGGGAGGCAGAGAGGGACACTCTGTCAGCAGGTGGTACCGTCAATCTCAGATCTCATCAGATGAAAGGTGGTTTGGTCTGAATGCCTGTCTCATGAGACCCAGAGAACAGAGCAATAGGAAAGTGTTTAGGGTAAAAGCCCTGGGGGCTCTCCCCAAACACTTTTAAAATACAAAACATCCCTATGGGCGGTCACATCTTAAGCTATTACCTATTTATAACAAAACTTAACATTAGCAGTGGTTGGTTGGGGCTACTTGAAGCATTCCA
Organism: Kogia breviceps; assembly: GCF_026419965.1. Lineage (NCBI taxonomy): Eukaryota > Metazoa > Chordata > Mammalia > Artiodactyla > Physeteridae > Kogia > Kogia breviceps. The sequence continues at coordinate 81,124,899 of NC_081322.1, read as the reverse complement.
TAGGGTTTCTTGGGGTAGAATGGTACCTAAAAAAGAAAGGGAGTCTTGGAGCAGTAAAAAAAAAAAAAAAAAAAAGAAAAAGAAAAGAAAAGAAAATCAAGAATAGGAGGCATTTAGGACACAAAGACAAACCCTACTGCACCATTTTTCTTGGGGTCAGCAAAACTACCCCAAGATTTCTGGCATAAACAGCTAAGAGAGCATCGGGGGATAGAGGAGTCATTGTTCCTCACGGGAGCAGTCTTCTCTTTTTGGATTTGTGCAGCACCAGGTCTAATAAGGATAACAACATACGTGGATCAAGCTCACATCAGGCTGTCAAGGTTTTGTACTGGAAGTCAGCATCCACCTATGAGAGGTTCACCTATGGCTGGAGATGGATGTTGGAGTCGTTCTAAGAATGCAGAGACTTTATTGCCTTGATGGGAAGGCAATTCAAACAAGGATAAAATATACGAATTATTGATTACATTATTCCTTTCTGTCTTTACTATTTTTATCTGGACCCACATTTGACAGTGTGTTTAAGGAGGTCTATGGGAAACAGATGCCAGACGCTGCTCGGTGCGGACTGAGCACAGAGGTGAAGAGGGGGGAAGGAAGCTGCGTGTGCAGGAGGGCAGCATGGCTAACAACTGGAAGGCACTTTCTAGGGGGACACGTGGAGCCTTATTTAATCCTCCCATGGTGCTTCAGTCCGGATGCTCTCAGATCTTCTGAGCTCGATGCTTTTATCTTACACTACCTCAGTTGATGCAGATGAGAAAGTCCTGTGAGGCAGTCATGTCACCAAAAAGACTCTGTCCTCAGCTTGTTCTAATTGCATCTGCTCTGTCAGGCATTGGAATTGACACAGCCCAATCAATAAGGACCACTCTTAAGTGAGGAACCATTCTTGAAGACACTGCCGCAGCATTGCAGATTTACAGATATTTTCTCATTCAATTAAGAAGATGAGACCATTCAACCCCTGCTCGTCAGAGACCTAGACTTCCTGTAACAAACTTCTACCCAGCTAAATTTGGCTGCAGAATTCCTTTAGAAGAGAAAATTTGGCCCTTGGCCCCTGACTTGACGCCCAGTGTTTTAAATATTCAAAGGAACTGTGTGTGATGCAGAACAGAATGTCCTTCCAGTTTACCTCACCCAAGCTCTCCTTTTGACAACTTTGCTTGCAGAAGGGAAAAAGCTGTCCACTGAGGATGTCTCTTAACAGCTTGCATCTTCTCTCTACAACCAAGGAGAGGGGATCACCAAAGCTGTGCCATCCCTTAGAGAAGCATAAAGGATTTAATCTGTATATAGAAAACATTTGACTTACTGACTTTGGTTGTTTGATATAAATTCTCTCAACCTACTGTGGACAGAGGGGTCTCTAACCATAAATAGGCATTGCACCTGATGTGGAGACTTTGGCAGGTGGAAGGCAGGAGCAGCTAAGATACCAGGGCTCAAAGGTAGTAATCATTTAAACAACTAATCCTATTAAGGAATAGTATATATACAGTAAAGTACTCAAATAGTACGTGTAAAGCTTGACGAATCCTCCCAACCCCACATACCTAAATCAAGTTATAGAATAATGCCAGTATTCCAGAAAGTTCCATCCTATCCTCTCCCAGTACATACCCACTAAAGCTTACCATTACTTTGAATCTTATTCCCCACAGATTAGTTTTGGCTGTTTTTGATTTCTTTTGTATTTTGCTTTGTTTTTGCTCAACATTATGTTGGTGAGATTCACTATAATGCTGTTTGTGGTGTAAGTTTGTTCCTTTGTATTACTGTTTAGTATGCCACTCTATGGATCTACTAAAGTATATTTACTCATTCTATTGTTGATGGACATTTGAATTGTTTCCAATTCGTGGCTCATGAAAAACACTGCTGTGAACATTCTTATACCATTGTATACATTGCCAAAAAGTTTCCCAAAATGGTTATAATAATTTACACGTCTACCATCAGTGGAGGAGAAATCCAGAAGTTCTACATTTTCATCAGTACTTAGTATTTTTAATCTTTTACATTTTAGCCATGCTGGCAAGTGTGTAGTGACATCTGGTTGTTTTAATCTGAATTTTTCTGAAGAATATACCGTTTTGCCTTGAGCATCACTTCATGTGCTTATTGGTCATTTGGATTTTGCCCATTTTTGCAGCATCTGTCCAGGTGTTCTGCTCATTTTGAAAAACTAGGTTGTTTGGTTTTTCTTATGGATTTATAGTGATTCCGTGTATATTCTAAGATTAGTTGTCAAGTATACATATATGGCAAATATCTTCTCCTAGATCAGTTGCTTCAAAAGTGCTGTCTCTCCAGAGTTCTCTCTTGTTGATGGTTATGCCTAATTCCAGCCTTGCAGTACTGAAGTCCAAAGGAAGCAAGGACTTCCCGAGGGTGGAAGGGAGATTCCCATATCAGGGTTATCCAGTGGGAAGGTGCATTTTCTGTGAAGCTGTCCCTAACCCCCTACGCTATGTTCTTTCCTGTCTTGGGATGCCTTGTACTCATGTCTACTAGCATCCATATCACATTGCAGTGGGTGTCTTGTCAGTCTCTTCACGGACTGTGAGCTCCTGGAGACCCAGAACATCTCATCTCATCCACGCAACCTCAGCAACCTACTTGGAGCCGGACACAAAGTCCACTTAGTTGTTGCTCAAGTACCGCGTTCAAAGCAAATAGATGAACGGGATGATTTTAAGCATAGAAGGGACACGACCGGATCTGCATTTGAAGTAGACAATCTTGGTGACAGTAGGGAGAGAGAGGCTACAGGCCTCAAATATTAAGTGACAATTTAGATCACACTGGTTTAGATAGCAAAGCAGGAGAAAATATGCTGAACAATAACAGAAAAGGTCTGCCTGTGTTTTTCTTCTACAGCCGAGGGAGGCACGATCTACCCCAAGGCAATGATGATGTCAAATTTTGTTAGAGAATTTACCGACTCTGACTCTGTGATAGATGGCAATACAAGACAACAAAAAAGGATGTGTCACCAAGCCCCAAATGACAAATGCCAATTGAGTGGTACAGACCGTCAGAGCTAAGAGTTCAGCGGAGCTAGCGATTATGATGAGGCGCCAGGATCCGGATTTTACAGTGACGTTTTCCCCTAATACTAGGATGTTAGCTGACATGCGTTTTTTAATTTTATTTTATTATGATGCTAGAAATATTATTACAAATGTGGGGCTAGAGTGAGTTGAATGAGAAAATATAAAAGATGAAGCCTGCGCTTTTTCCTATCTCTCAGCCCCAGTAGCAGCACTGGGGAGAGAGCGGTGAAAGCTTCCAGAGCCGCACGGATCAGCACCGCTGAGCTTGGAATAGCAGCGGCTCTGTAGCTGCTGCAAACTGCAGGCTCTTGGGTGTGGGTGACTCAGCCCCTCTGTGCTCTGGGCCCTGCCTCTGTGCTTCTGCTGGGCTCGGTTCCAGCCAAGAGGCAGCGCTGTGGGACCCTGACAACCCCGGCCTCGGCTTTCTGGGGATTCTTAGATGGGGGAACGCCTGGCTTGGAAATCCTCAGGTTACCATCTAAATTCAGAATTGATAACACTCAGAAAATCTCACAAACTTTAATTTTTTAAAAAAGTGGTAAGATTTTTTTTTGATTGCAGTAAAAAATACATAGCACACAATTTACCATTTTAACCATTTTAAAGTGTACAGATTTGTGGTCTTACGCACACTCACACTATTGTAGCACCATCACCACCAGCCAGCTCCAGAAATTTGTCATCTCCCCAAACCGAAACGCTGTCCCTGTGAAACGACTCCTCCTCTTTTGCCTCTCCCCCCAGTCCCTGGCAGCCACCCTTCTTGTCTCTAGGACTTCTGTTATTCTCAGCGCCTCGTAAAAGTATAATCAATGAGTATTTGTCTTTTCGTGACTGGCTTATTTCACTTAATAATGTCTTCCAGGTTTATCCAGATTGTAGCTTGTGTCAAAATTTCCTTCCTTTTTAAGATTGAGTAATATTCCCTTATATGTATGCACCACATTCTGTTTATTCATTCATAAAGTTTAATTTTACTGTTTCCACTTCTCCGAAGTGAATGTGGATATTTTTATATCTTTTAACATATTATCAGAGGAAGAAATAAAGTAGGGAGAGAAGGTAATGAACGTTTGTTGAGAAACTCTTACGTGCTTGGCACCGGGCAACATTCGTTATACACTGTAACCATTCCTGTCTCACAACAGCACCATGAAGTGGGCGTTATCGCATCAATATTCAGATGAAGAAAGTGGGGCGATTTGTACCCAAGCATGCTGGACCACAAAGTTCACTCATTTCCCACTACTTTGCTGTGCATAAGACAAAGCCCAGAGAAAGCGGACACTGTCCGATTTTGAAATGTATAAAGTTTATCTTCGGTTATTCCTTACACTTTTTTTTTTTTTTTTTTTGTGGTACGCGGGCCTCTCACTGCTGTGGCCTCTCCCGTTGCGGAGCACAGGCTCCGGACGCGCAGGCCTAGCGGCCATGGCTCACGGGCTTAGTTGCTCCGCGGCACGTGGGATCTTCCCGGACCGGGGCACGAACCCGTGTCTCCTGCATCGGCAGGCGGATTCTCAACCACTGCGCCACCAGGGAAGCCCTCCTTACACTTTTAACATCTTCCCTCCTTCAGTACCACCTCCTGCATCCCCAGGGAATCTATTATCTGGGTCAGCCGTGGTTCTAGCATCATTAAAGAGGAGGAATCATTTTCTTTTATTGAACAAGCCCATAGCTGGATAAGAAACACCATACGATTATTTCAATAGATGCTGAAACGCATTTTAATTCTTCACATTTATTGTTTTAAAAAAACAACTCTAACCCTGAGCAAACTGAATGACAACAGCAAGTCCCTTGACCTCAGATTCTTCATCTATACAATGTGAACTGTATCTCTCCAACTCTTAAATTTCTCTTCTCTCTTTTAATTCAATGTAGTGCTGTTTCTTTTCTTTTGTAAATTACATTGCCATTTGTTTCTGTTTTGCTTTACAATCCTGGAAGGTACTTCAGTGATGGGAATGCTGTGTCATAGAGAAGAAAAATTGTGTTTGGGGGCTGGGAGCTTGCACTGTAGACTAAGTGTAGAAGCATCAACCCAAGAACTTGGACCCAGCTAAGCCATGGAACAGCTAAGCCATGGAAATACTGCTGACAGGTGGACTCATTCAGTTTTGGTACCAACACCACCTGGAACCTGTCACCTGTAAGTCCTGCTGTGCTGTGGGAAGAGAAAGGGACTTGGAGCCACACAGACCTGCCACTTACTAGCCATTTCCTGTTTGGTGTCTCACGTGAACATATGAGTATCTCATACGGTTGTCTTAAAGATTCTATGACGTAATGAATCTACTGCTGCTAATAGATGCCTGACATCCAGCGGTGGCTTCATTTACGGTAGCATTAGTATTAACAGAACTTGCATAAACATAAGGAAGGCATTTCAGCACATAGGGTGATCCCACAGCAAATGAGAGCGATCTCAGGAAGTGAGCTTGCTGTCACTGGCGGTATTTAAGCAGAGGCTTGAAAACCACTTGGTACAGTGAATTCAAACCCCTCCTCTGGGTATTGGATTAGGTGGCTTTCGGGGTCCCATCTGATTCAGAGAATTAGGGATTCTAGATCCTTATCCATTTCTTAACTACTTAAACTATTTTTCAAATTCATGTTCATAATTTATCTGTTTTCAAAAATTTAACAAGTAACAGTTTTAGTGATAATCATTGCATTTCTATATTTATAGATAACTGGCACATATGGAGGTGGAATAGCACAATTTGATATTTTCTCATGTGCCAGATTTTTTTTTAATAAATATAGAAAACCCTTATAGTTATGAAAAACTATTTGTTAAAATTAAACATATATGCAACTGGGCATCTGTTCTGATATATCCGATCTCTTGAGAACTGGTTTTCCTGTTGCCATTGGATGGAACCCAGTATTAGCCCAGAGTTTAAGGGCCTTAAGGCTCAGAGTACTCAAATAAAAACGGAAAAAATGTTACTAATTCCTGCACGTAATGCACTCCTGTTTATTCTGGTTAAAATTTAACTTTGAATCTCTAAAAATTAAAAATTATCCCCTCCCTGCAAAAAGCTATAGTAGGATTCTTTTTCCTTTTCTCAATGATAAGAGTTTCATGTGGTCTGCATGGTACATTGGAAAGACTGGATTTTAGAGCCAACTAGATTTGGGTATAAATTCTGGCTCTCTTTCTACTTGTGTGATCCTGGGCAAGTTATTTAACATCTTTGAGTCTTCTTTTCCCACCGGGAAAAGGCATAGAGTAATACCTATGTTTAGGTAATTTATAAGGGGGAAATAACATCAACAGAATGCTTTGCTTGCAGTAGACTTTAAAATCTTGATTTCCTTTCTGATATATGTGCATTTTGGAAATGATGATGGGGATTTTATTGACAATGGCAATAGTTATTAAAGTCATATCTGCCAATTATTGAGTGCTTCCTATGTGATTTAACATACATCTCTTTTAATCCTACCAACAATTTCATGGGATATATGGCAGCAAGACCATTTTACAAGAGAGGAAACTGACTATTAAAGAAGTTAACTTCTTGAAGGTCCTAAAAGTTGTCAGTGGCAGAACTGGATTTCAGACCCAGGGCAGGCTGATTCCAGAGCCTGATTTTAAACTTACTCTATAATGCTTAGCTAATATTCTAGAAGATTCTTTAAAAGAACTAAAGCAACGGTGTTTTATACTGAGCGTAGATGATGCTCTCCTTTTCATTTCACTCAGGTGAGAGCCTTTTCTTTTGCATGGTTAAATTTTCATGACCTGCCGTCTTTTTGTAATCACAACTCCCATAGATTTTGATAGGTAAGCATTGGACCCGGGACTCCTTGCTGTTGCTATGGGTTTTAGTCTCCTATTAGGTCTGTTTCTGCCACTTTTATGTCTTGCTTATGGTAGAGAACCACAAATATGTATTTACTGTCCTCAGGTTATTCATATGCATGGTGAAATATTCCAGGCAATATGATCTAGACAAAATTATGGATTAGCGAGTTTTATCTTTTGTCTCCCTTCACTTGGGGGGTTTCACTTTGGGTCTGTGGCGCCCTCTGCCTCCATCAGTTGTTAAGTCCAGCTGCCTATATTCCCGTCGGAGTGCCCATGGGGAAGGAGCCTCACCCATGGTGGCCTCGGCAGTGACTGGTCCTTACTGCCCGGTGACCACCTGCGACTCCAGAGAGCTTCCAGAGATGCTGGGAACACCTGTTCTTTTGGGTTAGAAGGACACAACTCTTAGTTTTCACTGAATGTCAATGTTTAATTTGTCAGCTTCCAATTTAGGCTGATTTTTGAGAATTCAAATCTCCTTTCAGACAAATTAGGTTAAGCGGCTCGTGGTGAGGGAGCTGCTTGACCTTGAGTCATTTTCTTTTTCTTTTTCGAAGGAGAGTTGACAAAGGGGCTGACAGATGAGATTTAACACGTTCTGGAGTAGCCAGAGAGAGCTTATGAGCATAAATATACAGATCAAGGAGCAAGTAAATATGTCAGAGACTGGTGGCATCATCTCTAAAACAGAAACAACACACCTTTTTGATGATTATATCTAGTGCCAAATGAATTTCATGGTATGTATTTTAAGTGGTTTTCTGTATTCAACTTCTTGATATTTAACAGATTCTAAACAAGTTATACATAGGTAATATAAAAAAACATGAAGAGACTCAAGAATGTCAAGGGTCTGATATCTTATTTAAAATACAACCGTACCTCTTTTATATTTTAGTTAGATCCCTGTTTTTCCTATATCCATAACAAAGATACTGCTCTTAGGTTCAATGAACTCTTGTCTCCAATGTCACTCAGAAGGTCCCTAAAGAAAATCACGTGGTGTTTTGATCCCAAATTGTAGACCACCTGGAGGAGAATAGGGAGACTCAGTTCAAAAGGAATATATGATGGTCAGGAGGGCTTATTAAAGCAGGTGGCTGGGCCCCGCCAGAGTGAAATATGGTAAGTTTGGGGTGGGGCCTGAGAGTTTGCATTTCTAATAAGTTACCAGGTGATGCTGACACATCCTACTTTAAGAACCACTGATCTAGTGTAGGGCTGTCTAATAGATTTATAATGTGAACCATGTATGGAATTTTAAACATTCCAGCATCCTCATTAAAAAGCTAAAAGGACCAGGTGAAATTAATTATAGCAATGTATCTTATTTAATGTAAAATATCCAAAATACTATCATTTCAACATAGTCAATATAAAAGTGATTAATGAGATATTTTTGCATTCTTATTTTGGTACTAAGTCCTGAAGATCTGGTGTGTATTTTATGCTTGCAGCACCTCGGATTTCAGACTAGCCATATTCCAAGTGCTTAGGAGTCACCTGTGGCCACTGGCTATTGTATTAGAAAGTGAAGAGTGACTATTCTCATAAATTACATTGCAAATAAAGAGCTTAGAGAGGTCAAAAGTGATTTTTTTTTTAAGCTCTCTCTGTACATCAGAATCACATGGGAGAACTCTTAAAATCTACTAATGCCTCAGGTCCAGTTCCAGAAAAAAATCTCATTTAGTTGGTCTGGGGTTGGGTGTAGGCACCAGTATTTTAAAAAATCTCCCCTAAGTGACTCTGCTGTGCAGCCTGGGTAAGAATCACTGGGGCCAATGTCAACACAACTGAATTTAGGATTCACCTGTACACCTGTGATCCACCTCCATGTTTCCTTGGAGACCTGGTCTAAATGACTGTGTCCCCCCAGAATTCACATGTTGAAACCCACAAAGCTGATGGTATTAGGAGGCGGGGCCTTTGGAGAGTGTTCAGGTCATGAGGGTAGAGCCCCACGAATGAGACTCGTGTTCTCGTGAAAGGTATGGCCCAGAGCTTCCTAGCCCCTTCTATCACAGGAGGACACCGCGCGGAAGCAGCCTGCAGCCCAGAGAACCTTCACGAGAATGCAACCATGCTGGTGCCATAATCTTGGACTTCCAGCCTCCAAAATTGGATGAAATAAATTCCTGTTGGTTACAAGCCCCCCAGTTTATGTTTTTTTTTTGTTATAGCAGCCCAAGTGGACTAAGATGCCTGGCAAAGGGGAAAAGAAAAGGATACTAATACTAATAGGACATCTACAACTGTGAAGCAGACACTTTCAAGAAGATTATTTAACCCTTATAACACTGTGAGCGGCTCTCACTGCTGTTTCGCAGAATAGTCGAAAGGTAGGAAGGTCAAGTTGGTCCACCAGCTTCAGTGGTACTGAATCAACAGCAGATACTAAGTTGCATGTGAAACAACTAATTCCAAGACCCCCTCTTTCTGCTGTATTATCTTGTCTGAGCTGTCTTACTTAACTCTAACTCAAATGTCCCTTCCACTAAAACTGGGCACAAGCTCCCTTACTCACCTGTTGGACTGAATACAATTTCCTCACTTTAAAAGAAAAACAAACACAATTTTTAAAAAATAAATTTATTTATCTACTTATTTATTTATTTTTGGCTGCGCTGGGTCTTCGTTGCTGCGCCCAGGCTTTCTCTAGTTGTGGCGAGCAGGGTCTACTCTTCTTGCGGCGCGCGGGCTTCTCATTTGCGGTGGCTTCTCTTGTTGCGGAGCATGGGCTCTAGGTGCGTGGGCTCAGTAGTTGTGGCACACGGGCTCAGTAGTTGTGGCTCGCGGGCTCTACAGTGCAGGCTCAGTAGTTGTGGCGCACAGGCTTAGTTGCTCCATGGCATGTGGGATCTTCCTGGACCAGGGCTCAAACCTGTGTCCACTGCATTGGCAGGCGGATTCTTAACCACCAGGGAAGCCCAACAAACACAAATTTCATTAGTAATAAGAAAATGTAGTCAGTGGCTCCTTTCCATGGAGAATCTAGATACTTTTCCAAATGTTTTGGGGTTGGTAAAAACAAGATGATTAAAACAGGCTGTTTCCTCTTACTTTTCTGTTTTAAAGGGAACTTCTTCTGGGTCATCATTTATATTTGATTCTCTGAGTTGAAAGAAATGTCCATGTGATGTCTGAGACACTTTTCTAGCCTTGACTTAGGTATTTAAATTTCCCTTTCTTAGAACTTGCAAGTCACATGGTTTGCAAGAACACAGGACCATTGGCAGCAGGGTGTGCTATGGATTCTGGTGTCCTGGTGGAGGGAGGCCCTGCAGGCCATCATTCTGTGCAGCTCTGGCAGCCAGGGTCAAGGGCAGAGGGCTATTGATTTACTGGGAACTACTGTTCCACGTTCTCACATATTTTTATTATGAGTTCTCCTGGAGTAAAATGTTTGTCTAAAGGTCTTTTGTGATTTTCTCTTTTATGGAATTTAGGATATTTAATGTGTGATTTGAATCTCAGAACTGAAGTGACTTAAACCCTTATCTATTTCAACATATTCTCTTCCGCTCACTAGTTTTAAGTCTAGATTATGTCTATTTGATGGTAAGAATTATAATTACATTCCAATATTTCACTTATAGTGTTTTCCTGACCCACTTTTCATGTAATTCAAAATGATTAAACAAAATAAAACAGGAATTTGGGTCTCTCATTGATTTCAGTTGTCCTCAATTTCTCCTTTAACATTAATAGTGTAAGTAGATCTACCTAATTAAACCAATTATATGTTATTCTTGCCATTTAGGCCATGAGTGTGACCTTGGAATCCCACTGCTGAGAACCTTAGCCCTGAAATACTTTCTTGCAAACTTCAAACTTCTATTTTTGAATGCCTGGCTCTAAAAAAAAAAAAAAAAAAAAAAAAAAAAAAAAAAAAAAAATCCAGTAATAACCCTGTTCAAATCCATGTCACACGTTTCTGAAATCTGGTGACTACTGGTTCAAATAAAGGCGTTTCACCCATCTTTTATTAACTTATTAACAAGTGGATTTCGTTATGGATCTGAGGACCGGACAGGCAGGTAGGAATTTTGAAAGCTACTAGTATGGAGGTTTGGCCAATTTATACTAGATTCAAGTCAACCAAAAAAGAGAAAACTCCAGATTGTAGGCAATCTTATGCACGAGGAGAAAATAAGGTTGGATGGTTAGGTCTGGTTGAATTAGGTGAACTCAGACAATTAGGCAAAATAGTTTCCTTTCCAAATTCTGTTCTCGATAAGAAAGGGCATTGCACGTTTTCTCATCAGGTGTTACTGAAATGAGTCTGAGTCATGTGCTGCGGGCTGCCTGGTGGTTGTAGTGGGAGAGGGCACTTTGGCTGCCCTCAGCCTACCTTAGTCCCACCCCCAAGTTACTCCAGATAACAGATGAAAACAGTATACTTGCTCTCTGAGCCCCCTGCGTCCCTTCTGGTCAGACTAGATTTCCCTCCTATACAACAGGATGTTAAATGTGACTTGTCCTGAAATCTGTCTGTTTCAGTCAGCCGAGGCCTCCCAAGCAGAGGACCACATGGTAGGTGTCAGGTAGCTCCCTCACTGAAGCTGTGTGCACGGCCACCTCCTGCACACAAGGAGGCTGTGAGTCCAGGCTGTCAGCGTCAGCCATCCACCTTCGGTCTTTCCGAAGAGGTGTGGTCTTGAGGACCGCCTGGGGACCGTGATCAGTGAGTGGTCCATTCTGTACCACCCCCAGCAGTGAGAGGACATTCCTCTCCTTCACAAAGCCGACCGAAGGAGGGAGCTTCAAGAAAAGCCAGCAGCCAGTTTGCCGTGTTTTCTGGAGTTTGGGGGAACACAGACACTCTGGAAAGGGGCACGCTAGCCAGAGCTGGCAGAGAAAGAGAGGCCTGAGTTTCCAGCAAGGGGCATACCCACCCCCCCCCCTGCTCCAGGGCAGGGCGAGGGGCTTGTCTTCCAGGCCAGGCAAGGGCCTGACAGACAGAGCCAATCTGGAGCTGACTTAGAGGGCTTTTGCCCAGGCAGGCCACCGGAAGGGCTGATCTGACCCCAAGGAGTGAAGGCCATTTCATTCAGGGTCAGGAAAACTCGAGTGAACCTAGGGTAGTTATTTGAAAGGAATGTAATAGAAAATACAAAGTTGGTGTCCGTTATCATCCTACAGAGTGGTGCTTCAATAAAATGGTTATAAAAATGCAATTTCAAGTCATTCCCGAATAAAGATACAATACAAGTAAAGGCATGGTTAATTTTGTAGCTCCCCTGGCTTTATCTAAATCAACTGTCCCTAAGGAGTTTTGCAGCTGTCCCGCTAATTGTATTGTACTAGAAAGATTTGTCCGCAGTGGCATGAGAGATAGGTCAGGGGAGCTAGACGAGAGAATTCCCGCTTCTCTCCGCCTTTCCCTTTACGTCTCCCACCATCAGACATCCTTGCGTGCAGCTCTCATCAGAAGCCCCTGCCTACTCTATTGTTGCACTTATAAAACTTATTCTTAATTATCTGACTATGACTTACCTCCTGAATTAGACCCTCGGCATGAAAATGTCAGGGACTCACATTCCGATTTGCATTCACAGCACCTAGGACAGCTCCTGGCCCACGTTTGTGTTCTAGGACTGCTTGTTGTGAGAATGAATGAGCCTCAGTTCTGCCTTTGAAGGCTGTGACCTTCTTTGACAATTTACTTCATTTGGGCTGCAGTGTTCTCAGTTGTAGAAGGATTGGTTTCAATCTGTAAGTTTCTTTCAAACCACAAATCTCCAAGGCAGTAAATGTAAGAAAAGAAGAATCAAATAACAGAAAGAATTAAAGATGATGTCAGTGGTGGCCAGCTTGAAAGAATACGGGAAGAAAGTGGTACCAATACACAACTAATTTCAGAGCTAAGTTCAGAATGATAATTGGGACACTGGGAAGAACTTTTTGGAAATGTTTAGCTGAGGTAAAGGGACCATATCTAGTTAAAGACCAGTCTGTATATCAGGTTTAAGTTGGAAATTTGGGGATTCTCCTTATACAAGTGATAGAAGGTTGATAATCAAGTTGATTGAAAGTAGCCGGGGGAAGAGTTGAGGGTAGGCTGAGTGTTGGTAGTTAGAAAAGGGAAGGATCCTTCTAAAAGGATAGGGCTATCAAGGATGGGAGGAGAGTCAGGGAAGCACTGTCCCATAGAAACCTAAGGAGAAAAACAACTCAAGGAATTTTTTTCTGCAAAAACCAAACATTTTTGGTACTTACAGTTCACGGTAAGAAAACGAAGCTTGATTTGAATGGTCCTACAAACTTCTCACCAATCCTTAGGAATCAGTGTGACCTCTTTCACCACCACCGTCCCACAAAGACCTGTCAACATGGTATTTTTATTGTGATGTTACGTACTCACAGGACAGAAAGTTCCCAGCTGAATTGGAAAAGAAGTAAATGATGTTTTCACATTTGCAATTCTTGGGACAAAAGACATGCTGATTATTTAAGCTAGATTTTTCGTGGATTATTCTTGGAGCAGGAAAACAGGAGATAAAGGGGTTAATAAACTCTTATCTGCACCCGAAGGCACATTTGTTCTTCCTCCAAACATCTGTATGATGTCACGTTGTCAGGCAGACGGAACTAAGTCTAGTTCTTTCAGAGCAAACAAAAATCATTTTCTTCAGCAGTTACCATGTGGATAGGACCCTGGCATATGACCAGGGATTCAGTGGTGCAACTTCAAGAGGGCAAGTGAGGGCTTAGGGTTGGTGGAACCAGATGAACTAGTGCAGGAGTAGGATGACCAAAAACTTTTGAAGGAAAAGTACTATGGGGAAGAAATCTGAGAAGATAACCGAAAAATGCACGTATTGGATATTATAGAATTTGTTCCTTTTTTCCTTTTCTGACTCGGGGGTCAATATACCTCTAGATGATGTCCACTACCTTTGAAAGATTCAATAGAAATGCCGATGGGAGAATACCCCCCAATATTTTTTTTCCTTATCTTCATAAAGGGACAAAGTATATCCATGGAACCTCAAGGCAGAGGGAGAAAAAGATGTTTATATCATAAAAGCCTCTTTTGTATATATTATGAGATGTCAAGAAATCCAAGAACAGTTTGAAAATTGCTCAGGACGCTGGGTGTGAGAAAGCTGTACTGAATCAAAGAAAGCATCCAAAGGACACATTTTCAAAAGGAAAAATTGCCAACAAAGAGCACTGGACCATCAACATGAAAAACAGGGGCTGATATAATCACAACGAAAGGAACAAATGTTAAGCATCTCCCTTCAGCTCAGCTGGCCTATTATACCTCTGAACACCCAGGCTGACCATGCTTCTTCCCCCTCTCTCCCTCCCATTTCAGAAGTGTCAGAGGGGAGACACAGTGCCAGCACAAAATCCTTCCACGGCTCTCTTGTTAGCTAACTGCGGTGTTTTGCTCCACGGTTACATGTCTGCACAGGCCGTCACTGTGTCAGTCAGAATTACCACCTGTTTGCTCGCTGCCTTCAGGCCCCATCACCTCTGCAGCATTAAGCAGCCAGCGGCAGGAAGCCGTGTCGATTGCCCGGGAGCGGCGACTGTCAGGTTCTGGGTTTCAGTGTATAATCGCTGCCTGTGCACAAATAGCCCTGGCCTCTCCCCAGCTTCCTGCCCTGTGCTGGCGGGGAGGAAAGAGGCAGCAGCCCCATCTAATGCTAACTTGCCTTCCTTAGGTGGTGGAGATCACAGGCGCGCCATATGTCATTTTCATGCCACGAATCAGATCTGAACTCTCAGGCAAACACGGCACTCTGTTAAAAAAGTTCATTTTTTTAAAAAACTGTACAGACCACATCTTTTTGCCCCTGTTCTTTAGTTTTGCTTTTAATAGCATCATTGGCATCAGCCTCTGAAGGTTTGGATTAGAAACTTGCTGGAAAATGATGTTTGGATGACATATTTGCATCTTTCCCCACTCATTTGAATATCATATGGAACAAATAATAGATAACACTAGCTAACATTAATTGAGCACCTAGTGTGTGACAGGCATTGTTTTAAGCATTCCGTGTTAAGTACATAATTTAAGCTTCACAATGTCATAATCAGGTAGGTACCATTTTAACCCCGTTTTTTGGATGGAAATATCAAGGCACAGAATGGACAAGCTCAAGCAGTTCCTTAACTGTGCCGTTATCTTTTCTTGTCTCCAAACCTTTGCACATGGGGTGTCCATAATGCTAGCCTTTTCCTCGTCATGAAGTTAATCCCTGCTGCCTATGCTAAAAATTCATCTCAAACATCAGTTGCTTGGGGAAGCCCTTTCTGACCTTGTGCTCCAGTCTGAATTAGATACTCTATGCTACTGGAATCATTGGTGTTGTGTCTGTTACTTCCTTATGGGTGGGGACTCTCAACCCCCAGGATAAATTAGTTCCCTGAGTGAACTGTCTGTTTACTGACCCAGGACTAGTTTAACATTTATATAATTAGTAGCAAGAAAAAGATGATGGAAATTGTAGCATTTTTTTGGCCATGGTTTTTTCCCTTAAGTTTTCCAAAATATCAGGCCTTCAACTTTATATGGTTATCATGAAGCATCAGTGACAAATGTTGATCAACGATACAATATTGTTGGGGAAAAGAATGCTACTTAGCATGTTTAAAATGTCATGCTAAAAACTGTAGGTTCACAACTGTGATGCTTCCGTGGGGGAACTTGACAGGATTAGAGTTATTTAGCCTTCTGGCTGTCTCAGGGAGACAGATGCAACCACACTGAATAAGCCAGAGGTTCCCAAGGCTGCTGACCATGAGAAGCACCTGAAAAACTGTGAAAAAAAAAAAAGCAGGTTTCCAGGTATTCTCCCACCACTGGGGCAGAATGTTTGGAGCCGAGGCCCAGGAATATGCATTGTTCAAATTGCTTTAAGTTAATTTTGATGATCACCAGTTTGGAAGCAGATATGTTATAGCCCTTGAAATGGCTTAAAATGGTTTGGTTTAAGTGGTGACTGAAAGTACATAAAAGCGGTCCTATGACGTGGTGTGTGGACATGGGGACCCCAGAGAGGATGAAATAAACAGCTCCCTGTGGTCACATCAGTAGCAAGAAGCAAACGAACATGAAATAGACTGTTTTTTTTAAAATCAATAACACACTCAATTAGAATAACCTGGAGGCGCTTTTGTATACTACCTGTGCCCCAGGGCCCGCACCTGTCAGTTACATCAGAGACTTAAATTGGAGCAGGGCTCAGCCCTCAGGATTCCTAGAAAAGCAGACAGATTAATCTGTGGTGGGATTAAAGTCACAGTGAAGGTGGGAATCCTAGGCTCTTCAGAAATCATCCCGTGCTGGAAGGACAGTACATCGTTCAGACAGACTAGCATTTTCCATAGACTTTGCTCAGGACGCTGCGTCCTCAAGATACTCTGAAGACAGGATCCCGTGATCAAACACACTTGAGAAATGCCACCTCCTGCACGCCCCCATCTTTGAGACTTACATGCATGTACGTATTAATGTCTGTGAGAAGGCCTGTGGCCGAGAAAAATGTAACTTGGTTTAATCCAGGTTTTTTCTATCGAAGCCACTTTTTATTGTCATGGCATCTACTGACATCCTATGGAGCTCCAGAGACAGTGACTCCGGTGAGGAGGACGGGGGCTGGAGCCCTGTGCAGGGGTGGCCTGTGGCTGAGGCTCTTCTCCATTGTATTGGTTGGCCAAAAAGTTCGTTCAGATTTTTCCGTAAGATCTTACGGAAAACCAGAACAATTCTTTGGCCAACCTGGTATATTAAGTAGTCGAGGGACCTAGGCCTCGGAATCCCAGTTTAGATGGTCCAATTATAATTGATGGGGATGTGATGGGAGGATGGAGATGGGCCTCTATCTGAATCAGGATGCTTTGTTTTTTGTTGCTTTAACGTGACTGAATCAGGATGCTTTGACCCTTTGTTCTGTGATGTTTTCATTTATTAGGTCATAGAAGCTTCCACAGGCCTCAGAAACCTCCTTTCCCCCACATTCAGCAGAACAAAAATCTTTGGTATTGTCTTGGGCCATAAATGGAATTTGGGCCTGGTCTGGTCATTGAAATGTGAATGGAAGTGACAGACATTGAGTCCTGGCAGAAGCCTTCAAGGTACTTGTATAGTTTGGCCCTATCTCCTGACTCCTCCCTCCGCCCTGAGAATAGTGAGTCCAGATAACAGCTGCTTCTGCAGCCAGGGCTCCAGGACCAGAAGATTCATGGAGCAAAGCCCAGCCAAGCCTAGCTCAGTCCTCGTGTAACCTGAGCAAGAAATAAACATTTGTGATTGAAAACCAGAGAGATTTTAGTGTAGTTGATTACAACTAAATGCAACATATAAACCTTATTTAGCTCCTGATTCAAAGAAACCAAACAACCAAAAAATATATGAGATAATCAGAGAAATTTGTATGCTGACATTAAGAAGTTGGTGTCATTTTTTACAGCTGTAATAGAGCTATTTTGCTTGTGTTTAAATAAAGAATCCTCACCTTTAGTGATCCACACTGAAATACTATTGCATAAAGTGATCCAGTGTGAGGTCAGGGAAGTGGGTGGAGTTATAAGTGAAGTAAGAATGTCCAGGGATTCATAATCCTTGAAGGTGGGTAATGAAAAATACGGTGTTCACCATATTATTTTACTTTTGTTGACGTTTGAAATTTTCTACAATTAAGTTAGAAAATCAACGTTCACAAAAACTATTCTCTATAGGTTGAAATTCATGGAGTTCTTTGTTAGAATTATAACAATCTTCTAATTTTATAGCATTGCCAATGAGCCATCCCTACCATAAAAGAGTCAGCCAGAAATATCTAATAATTTCCACCATGCAATTATTATCACTACTTATCTCAATGTAAATTGGTGCATATTTGGAGCTGGAACACTAAGAAAGAGAAATGATCTAGAGAACTCAAGGGATAATTATCCTTTTTGAATATTGACACACTTACATGTTTTTCCAGACGTAGATTTTGTGTAGGCGAAAGCTATTTGATTATAAAAGATCTGGTTTCTCCAAATTTTTCAGAGGTAAAAACTTCATTAATTAACATCAAGGAAAATGGAGCATCTGTTACTTTTTTGTCAACAGATTTTAATAATATTGAACACTGCTAATTGGATAGAACTGAAATATAGCTCTTTGTATGTTAAATTAAGATGGTTTCTTCTGCTATTTTTTTCCACTCAATTTTATTTAAACCATGGCAACTCTACAGAGTTTTCCTCCACCACTTAAAGTGATTTTGAATACTTACAGATAAAAAGGATTCATGTCAGACAGTGCTGTCGTTATTGCTGTTGTGATAGTTACCGTGACCTGGAAAGAGAAGAAAGGCAATCAATCTTACTCACATTCCAGCTCGCGAGCTTTCTTGAATGTTTCTGAAGACTGAAGATGAAACAGGTACATTTAATAGGCTTGAGGAGAAACTCCATATGCAGCCCTGGTTAAAGACCAAATGAAAGATCTGCCAGCATAGGAATGAAGGGAATGGTAGATTCCACAAAGACAGTGGATCTTTGTTCATCTTTAAACGCTGACTGTTATTACCAACAGATGGTAAATTAACCATGGAGGTAAATTTGGGCCCAATTTAGCCTCAGCTCTAATTGACTAGAATCAGAATCTAGTTTGGAATGAAATGGAAAGAAAGGTGAAGATGGAGGCAGGTAGCTTGAGGTTCAAATCTAGACTTAAACCATTTTTAGCTGTGTGGCTTTGGACAAATTAATCAACCTCCCTGAATATTAGCTTCTTTGTTTGTGTGATGGTGATGAAAAAACTTACTACGGAGGATTGTAGTGAGAGTAAAGTTTTTAACAGCTGTCAAGTTCTCTTCCTCCTTCACCTTCTCCCTGTACTATCAGAGAAAGACTCTCAAATGTTCTTGCTTTTCACACACGGGCATCCTCTTGGGGACTCTTGGTGTGCCAGTTCTGGGTCATGACAGGAGTCCAAGTCAAATGCCAGATTAGGCCAGGCTCCTACAGGGAAGCTTCCCATCAGTGGAAGTGGCTTAGTTCATTTCTGAGAAATTGGAGCTGAGAATGTTACTCAGCCTAAGCAGATTCTGAAAACCTCACCCCAAGTGACTTAATTTTCCTGCAGTTCATTCATGGAGACTAGAACAGGCAGGGAAACACCACCCTGACACAACCCAGCAGCTCTGATGCCCTGAAGCTGTGATCTCTCTCCTGGCTTAAGGTTTCCCAGGGCCTTTCCTTTTTTTTCCCCTCCAGTTTTTTTGAGGTATAATTGACAAATAGAAATCATATATATTTAAGGTGTACAATGTGGTAGTTTGATATACATATACATTGTGAAATGATTACCACGATCAAGTAAAATAACACATCCATCACATTTTGGGGGAGTGTGATGAGAATACGAGATCTACTCTCAAAAAATTGCAAGTATACAATACTGTATTATTAATTATAGTCACCATGCTATACATTAGATTCCCAGAACTTATTCATGTTATAACTGAAATTTTGTATTCTTTGACCAACATCTCCCCATTTTCCCTGCCCCGTGGTAACCACCATTCTTCTATGTGGTTCCATGAGGTTAATTTTTTTTTTAGATTTCACATGTAAGTGAGATTATACAGTATTTGTCTTTCTCTGCCTGGCTTATTTCACTTTGCATAATGTCCTCTACGTTTATCCATGTTGTTGCAAATGGCAGGATTTCCTTCTTTTTTATGACTGAATAATATTTTATTGTATGTAAATTTCCATCACATTTCTTCATCTGTCAACAGACACCGAAGTTGTTTCCATATCTTAGCTACTGTGAATAAAGTGGGAAAAGGATAGTCTCTTCAATAAATGATGTTGGGAAAACTGGATATGAACATGCAAGAGAATGAAACTGGACCCCTCTCTTACACCATATGCAAACTAAACTAAAAATGGATTAAGTATTTAAACATAAGACCTGCAGCCATAAAATTTCTAGAAGAGAACATAGGGGGAAATCTCCTTGAAATTGGTCATGGCAATGTTTTGGATATGACACCAAAAGCCCAGGCAACAAAAGCAAAACTAAACACGTGGGGCTGCATAGCAAAGAAAGCAATCAACAAAATGAAAAGGCAACGTACGGAATGGGAGAAAATGTTTGCAAACCATAAATCTGATAAGGGATTGACATCCAAAATATATTGGGAACTCATACAGGTCAATAACAAAAAGACAAATAACCCAATTGAAAGATGGACAAAGGGCCTGAATAGATATTTCTCCAAAGAAGATATACAGATGGCCAGCAGGTAAATGAAAAGGTGCTCGATATCGCTAATCATCAGGGAAATGCAAATCAAAGCCACAAGATATCACTTCACACTTGTTAGAACGGCTACCATTAAAAAGACAAGAGATAACAAGTGCTGGTGAAAATGTGGAGCAAAGGGAACTTTCGTGGTGGGAATGTAAATTGGTGCAGCATATGGAAAACAGTACAGCGTTTCCTCCAAAAATTAAAAATAGAACTACCGTATGATACAGAAATCTCACTACTGGGTATTTATCTGAAGGAAGTGAAATCAGTATCTCGAAGAGATACCTGCACCTCCAGTGCCTTTTCAAGCAGCCCGGGCCTCCCAGTGCCTCCTCTCTCAAGAGGCTTCCCTCTCTGGGTGCACACCCAGGGGTGCCCTGGCCCACCGCC
The DNA here is from genome assembly GCF_026419965.1 of Kogia breviceps. NCBI lineage: Eukaryota > Metazoa > Chordata > Mammalia > Artiodactyla > Physeteridae > Kogia > Kogia breviceps. The sequence goes on along the minus strand of NC_081322.1, from coordinate 81,104,345 downwards.
TTTCAAGTGTGCGCCTCTAGCCACACAAAGGCAGGGCTCAGGGAGCTGGTTTAGCATGAGCACCTGGAAAAGCATGGTGGAAGATGAATCTTGAAGAACGAGTAGCAGCTGGTCAGCGGAGGAAATGGGTGGAAACACATTTCAAATGCTTGCGCGTTCACGGGCTTAGAGGCAGGAGGGTGGATCAACCGGTTGGCTGCAAGCAGAGGGCTAGAGCTAGTGGTGCTGGGCAGGCAGGAATGGAAAAGGACCCTGTAAGCCATGCTCAGAGATCTGGGTGAGGTCATTGCAGGATTCCCAGCAGGCGTGACGCATCACCTTTACACTTGCACAGTGGATTAGGATGAATTAGGGTGACAGTGGAGGCCGGAGGCCTGTTGGGAGGCTACAGAGGCAGCTGTGGCAAGAAATGATGAGAAGCTGGACCGCTCTGGGCGCTGGCAGTGAGTATGCAAAAGAGGATATTGGCCAAGAGGAATTCGGTCTCATCGCCGACAGCTGACGTGGAGCACACCAGCATCGTCTGGCCCTCTCCTCTACATAGATATCTCATCTAATCTTCAAAGTAGGATTAAATGTACAAAATGGGATACAGGGGGCAGTTAGGCTACATCATACATTGTGTGAATTAGGAAACAGTGCCTCGTGATGGCAGGTATAGGGTTTGGGGAGAAGATGGCATCAGAGTGGGTAGAGATGTACCTCCTCTCTCTGGGGAGGCAGAGAGCTGTGCCAGGTCACAGGGCTCAACAAACAGAGGCCTCAGCGCCCCCTCACTGGGTGCCTTTGTATAGTTTCCAGCTCCTACAGTCTGTGCAACAAGCTTTCGGATGAGGACCTCGAGGCCCTGCAACATTCACTAACACGTCTGCCCCCGTACACAGCTAACCGGGGCACAGCCGGAGTTTATGTCCTGGTTGTTTAACTTTAGAGTCTGTGTTTGTAAATGCATGTGCTTGGCATCTTCACCTTGACTTTTACAGATAAGGAAGCTAAAGCTCTGAGGGCTTAAAGCAATTTGCCTGTCACTAGAAATCCAGAGTGGTAGAGAGGGGAATGAAACTCAAAATGTCTGTCTCCGAATTGCACTTTCGTAAAATCACATTAACCTTCATAATTTTAAGTGGTGAAAATAAGACAGAATCCAAGAAGTTGTGGTCTAGTAATTCGGAGGTTGAACACGGATGAATTGCTTGAAAATTATGAACGGTACATCTAAAACTATGATTCTGAAGCAATTAAATTGTCATCAATCTCTTGCGGTCATATTTTGAATGCTGAAAAAATGCCTAACTTGCAAATTTGATACTTCTTTCCCCTTAGCATCACTGAGTAGCAGTTTCGATAAAACAGAGAGCAATTGTGCAATATTACAAGAGTTATACAAAAGTACACTTGGGTACAATGAGTTCTGTAATATTTGTGAAAATGACCCCTATTGTATGGAGATTTCCAATTGCCTCTGTTCCATAATTGTGTATTCAGATGCTAATTGCACGAAGCACTTGCCACTGCTTTGAGGTGTGTTGACAACTATATATCCTGAACTTGTGTGTCTTTTCCGCCCCAGAATACACAAAATCATAATAATAATGATTCTAAAATGTCTGTCATCTAACAAGTCTTACATTCTTTCCACATGATAACTGATAATTCATTTTTTCCACCACCCCTCTGAGGCGGACAGTTCTATTCATTTTACAGTGCATCTGAGATTTGGAACAATCCCGAGCCATATACCTCTGTGATGATGGGGTTCATAATGAAGGATACGTTCCACGCGGTCCTCTGTGGATAATAGAAACACACACATGTGTATTATCTTCTGTACTGATGAGGACCTTGTGTGGAAGGATTATGATGGTTCTGTCTTCAGAAATGGGGACATAGAGGCTCAGGAACCTTGGGTTCATTCACTCATTTATTCACTTGTTCAATAACTGCTTAGTGAGAACCCACTGCATGCCAGAGACTAGCCAAGATGCTGAGAATATAGCTGCTGACCAAAGGGACAAAAATATCTGCCCTCACGAAGCTTATCTTCTGGTTACCTGGTTGCCTTCTACATTCGTCAGCTCAGGCTCCCGTACGAAAATACAGACTGGGTGGCTTAAACAACAGAAATTTATTTTCTCAAAGTCTGGAGGCTGGAAGTCCAAGATCAAGGTGTCGTCAGGGTCAGTTTCTCCTGAGGCCTGGTCTCCTCGGCTTATAGATGGCTGGCTTCTTGCTGTGTCCACACATGGTCTTTTCTCTATGCCTGTCATGTCTGGTGGGTTTTGGTGTGTCTGGTGTTTTTTTTGAATTCCCTCTTTTTATAAGGACACCAGTCAGATTGGGTTAAGCCCCACCCTGAGGCCCTCATATCACCTTAACGCCTCTCTTCAAGTACAGTTGTATGTATAGAACTGGGAGGTTAGGACTTCAACATATGAACTTTCGGTGGGATGCGATTCAGGCCATGACACCTGTCTAAAACCTCACACAGGTGGTAGGTAGCAGAGTCTGATTTATCTCTGCTTTTCTGACCTATTATCAGAACCTGGAACATGCTCTCTGACTGTTACCTTCCAGATTAAGACCTGAAACATTGCTGCGGGATGCCAGGGGAGTGAGTGAGTGTGTGTGTGTGTGTGTGTGTGTGTGTGTGTGTGTGTGTGTGTGTGTCCCCTTATAACCAAACTACTTACACAAAGGAGAAGCTTCGGTTTAGGGAAATTGCTCTCTCCAAGCTGTGCTCCCCAGAACTTTCTGATTCATTCTTAGATCTCACCAATTATTCTTTCCCCTTCAGCTGTCAGCTCTTGAACATTCTGGTTTCTTCTAAATCTCATTCAATGACTTCAAAATTCACACCATTTAAAAGTAGTAGCTTCAACTCTTCTTTAAACTGGGGCTTCTTTCTCTCTGACATCAAGACTTTTCCTTTGATAACTTCAAATGTTTCTGCCTCTATGCCAACCACTTAATGCTCACCAGTAGTTTAGCTTTTCAAACACATTAACAATAATATATTTTTGTGTTTATCTTCTTTTTTATCGGTTTTAACTGTGCATTTCTGCTTGCTATGCTAGTATAAACAAGGCTATTAACTGAATAATATTGTTTTAAAAAAATGTCTTAAGAAGTCCTATTGCTTTTTTTTTTTTTAGCACTACTCAGCACAGACACATCTGCACAATTGAAATTTCCATTCTGTGCTCTCAAGTATACTGACTGTGAAATAAATAAAAGACAGCTTTCGCATTTGGTAACCTTGAAGTTCTCAGAGTACTTCTCCCTCCAAGGCTGGGTAAGTGAATGTTTTCAAGTGACTTGAGTAGACAAGGAGGGGGTGGGATGTGGTTCAGAGGGAGTGAACTTGGCTTTTACTTGAAACAAGAACAAGACTTGAGATATTCCAAACTCAAATGAAAAGAAGTAAGCAGAAGGAAGAAGTGAGAAAAAGACCAGAGTGGAATAATTTTATAATTTAAGATGTACATAATGTAGCATTTCAATACTGTACTCTGAGCTGAACTTATTTTTCTCATGTATTCAGTAGCCACATGGTGCTCCTCTTCTGGAAGGAGTAAAGATGGCTTCACATGTGTTTCCTTTTTTCCAACAAGTACCACCTCTGCATGCAGCACAGCCATCTCTAGGGTAGACTAGAACCACTATTTCATGGAAAATAATTGGACGCCTTCTTCAATGATAAACAGAAAGAAAGAAACTTGGGATCCAATTGAAATAGTAAAGGCAGTCATTCATGCAAATGACTTCTGGCCTAGTTATTAACTAACATTTTTTAAAATAATAATTAAAAAAAAAATTCCTTGGCCCTATTTTAACAAAAATGAAAATAGTATTCAGAGCATCAAGGGCTGTATTTCTCCTATAAACATGTGCTTTCTTTGTAGACCTAGCCATCGTGAGCCTTGAAGTTTTTCAGAACAAATAATTCTGTGGTGCCCTATTTTTCATAGAATCTAAGGCACATACAATGATATTCTGTTGTCTAAATATTAAGCAGATACTAGTGTAATTTCGTGAACCAAGTAGGACTGGAGTGTTCTGAGATAAACAGGGGTCAGCAAGCTTTTCCTATAAAAAGCCAGATAGTAAGTATTTTAGGCTTTGTGGATCAAACCATCTCCCTGACGAATAATTAACTTTGTAGTTGTAGTGGGAAAGCAGCCGGAGACATGTAGATGAACGGGGTGCCTGAGTTCCAATACAACTTTTATCGTAGACACTGAAATTTGAATTACACATAATTTTTGTATGTCACAAAATGTCCTTCTACTGATTTTTTCCAACCACTTAGAGGTAAAAAACATACTCCTAGCTTGTGAGCTGTATAAAACATGATGTCCACTATTATTTGCTGACCTCTGGGACCAAGGCTTATGTGGCATCAGTAGCTGAATTATGCTATTTGGAGATATGTCACATTACTGATTTGAGTTGGGGCATTAAGGTAATCATATCAGTATCACTGAATTATCAGATAATTGCATTGCTGTATTGTTAGGACCTTGATTTTCTGCCGTATGTAGTCAAAATCTGCCAGACTGTCTCTTTCTCTTAGATTCTAGTTCCACGTGATAGGATGTGATTTTTTTTTTTTTTTTTATGGTTAAGTCTTTTATACCTTACTTCTCTCCCTACCCCTTCCTCCACTAAAAGAGAATCTTTAGTAACCTGGTTCCAGATCTTCTCTGAGGTTGAATTAGGAGAAAGAGAAGACCACAGAGACGCAGGGAGCAAAGGAAGGACAAAGCCAGAGAAGCTAGGCTGACTTCCTAGGTAAAGACTGGAGGGTGTCGGAAGACAGGGAACGTCATTATGGCTGGAACTGGGTGGTCAGTTTTGGATTTTGCGATGTGAGAAGCTGTGAAGAAGAGAACTGAGGGAAGAAGGAAAGAAATTTGAGTAGTGTTGTATATCATTCATTGGTTCCCTTTTGATGTTTTTCTAGAGACGTAAGTAAATATTAGAGTTCTCTTTTCAAGTTTACTTTTTGGCCACTGGGCTATATGTCTTCGTTAAGATTCCATACAGAGACCAGGCCACGTGAGGTCCCAGGATTTATTCGTTGTTTTGCTCTCTAAAGTACCATAAAGAGAATAACATCACATGCACAAAGCAATGTATTTTATTTTTACTTACTCTTTTCTAGGTATCTTAGAATTACTAAATATTTCAAGGACTTTGACAAAGAGTATACAACACTCACAGGGCCTATCGTTGCCAAAAAATAGGTTAATTAGAATTTTAGCTTTGGGCTTTGATGGTAAGGATCGCTCACTGCTTTTGCTTCTCCTAAGAAGGAGGTTTGAGCCTTTGTTTTGGTTCACAGGTGGCAATCCAAGTTGGATTCCTCATTGGAGTAATGTGCTCTCTAATAGATCAAAGAACAGCATTAAGAAAATGATTAATTTTAAAAAGCAATTGCCACTTTGCAAATTAAGAATTATCTATTTATGTGCACAGACTCAAAAGAATTATAACACTTGATTCTTATCCAGTGAGGGCTTACTGTCTACTTAGTTCAGATAACACAAAAAAGCAGAGAAGAGAGAGTAACCTAAGAATGAGGGCAACATAACATCCTGGGTCATAAATATAAATATCTGCAGATATACAAAGTACCGTACAGCTGCTTAGAGCAGCTGGCAAAACTTCCATTAGAAGCTTTATTTGAAATGCAGAAAGATAATGAAACTCTGTTGAATGAATGAATGAATGCAATAGCCCCTCTGTCCTGAGCCCGAATGTGTGGTTTAGGATCCACCCAGAACATACAGCTGCTCTTGCTAAGTCATATGGTTTCTTCCTTATAAGTTTCTTCACTGTGACTGACACCATTCACATGCTTGTGAATTCTGATAGGATCACAGCCCCCAAATAACACTTTGGAATGCAATTAAATTATAAAATAATTTAATAACTCAAGGACAACATCCAAAGGAATGCAAGTGATTTTCTCAGTTCTTTCAAACCTCAGGCAGCAATCAAATTATCACCAAGCTCCTCACCAATAGGAGCAAAGAATGGTTTGGAATAATCAAATACTTTGCAAATGCATGCAACTCTTACCCCTCTGCAAATCTCTGTTCAGTGCTTACCATCTTGGATGTAAAAAGATTTTGATCAACATGTGCAGTGATCACAATGGTACGCCAGGTTTGCTATTCCATCTAATAGCTGCTGTCATTGTAGGTACAGCTGCCCGTAACAGTCAAGCTAAGCTTATGCATAACTCAGATAAACAGCACCAGGGAGTGCAATGTGTTCTGTTATTTACTTCCTGAGTCTGCTGAGGTCTCAATGACAAACTGTATGAGGCAAATTCATCTTCAGTTCATACAGTATACCACGGAAGGCTAGAAACGCACTGAATGAGTCATTCATATTCTATCAAATTTAAATACACATCATGTCTTAAAACATTTATTCTAGTCTCAGGGTATCTCCTACCTGTGTTTTCTCTAGCCCCCCAGAGGCCACCCACCAATGGATCATTTCCATTCAGAGACCCAGTATTGAGTCAGTCAGGGCAGAAGTAGTACCCCAATCCCCGTCATGTGACTGGATCTTCAGTTAGTCTTTCTGTCAACAGTTTTGGTGAGTCATATATGCTGGGGCTGCCCGGGATGTTTCTATAGCCTGAGTCCTCCCTGTGTTTACTAAGTTGGGCTTGTGTTTAGTTCCCTTGACCACCGCTTGTGTTCTTTCCTGACACGGAATGCTTGTTTTGAATTCAGGCCCTGGTTGGTGGGACCCTGAAAACTTGTTAAGACGATGGCTGGGCACCATATTTCAAAACTGAAGAAAAGAATGTCAACATAAAATTCTATACCCATTAGAAACATCTTTCAAACGCAAAAGCAAAATAAAGACTCTACGCACATGCAAAAGCTGACAGAATTCCTAGCCAGCAGAGCAACATAAAAAAATGTTAAATGCAGTCTTTTAGGCAGAAGAATAATAACAGATGGGTATATGATGGACACAAGGGAATGAAGAGCACCAGAAATAGTAACTATACGGGTAAATATATAAGATTTTTTCTTATTACTTAAACCTCTTTAAATATAATTGAATGTTTAAACGAAGTAATAACAACACATATAAAAGTAAAATGTTTGACAGCGCTGGCATAATGATCATGATGGGATAAAAGAGAATATGTACTATTGCAAAGTTTTCATACTGTATATGAAATTACTATAGTATAACTTTAAGTAGATTGTGATAAGTTAAAAATGTATTCTGGGGCTTCCCTGGTGGCACAGTGGTTGAGAGTCTGCCTGCCGATGCAGGGGACACGGGTTTGTGCCCCGGTTCGGGGGGATCCCATGTGCCACGGAGCGGCTGGGCCCGTGAGCCATGGCCGCTGAGCCTGCGTGTCCGGAGCCTGTGCTCCGCAACGGGAGAGGCCACAGCAGTGAGAAGCCCACGTACTACAAAAAAAAAAAAAAAAAAAGTATTCTGCAAACTCTACAACTACCACTATAATAACAACATATTTACAGCTAATAAGCCAACAGAGGAAGTAAAGTAAAATTGTAAAAATAATCAATGAAAGAAAGGTAGTACAAAGAACAGATGGGGGCTTCCCTGGTGGCGCAGTGGTTGAGAGTCTGCCTGCCAATGCAGGGGACACGGGTTCGAGCCCTGGTCTGGGAAGATCCCACATGCCGCAGAGCAACTAGGCCCATGAGCCACAACTACTGAGCCTGCGCCTCTGGAGCCTGTGTTCCACAACAAGAGAGGCCACGATAGTGAGAGGCCCACGCACCGCGATGAAGAGTGTCCCCTGCTTGCCGCAACTAGAGAAAGCCCTCGCACAGAAACGAAGACCCAACACAGCCAAAAATAAATAAATTAATTAATTTTTTTTTAAAAAAAGAACAGATGGACCTAACAGAAAACAAAGTGCAAGATGATAGACTTAAACCTAAGCATATTGATAATCACTTAAATATTAGTGGTCCAAACACCACACAGAGATGGTCAGATTGAATACAAAAGTAAGACCCAACCATTTGCTGTTTGTGAGAAACACACTTTAAATATGAGGACAAAAATAGATTAAAAGCAAAAAGATGGAAAACAATATACTATACTAACACTAATCAAAGGAAATCTGGAATAATTATATTATTATCAGATAAAGTATATTTCAGAACAAAGAATATTACCAGGGACAAAGAAGATCATTTCATAATAACAAAGGAGTCAATTTATCAAGAGGACATAAAGTCTTAAATGTAGATGCACCCAATAACAAAACTACAGAATATATGAAGCAAAAGCTAATAAAACTACAAGGAAAAATAGACAAATCAACAATTATAGCCAGACATTTCCATACTCCCCTCTCAATAACTGACAGAACAAGCAGGTAGAAAATCAGTAAGGAAATAGAAAACTTGAATAACAACATCAACCACCCCTATCTAACTGATATTTATAGAACTCCACCCTATAACAGCACTAACTTCATTATTTCCAACTGTGCACAGAGCATTTACCAAGAGAGACCATATTCTGGGCTGTAAAACAAGTCTCAATACATTTAAAATGATGTAAGTAATACAAAGTAGATTCTCTGATTGCAATTGAATTCAATTAGGAACTAGTAACAGAAAAATCTCTGGAAAGTGCCCAAATATTTCTAAACTATATAACATACTTCTAAATAACCCATGAATCAAAGAAAAAAATCAGAAGTGAGATCTGAGAAAAAGGAAATGCAACATGTCAATATTTGTGGGATACAAAGTAGAACTATGGCAAAAGTTATAGCATTAAACACATATATTAGAAAAGACAAATGGTCTTAAATAAATAGCCTCAGCTTCCAGTTTAAAAGAGGAGAGAAAGAAGAACCACTACATGTATATTAGAATATCCAGATTTTGAAAGAAGAACAATATCATGTTGGTGAGTATGTGGAGGAACTGGAACTCTCATGAATTGCTGGGGAAAATATGAAATGGTGTAACCACTCTGGCAGTTTCTTAAAATTTTAACCGCACACTTACAAGATGATCCAGTCATTCTACCTGAGAGAACAATAAGCATATATCCATAGAAATAACTGCACAGGAATATTCACAGCAGCATTTTTGTAAACAACCCAAAACGTTATAGACTGGTGAACAGATAAACAAATTCTAGCATATTCATATTATGGAATATTACTTAGTAATAAAAAATAATGAATTACTTATACACACAACAACATAGATAAATGTCAAAATAAATATGCTGAATGAAAAAAACCAGACCAAAAACACCCAAACTGTATGATTCCATTTATACAAAATGCTAGAAATAGCAAATTCATCTTCAGTGACAGAAAGCAGATCATGGTTCTGTGAGGACTGGAGGGAAAGAGAGAGAAGGAAGGGATTACCAAGGCGCACTGGGAGGGGGAGGTTGCAGGTGATGGATATGTTCACTGTCTTGATTTTGTTGATGGTTTCATGGTTGAATACATATATAAAATGCATAAAATTTTACACTTTAAATATGTGCAGTTTATTATTTGTCAATTGTACCTAACCACCTGTCTCAGCACAAAAAATTCTATCACTGCAATCTTCCTAACATGGCAATTATAATTTTCTCTCCCATTTATCAAAAACTTAGAAGGTATTAACACTAGGCTCAATGTTAGGAGCAGGAAATTGAAACAAATCAAACCTGGATTAGCCTTTGGTGAGCTTTCAGTTTTGGAAAAATCATAAAGAAGCGACTCCTATGCAGGGCTTCTTAATCTATAAAATATTGTTTTTTCATGACATTGTCTCATTTGAGAGTGATTCTGTTTAGGCTAAGGTATTAATTATGTTTCAAAGGGATACGTAAATAAAAATAAAATGGGTATTCGACCTTACCTGCAATTTTGGGAGCAGCTCACCATCCATACAGGGCTATTGTTTCTGTGTCAGTGCAAGAGCCAGCAGTCCACACACACACACACACACACACGTACATATACAAAAATATACATGTACTTATTACCTATGTGTGTATCCGATTTGGATTGTGTCAGGATAGATTAACTGAACTGCATGCCCTAGAATTTCCTTCCTGGTCCACAAGAGACCATTTTGCGTGTATATACCAGACATGTAGTTACACGTTTACTACTGTTGGAGAAGCTGTGCTACAAAGAACAATGACCATTAGTGAGCATGCACAGTGTACAAGCTCTGTGCTGATTGCTTTGCATACATTATATACTTTTATCCTTAAATGAGTCTATGAATAGGATTATTGTCACCATTTCATATATTAGGAAAAGGCAGAGAGGTCAAGTGACTCGCCAAGATTAGACGTTAGTAAGAGGTAAAAGGGCTTCAAACCCCAAAGCCTGTGCTGGTAGCGTGTGCTATAAAAGCTACACAGCAATCCAATAAGATGAAAATAAAAAACAAAACTAAAAAATAGAAATAGTAAATTACCAGGACGTAGTTAAATTACCAATTAAAGAATTTTTAAAACATGGCAATGTTAAACAAATTGAAAATCCTCCGAGATAAATAACTTCTCAAATCACATTTTAAAGATTTTAATCTCATCTGTGTAGGACTCTCTTTAATTTGCACCGAGTATACACACTCCTAAAATATATGCCAACAACATGCAAATGTTTACTGACTTCAATAACCAAAAAAAGAGAGGAATCAGAATAGCCGCGTGGATCAGAGGCAGGCTGGTGGGCGCAAGGGAGGGAATTTGACAGAGGGAGAGAAAAACAGGAACGAGAGATTGAAAGAGACTGAGTGCAAAACAGAGAGAGGCCTGAAGCTGAGGGAGAGAAATGCAAATGCTCATCGACTCTGTAATGAAAAATCTCCTTATTAAACTGTGCTTTATCTGGGAACAGTCTTCCTTTTAGGAACATATCCAAGCGGAGATAAAGGCATCTTACTATCCTCATTAAACTGTGCATGGTTTGATGCAATCAGACTTGTGTAATTTGCATATGGAGCAGTTTAATCTAGCTCATCCTGTCTTGCACCTATTGTTAATCATGCCCAGGCTTCCCTCCTCCTTCCCCCCTCCTCCTCCACTAACCCTTTGATTTAAGCAGATAAATGAATAGACATAAGGACACCAACATCTTTGTGAGTGATCATCAGCCTTGTACATTCACAATATCCCTTGGTTTGCTGATTATGCCTTGGTTGGCATTCCATATGTTTTTAATAGTGTCCATCTTTGCTGATTTGAGATGACAGTTTGAGATGACAGAAAATCATTATCAACACACGTTGTGGACCTAAGTCTCTTGTTAGTCTTTAGTCACCATAAATAATAAGGTGGGTGTTCTCACTTTATATATTGGCAGGGTGCTCCTTTCAACAAAGTATCTTGGAGTCAGGATGCCAGGTTTGACTGTACAAGAGCCTTTTAGGAAGGTATGAAAACTTTGTAATTGCTTCTTGGCACTAAATGATATGCAGTTACGAAGATGGCTGCCGTTGCAGTTTGACGGTCAGTGTGCTGGTCTCTGATGAATGTGAGAACTATTCAAAGTCCTTGCTTTGGTCAGTCATGTGGCTTCCTGTTTCTTTTATATCAAGGGGATAAGCCTGGAAAATGGGAAAAAGGAAGCAGGGCAAGGTTTCCTCTACCTCCTATATCAACTTGAGCCCATTCCCCAAATCCTGGTTCATCCTTCACCGCCACACACACTCTCCCCGTGTCAGAGGTGGGGAGGAATAGAGGAGAGAAGACGGTGGACATTTTTCTCCGGAGTGAATTGCATCCACTCAGAAATAGTAGAGACCAGTTAAAGTGCCTGTGAAAGAGCCTTCCTCATCTCGTCCCAGCCATGGGATAAGATTATGTGGTTGCTTCAAAGTGAAGATCCCGCCCTCAAGAGACATGAAAGGAAATGAGCAAAGACACCTCATGGCAGGGCTCTGAAGCATTTACAAGTGTGAGTCAAATAACATTAAAATTGTTTAATAAAATCTGTCCAGGACTCATTACTTTGCTCTGCAGACACCCACTTCAAGTCCTGTCAGGTTGGCTATTGGGTGAAGACACGCTCATGTTGTAGGTTCGAGGGCAAGAGAGTCGTGGGAAACAGGGTTGACTGTGAGGCCCGTTCTGCCCGTCTGAGAGAGCCTTCCTGGGAGCAGACAACCAGCCTGGACTTTGAAGAGGTGGGAAAGAATCAGAAAAAGGCAATTCTAGGCTCTGGGAAATGGTAAAGTTGGGAGAAGTCGTTTGGCGTTAAGACATTGAATAAAACTGAGAGAGTCGGGAAGAAAGGAAGGCTGAATGGGGAAAGAGTGAGCTTTTAACAAGGGAGGTGATAAAGGTGATCTTTTCCTTAGAAAGTGAGTGAGTGTGCTACTACCCTGTGCAGTGTTTATCAATTTGCCACCTTTACTTTCTTCGTTCCCCTCTGTGTCTTCAGGATGTAGAACTAAATAGAGAATACATTTGGAGTCTGAGGTTCCATACGCATAGGTGTCTAAATCTGGTTCCCTGTATCCAGCCAAATAATAAATAACAACAGCAACAATGATAGTAGACATTTATGGAACTTACACTATGCACCAAGCTAAAATCTTTCCATAAACTGTCTCATTTAATTTTCCCTATTTTTACATATGATGTCACAGGCTTGGGAAGGTACTTTAGGTACCTTGCTCCAGGTCACTCAGAAATGTGTTGGTTTGGCTTTCTGACGTCTACCACTATTCCTCCACTTCCTGTTAGCATCTGACTTGTACTGGCGGAGAAGTGCTTCATGTAGTTACGGTGGGAGAGCAATTCTTAGTGCCTCCATCTCATGCCACTTCCGATACAGAATATGTGGGGGGCAAATCCATTGTTTTTGTGTTTGTGGTCCACCTGGGGAAGACCTATGACCTGAGTTCCTCCTTTCAGTGCTGGGTCCCCAGAATTTGCATCCTAGTCACAAAATGAAAAGCATGTTGGGAGAAGAGATTCATCACAGTGGTGGTGCAGCCTTGTTTTTGGTCCAAGAGGCTCAGATGCTAGATTTCCTTGGTTTCTGCCTACTTTCCAACCCATCTAGGCGGCTTTCATGGATTCTGGGCACCCCAGGTATCCTTAAAATGAAGGACCCCTTCCCAACATAGCAAGAGGACTGCTGTCACCTTGCTTCTCAAGTCCAGAGCATCACTTCATTCTCCCACCACCAAGTCTTCATTCTCACATTGTGATTTGGTGATAGCATTTGCTCACTTCTTTGCTGTACCCATGTAAATCCTATCCATTTGTCAAATTTCATATCCAGTCATGATGCCTTTCCTAATTACTCTAGCCCAGGTGGACTTTCTGTCACTATAACCGACTGTCCCCCAAGTCTGGCCCAAAAGGTTGATCATCAACACTTCTCTTTACATTCTCCAGTGCAGGCATTCTAAACTCATCAATGCCTTGATTCATTCAACAATATTTATTATGTGACGGAACTCTACTAGTTGCTAGTGACAAAGTGGGAAATACGCTTCAAACATGTGACGTGTGTTTCTGAAGAGGAAGCAAGTGTGCTATGTGAAAGTGTGATGGGAAGTCTAACCTCATCCTGGGCCACAGAGGGGTCCACGAGGTGTGAGAAATCTCTAAAATGTAGTAGAGAATTGTATAAATATTTGAATTTTTCTAAAACAAGCCTTGGTAACTTCCATCAGATTCTCAGAGATCCATGACCCCCAAATATTAAGAACCAACACTCTGAATGTACATGCTTGTCTTGTCTCTCCAGTTAGTGAAATCTCTGAGGTAAGGAACTGTCTTCTAATTCTCTTCTGTTGCTTAGATGACCTACTCCAACAGTGCTGAGCAAATGGTAGGTTCTCAGCATATTCTTATTGAAGGCTGAGAGACTCTGAGAAATGAAAACATTGGCCTCAGACTGTCGGTCAAGAGTCTCCAGAAGTAAGATGTTTTTCTAAAACTCAAATTTAATCTTCATGTGTGTTGCTCAAAATCATATTCTTCAGAACTGTAGCACCTGAGATAAAATCCTGGCAATGAAAAATAAAGATCATTTTTAACTTTTTGATCATGATTTTAGTCGGAAAGCTGTACTTTTCAGTGACAGCTTACCCCCTTTTTGGACGTGAGGCTGTTGCCCCACATTTTCTTTCTGTGATCTTCCAGGGTGAGGAGCAGGTACTAGTGTTTTAATGTCATCATTGCCTCTGTCGGCCCTGCTCCCTCTATCTACTACCAAGCTGAGAAGAATACCAAATGCCTTTTCTCATTCATAATGATTGCTATCAGACCTCTGGGAGATCTGATTAAAAAAACTGAGTCCTTCTGTCCAGACCAGGAATCTGGAAATTAACTTTTCATAGTTTCGAGAAACCTTGCAATGAAAGAAGATGTTAGGAGAACAAGTGGCAACCAGGTCAGAATCAATATTTATTGGCTTATTAAAGGAAAGGGGGTGTTGGAAGCAAGTGTCTCTCCACATGAGTGGGCCGGAGAATATGAGTCTGTATATGCCAACTGCTGCCTGCCTGTGAATACCAACTGTTAGGGTCAAGCATTCTCATTTTTCTTATATTTACAGCCTTTGAAGTTTCTCATTTAACATGCCACAGGGCTTGCATGCTAGCCATTCAGGTGTTAATGCAGCAATTATTACCCAAGAAATTACTCTTAGTTTTTGTTTCATCTCTCTCTTCGTCCTACCCTTTCCCCACATGCTTGTCTTTTCTCTCTTCCTGCATTTAATCTCTGTGGGGGACATTCCAGTAGGATTTTAATCTTCAAAGGCAGTCCATCTCTGTGTCTCAGAAGTCAAGGATGTGCTCGTGAATCTGTCTCTCACTCCGTTAAGACACAGAGATGCATAGACACGAGGGTTCCAGTGAGAGCAATTTCCCACGGAATGTGAGGAGGCCTGGGAGGGTGCTCTGCCCACCCCATCCACCCTTCTTGTTTTTGTCTTTCCTTCCATCACCAATAAAAGTATCCTCCATTATGGCTGATACTAGAAATTTCTCCTGTAAGATTTCCTCCTTTGGATCAAAGTACTCTCTAGAGCAGAGCAGGATTATATTCTAAACCTTATGTGAACCCAAGACTACCTGATTAATTCATGCAATTTCAAATATTTGAGACCATTTTTACTGAGCAGCTATTGTGTACCTGACACTGTGCCATGTGCTTCGTATAGGTCAATACATATCATTTTCTCAAAAACCCTAGGTAGCAGGCTTGCCTCATTACATCAATTCCACAGTTGGCTCAAAAATTTTTCTGAAGGTTATTTAGTTGATGAGCAACATGACCTGAATTTGAAGTCAGTCTAACCTGGCTTCAGATTTAAAGTCTTTGCATATACAAAGTGAAATAAAACTACAATCACTACATATAAAATACTTAGATAAAAATATGAACCCCTTCATACATCTATTTTCTGAAATTTATATTAGGGCAGGCTATCATTAACTATTATACCTGAATACTCTTGGGGAATAGGGGATGGAGAGATTTATTCATTCAATAATACTGAGTGCCTAGTACGTGTCAGGAACTTTTCTAGTTGCTGAGGATATAGCAGTCAATTAAACAAAGATTGCAAGTCTCTTCTATTTTAGTCGGGGTAAGTAATTTTAGATGGTGTGTTAGAAGGTTATTAGTGCTAGGAAAAGCATAAATCATGGATGGGAAATGAAGCAAGGAGGATGGGTGGATTGTAATTATAAATTAGGAGTTAGAAGCCATGTAGCCTTTACTAGAAGGTGACAGTTGAGCAAATATGTGAAGAATATGTAGGAACGAGATATGGGCAGAGAGTTCCAGGCAAAGGAAATAGCTGCTACAAGGCCTAGAGACAGTATTTTACCAGGTGTGTTCCAGGAACAAGGAGGCCAGTGTGACAGGCAGTTAGAGCTGAGTGACTGAGCAACAGGGAAGAGATAATATGAAGATGAGATCAGTGAATTAATGGTGAATGGGGAAAATTACTTGTTGCTTGTATGTCTTAGAGAAGATTTTGGTTTCTAATCTGAATGAGATGGGAAATCATTGCTGGATTTTAAACAGAGGAATGACTTGGTCTGAGTTACCTTATAATAGAATTAGTCATTTTCTCTATTGAGCAGAGTCTGTGGAGAGGAAAGGTGGAAGCACAAAAATCTGTCAGAAGGCAACTGCAGTAACTCAGAGGAGATGTGATATTCGCTCAGAAAAGGTGTTAGTGGTGGAGATGGGGGTAAGTGATTTTATTCTTTATATACTTTTAAGGTAAAACTAATGGCATTGTTAGCTGACTGCATGTGGAAGGTGAGAGAAAGAGAGGAGTCAAGGTTAACCCCATGATTTTTGGGCTGAACATCTGGAAGAATGAAGTAGTCCTTACTGAGATGGTAAGGATTTAAATAAGGACGTCAGGAGTTTAGTTTTTGACATGTAAAATCTGTGATACTCTTAGATATCCAAATATTAATAGACAGATAAGTATCTGAGTCTGAAGTTCAAGGGAGCTATCTCAGCTAGTGATAAAAACAATTTGGGGTTCACTAGCATACATACAGTATTTAAAGTAAAGTTATTGATAAAGAAGCAATTCAAGAATTGCATCTTGGAATACACCAAAAATAAGAGGTTAGAGAGATGTTTGGAGAGACGTGGAGAAAAAAAGCAAAGGCCAGTGGGGTATTAGATAAACCAAGACAGTCTGGTATCATGGAAGCTAAGTGAGGAAATTATTTCAAGGAGGAGGAGGTCCAGAAAGGTCAAATAAGATGGAAACTGAGAATTGACGATTGGATTTAGCTATGTGGAAGTCTTTGTTGATACTGACAAGAGCAACTCAAGTGGAGTGGAGTGCCATAGGTGAAATCTACCTGCTGTGATTTTAAGAGAGAATGAGAGAGGAGGAATTGGACACAGTAAGTATAGACAGGCCTTTCAAGGATTTTTGCTGTGAAGGAGAGACAAGAAGTAGCACATAGAGAGGAAAGTGTTTTTTTTGTTTTTTTTTCAAGATGGTAGAAATAATAGAAAGTTTATTCTTCATCATATCACTTACCTATTGAGTCCTTTGTGGGTGTGATTCCAGTGGCCCCTGTTATTACTCTGGTTAACTGGTCAACTTTGACTTTGTATCTGTTTGGAAAGGTTTCCAAAAATTCTGTGGGCTTTGCTGGTCAACCACAATCTTTGTGACTTCAGGTATTAGCATCATAGAATGCTAATACCATCACTGAAGGTTAAAACTGGAGGAACAATTCTAATGTGCAGTATGGAAGGAGGGCCACTGCAGGTCAGCTTCTCCAACTCTGGAGGCACTCCAGGATACAAAATAATATCACAGAGGACCTTCAAGATGGCAGAGGAGTAAGACATGGTGATCACCTTCCTCCCCACAAATACATCTACATGTGAACAACTCCTACAGAACACCTACTAAATGCTGCAATAAGACCTCAGACTTCCCGAAAGCCGTGTGTCAGGCCTGAGCCTCTGAGGTAGGAGAGCTGAGTTCAGGACATTGGACCACCAGAGACCTCCCGGCCCCCCATAATATCAATTGGCAAGATCTCTTCCAGAGATCTCCATCTCAACGCTAAGACCCAGATCCACTCAATGAACAGCAAGCTCCAGTGTTGGACAACCCATGCCAAACAACTAGCAAGACAGGAACACCCCATTAGCAGAGAGGCTGCCTAAAATCTTAAGTTCACAGATACCCCAAAACACACCACTGGATGCAGTCCTGCCCACCAGAAAGACCAGATACAGCCTCATCCATCAGAACACAGGCACCAGTCCCCTCCACCAGGAAGCCTACACAACCCACTGAACCAACCTTACCCACTGGGGGCAGACACCAAAAACAATGGGAACTATGAACCTGCAGCCTGCAAAAAGGAGACCCCAAACACAGTAAGTTAAGCAAAATGACAAGACAGAGAAATACACAGCAGATGAAGGAGCAAGGTAAAAACCCACCAGACCAAACAAATGAAGAGGAAATAGGCAGTCTACTTGAAAAAGAATTCAG
Organism: Kogia breviceps; assembly: GCF_026419965.1. Lineage (NCBI taxonomy): Eukaryota > Metazoa > Chordata > Mammalia > Artiodactyla > Physeteridae > Kogia > Kogia breviceps. Next base: position 81,086,332 of record NC_081322.1, on the reverse strand, counting down.
AGTAACAATAGTAAAGGTGATCCAAAATCTTGGAAATAGAATGGAGAAAATACAAGAAACGTCTAACAAGGACCTCGAAGAACTAAAGAGAAAACAAACAATGAAGAACAACACAATAAATGAAATTAAAAATTCTCTAGAAGGAATCAATAGCAGAATAACTGAGGCAGAAGAATGGATAAGTGACCTGGAGGATAAAATAGAGAAAATAACTACCACAGAGCAGAATAAAGAAAAAAGAATGGAAAGAATTGAGGATAGTCTCAGAGACCTCTGGGACAACATTAAATGCACCAACATTTGAATTACAGGGGTCCCAGAAGAGGAAGAGAATAAAAAAGGGATTGAGAAATTATGTGAGGAGATTATAGTTGAAAAATTCCCTAATATGGGAAATGAAATAGTCAATCATGTCCAGGAAGTGCAGAGAGTCCCATACAGGATAAATATAAGGAGAAACATTCCAAGACACATGAATTAAACTATAAAAACTAAATACAAAGAAAAAATATTGAAAGCAGCAAGGGAAAAACAACAAATAACATACAAGGGAATCCCCATAAGGTTAACAGCTGATCTTTCAGCAGAAACTCTGCAAGCCAGAAGGGAGTGGCAGGACATATTTAAAGGGATGAAAGGGAAAAACCTACAACCAAGATTACTCTAGCCAGCAAGGATCTCATTCAGATTCGACAGAGAAATTAAAACCTTTACAGACAAGCAAAAGCTAAGAGAATTTAGCACCAACAAACCAGTTTTACAACAAATGCTAAAGGAACTTCTCTAGGAAGGAAACACAGGAAAAGGAAAACACCTACAAAAACAAACCCAAAGCAATTAAGAAAACGGTAATAGGAACATACATATTGATAATTACCTTAAATGTAAATGGATTAAATGCTCCAATCAAAAGACATAGACTGGCTGAATGGATACAAAAATGAGACCTGTATATATGCTGTCTACAAGAGACCCACTTCAGACCTAGGGACACATACAGACTGAAAGTGAGAAGATGGAAAAAGATATTCCATGCAAATGGAAATCAAAAGAAAGCTGGAGTAGCAATTCTCCAGCTTTCTTTTGATTTGAAAATAGATTTTAAAATAAAGACTATTACAAGAGACTAAGAAGGACACTACATAATGATCAAGGGATCAATCCAAGAAGAAGATATAACAATGGTAAATATTTATGCACCCAACATAGGAGCACCACAATACATAAGGCAAATGCTAGCAGCCATGAAAGGGGAAATTGACAGTAACACAATCATAGTAGGGGACTTTTAACACGCCACTTTCACCAATGGACAGATCATCCAAAATGAAAATAAGGAAACACAAGCTTTAAATGATACATTAAATAAGATGGACTTCACTGGTATTTATAGGACATTCCAGCCAAAAACAATACACTTGTTTTATACATTTGAGAATACACTTTCTTCTCAAGTGCTCATGGAACATTCTCCAGGATAGATCATATCTTGGGTCACAGATCAAGCCTTGGTAAATTTAAGAAAATTGAAATCTTATCGAGTATCTTTTCTTTTTTCTTTCTTTTTTTTTTTTTTTTCCGGTACACGGGCCTCTCACTGTTGTGGCCTCTCCCGTTGCAGAGCACTGGACATGCAGGCTCAGCTGCCATGGCTCACGGGCCCAGCCGCTCTGCCGCATGTGGGATCTTCCCGGACCAGGGCATGAACCCGTGTCCCCTGCATCGGCAGGCGGACTCTCAACCACTGCGCCACCAGGGAAGCCCCAAGTATCTTTTCTGACCACGATGCTATGAGACTAGATATCAATTACAGGAAAAAGTCTATAAAAAATACAAACACATAGCAGCTAAACAATACACTACTAAATAACCAAGAGATCACTGAAGAAATCAAAGAGGAAATAAAAAAAAATACCTAGAAACAAATGACAATGAAAACACGACAACCCAAAACCTATGGGATGCAGCAAAAGCAGCTCTAAGAGGGAAGTTTATAGCAATACAATCCTACCTCAAGAAGCAAGAAACATCTCAAATAAACAACCTAACCTTACACCTAAAGCAGTTAGAGAAAGAAGAACACCACCAAAGTTAGCAGAAGGAAAGAAATCATAAAGATTAGATCAGAAATAAAAGAAATAGAAACAAAGAAAACAATAGCAAAGATCAATAAAACTGAAAGCTGTTTCTTTGAGAAGATAAACAAAATTGATACAACATTAGCCAGCCTCATCAAGAAAAAATGGAGAAGACTCAAATCAACAGAATTAGAAATGAAAAAGAAGAAGTAGCAACTGACACTGCAGAAATACAAAGGAACATGAGAGATTACTACAAGCAACTACATGCCAATAAAATGGACAACCTGGAAGAAATGTACAAATACTTAGAAAAGCACAAACTTCCTAGACTGAACCAGGAAGAAATAGAAAATATAAACAGACCAATCACAAGCACTGAAATTGAAACAGTGTTTAAAAGTCTTTCAACAAATAAAAACCCAGGACCAGATGTCTTCACAGGCAAATTCTATCAAACATTTAGAGAAGAGCTAACCCCTATCCTTCTCAAACTCATCCAAAATATAGCAAAGGGGGGAACACTCCCAAACTCATCCTACGAGGTCACCATCACCCTGATACCAAAACCAGACAAAGATACTACAAAAAAAGAAAAGTAGAGGCCAATATCACTGATGAACACAGATGCAAAAATCCTCAACAAAATACTAGCAAACAGAATCCAACAGTACATTAAAAGGATCATACACCATGATCAAGTGGGGTTTATCACAGGAATGCAAGGATTCTTCAAAATCTGCAAATCAGTCAATGTAATAAACCATATTAACAAACTGAAGGAGAAAAACCATGTGATCATCTCAATACATGCAGAAAAAGCTTGCAACAAAATTCAACACCCATTTATGATAAAAGCCCTCCAGAAAGTAGGCATAGAGGGAACTTACCTCAACATAATAAAGGCCATATATGACAAACACACAGCCAACATCGTTTTCAATGGTGAAAAATTGAAACCATTTCCACTAAGATCAGGAACAAGACAAGGTTTTCCATTCTCACTACTATTATTCAACATAGTTTTGGAAGTTTTAGCCACAGCAATCAGGGAAGAAAAAGAAATAAAAGGAATCCAAATCAGAAAAGGAGAAGTAAAGCTGTCACTGTTTGCAGATGACATGATACTATACATAGAGAATCCTAAGATGCTACCAGAAAGCCAGTAGAGCTACTCAATGAATTTGGTAAAGTAGCAGGACATAAAATTAATGCACAGAAATCTCTTGCATTCCTATACACAATGATGAAAAATCTGAAAGAGAAATTTAGGAAACACTCCCATTTACCATTGCAACAAAAAGAATAAAATACCTAGAATAAACCTACCCAAGGAGACAAAAGACCTGAGTGCAGAAAACTATAAGACACTGATGAAAGAAATTAAAGATGATACAAACAGATGGAGAGATATACCATGTTCTTGAATTAGAAGAATCAAAATTGTGAAAATGACTATACTACCAAAAACAATCTACAGATTCAATGCAATCCCTATCAAACTACCACTGGCATTTTTCACAGAACTAGAACAAAAAATTTCACAATTTGTTTGGAAACACAAAAGACCCTGAATAGCCAAAGCAATCTTGAGGAAAACAAAGGAGCTGGAGGAATCAGGCTCCCTGACTTCAGACTATACTACAAAGCAACAGTCATCAAGACAGTATGGTAATGGCACAAAAACAGAAATATAGATCAATGGAACAGGATAGAAAGCCCAGAGATAAACCCACACACATATGGTCACCTTATATTGGATAAAGGAGGCAAGAATATACAGTGGAGAAAAGACAGCCTCTTCAATAAGTGGTGCTCGGAAAACTGGACAGCTACATGTAAAAGAATGAAATTAGAACATTCCCTAACACCGTACACAAAAATAAACTCAAAATGGATTAAAGACCTAAATGTAAGGCCAGACATTATAAAACTCTTAAAGGAAAACATATGAAGAACACTCTATGACATAAATGACAGCAAGATTTTTTTGACCCATCTCCTAGAGAAATGGAAATAAAAACAAAAATAAACAAATGAGACCTAATGAAACTTAAAACCTTTTGCACAGCAAAGGAAACCATAAACAAGACAAAAAGACAACCCTCAGAATGGGAGAAAATATTTGCAAATGAAGCAACTGTCAAAGGATTAATTTCCAAAATATACAAGCAGCTCATGCAGCTCAATATCAAAACAAGCAAACAACCCAATCCAAAAATGGCAGAAGACCTAAATAGACATTTCTCCAAAGAAGATATACAGATTGCCAACAAACAGATGAAAGGATGCTCAACCTCACTGATCATTAGAGAAATGCAAATCAAAACTACAATGAGATATCACCTCATACCAGTCAGAGTGGCCATCATCAAAAAATCTAGAAACAGTAAATCCTGGAGAGGGTGTGGAGAAAAGGGAACCCTCCTACAGTGTTGGTGGGAATGTAAATTGATACAGCCACTATGGAGAGCAGTAAGGAGGTTCTTTAAAAAACTAAAAATAGAACTACCATACGACCCATCAATCCCACTACTGGGCATATACCCTGAGAAAACCATAATTCAAAAAGAGTCATGTACCACAATATTCATTGCAGCACTATTTACAATAGCCAGGACATGGAAGCAACCTAAGTGTCCATTGACAGATGAATGGATAAAGAAGATGTGGCACATATATACAATGGAATATTAGCCATAAAAAGAAACGAAATTGAGTTATTAGTAGTGAAGTGGATGGACCTAGAGTCTGTCATGCGGAGTGAAGTAAGTCAGAAAGAGAAAAATGAATACTGTATGCTAACACATATATATGGAATCTAAAAAAAAAAAAAAAGGTTCTGAAGAATCTAGGGGCAGGACAGGAATAAAGACATAGAGTATGGACTTAAGGACATGGGGAGGGGGAAGGGTAAGCTGGGACGAAGTGAGAGAGTGGCAGGGACATATATAAACTACCAAATGTAAAACAGATAGCTTGTGGGAAGCAGCTGCATAGCACAGGGAGATCAGCTCTGTGGTTTGTGACCACCTAGAGGGGTGGGATAGGGAGGGTGGGAGGGAGATGCAAGAGGGAGGGGATATGGGGATATAAGTATAGCTGATTCACTTTGTTATACAGCAGCAACTAACACAACAATGTAAAGCAATTATATTCCAATAAAGATGTTAAAAAAAAACCCCAAAAACTGGAGGAGCCTTAGCAAATGTCTGGCCTCTTCTTGCCAGTAAGACAACAGAAGCACAGAGAAGAAAAGTGATTTGCATAAAGCTATCTAATTTGGGGTAGAAGTGAGGCTGGTACCCAGATTTGAAACTTCTGCCCACTGCTCCTCCTGGCACATCTCTCAGCTGGTTCCTTGGATTCAAGACAACTGCACAACTTCTCTCAACTGTGAAGTAAGAAGTGGCTCTTGTGATGAATTTTGCAATGTTTCTTCATGCCAAATAAGCCATGCTGATACGAAATCGATTTCCTTTGCTTGCCAATGCTCAAATCAGGAGGGATTTAAATAATGACACCTTGAGAGAACTATCCGAAATGTCAGGTTTAAGATCACATGACTAATCAGGACAATCCGGACAATCGTGAAAGTTTTCAAGTTGTCAATCACAATCAGACCCCTTTTCCTTTTTATGACATGACGTGTTATAAGGCTACATCCTAAAGTTAAGAACTGTACTTCTAATGTGCCTAGTGGCCGCTCCCATAAGACTGGCAATGTGAATTCTAGACCCTCCATTAGACCGATTATTGTTAAAAGTGAAAAGTAAGAGAGAGTAGCATAGTCTCCACTGTATAATAATTGTAATTCCCCAGCAACAATGGTGCAACTACATGGGAGATAACAATATGAGGGAGAAACAATTATGAGGGTAAGTCATGAAAAGCACTTCTGCTTAGTATCCTATAATTATGCAGTTAATTTTCATTGTCACTGTGAAAGGATTAACATTTCCTGTCATATACCATTTTCTTCAGCCCATAGCGTAGTTCTTTACTTGCTTCAACAAGTTGGGATTTGTGTGGCCTGAAGCGTGGGAGAATGGAGCCATGAGTTGTTCCCTGAGTGTAATGACCAATTATCTGATGGGACTTGACTCCATTAATGAACACTCTGAAGTGAACCACAGGCAGGTCAACTGAAATGCAAAGTTTCCAGGGGAGTGCAGCTTAGAAGCTTAAGTAGAATGAGTGAGCATGGGTTAATTGGCTAGTGTAGACATTTGATGGTGATTTGGTCTCAAGTGAGTCTGGCTGTGAATCTAAACCTCGGGATGGAGCACCCGCCCTATTTTGTTGCCATGGTGTGTGCACATCTGGGGCGTCTTTGTTAAAGCAAAGCTCAATTTTCAGCTTCAACATGAACATGTGGTTCTCGTTAGAAACATCTACAGATCCAGGGATACCCGTGTGTGTGTGTGTGTGTGTGTGTGTGTGTGTGTGTGTGTGTGTGTGTGTGTGTGTGTGTGTATAGGCATACATGCACCCACATGGGAGTTGGCTGGTTTTGTGGGGAGGAATAGAGTGGGAGGAAAGGCAGTCATTTGAACTATAGTATTACATGAAGGAATGCAACCTTATAGATTATGGGACGGGAGTTGAAGGATGGTTGTTCTCCCACCCAAACCTCTGAGAAGGTTTTATCACAAAAGATCTCTGACATACCTGGAAGACATATTGGAGGGACTTAAACCCACCAGATCCCTTTACTTTTCCTTCCTGCCTCATACTATACGCCTAAGAGAAGGCCAGAAAGAATGGTTTCGTTATAAACACTTGTTGCTCAGACATTCCAATCCATTCTCTGAACCATGCCGTCTTTCTCTCTGTGTAAGAGCTTTGGCAAGGCGTCACTGGGCTCACTGGGGGTTCTCAGAAGATATTTGGATGTGCTGATCGTGCCTCCTCTATGTGGAAGGTCACGTACTCTTAAATTTACCTAACTCCCTCTGACATGTTGAACTAACTAATAAAACGGTGTTGCTAAAGCATTTTATATTTGGCAATAGACATTGTGCAAGGAAATGGGCTTCTGTTCTAACTTATACCAAGTAGTGACTTGGGATACCCTTAGGGAAGAGGGCATGCTCTTCTGGGTCACACGGGATAAGCTAATATATTCTATAATTAGTTCCAGTATCTTCCAAAATTCCTGATTGACTTTAATAGGAGGACTTAGAAAGGAAGGAAGAGGTGAACATCTTCATGGAAATAGTGATTGTTTTGCCTTAGAAATTAGTAATAAGAAACTATAAATAGAAACAAGAAATTATGAATAGAAATAACAAAGATGACTACTTGATGTTAAGAAAAAGGCTTTATGCTGTTTCGGAGACAAAGGCACTCCATAATTTTCAATCTGTTCCGTAAGTTATTAGGACAACTGTTCAGAGGCCCGGGTCTTGTGCTTCAGTGGCTGGGGTGGAATATGTGGGTCTTGCTGAGGAATTTAATCATGGTATCGTAAAGAAGTGACTTCTCGAAAAAGAGAACTGAAGGAGTCTTTCTCAGATTGCAGTGAGACTGACTAGCGTGTTGGTTTGAATATCAAGGCATCATTTCATCACTAATTAATTTGAAAGATATTTTTGTTAAGCCATTGTGCTAGGTGTTAGGGCTACACAAAGATCCTAATGATAGGCCTTTGCATGCAAGGAGCTTACAGTCCCGAGAAGAAAGCGGGCATTGCACATAGGGTATTTTTAGAATTTTAACATAAGGCAAAAATAAGTGACCTAAAAGGTGTAAATGGAAAGCAATGCAAATGAGGCACTAGCCAAGTTTTCCTTGAGTGCCTATGGGTACATATAGGACATGGTCCTCATGCTTTCAAAAAGCACGACCCAGTTGCAGCAACGATATCATTTTACCCATCTAAAGCAGGACGAGGCAGCTGGCTTAGTGATCATCGCAGAGAGTATTCATAAAAGAAAGATGTCCATTCCAGCTGGGGTGATCAGAGAAGGCTTTATTGCTGAGGAAGGGTTTGAGTCTACTCATGAAATGTATCTTTTTTGACAGATGAAGGTAACAGAATAAGGGGCATCTCAAGCGGGTGAAAGAGTTGGTGGCAGTCAGGTTCTGGAACTGGGAAAGCGTAAGGCATTTCTGGGCTCAGTGTCTAGGATTCCCATAAAGAACCGCCCTGAAGTGCTGGTCTAGGTGACTCTGAAAACGTTCTAGTGTGATGGTAGATTCCGCAGGTCCCCTGCAAAAGTGGGCACTTTTTCGAGAGTCCACAGGGCTCTGTTTACCAGCCAAGTCTTTGTGATCTGCAAAGGAAGGTTTGTTTAGATGAGGGAATGAAGAAAGATGAGATGATCGATGGATTGGGGTCAGATCTCAGAGCCCTGAGTGACAGGCTGAGGCTTTTGGTAAAGGAGGTGCCATCAGCTCTTTCTAGTAGCCACTCTGGGACTCCTGCTGGTCAAGATAGGTCCGGCAGAAGTTGTGGTAATTTGGAGAGGTAATGGAACTCATTACCCAGCCCTGGGAAGCTGGGGGAGATATCCGGAGCACTGAGTGGCCTCTTAAAGTGGGTGTCAGGGTGACTCAGACCCCGTGAGCCTTCTTGTGTTTGCTGCAGGGGATCTGAGCCGCTTGCTCAGCCAGTGGCCCTCACCCAGTTTCTTTGGGACCTGAGGGGTCACATTTATAGTCACAGTGGGGCACCTGGGAAGGAGTGCACACCTGGGCTAGCCCAGTGTTTTGTTAGAACCAGCCAGGTAGTGGGCATAACATCTTACCTTGGTTCCTTTATGTTCTCTTTCTTCACCTCAAGCCTCATTTCCCAACCCCTTTGTGTGTCTCTATCTGTTTCTCTTCATAACGGCACATATACAATTGCACGGAGTCCCCCCTCCCCATCTCTAATACAGTGAACGCTGCTGTCAGTTCAGATAAGACCACCCGCTGGGTAGAATGGCAATATTTTCAGTCCTGGCAAACACCATCATAAGTTCAGTTTATTAATATTGCAACAGTTGCACTAAATGAGATCACTTGGCTAACAAAACATTTATCAACAAAACGCTGCCACCTACTGAAGGTTTGCAAACAGCCCAGGTGACTGGAGAAGATCACAGATTCACTCTGTCACAAGTTTGTAGTATTTTCTGAAATTGTTCTGAAAAAAGAATGATAACCAGTAAAACCAGACAAGGCATCTCTTTCATACAGACTGTTTAGAAAGTGTCAGGGTAAATCCTGCAGAGAGGCAGCCAGAGAAGGGGGTTTGGGGGCCATCGATGTTTAGTTTATTACGGAATTTTCCAGCAGGGTTTGGGATGCTCCCAAACGACTTCTAGAAAGGGGGGTGCCTATTAGGAACACATTCTTGACAAACTGATTTGCAATACCCATGTTCAACGTGCAGTGAAGACACATGAAAACAACTTGGTTTTAATTTTTGTTCTCTAGAAAAGAAATATTTTGGGTACCAAAAAAACAGTCCAATGAAACTTAGATTAATAATAATAGCTAGTTTTGTATGTGAATGTATAACCCTGGAAATATGCTTTCATTCAAAGCCTTCTTAAACTGTGGAAAACACTTTAGGAAGGGATAATTAAGTTGTACTGTGTTTATAAAGTTCAGACTGCTTTTCTGAGTAATGTGGGAACTAATTTGTAATGCCAAGGGGGGAGTGTGAAAAAAACGAAACAGTGATGATTTCTGTGTAATTTATTTCTTCCGAAGCTAATAGTTACTGTCTTAGGACATAACTGGAAGTGTTGAATGACAAAACAGGACTCTGGGTACCATTGCTTACCTCCCCCAGCTCAGTTCTGTAGCAAGTGGGAGTTGGCTAGGAGAGAAAGGAAGATACGCTGGCACCACTGCGGAGCTTACTCTACTTTCCATATGTGAAAACGTGTCATTTCCCCGTGACACTGTCACGTTCTCAAGGGTAGGGCTCTGACTCCTAGGGTCCAGGACAGGGCCTTGTGTGTGTATTGCATACTGCAGGCACGATGAAATGAGACATCAGAGAAGTTAGTATGTCTGAGATCTGTTTAGCAAGCCACGCCCACTTTAGATAACTAATTTTCTAGATTCCCTAGCATTAGGGGGCCTTTAAGAACTGACTTTTCTCTTTCTGGAAAATTCTGTACCTCCCTGACAGCTATGCGTATGAGACTGTTGGTTGAATGATTTCAGTGGATGAATGCAACCTTCTCCCCACTCTCTGTGAAAGCAGAAGGGTAAAGAGGAGAGACCTCGCTGCCTGGGCCCATTTATGGCGGGGGTGGGAAAAACTCCTACCTGGGCTTCTCTTCTGCTTGTCCGTGCCTCTTCTCTGCCATTCTTCTAAATTCATACCACAAAGTGAGCTTGAAAGAGAGGAAGTGCAGGCTGGGCGTGGGAGAGAGGAAGCGGGCTGGTACTGGGGTTAGGGTCAAGTAAATATATAATATTAACAAATGACAATATTTATTGAATACCAAGCATTCGCCAAACACTCTTCGAGGCATTTTACCTTTATTAGTTCTATCCCGCATGACAATCTCTCAAGGTAGACGTCATTGGGCCTATTTTACAGACAAAGAAACTGAGGCCCAGAGAGATTAATTGACTTGGCCAAGTTCATCCCGATCGAAAGTGGCAGACAGAACCCAAATCTAGGTCTATATCCTCTGGCTCAAAGGATCCTGCTCTTTGGGGGCCACCGTTTTGAGCACAGCTGACCACTTTTCCTCTTTGCTTGTGCAGAGGGTTAACTAGAGAGAGAGGAATAGAATAGAGGAAGTTCCTCTCTCCTCCAGGGAAGTTGCACTGCTCTTGCACGTGGGGGAAGAGAGTTCACAGCGTGCTAGTAAATGAGATCATGGGTAGAAAGCCCTTGGACCTCCTTAGAAGTAAGTGACTATAAAAAGTCCAAGCCATTTGTGTTACTCTTATAGGTGATGTGATTTCAAATGGACAGAGAGCACAGTTTGTCTTCTGTTCAAATTGGCATCCCTTCATGCCATTCTGGGAATTAGTTCAGAACTGACTACTGGAAAGCATAAATCACCTTTGCTACCCAGTACTATTTCCTAGCAGGCCCATATTTTCCCAGGAGGTTCTTTCTCTGTAGTAGATAAAAGTTTGCCTTCATTTCATGTGATCTCATTTCATTTCTCTCTTCAGTAGATACCAACGAACGTCCATCATTCTGGGCAAAGCGGGATCCTGTCCCATGTACCTAAATTCCAGGTGGTCCTACTGGAGTCTCACTTTTTCCATTGAATGCCTCCACCACTCCTATTGTTATGAGGGGAATCATTCTCGTTGAAAGGAAGAGCACATTCTGAATATGTAACAATAACCTGCATGCAGCTCTCTGATTATAAATATCAAGTGTTATAAAAGCCCCATCAGTGCAGTGATCAAAGGCATGAGGGACTCACTGCTGAAGCAGCAGGTGACCCAGAACAATCGGAATAAAAGGAAATGTTGAGTAGACATGGGGTCCCAGGAAATTCACATTAAAGGTTTTTTCTGAGGTATTTCAGTTGAGCTTATAAAAGGATTCAACTAAGAGCCAACGAAGCAGTTGATTTCACATTGAATGCTACCTGATAATTAAAAATAAGTTGAAGATTTACTGATCAGTAATAATTCCCATTTTTCATCACTAATAAAGCTCAAAAGTGTTCATTATAAGAATCACTTACACTTCCAGAAAAAAAGGTAATAAAAGCATTCCCATTATCACTTTCTTACAGAAAGATATTTTTCTATGAACCTAAAGGTACAGGTCAAGGAGAGAAACCCAGGAAGAGCTGGTGACCAATTGGTCAAAGAAAGCATGTGTTTGGCCAATAAATTCCCTTTTTTGGTGAGAGTTACTAATTCAGGCTAAAGAACCATCAGCTACTTAGATTGAATGCACCCGTCATGGTCCCCAACAAAGTAAGTTTGGGGAGACATCTATCAGGACAGCACTCTTCCCAATTTTTTAAAGATCATTAATTAACTTTTTTACTTTAAAATAAATTTGTCTCTCACAAAAACAATCCCAGAGCATAAAATTCACTAAGGACGGCTTCATGTTAGCCCTAATCCAAGGGAGTCTCTGAGAAACCAAAATGGCAGTATATTGGCCGCTTCACAAAACGAACACTGAGCATAGGGTAGAGTCAGATTCCAGTGAAATAGTAATACAGTGTAGAGCTGAATCCACGAATATAATTTAACCTAACATGAAGCACAATGGCAAAAGTTCTTGTGTTCACTTGAAAGAGGTAAGACTGTCTATATCACTGTTTAGTATCCCTAGCTTTAAGGTACATATTACTACTTAGTCACATTTTTACTAAATACCAGCTATTATACCACCAACACTCTTCTGCCTGAAAATCTAAATCTGTTACTTTAAAAAATTTTCATTTCATTTCTTATGAGTAAATATCAATTACAAGTTTTTCCTAATAAGTGAAGAAAATCATCAGGTTCTGTGCCGGTTGTTTGTCTATTTCTTCTCACATCCTCTCCTGGCACTTCGTGATCGGCTCTGGATTGTGGGCACCTGTATCTCTTGGGTCCCCAACTTTCAGGTTGCTGGTAAGGTTCAACCAATGGGAGGCACCGGCAGGAGAGGGTGCGAGCACGGAAAAGCCGGGATATCTCTTCCTGTTTCTTTCTGCTTTGGGTAGTGGCTTTAGCAACAGCCCTGCTTCCTTCCAGGTCTGGCTTCCTCAGACAGCCTCTCCCTGTGGAGGCAGGCTAGGAGTGTTGTCTTTGGCCCCAAGGCTCTGGGAATGATCATGACTTCCCGCTATTGAAAATGTCTGAGTTGTCTCAGTGTCCCTTGTTTGGATTTTCAGTTCACCCATTATCTTTGTAGCTCATTCCCTGTATTAAATTCTCTGTTTGACACACCTAGAGTGCTTTCTGGTTTGCTGGTTAGACACCGACTGATACAGTGTCACACTGGATTAATGCATAGTCTATTAATAATGCGTTTCACATCTCAGTGTCCATTAAGTCAGTGTGATCTGACCTTTTACCTAAGAGGTTTTGGGGTGGTTATTTTTTCTTATCATCATCGTTATTCCTTATTCCATTACAGAGTCCCCTTACTTTTCTGAAAGAATGTGTCTTTTAGGTAAGAGAAATGTCCAGAGATGCTCTTATCTTAAAAATCACGAATCTAAAAGGTTGCCAACTTTTGCACTAGAAGTCTTAAAAGATTCCCTGTCTTCCAGACGAAGGGTCCACAGAGGGCCATGTGCACTGTCTTTTCTTTTCCTTTCCTTGAGAATATCTGTCCCCATCGAACGCAAAGCAGGCACTCTCAGCTCAGAGCAAGTTTGCTTCTGCTGTTAGCAACAGCAGCCCTTGGCACCCTTGGTGGCCAGATGCAGCCATGCTTATTCAGAAATAAAAGGAGAGCAAACATTTGCACTTCCTTCTTGTCCAAGAAAAGGGATGCTTTCCAAACAGCCGGGCAGGCAAACCCCAGGAATGAGCCGTGATGCTGAAGTCATGGTCCTTTAAGCGATAATGAAATTAGACCACAGAAGAGCATAAGTGATATTTGTCAGCTGGTCATAGGGAACCATGGTCCACAAACAGCTTTAGTGACCCTCAACAGGAGATCCATGCTGACCTGACAAAAACTAATATTCATAAAATGTGAATGTTGCCTGTGAGTATATATTGTAATTTAGAAGAGATATAAGAAATCTTTATGAAAGACTAAAGCTTAGTACTTGATTCTTTTTGTTTTTTTAATTTTAGCCTCAGGCAGTGTAACGTTTCTGGGGGAAGTTTAGTTTTCCTTATACCAAGGGTAGGGGTCTCTTCATCTTAGCTTACCCTAAGGGCTCGGTCGATAACAGGCTGTGTGTCAGGCCATCTTCAGACACAGGAGTGGGAGCCAGAACGTGTCCATAGGCTCCCAGGTAAGTGTCCCAGGCATGGGCTTTGGAGCCAGACAGGCTGAATTTGAAACACTCTAAACATTGCTACCTCCGTGATCACAGTTAAGTTACTTTACCTCTCAGCTTCACTTTCTTTTGCTGAAAAATGAAAATAATAATTATATCGCAACATTGATGAGATATTAAATCAGATAATACATCAAAAATATTCACCATGGTTCCAGGCACAAAATTAGTGCTCAATCACCCATGAGTTGAGGGTCTGGAAAGTTGGAGTACCCAAGGCAATGCTGGAGGCACCCCTTCGGGCTGGTTTCTGCAGAGTCTGAACTCTCCTTTCCCTTCTGTTTCTCTAGGCCAAAGACACTTGCCGTATTTTGCATTCAATACAGGTCCCGCTAATCCCAAACTTTCTTGAGGACTCAGGGTGCAAATCAAAAACTCTAAGTGCAATCTGGTACAAAGCTGCCACTACGTCAGGAGCTACAGTCAGCTGAATTCTAAGACATTTATGTCTCTCTAGGAAGGGTTCCTGGTTTGAGATACTCGTTCTGGACTTAATGTTCCTGTTTACTATACCAAAATTCAGTTGCATCTATGTTTAACTTTACTGCCAATTTTAGAGCACATGTGCTATTTATTCTTATTATCTTTTAAAGTACTTAAGCATTCATAACAACTGGGAAGGTCACTGTGAACTTAATGACTAGATGTAGAAGTCAGCACAGCTGGTCATTAACTGCCAGGAAATACCTGATTAAGAGAACATTATTTCTAGAAGGCTGATAGAATTGTGCCTTCCCTGGCTTTTCTCTGTAGCTCAGTATTGAATCCCGTGGCCTTCTTCCGAGGGTTTGGGGTTTCAAGATAGTTCCTTCATGACTTTTAGCAACTGGGAAAACAATAAATAGGAATATGGCCTTTAATCCTCAACACCTCATTAAGTCTGCATGAGGAAGGATGAACTTTCTAGAAGCTGCTGGAACTCGGGGAGCATAGAGACGGGGTGTTAGAGAAGAGGAACCCTCTCTGGGGGTGGAACTGCACTGATGAGTCTTTGAAGTGGCTGCAGGCAATAGTCCTACAAGTGAAGGAGGAGGGAAGAGGCCTTTTAGCTTTTATTTTCTATTGCTTTTATTGCTTGGCTCTTTGGAAACAGAATATTTTCCCTAAGAGTGTTTTCTCCTATATTCCTACCATTTCTCTTTCCTTCACCTGCTTTTCAGATGCCAAGTTCTAACCACAATTATCTTTTTCTGTCGTTTCAGCTTTGCTTTGTTTCCCTTAATTGGCCCAAGCAGTCCCTTCGGCTACAGGCTGAACAGTGGCCTCAGCTCTCCTTGACCCAGAGAACCAGGGTCCAGAACAGTTGAGGGGCTTTCGTTTTGATATTGATATTAGTGAAGTTTTGATCGATATTGTCGGGCACTCACAGTGCTACAGAGTCGGCTGTTCCTTTAGAAACCTCCACATCCTTCACACAACTGAAGGTGCACTTGGCTGCCATGTTGGCATCTTGCAATCCCACTAACAGCCTTTTACTATAGACAGACCATCTACAGCAGCATCTAAAAGTGCCTCCCAAGGAAGAAGCACACAGGGGAGCTAAGAGAAGGCTCAATGCTTTGTTCTCCCACTCGAATTGCAGCTAAGTCAAGTCACTCATTGTTTACAGAAGCCGTGGGCCTTCTCCCTTTGACGGCGTTTCCACCCGATGGTCTAGTGACTGCAGCAGACATTGAAAATAACGTGCAAAGCAGAGCACTTCTCAATTTTCTGACAGGTGTGACATGAAAGACATGGAACGCTTCGTTGTCAGTATTATTAATGAAATCTAGCATTTACACTTGATCTTAGCCAAAAGGCCGAGAAGCGATTGAAATCTAGCATTTAAACTTCTCTTTAAAAACTTGCAGACCAGAGCCATGCACTGTCTAAAGGTACTTGTCAAAGATCTGTCCTGTGCCGTGGAGGTGATGCTACACTGAGATAGATGAATTTTCCTCTTAAAAGGAAATGTAGCTTTCTTCAATTTTCTATAATTTATCTCATCTTCTGCTTGGGGCCCCCATCCTTCTGTGGAAATGGGTTTCTTTCCTATAAAAGAATATGTTGGGGTTAATTCAGTTTCTCTCAGGTAAATGTTTAGGCTTTCTCTTTTCCTTCTCCTTGCCAGGGCGGTATCTGGGTGTACAGAGAAGACTCCATGACCTCATATCACAGTGTCCTCCTCTGCTTCTCATTGGCCAGGGGGCAGTGTCTTTCTGACCTTGCCACAGAGGCAAGGGTCCACACTGGCGTCTTCACTGGAGGGAACACCACCTTTCCCTCCGTGTGACCAAGACTCTTGCCCTTGGCACTAGATGGCTCTCGTCGGAACCTCAGAGCCACATCTTGCATCCAATTCCTAGATGAGCCGACCTCCCTGCAGCACCTGCTCCGAGGACACTTCACCGTCCAGCAGGCTTGTCCTGGCAGGTCCACTGCTCCTTGCCTCTGCAAACTGTCTTCTCTCCTACTGGAAACCCTCAGGAATGTCACTGCAATTTGCAGTGGAGTTAGAGAATGAATGATGATGAGAATTTTAACTGAAACATTAAATCCAGAACGAGTATTTCAAACAAGGAAACTTTCTTAGAGACACATAAATGTCTTAGAATGTGCCCATTTGTAGCTGCATCCTGGAGGTCTGAGAAGCACTTAGAGTCCACGGTGTGCGCCCCACATCCGTGGGACACTTTGGAATTACTAGGGCATCCACGGCAAAACGTGACAAGTGTCTTTGGCTTAGAGAAACAGAACATTCTATTCTACAGGGGAATTGGGGAGAGACACAGGACAACATCTCCAATCCTGTCTATGATAAGATTTTTCCCTTTGTCATTTTGGACCTACTGTGTGTTCAGTGCCGTGTTGGATATGGTGCTTACATGATGACATTTAATATTTTTGCTACCTGTGAAAGTATTAGATAAAATGATATAGAAGCCCACAACTCCGGGATTCCCCCACACCTGCAGCCAACTCCCCCCCTTACCCCCATAACCGGCCAGGGCTGTAGCTGAAGGAAGAAACTCCACGCTGGTCTCTAACCTCTTCTGTAGCTCTTCCTCTTCTCTCCCTTCCCTATGTTCAAGACTAGAAAAACTCTTCATTCTTTCCAAGGTGAGATGGAAATTTGCTTTGGCCAATCTCTATCATCCAAGTGGGTTAGGTATCCCCTTGATATGCAAAAGAGATATTTTGGAGCCTAGAAACCATTTCTCTGTTAACAAACTCTAGTTCCCAAGACACTATGTATCCTGTTATACCCTAAAGAAAAGTCTCATTTGAAAGTAAACCTGAGCAATGGCCGTCTTGTTCTAGCTGGAGTTGCCCATTTCCACGGTCCACCCATTTCCTGAAACAGGAAATATAGCAGTAGAAAGCCTGGGAAACCCCAGGTCATTAGGATTTTTGAGGGGAGCAAAGAATGCATCCTTTTTTAAAGATCTAAATTTCAAAAACAAAACGTTCAGAGGAAAATAAAAAGAGAATATTGTTGTGATACTGGGGTAGGAAAAGATTGCTTAAATAAGATCCCCCAAACCATAACAAAAAGGAAACCTTGGGCTTCCCTGGTGGCGCAGTGGTTGAGAGTCTGCCCGCCGATGCAGGGGACACGGGTTCGTGCCCTGGTCCGGGAAGATCCCACTCGCAGCAGAGCGGCTGGGCCCGTGAGCCATGGCCGCTGAGCCTGCGCGTCCGGAGCCTGTGCTCTGCAACGGGAGAGGCCACAACAGTGAGAGGCCCGCGTACCCCCCACCGCCAAAATAAGGAAACCTCGATATTATAAACAGGTTGAGGTAGGAGGTGGGACACAGGAAGAAAGGCTGTCCTTGGAGAGAGGTATCAGTTCACTGCTTTATGACCCCTATCAGGGATGCTTCCTTCTCACTCTAAGTCAAATGGGGTATCTTTGGTCGGGGAGAGCTAAGGGGACCACTTGGGTAATCTGGTGTGTTTCCTATTGAATTTGATGGGAACAAGGGACTGGTGTTTGATTTATGTCTATGAAATTAAAATATTTAAAAAGACTATGGCAAGAGTGAGAAGACGTGACTGCATTAAGAGCAAGCAATGTTCCCCAGTAAAGAAAGCTTGTGTGGATGCCCCAGGTCTGGGGGTTGGTGTTTTCAGCTATCACTCTGCATCAAAGGAATTGCAGCTAGAGGTTTCCCTTGGGAATGCTCAGAGGAACCCAGCAATGTGTCCCATGTGTTACAAGCTCACATTCAAGTCACCATCACTGGATTACATTTGTGCTGATCAAATAATATTGCTTTTGTTTC
Organism: Kogia breviceps; assembly: GCF_026419965.1. Taxonomy (NCBI): domain Eukaryota; kingdom Metazoa; phylum Chordata; class Mammalia; order Artiodactyla; family Physeteridae; genus Kogia; species Kogia breviceps. Next base: position 81,068,047 of record NC_081322.1, on the reverse strand, counting down.
TTATCTTTACTCTCTGTCCCCACCTCCCCCACTTCTAACCAGGGATGTGTCAGAAACTGAGGCTAGGGACCTGGGGTGTGAGGGCAGAAGAGATGAGTTTAGGGAAGGAATGCTTACAATACCTCTTTTCCTCGAAGGCAAGCTTCCCAGCCTAAACAGATAAAGTAACGGGGAATCTCAAATTCAAAGACAATCAAATAAACAAGAACCACCAACAACCAAAAGAAGGGGCATAAAACAAAGTCTAGAAGAACTAAAGCCTAGAGAAATAGAGTGAATAGTGAGAGTGTGTCTTAGTTTGGATTTGCCCAGAAACAGAGCCGGAGACAAGGATTCAAATGCAAGTAATTCACTGTGAGATGAAGGAAAGAGCAAGAGGAGAGAGAAGTAAAACAGGCACAGGAAGGTGGTCAATAAAGGAAATGACATCAAGCTATCAAGCACTGTGGTAACTAGAACTTAGTTCCACTGTGGAAACTGGATCCAGTGTCAAACACATGAGGCAGAGTGACCCAACCTGAGGGTGAGGGAATTCGGGGTAATTGCACACCAGCTGACCAACTCCCACCAGTGATTGGTTGAAAGCTGCTCCCAGAGTTAATCCCTCAATTCCTTTAGCCTACAATTTTGGCAACAGTGTGGGCTTCAGAGGCAAGAGAAAGCCACTAGGCAAAGAAATACAGTGTTGGCAATTGGCTTGTGTGCACGTCTATGTTAAGAATGAGGGGCTTCCCTGGTGGCGCAGTGGTTGAGAATCCACCTGCCAATGCAGGGGACATGGGTTCGTGCCCTGGTCCAGGAGGATCCCACATGCCGCGGAGCGGCTGGGCCCGTGAGCCGTGGCCGCTGAGCCTGCGCGTCCGGAGCCTGTGCTCCGCAACGGGAGAGGCCACAGCAGTGAGAGGCCCGTGTACCACAAAAAAAAAAAAAAAAAAAAAAAAAAAAAAAAAAGAATGAGGAGATATACCTAGGCACTGAGACAGATCCTGCTACAGAGGGATATAGATGACTTTTACAATAAATTAGTATCCTCAGAAAGATGTAAGAAGAAATTGCATTCACTAGTAAAAAAAATCAAGTAGAGAATTTGGAAATAAAGGAATAACACACACACACACACAAATAAATTAAGAGCAAATTAGTGTAATGATTAAATTGAAGCCTTTTTCCAGAAAATATTGGAAATGCACAAAGACTTAGAAAACATGAACCAAAAGTTAAAGCATAAAGGATGGATCCAAAATATCCATTTCTTCTAGAAAAAGGGAATAGAGATAATGTGGGAGAAAAATTACACACAAAGCAAGATAAGAAAATGGTATTGCTGAAAAAAGAAGCAAGTTCTTAGACTGAAATGTCCTGCCAAAGGGCTAAGAAGGATAATGTTACAAAGACAAACATCTGAACATGGAGCTTTCACAATGGAAAGTTCTTAAACAGGCCTGTGTACGTAGGAAAATATGGCACAAGTTAAAGTGAATTTTCACGTTAGTAAGGAAAGAAAATCTGTTACTTGAACACGATATTGTCATGATTACCCATCGATTTAGAAAATAATAGCCAGACTTCTATCTCACACCAAACCTCAAAATAAGTTGCAGATGAAATGAATATTTAAATTAAAAACTTTAAAAAATCTATAAAAGCAAGAGAATAAAATCATAGGAGTTTTGCCTCACATTTACCATCAACTGACTTCAACAATGGTATGAAGACAATTCTGTGGGGAAAATATAATCTTTTCAGCAAATGCTGCTGGGACAGCTGGATATCTACATGCAAAAGAATGAATGTGAACGCTTATTTCAAAGCATGTGCAAAAGTTAACTCAAAATGGGTCAAAGACCTAAATGTAAGAGCTAAAACATAGAACTCTTAAAGGAAAACATAGGAGTAAATGTTTGTAATCTTGGATCTGGTGATGGAGTCTTAGACATGATGCTAAAAGCACAAGCAAACAGGAAAAAAAAATAGATAACTTGTTTTTCATGGAAATTAAAAACATTTGTGCATCAAAGAGCACTATCAAGAAAGTAAAAAGACAACCCAGTGAATAGCAGAAAATATTTGCAAATCATATGTCTGATAAGGGACTTATATCTAGAATATGTAAAGAACTCTCACAACTCAATAATAAAAAGAAAATAACCCAGTTTAAAAATGGACAAAGGATTCAATAGATATTTCTTCAAAGAAGATACCTAAATGACCAATAATCACGTGAAAAAAATGCTTAACACGATTAGTCATTGTGGAAATGCCAATCAAAACTACAATGAGGTACTACTTCACACCCACTAGGATCAAAAAGTCAGATAATAGCAAGTATTGGAGAGGATGTGGAGAAACTGGAACCCTCATAAACTGCTGGTGGGGACACAAAGTGGAGAAGCCACTTTGGAAAACAGCCTGGCAGTTTCTCCAAAAGTTAAACATAGAGTTGTCATTTGACTCAAAAATTCCGTTCCTAGGTAAAGACCCAAAAATATTTTTAAAAATACGTCCATGCAAAGACTTATACACGAATGTTCTTAGCAGCATTATTGATAATAACAAAAGATAGGAACAGCCCTAATGTCCATCAACTGATGAATGCCCAAGTAGACGTGGTCTATCCATACAATGGAATATTATTCAGCCATAAAAGGATATAAAGAATTTATACATGCTACAACATGGATGAACTTTAAAAACATTATGCTAAGTGCAAGAAGCCAGTTACAAAAGACCACATGTTGTATAATTCCATTTGTATGAAATGCCCACGATAGACAAATCCATAGAGACAAAAAGTAGATCAGTGGTTGTCTTAGGCTGGTAGGGATTCTAGGATTGGGGGATGACAGCTAAAGCATACGGGGCTTCTTTTTAAGGTGATGAAAGTTCTAAAATCGATTGTGTTGATGATCGTACAACTCTGCAAATATAATAAAAAACACTGAATTGTACACTTTAATGGGCTAGTTGTAGTGTATGTGAATTATATCTCAATGATTTTTTACAAAAATAAAAGAGTATTTCTGTAATCCTGAAGTATATAAGGCTTTGCTAAGCACACAAACTGCAGAAGTTAAAAGAACAGATTGATAAATCAACATTCAAAATCTATATTTGGCAAAAGATACGGTAAAGTTTAAAAAAAAAAAAAAAAGAAGTGACAGGCTGGGAGAAAATAGTTGCAGCATATATATCAGATGAAAAATCAATATCCAGAATATGCAGAGAGCTTCTACAAACATCAAGAAAACACACACACAATTGATAAGTTATGGTGGTGAGGACAAAGTAAGAACTGCAATGCACATGCCCCTGCCTCCCTGGAGGTGCTGGAGGAAGGAGCATGTCCCAGCCCAAAGAGGAGGAGCTGGAGGACAGATCAGCTTTAAGCTGAATGAAGAATTATGTGCTTATGTGGCTGGACTGGACATTTCAGTTCCTGAAACAAGATTGCTCCTGTGATTGAAAGAGATAGAAAGACTTTTACTTTCTGTTGCACAAAGGGATTTGTCTGAGATTTCATACAAAAAGTGAGGAAGAGGAAGAAAAAGTGAAAAAGTCTGAGTCCTGGTTTTGAATAGGAAGTTGTGAGAATGAATAAAGTTGTTTTTTGCTTAGTCAATGTACTGGGTATAAACATGTGGAAAAATACTCAAATTCGGTGGTAACCAAGGAAAACCAAAGTAAAATATTACATATATATATATATATTTACCCACCAAATTGGACAAAATTTTAAACGTTTAGCAAGGGTGTGAGAAAATTGATATTCTTATACTAGGTGGTAATATAATACGGTGGATACTTCTTTTTTTTTTTTTTTGCGGTACGCGGGCTTCTCACTGTTGTGGCCCCTCCCGCCGCGGAGCACAGGCTCCAGACGCGCAGGCGTAGCGGCCATGGCTCACGGGCCCAGCCGCTCTGCGGCATGTGGGATCTTCCCGGACCGGGGCACGAACCCGCGTCCCCTGCATCGGCAGGCGGACTCTCAACCACTGCACCACCAAGGAAGCCCCGGTGGATACTTTTTGGAAGGCAGTTTGAGAGTCCCCATCAAAATGAAAACGTATTCCCTTTAACCCAGCAAGTCCAAGTATACGTATAGCAGCAATGTTATTGCAAAAGTAGAATGTGAAAAAAGTGAACTTCTGTAAAGAGAGAACAGCGGATGAATTGGGGGGACATTCACACAGCATGCACATAGCGAAAACAAAGAACGAGGGAGACGCATCCGTACCAACATTGAACAATCTCTTAGGCATATTGCTGGGTGAAAAACAATGACAGTTTCAGGAAAATACCTATAAAATGGTTTCATTTCATTTTTAACTGCCTGTGTATCAAAAAAGTCTTTAAAAATACATAAAATGTTACAAGTGATTTTTCTGGGGAGAAGAATGCTGAGAGTGAAGGGAAACTTTCATTTCGTCTTCCATTTTGGCACGGCTCGGCAGAAATATAATGAGAGGCATGTAAGTGAACCACATAATTAAATTTAAAATTTCTAGTCGTCACATTTTAAGAAGTAAAAAAGAAACAGATGGCATTAATTTTAATAGTATATATTTTTAATCTGATACATCAAAAATATTATCACTTCAACATATAATCAGTATAAAATTATTATTAATGTCGTGTTTTACCATCTTGTTTTTATCCAAAGTCTTTGAAATCCAGGTGTATTTCAGGCTGACAAACAGCACATCTCCATTTGGAGCTGCCACCTTTCATGTGCTCAAGAGCCACGTGTGGCTATCGGCCACCATACTGCATAGTGCAGTTCTGTATTTTATCTACTCTGCCTTGTTTCGAATTTTTTATGATTGTATTTTTGGGTTTTTTTAAATCATTTTAAAAAATACAAAGAATCCGAACCTTTAAACCGTTCCTAAGGAGAAAAGCAAAAAAGAAAGAAAGAAAAAAATGGAAACTCCCGAATATCACCTGCTTTGTGTCTGTCCTTTACTGGAAGTCTGGCTGCTGCTTCCTTCTGAGCTCTGGATCATTGCTATCGATGTGGGTGACTGGGCAAAGTCTGGAGTTGGGTGGGAGAGGTAGAGGAGATGGAATGAGGTTCTTGTCTTGTGGGACTGTGACTCGTTGACAAGTGGCTCCCAAGGGGGTGGGGCAGCTCTCTCCAGTTTCAGGGGTCTCGACCTCCTCTGCCCGGGCAGTAATCAAATCACCGATATCTGGTTGCTGGCCTCCTTCAAGCACGTGAACGAGTGATTATTCCTGAAACCCACATAACCTTAATCCCCTGCTGCAGTCTGACCCTTTCAACTTGTCCAGTTGTCCCTGCCTTCGCTCCTCTTTGTATGCTGACACACGGACTTCAAACTGCCTCTTGGCTTTCTTCTGGCACAGTAAATATTTTCAGTTCCTCTAGACTTTCCAGTACAGGTTTGCATTCCATTCCGACGGGCCCTTCCCAAGTTTTTCACACCTCGTTTTAGTGCAGAGCCCCAGCGTCTAATTAGTGGACTTGCAAGATTAACTTGTGGTTCTTTTTTTTTTTTTTTTTTGCGGTACGCGCACCTCTCACTGTTGTGGCCTCTCCCGTTGCGGAGCACAGGCTCCGGACGCGCAGGCTCAGCGGCCATGGCTCACGGGCCCAGCCGCTCCACGGCATGTGGGATCTTCCCGGACCGGGGCACGAACCCGTGTTCCCTGCATCGGCAGGCGGATTCTCAACCACTGCGCCACCAGGGAAGCCCTAACTTGTGGTTCTTATAGTCTCTGCCCTGGTTTATACATTATGGCATTTTCCTCACTTGGTGTTGTTGGTTGTTTGGGGTTTTTTTCTCCCACACGCAGAGGCGTTTGATTCCACCAGCTATTCCTGTATTGCGTTTGTAAGGAAAGTTCAGAAATGAGAGTTCTTCCTCTGTCCATAGGATAATTGACTCCCCCGGCAGAAATAAGATAAATTATCCCTCACTCCTTTAAAACTCTGACATGACGGAAGTGGGAAGTAAAATTTGAGAGAGGTCCAGGATAACGATTCAGATTAGAGGGAAATTCCCTGATTTGAACAATACATGTGATAGACTTGAGGAATGTTAAGCTAAATACTATTTTTTTATTGTGGATACATGATCCTGTGAGTTGGTTCAGACCCTCAACCTCTCCTAAGTCCCTGGGGCTGGGTTAGGAACCTCTCCTGTGGATTTCCACTCTGTCTTGGGCCTTAAGTGCTGAATCTTAATTGAACTGTTGACTGTATTTACTTCTCCTGGGGTTTGGGGCTCACTTAAAAAAATGCACTGAGGCCAGAGTTTGGTCTAGAGTAGAGATGGTTAAAGGTAAGAGGCCCTTTGAAATAGCCTGTTCCGTCAAGACTTAATGATAAATAGATGCATCGTATTTGAAAAGAAGGTGGAGAATCATGCTCATCGCCTGCCTGACCATCCAAAGGACTCCAGAAGTTTCTTTGGTTGCATATCAAGAAGCACAGAAATGAAACATTTCATGTTGTTACTCTTTGAGTTGAGACTCAATCAAATGTTAATAACGATACTGTTCCTACTGCAACAATTAATAATCAAGCCAGTTAAACTTGTGTAAATATTCCACTGAGCTCTTAGCTCCTTGAAGACAGCGACTCTTTCAGGTGCTCTCTTGACCAGTGTTCTTGCGTGATGCCTGCAAGATAGTCAGGGCTCCAAATGAGACTGTTGAACACATGAGATGGATTAAATGAAATCACATTAGGCAGTGAAACCATTCATTTTTTTAAGAATCCTATTTCTAGGCAGTCGAATGCCACTTGATACATTTGATAGTTTTACTCATCTGGTTGTAATGTTTGTTTTCCAGGTGCAGAAAGTAAAAATAATAATTGGTATATATGTTCGTTCACTTTTTTTTTGCCAAAACATTAGCAGGATATGTGACATTACACTTGTGAAACTTGCTGCGTATTTCTGTGTTGCTATTTTCAACTAATGTTTTATAACAATAATTACTAATAATGTTAATGCTTTGTACTCATGTAGCAATTTCCATCAAAGAATTTCAAAAGCTTTCAAGTCAAGGTATTTCCAAGAGCAAATTCATATTATATTATAGAGTCTTACTTATTTCAAGAGTGCTTGCAGATATTGTTCATTTCTTTCCAATTTCATTTATTTTAAATCCTGTTTCTTCTCTTCACAGTTCAATAATCTGTCACCTTTGCAAGCACTCCTCCCACCCCACACCTCAGTACACATTACACTGAATTTTAGGCTAGTCAGATATTTCCTACTAATACTAGTTTGAAAATGGCTCTTTAGAAGCAGATGATCATTTCAAATGCAAATACAAATTTACATTCCAAATGATGCAGATGTTGCCCAGGGATCAAGAAATAAGGTCCATTACACCTACTGGATACAGACCTACAGTTGTGATTAAATCTTGGAAACAAAGCTGCTATTAGTATAAAGTAGAAACTCTAATTTTAGAAGCTCTTTTATTTCCAGCGCATGATCTCAGGTAAGGACTTCTGATCAACTGAAACTGCAAATATGATCCAGTGGGCCCTTAATAATGATCAAGATGTATATTTTTACATTTTATAATGAGTTTACTTTTCCACACTATATACATATATATATATATACTCAGATATATATATGAATAAAAAGTATGATTCTCTAGAAGACTCCAGCTGGATCTCAAACCAGCTTGGCTCTTTCTATATTTACTCAAGTTGGAATATGAAAGAGATTTGGAACAGAAATGATCATTTGCATATTAAGTGTTATTTTATGTTAGTATCTGTGGGATTTACTTATCCTATGCACATATAGGGTAGGAGAGAGATTAGTTAAATGACTGATAATGATTTTTTTTACTGTGACAATAAATCACATCAAAGCATGTTTTGCTTAAGTAGCCTTTAAAAGCAATGTCTCTGCTGTAAAAGTTGCAATAACTTTGAGTAAAAACATTTGAATGAGCAAAGAAAAATGCATTCAATTTATTCATATAGTTTACTTGCACAATGCCAAAATACTTGAATAATCGGAAATGTTTGGGTGACTAATTGGCTTAAGTATTTGAAGTAGTGAGTCTTCCATACCAAGTGCTTTATTCTTATTACTATTAGGATTATTAGCTACAATTCATATTCCTCTTTTGAAGTCTGGCAAACTGTAATTGAATGTAGTTTTTCTTAATTTTCAGAATCTAAATTTTCACCTTTAGAAATATTATTTCAAGAGAGGAAAGAAGAAGTAAATTATTCAGATGGCATATTTATTCAATAATGATGAGAATAAAACACTTTTATTGAGGGATCAGTCTAGTTATTTACACATCTGCATTGATGTATTAATGCTATAGAGACTCACACATTCACATCTATGAAGGGGTGTGCCATTATGAATTATCTGGTTTTATGAATTAAAAGTAATGCAATTGCTATCGAGGCTATAATGCCTCACAGAATTTACTTTGCTTGTTTTGACAAGTGAGGTTTAGTTTTATGATAATATTTCAGAGCACACAAGTAAATGCCCCGTAGTCTGTTTTATAAAGGTAATGAAGCCTTAGTGATCTGCAATCTTACTGCTGCTTCTAGATATTCAATCTTTGCTTGAAAGTAGAGTGAGGCTGTTGGCATGTTCACTGAGAATTCTTAGGGCAGGCGAAAACGGTTAAGTATCCCCACCATAGATATTGTTTCCATAAATCTACCCTGGTCATTACCTTGCTGTGTTAAAGTAAGTATTTCAAGAGCATTATTCAGAAGGTTGATTATCTTACTTAACAATAAAAACACATTTTTTTTTAGAGTACCAACTGTTGCAGGCATTGTCAGGTGCTGGGGGTGCAGCAGTGAACAAAAAAAAAAGAAGTACTTCCCTTGTGGGTGGAGCTTACATTCTGGTGGAAGAGGACATCCAATGAAAAGGCAGAGTCCAGGACACAGCCATTTTTACTTGGGCTGCTTCTAAATGGCATCCCTAATCCATACTTCACACAGCAAGAGCATCTTCCTAAGACAGAAATCAGATCTTGTCACTTCTCTGATTATGTCAAAAAAGGAAGGAAGAAAGAAAGAAATTCCTAAACTTATTGCCTAGAAGCCTGGTTTTACTTATGCTGTTCCTTTTGGCCACAGTGTTCTTCGCTTCCTTTCATTGTACAACCAGCTCTTTATCATATTTTCAGACTCCCCTGAAATGTTACCGTCTCCAAGAAGCCTTATCTGACTACCTTATTTGAAGTGGTTCCCCCACCACATCTTTCTCTATTTTACCCTTGTTCGGTTTCCTTCATAGCGCCAACAGCACTTATCATTATTTTGTATGTTTCTTTATTTGCATTTTTGTATGTTTCCCCAATAAGATGCAAACCCTACAGGTAAGATGCTTGTCTTGTTCATCATTCTAGCCCTAGTGCTGGCACAGTGCAGACACATACTAGGTGCTCAGTAAACTTCTGAGTGACAGATTCTGACCGTCTGAATAAATGGAATGAATGAATGAATGAATGAACAAAAGTCCCCTGCCGTGACACTTCATGTTCATTGCCAGACACTTCATTCTAATCGTCTTTGTTTGCGAAGAGTACTCACTCTCTTGTTGACCCCCTCAACACACGCCCACATGTAGGGCTATGTCACACTACCCTGCTCTTTGCTACTGTAGCATCGCCCTCCTTTCACTGTTTTGCTTTCACCTGGCACTTTTTCATGTTGAAATATTACAGTACTTTGAGAACTATTTGCTTAGCATTGGCTTCTCTAGAGACTGTGAGCATCACAGGGGCCAAATCTGTATTGGTTTTGCTAATGCTTGTATCTACAAAGCTAGTGCAAAGTCTCACAAATGATAGGCACTCAATAAATATGTACTGAATGAATGAAGGAAAGGCCTACCTAATTCCTGCCAGAGAATCCCCTGTGTATAGGTATGTCAGTTATCAGAATTGTATGGATTAATTCAGGATTTAACAGTCAGAGAGGAAGGCCCCTCAAACTATCTATTAAAACTTGGACAGATTAAGGAGTGGACATATTTCTTACCTTCTTACCAAAATTAACAAGAGGTTAGTTAGAAATTTCTTCTCTGGTTTAATTACTGATTTATAATATGGATGATTCCTATTCCCCCTTTAGCAAGTGGAATATAATCAGCATGGTTTAGTTTTCATTGAAAGGCACGGACAGATGGAGTAAATGGTAACACTGGGTATAGGAATCAAGAGAAGAGAGAGGGGTGAGAGTGAAGACTTGGAGAAGAATGGCCCTATCTAAATACAAATAAAACAAATAAAACAAAACAAATAAAACAAAATAAAAAACAAATAAAACAAATAAAAACAAATAAACAAATAAAACAAAACAAATAAAAACAAATAAAACAAAAAAAACAAATAAAACAAAATAAACCCACAAAATCCTAAACAAACAAGATAAAACAGACAGAACAGCCCATCAGAACTTTGCAAATATAACCCGAGTGTCCATTGACAGATTAATGGATAAACAAAATATATTATTGGCACAAAAATGGAATATTATTCAGCCTTACAAAGGGAAGACATTCTGACACATGCGACGATATTGATGAACCCTGAGAATATCATGGTAAGTGACAAAAGCCAGTTAAAGAAGACAATACTGTGCGATTGCACTTATATGAGGCACCTAGAAGAGTCAAACTCACAGAGACAGAAAGTAGACTGGGGGTTGCCAGAGGCTTGGGGGAGGAGGACTAGGGAGTTGTTTAATGGGGACAGAGTTTCAGTTTTGCAACATGAAAAAGTTCTGGAGGTGGAAGGTAGTGACGGTTATACAACGATGTGAATGTACTTAATGGCCCTGAAGTGTACACTTAAAAATGGCTATAGTGGGGCTTCCCTGGTGGCGCAGTGGTTGAGAGTCCGCCCGCCGATGCAGGGGACACGGGTTCGTGCCCCGGTCCGGGAAGATCCCACATGCCGCAGAGCGGCTGGGCCCGTGAGCCGTGGCCGCTGAGCCTGCGCGTCCGGAGCCTGTGCTCCGCAACGGGAGAGGCCACAACAGTGAGAGGCCCGCATACCACAAAAAAAAAAAAAAAAAAAAAACCACATCAAAAATGGCTACAGTAGTAAATCTTATGTGTATTTTGCCATAATTAAGCTTAAGTAATTAATTAAGTGATTACTTAACTAAAAAACCCTCAAATGTGTCTGTATGGGCCGTTTGGGACCTGAAGTCTTGTGATGTGATTTTCTCCCAAGTGTCTGTACACATTGAATTGCAGAAATGGCTCACCCAGTCTTTCATGCTTCTGGTTGACTGAGCACCTGTGAAGAAGTAGGTACTGATCTAGGTGATGGGAAACAGTGAATGAGAGACACAAGGCTTTTGTTTTCAAAGAGTGTACATTCTAGTTAGGGGTAGAGATAATAAAGAAGCACATTAAACATGAAAATAGTGGGTAGTGACACCGTGCTGGGAAAGTTCAATATTTTCTACAGTGTAATCCATTTCATTTATTTTTACCTCGACTGATAAAAATATCCTCCCTCTTTCACACACATGTACATGAATATACACACACCCTCATTACTGATGGACTCCCAGCTTGACTGTGCCCAAGATAACCAAAGTTTTACTGTAAAGGATATGAATTGTGATGATGCTGACATTTTGCAACACATGTCTTGTTGTTTGGGTTATAGAAAATAAGATGCATGAATAAGAAATTAAAGTGTGTAATAATATAACTAAATCACATTTATGGGATGCTCTTTGTTTTGTAAATTAAAATGCACCGACAGCTCAATCCTTTTGTCTTTATTAAACATTTTTTTGGATTGCCTCATGGACATAAATATTCAAATTGAGGTTTTCACTCTGAGGCAATTGTGACATTTCCATATTGGGTTCCTCAGTGTTTTATCTAAGAAAAATTAACCACATGTGACCAAAATATGATCCCTGCTATTTGTCTTACAAATTCTTCCAGTTCTATAACTGACAAGTGGATGATTTTACCAAGCCCTCCCAAATGAAAGTATTGTAAAGAGTTTCATGTTAACCACTTAAAGAATTAATAATGAAATGTTTATAGGTAGATAAAATACCATTAGCTCAAATAATCCAATTGGTATCTCTGCAGTTCTGAATCTCTTTTCTACCATTCTGAGATGTTCTGGGTGTAAAGCACTTTTATTTAAGAAGAAGGTTGTGCTAGCTAGCTGCTTCGACTGATTTCGATTTGGTATGTGAGCAGCATTAAGAAAGGAGCTGTGCCAGCCGGATGCATATGGATGCAAGAAAGAAACCTGCCCTGGTCCAATCTCGCTTGTAGTTCAGATGAATTCCTTGGGGACAGCGCCTTTCCATTTCACTCTCAGCTCTGACCTTTGCCACTTTGCAGATGATACGGAGAGGAAGGAGCCACATGTCCTTGACAAGGTTGGACCTGGAGCCCATGAGGCATAATGCACTAGTGAAAAAGCAGGAGATCCAGCAGTAGAAAATGTATGTTTATGTCCTGGCTCACTATCTAACTAGACAAGTAGGAGCAAAACCTCACCTCTAAGGAGAGTGTGAAACTGCCCCCTCCCCCAACGATCTTGTGGTGAGGGTGTGACTGCCATGTACGAAAGCATCCCAGGAATATGTGTTGAACCTCAGAGTCTGCTATAATTTCACTCTGTTATTGGCATTCAGGATAAATAGCCTCCTCATAATGCTTCCCCTTCTCCCCACCCCCTTTTTTGCTGGAAACCTCATCCAGATCTCAGCGTATCTTGGCTGCATATTTCAAATAAGTGGGGGGCCACCTGGGGACCTTGAAGACCTGAGTGTCTACAGAGCCCAGCTCAGAGACACCACCAGAGGAAGGAGGAAGAGTTTGGTTTACTAGCAGAGACAAAGCATCTTTGTCCATGAAAAAAACACAAGTTGGGCACCTCCAACCTCTTATGCATATATACTTCCGTATATTAGAGTAAATTATGTTTTCAGGGATTCTCTCTAAAATACCAGGTCAAATTTTCCCCTAGCTGGTGGCAATTTTCAGGGCAAATCTAAGGGCAGCTTTTGACCTAAGGTTATTAATCCATTACTGAAAGTCTCATTACATAGTGTACATAGTTTTAGATCGTAGTATCCTGAATTATGGTTATTTAATAGATATGTTGTCTGTCTGTCTCTTTATACACACATATGTATGTATATATGTGTATATATGCTTATATTTATACACGCACACACATATACATGTGTATAAATATACATGCACAAAAGGATACTATTTATTTTACCTGCAATGACTAAATTTTCAGGTCCTATAGGTTTATATTTTCTTGGGCTTAATGTCGCATTAATGCCTTTTTGTTTGCCTGAATGAATTATTCCAGCCCTGGCTTGAATCTGTTCATTAAGATTTCATGAAGTCAGCTCTTGATGAATTCAGAAGCCAGAACTGAAACCTTCTCACTGTTTTTGCCGTGTGAAAAAGCGCAGCCCCAGCTTTTCATATGGTGGATGGTAGAGATAAATTCTCCAATGCCAACTCGTCACCTCAGGATGACAGAACTCCTGTTGAATTTACACAAGTCCTTTATTATGTGAAGTGATTTGAGTGAAACAAATGGGTTATTTATTGTGCAGCAGACTAAGAAGTGACTCCTTTAAAATGGTAAACATTACATACAGTACGTCATATCTGGAAAGATGTTTTTGCCGAGTGTTTGTCTGAGATTTCCACCGTGGATGTGAACTTTGTATATCCAGAGCACAGATTTCTTTCGAGGGGGGTGTCTGGAGAGGGGGACCATCCCCAAGGGTTTTTGGAGGACTTGCACAGCACTGGTCTTGATCCAGCTGAGAAGTTATTTTCAGGCATTTCTTCATCGAGGGTTTTAAAACCACAGAAATTCTATTTGGGGGATCATAAAGGTATGCTTTGTCTTCAGCTGTTAGCCTTTTGAGCTCAGGGAAAGCACATGATTTGAGAGCAGGACAGAATGTATTGTCACCGAGGTTTCTGTGAAGTAATGGATTGAAGGATGGGAAATACCATTACTTAAGTAAGATTAAGAAAGCTGGACCCGTGAAGCCTTCCCACCCTGACTGTGACGACCGTCCTCAGCTTTTGGCATGGAATTCGTGGTGGTTCTTCCCGAGAACTGGGGAAGAAAGGTGAGGGCCCAAGTGCTAGGGCTTCTGGCAGACATTTGTGTATGGCCAATAAAGTTAATAATAAGTAGTAAATACCAAGGATCAGACACTACACATACTTTTAAAGCTGTAACCATGTAACCCTTTGCAAGGGTTTTATTATCACTGTTTTACTTTGAGGAAAGAACATTCAGGAACACATGCTTGGTGGGTGGTAAGTGTGGGCTCTGAACTTGGGTTTTTCTGATTCCAGATTCTATAGCGTTTCCACTGCATGTTGCACCATCACACTATCACAGTATTTAGGATCCTGGCTTTGTAGCTGTAACAAAGAGATGTAAGAAGGAAGTTCACATCTCTCATTTAAAAAAAAAAAAAACCTCATGTCATCTGGGGTCCCAGGCTGGCCAGGTGGCTTTGCCTTGCTCCAGCCAGTTGGAAGGAGCAAGTCCATGGCAAGTGTGCCTAAGAAGATCACTGAGGATTTGCACATGTCAGTTCCACTGGAATCCCACCAGCCTGAAAATCCATAGCACCAATGCATGTTGGGTAGTAGTCTGTGGCTGAGTGGGCAGGTGCCAAGGTGAAACCCAGGGGCTTCTCTAGTGAAAGGGAAAATGGATATTGGGAAACAATTGTTTCTGCCTCGACCAAGGTACCTCTATAGTGCCTCTACCCTCCACACTTACGGGAAAATCAGGATGGGAATAGCTGGAGCTTCAGGAAAAAAGGTGATGAAGAAAGCATAGCTCAAAGTAGTTCCTAAAATCCTGGATTTTAAAGTTCTGTGTTTTATGTTTGTCAGGATCTGAACATAATCTGCCTCCAAATTCCCTTTTCAGCCAAGATAACTTTCTCTTTCACGTTACTCACCTACTTTCAAAATAACCCAGAAATTGCTCAGTTTCAGGGTACCAAAGCTGTCTACTTTATTTGTTCTCTTTTGGGGTCTTGTCAACAGGGCTACACACCTGCAAGCTGGGCTTGGATGACTCCAAACTTACCAATTTGGCTTAACCCCTGGAATATTTCTTTATTTCTCACCCCTTAGCTGACCCAGACTATGAGCTTTTGAACCCTCTTTGGAGGTGGTATGATCTCGTGATAAACATCCACTTTTTTGCCCCCATTGTTCTGTTATTTCTTCTCTTTGGAATTTCTGCCTTATTTTAACTTCTTGTGGTCCACTATTTTCCCAGTCTGTTGAAGTACAGAGGTTTATTTTTTCATTCAACATATTTAATGAACACCTACCACATTCAGTATTGAATAGAACTAAGTCCCTACTTTCATGGAGCTTACATTCCAATGTGTATGGGGGAGAGAGGAAGGAGGAGGGAGTAGGCAATAAACAAGCAAAGATGCAAATATCAAGTATGTCACTTGGTGATTTATGCTACAAAGGTAAGCAGAGTAAGGGATAGAGTGCTCAGAGTAGTGACGGCTGGGTTACTTTATGCACGTAGTCAGGTAAGGACCTTGGATTTTATTCTGAGTGAGAGAAAAATGATCTGATTTCCATACTGTGAAGATCACTCCTGCCTGGAAGTCAGTCATTCTCTCACTTCTGCTATATTCTATTGGTCATATTAGCCGGATCTGATTCAATGGGAAGATACTATTAAAAGGGACTAAGGGACAAAGATTATTGGGGTCATCTTGGAGGCTGGCTTACCCATGGATATTTAATTGTTCTAACACCATTTGTTGAAGAAAACTAGGTTTCTCCCATTGAATTACACTGTCACTCTAATAAAAATTAATTAACCATATATGTGTAGGCTTATTACTGGACTTTCTATTCTGTAACACGAGTTTATATGTCTAAATTGTGCCAACCCCATGGTGTCTTAAAGAAATTTATGAAATAAGGTAATGTAAGGCCTACAACTTTGGTCTCATCTTGGGGGTTAGTTTAGATCCTTTGAATTTCCATATACATTTTAGAATCAGCTTGTAAATTTCAACAATGAAAAAGCCTATTGGGATTTTGATTGAGATTGTTTAAACCTATAGATCAATTTGGGAAGAACACACATGTTAACCTTACTGAGACTTTTGATCTATAAACATAATATATTTCTACATTTGTTTAGACATTTTATTATGTCTCATAGTAATGCTTTGTAATTTACAAGTCAAGATCTTTGCTCATACTTTCTTTACACCTTAGTATTTTATGTTTTTGGCACTATTGTAGACATTTTTTCATTTCAATTTCCAATTCTGTGTTGCCACTATATGGAAATATAAATTTTTATATTGACATCTTATCTTATATAACCTTAGTGAATTCACTTCTTAGTGCTCCTAGCATCTTTTTTTTATAGTTTTTTTAAAAAAATTATTTATTTATTTATTTATTTTTGGTTATGTTGGGTCTTCGTTTCTGTGCAAGGGCTCTTTCTTGTTGCGGCAAGCGGGGGCCACTCTTCATCACGGTGCACAGGTCTATCACTATCGTGGCCTCTCTTGTTGTGGAGCACAGGCTCCAGATGCGCAGGCTCAGTAGTTGTGGCTCATGGGCCCAGTTGCTCCACGGCATGTGGGATCTTCCCAGACCAGGGCTCAAACCTGTGTCCCCTGCATCGGTAGGCAGATTCTCAACTACTGCGCCACCAGGGAAGCCCTCTCCTAACTTCTTTGTAGATTATTTTTTTCCCTTAGATTCTTTAAGATTTTGTACAAATTCAATCATAGTGTCTGAGAGTAAAGACAATTTTACTTCTTCCTTTCCAATTTGTATGCCTTTTCTGTTTCTTGTCTTATTGCACTGACTAGGTTCTCTAATACAGTGTTAAATACAAGTGGGAAAAGCAGTCTTACCTTGCTTCTAACCTTAAGGGGAACTCATTTAGCCTTTCAATATCAAGTATGATGTTAAGTGTAGAATTGTCATAAATTTTTTATGAGGAAATTCCCTTCTGTTTCAAGTTTGCTGAGAGTTTTTTTAAAAATTCTGAATGGGTATTAAATTTTATCAGATTCTTTTGCTCATCTAT
This sequence comes from Kogia breviceps, assembly GCF_026419965.1. Taxonomy (NCBI): domain Eukaryota; kingdom Metazoa; phylum Chordata; class Mammalia; order Artiodactyla; family Physeteridae; genus Kogia; species Kogia breviceps. Next base: position 81,050,935 of record NC_081322.1, on the reverse strand, counting down.
TGAAATGTTCATATATTTCTTCTCTTGTAAATATAGTTAATAAAGATGATTTTTTTCTAATGTTAGTCCAACTGTTGAGTCCTCAAACCCCAATTTTTCATTAATTGCTGAATCCAATTTTCTAGAAATTTGTTACATATTTTTACCACTGTGTTTAAAATTTGGTCTATAGTTTTCTTTTCTTATAATATCTTCATCTAGTTCTGATACCAAGGCTGTGCTGGCTTCATAAAATGGGCTGGAAGGTTTCTTTTGCCTCTTCTATTTTCCAGAAGAGGTGTGTAGAATTGCTTTTTTGCTTCTTTAAATGTTTGGTAGAATTCGCCAATGAAGTCGTCTGGACCTGGAGTATTCTTTATGGGAAATTTAACCACAAATTCAATTTCTTCAATAGGTAAAGGGTTATTCAGTTTATGTATTTCTTTTTTAATGAACTTTTGTAGTTTGTGTCTTTCAGGAATTTGTTTCATCCAAGTTGTCAAATTCATTGATGTTAAATTGTTCATGATATTCCCTAATTATGCTTTCAGAGCATACAGAAACTGTAGCATTATTTTTTCTTTTATTTTGTATTAATAATTTTTGTCCTTTTTTTCTTAATCACTTGGAAGTTTATCAATTTTATTGATCTTTCAAAAAACCAGTTTAAAAAATTTTTATTGATAATTTTTCTATTTCCTATCTGATTACCTTCCACTCTTATCTTTATTATTTCTTCTCTTCTACTTATTTTGGGTTTCACTTGCCCCCTTTTTTCTATTTTTTTATATATAAGCTTATATAATTGAGTTCACAGATTTTTAAGTTTCTAGTAGAAAATATTAAGAAAATAAATTTTCCCTCTAAACACTTCTTTACCTACTTCCCACATATTTTGATATGTCGTGTTTTCATTTTCATTTAGTTAAAAAATAGCGCTTTAATTTTCTTTAGGTATTTTAAAAATATTTTCTTAGATTTGGTAATTTTTCAGAAATATGTCTTTTTTATTGATTTCTAGTTTACTTTCAATATGGTTATGTTTTAATCCTTTAAACTTCATTGAGTTTTGTTTTATGGTTCGGAATGTGGTCTATCCTGGTGAGTGTTTCATACGCAGTTGAAAAGAATGTGTTTTCTGCTGTTGTTGGGTGGAGTATCATGCAAATGTCAATTAGAAAACTTTTTAAAAGTCAAGTATTTTATACCTTTATTAGTTTTTTATTTAATTGTTCTATCAATTACTAAGCAAATTAGATACTGAAGAAAAAAAGATCAGAGACTTTGAAGGCATAGCAACAGAAACTATTAAAAATGAATACACAGAGAAAAAAAATACCAGAAAATGTGGGAGAAATGTAGGGGCAAAGAAAAAGCATTTGAAATCATAATGCCTGAAGTAGTTTCCAACTGATGAAAACTAAAAACCCACAGGTCCAAGAAGTTCAGTGGATCCTAAGCAGAAGAACCATAAGAAAAAAACCACAAAAAGACACATTATCAAATTTTCTGAAGAAACGTGATAAAGAGCCAACTTTAAAGCAGCCAGAGATAAAAGACACATTTTTGCACAGAGAAACAAAGAAAAGAATGGCAGCACAGTTTTCACCAGAAGCCATGATAGCCATTAGACAATGGAATGACATATTTGAAGTGTTGGGGAAAATATCTGTCAACCCAGAATTTTATACCCAGGAAAAGTACCTTTTAAAATTCAGGCAAAATAAAGACTTTAGGATCAACAAAAGCTAACAGAATTCATCACTGAAGATATTCATTAAAAGGAGTGTTAAAAGGGCTTATCCAAGCAAGAGGGAAATTATGTCCAATGGATATAGGGACCTAGAATAAAAGAATGACTAGAGCTCCAAATGGTAAATCTGTGTGTAAATATGAAAGGCATTTCTTTCCTTATTTTAAAATTTCTTTAAAAGACAATTTATTGTCAAAAGAAAAAAACAATAACTCTGTATTTATTGTGGGACTTATAAACTATGCAGAGGTAAAGCATATAATAACAATGCACAAAGACAGGGGATAAAAGTATATTGTAAGATTCTTACACTATATGTGAAAGGTGGTAATGTAATTTGAAGGCAAACTTTAATAAGTTAAAGACGTTTCTTGCAAATTGATCCTGAGTAATTTTAGTTCAGGTATTTTATGTTATTTCTAGAATTTCATTTTTTTTGTATTTTTAAAATATAGTGTCCATTTTTCGCCTCCTCTTGTTCATGTTTTCTTTTCCATGTTTGAACATATTTTACAATTTGTGAGCAGAGTGATACTGAGCCAAAGACTCAAGATTGCCCTTAACAGATTTCTGCAGCTTTCTCTCTGTGAGGCTGCCTGCTTTCTGGTACTCCATCACACAATTCTAGCTGCCTTGGCATTCCTGGTCTCCATCTTTATCTCCTCCACGCTGCCATACCAGTCATACCGCCGAGCTCTATTTGGGTTGGTCCGCCCAGTGCTTTGACCTGAATCTGCCTCCAGTCAGTAGGCTAGAGTTGTCATAAGGGTCACCTTGTTTTCCTTCTCCCTGGGGTCACAATCCAGTTCTGATTGTTGTCTGAAGACTGTGGTTTCACATATTTCATCCATAAGTATAGTTGTTTATGACAAGAGGTCAAGTGGCATATGATCTTTCACAGGACGTGGATTCCCCTGAAGATTCTTGTGTCTCCCTCCCATGTTGGGGTATGTTAGTTGCCATCTCTTTGTGCTCTCAAAGCTCTGTGTTTACACTCTACCATTGCACACTGTGTTTTGACTTATAAGTCATGAGCCCATCTCTCCTTCTGGTCTCTAAATAGCTTGAAAGTGATGGTTGTCTTACTCATCTTTGTGTTTTAACATCCAACATAATATCTACACAGAAATGATTCTCACAAAATATTTATTCAAGCTTTCTATCCTCGTGATTCATTTTCTCGGGTTCTTGGAACAGGTTAGGTAGCAAAAACCACACTCATATAGGGATGGCAGAAATGCGGCACATCTTGCCATTTCCCATATCAGAGCCCATGTAGGTATCATCAATCACCAGGGGTTCTACTTTTCATCTGAGCCCAAATGTGGCTTTGAACGCCTTCCTAACATGATTTCAGATATCTCTTACCAATAAATAAAAGTTCTCTCTTATGCTGAAGTTTATTTGCCATCTATGAATTAGTATTATCCTTTCTTAGAAATAGAATTTTATTTTCTTAATTTAGTAAACCTTTATATGGCACTTATTATGTGCTAGCATCACTCTAAGCATTTAAAAATATTAACTATCTTGTCCTATGACAATCATATGATGTTGGAACTTGTATCATCTCCACTTTACAGAGGAGGAAAAGGAGGCACAGAAAGCTGAAGTAACTTATGCAAGGTTGTATGGTTAGTAAGTGGTGCGTGTAGATTCCACCCCAGGGAAGCTGGCTCAGTGTCCCTGCTTCTCACTGTTACATTACGCCGCGGCCTCCGTGACCTAAACCAGCCAAAATGTGTCTCTTTAGGAAGGATCTAAGAAAGTAGTTATCTCTTCTCTGACAAGCAGCAGTAAGGGACAGGCTGAAACAGATGGGGCATGGAGTTAGAAGTGCCTTGTGCCTCTTAGAACACAAGGGAGCAATACCACTGCTCCTCTTGATTTATTCACTTAACAAATACCTATTCTGCCCTTTCTATGTTCCAAGCACTGCTGGAAAGGAAAGCAAACATGAAGCCAAGTGAAGCACAAAACAGCTACAGATGCCAGGTGTCACCTCAGACACACAAACAATCAAGTTTTATGAGAGCTCAGCTTAATTCCAGGAACTGCCAGTTAGAACAACAGATACATTTTATGCCCTGGACAGGATTTTTCGGGACACGGGAATTGCAAAAGTCCTGGACTACAGCCGGGAGGGATTGGGAAAAGCAGGAGATGATCTCCACCTTCATTTTCTAATATCCATTGACCGTCATTGTTCGAGGTACTTCACCACCCTCGTGCAGCTGTTTTCTAGGGTGTTGGTCCCCCACAGACCAGAGCAGAAAAGTACCAAGAGGCCAGAGCAGGAAAAGGGTCCAATATTGGATGTAGCATTTTTGTCAGAAAAGGCAGGTAATTCATGACACTTATCTAACAGGGTGAGCAGACTTTCTCGTTTGTTTTCTTGTGGTTTGTTTGCTTTCGAAGCGAGTTGCCCCAGAGGAATGGGGTACAACGTCTCTGGAGGAATTTTCTTCCTCCGTTTAGGATATCTTGGTTTTACCATGGGAGACTATAACTCTGAGCAAAAGAAGGCAGGGAACGTCTTTCGCTAGTATTTTGAGAACTGGCTAGTCCACAAGCCCCCCCTGGGTAATCCACGGAATTCAACAGAGATGCTGAGTGCATGTTTAATTATTAACATGGTGATTAACCAGGCTGACTGTGTGTGTGGTATATTGTTGGTCATTGCCCAGAGCCATTCATCCTGCGCCCTGGTGCACGGGGGCGGTGGAGTGTGGCCCCACACCTGCTTCATTCGGATACTTTGGAAAAACCTCATTTCACAGGGATTCCACCTCTCACTTCAAAGCCTGTTAGATACTATGTTTCTCAGTAGCCCCGAAGCAAAATATTGTCAGAACATACGTTGTTTGGGGGGTTTTTTTGGCGGTACGCGGGCCTCTCACTGCTGTGGCCTCTCCCTTTGCGGAGCACAGGTTCCGGACGCGCAGGCTCAGCGGCCGTGGCTCACGGGCCCAGCCGCTCCGCGGCACGTGGGATCCTCCCGGACCGGGGCACGAACCCACGTCCCCCGCATCGGCAGGCGGACCCTCAACCACTGCGCCACCAGGGAAGCCCAGAACATACGTTTTTAATGGGTTGCTATACTTCTCCTTGTTTTCCAGCAGTGCAGAGAGTTGCTTGTGAGTGCACGTGCCTTCTGGGGCCCAGAAGACTCGGTGGGTGGAGTCTCCAGTGAAAGAACACGGACCCTTCCTCCTTTCCCCCTGGGAGGGGGCTATGGAATGCAAGGGAAGTAGAGGGAACACCCATCAACCCCATTAGTTATCAACTACTGGCTTTGGGTCTGGAATGGAACACATGCTTCTAGAATTCTGGGCAATTGGTGGCATTTTGAGCAAGCTATGCCTTACCCAGCTCTATCTTTTCAGACAACAAACAAAAAGTTAGTAGTGAATGTATATTCATACATGTGTATACTTAGGGTTATTGTGATCTAAGTAAAACAAAAGTAGGTTTTAGTTTTTTTAGGGCAAAACACACACATGGTAAAACAAAACAAAACAAAATCAAGGAGGACAAAATGAAGTGGAAATTAGGTTACCCTCTAGAAACCAATCCCTGATATGTTTTCTAGCTCAGAGAAAATCGCTTACCAGTTATGAGTTTTGTGTAATTGGTAACTTTTGCACATACAAGCATGTAGGCATATATGAAATTTAATCTTTATATATTAGAATGTTTTCATTTCCTACAAATAGATACAGACCTTGTTGGGGGAGGTGGTGGTAGGGGTTCTTAGGACCGCTGGTCAAGAAGTTGTCCTACTTGAAAGCAGGAGAAAACCTACTAGCTTGAATTTCATAATTTGGTCAGGAGGATAGTATGGAGAGGAGAGGCTTGAAATAAGTATTTTGTGGTTCTTATGTAATAGGCATCATGCAGAGAATTTTATACACGTGGGGTCAACTACATAATTTGTGGGGCTCAGGGTACAATAAAAAATGAAGCATTTCAAGAGAGGACAGGAGAGCATTACACCAAGCCAGGGCTCTGCTAACATGAGGTGCTGTGTTGGGTGCCCATGAAGCTGGCCCTGTGTATACATTTTAAATTTATCCAGAAAGAAAGAACCCTAGGATGGAAATATCACCGCTCTCATTGTGCACATGGAAAGCTGAGATTTAGAAGTTGGATGCCTCAATGTCCTTTCCGGTGCATTTGCCTGTAGGATATCATGGTTTGAAAACAGCATCCATGCCAAAACAGTAAGAGTTCCCAAAAGAAGGGAAATATTTGACCCTGATATTGGTCATCCGGACAATGTGAATTTTATATGTTAGAGCTGCTCCAACTTCCAGCTACCAGATGTCTGTAAAAATTCATAGGAGGCTATTAAATTTAGCAGATCCTGTCTTAATTAGATTAGCTTCTGCACAGCACGACGGCAGCGTGTCTCTCTGATGGAAGGTTTATAAAGATTTCTGGTGGGAATTCTTTATGGAAGATGGAGTCTTTTATCTACAGAGACTGACACATAGAAGAAAAAAAACCCCATCTCATAATAGTATAAAAATATGGTCATGGTGTGTCAAAGCTGAAGAACGAGAATGGTTTGGGGTAAAGATGGGGGAGGGGCATTCAAAACAACCAGCTAAGAGAATAGCGTAAGGGAGGTGAAAAACTACGAGCAAATTCTCGTCGTCAAATCCTCCAGTAAATCTAGCACCAAAGGAGTCCTCAGAACTCGCTTGCCTGTCAGTATGAGTTGTTGTTTTCTTTTTCCCAGTCAGGAAACAAAACTGCACAGTTTGTCTTGAGTTGGTCTTACGTGATTAAACTCAGCATCTATTCTCTCTTCCCATTTAAGGTCACTTAAGAAAGCTCACATACACAAAAGCAACAGCCCAAAGCCCCCTCTTGGTTTGGGCCTCTCTGCTCGGCTCCGGGCAGAGGCCCTAACCTGCGGTGTTGCATGGAAACGTTACTTGTTTATCGATGTGGGAACAGAATAGGTAACAGTTCCGAGAGCTGGGCAGCGCTTCTCGGCGCCTGGTGTGTAGGTCACTCCAGAAGGAAGGCAGATGCGAATCATTTTTCTTGTCCTCGGATTCACCAGCTGAAAGGTCACGTTCACGCAACAGCCTTCCTCCCTCAGCTGTGGAGTCTGTGGAGACAGAACACAGAGGAGAAGAGGAGAAATATTGTTTTCACCTCACAGGCTCCCTGCTCTTGAGCAGGAGGGGGATTTTGGCGTTTCCAAGCCACGCACGTGAAAGCAGGAGAGGGGCACTGGTGGCTGGTAGACAGAATGGCCCATCACTTGCTCTGAGGCAGGCTGATCGGATTCCCATCATAGGCAGGCAGTGTTACTAGGCAACTGATTAAATAAACGTGCTGGTCCTACAAGCAAGCTCGCAATTAATTAACTTAAATTTTCATTTCGGCTGTTTTCTTCCCTTCTCCACCTCAACCCGCTTTGAGATACTGGAATGTGAGAGGCATTGGGGAGGCTGAAGACCCATGTTGCCTTCCATGGGAAATACCCGATTCCTGTAAGTGCTTCCCACGCATGGAATGGGAGAACTGGATCAGCAGGTAATTAGCCTTTTAAGCAAACAAGAAATCATACATGAAAAGGCCTAGAAGCGTGCTGGGCATATGTTTATTCACAACCTGTCATTCTCCCTAATCATGCTAGTCACTGGATTGAACAAGATGAGGAACTTACGCCGCAGGAAATCATTTCAATAGACTGGTCGTTTCCATGTAATGTAATAGGGAAGAATGAATCTGACTCCATGTTGGATCTTTCTTTTACTTTAACCTTTGTGTTTTATTGCTTTTGCTACAAGTTAAGAATGTTGCCTGTAGCCAGAAATATACAGGATAGTCCATTCTCAAGGCTCTGATCTTTAAAGGTATAACATTTTCTCATTCATACAGAGATAAAAAGTTGCAGAACAGGGAATAACATTTGTCTCATGGGAGGTTTACAGGAACATCATGACCTGACCTAAGTGGACATCTGCAAGAACAAAGGACTCTGACACCAAGAAGTGTGCACCAACCAACCACACCCCCTCCCCTTTTAGTACAAAAGAAGCTGTAATTCTAACTCGGGTAAGATGGTTCTTTGAGATACTAGTCCACCATCTTTGTCTGCTGGCTTTCTGAATAAAGTCACTATACCTTGTCCCAGCAACTTGTCTCTTGACTTACTGGCCTATTGTGTGGGGAGCAGTATGAACTTGGACTTGGTAACAGTTATATCACTTTGCTGAGGGGGAGTCATGCCAGCGCTACACATACATTCTCCTACCTGCTGCGGGGATGGGAGGTGGATGCTTTCACCAGCTTAGATGGTCATCGGAGCATTGTTGGAGGACAGGAGGCCTTAGACTTATCTTGAAAGATGAGAGAAAGTCTGAAGAACTACCAGTGTGAGGTAGGAGTTCCAGGGAAAGAGCCTTGGAGGGAGCAAAGTCCCAGTTATATTGGTAATATTTGGAAAGATTCGGTTTTGATAAAGTAGAAAATGCAAGGTCTGGAGGAAGGATCTGGAGAAATTGGCAGGGCCGTTTCTAAAGGCCCATCCCCGTCCGTCTCAAATGTTTATACTCTGAAGTGTGGGCGGTAGAAGCCACTGAAGGATTTTACAAGGGAAGTGGCATGGGAAGACTTTCATCACAGATGGTTTACTCTTAGTCATTTAGAATTAGGATTTAAGAGAACTCTAGAAGGGAGAAAATGCTGAGCAGCCTTTTGTAATAGTTCAGAAATGAGATGAGGCAACAAAGGAGGGCTGGGGAGGAGGGCTGGGGCAGAAGATGCAAGTGGAAGAGATATTTGGCACTTGGAGCTTGACTGGTGAGGGGGTAGGAGGGAGAGAGAATGGTCCAGGCGACAGCCAGACTCTGGATCTGAGAGACTGAGTGGGTGGTAGAGGCTTTAACGGAAAGCAGGAGCACAGAAGGAGGAGGGTGGAAATAAATGAATCTGTCTGGCGCTTGTTGACTCCCAGGATCCTCTGTCCAGCAGGCTACTGGTTAAATAAAGCAATTACTTAATATTCCCTGAAAGACAGGAATTAGGAGAGATTCCTTGTTTAACCTACAGTTTAAAAAAGACTCTTGTATAGCATTTCATTTCCATAGTAATATTTAAAGCAGGATCGAGAATGTGTAGAGGGAAGGGTAGGGTTGCGGGGGGAGGGGACAAAATTGCAGCCAGATTGTTCTCCACTTAAATGTATTTTAGTAACAGCCAAAGAAAATACTGACCTAATAGCCACAATAAAGTTATTATTAATCATAGCTCCTTGATTCACTCTAATCTCTCCTTCTAATTATGGAATGGAGCTGTCATAGTCAAATGAGAAACAGGCTGGAATTACCCACGGCAAATAATAAGCCCCCAAAATATGAATCATCCTGGAAGATCTGAGGTCCCCTGTGCAGTTGATCAAATGCAGCCGCCAGCCTCTCAGGCGAGAACGAGATCACCTCTGATGGCAAGAAGGTCTCCTGGCACATGTACTCACATGAGGAGCTCCCGGCTGCCATGCGCGGGTCCTGAATAGAGAAGAGCTATTTCTCCAGATCCTAGGAACCAAGATTCTGTTTCTTTTTGTAATAGTCAGGAGATTTATGGTCTTGCTTTCCCATTTGCTTTAAACTGGCCGTATATCTGTGTGGCCACTGTTCCCAGCACTTCTCAGTGAAATGTGAATGACTGTTTTGGCCATGAGGGTGTTGATTCAGCAAAGCTGAGGAAATGCCACAGTGCGCCAGACTGGTGGGTTGCAAGGAAGATGCTTTAGCATTTAGAAGTAACCTAGGACATGCGCCCCTCTCGGTCAGGGTTTTATACTCATTCCCTAATTTAAAAAAAAACAAAAAAACTTTACATCTATATTTTATATAAGATGTCTATTTTTAAAATTCATAGACTACTTGATAAGCTATACAGTGATTTTATCTGTGGAGGTGGAAGTGGATGGTTCAGTGCTGGTGAAATAGTTCACTGAAAACTCCAACATGAATTTTCTATTATTTGCTGAGTTTGCTGTTTCTGACCTTACTTTTTAGACACCATGTTTTTCCCCAAAGAATTACATTTATCCTAACTGTTTCTCTTCAGGCACAAACACTTGCTGAAATTGCTCCAAGGGAACCCTTATTTCCAACATTCACTGTCCACTTAAAACATAGGTGGTTTTGTTCAGTCCTTTGATGTTTCAGCCCTCTCTGCCCTGACCATTTGGGGTTCATAGCCCTTAACTCTTCATTTAGTGCAATTGACCCAGGCTTGGGCTAGTCAAAGACTTTTGCCATCCATTCTGGTAGAGATCTAGATAAGGGGATGAGTCTTGGTTTTGCAGTTTCCATGAGCAGGAAGCTACCAGGGAAGCCAAATATCACCAGGAATGTACCAAGCTGAAAAAATTATTGTTACTTGTTTTTAACCTTTATATTAAAAGTGTCATAGTTTACTTATTTTAATGCAATTTGATTTTTTTCTTCCATACCATTGCTTATGTTGTTCTAGTTCACTGACTTTAGTGATTATATAGTATTCCATTAAATAACTCTACCATGATTTGTCTTATTGATGAACATTTAGTTTGTTTCATGATTTTCAGGGATAAAAACAATACTGATTGTTTTAAGATTTGTCTTAAAATCTCCATTGTTTAATTGAATGTGGCTGCACCAGCTCTATTTTGGTTAATATTTTCCTTTTCCTTTCAAACTTTCTATGTCTTTATGTTTCAGTTGAAATTTCTATAAAGAGAATATAGTGGGAGTTTATTTTATTATTTTTACAATAATCTGATCTAATGATCTCTAATCTTTAACTGGAAAATTTTTTCCATTTACAATCATTGTGAATTTAGGGGTTTATTTCTACCAACTTACTTTGTTCTTTTTACTACTCCTTTCTCCCTCCTTTCCTATCTTCTTTTGATTTGCTCATTTTTTTCCCAGTAGTTACCTCTAAAATATTAACATGTATGACAGAAAGTCTAAAATCAATTAATATCTCTATCTTCCTCCTGAGTGACATATGGACCTTAAACATTTTATCTTGGTTAAACCTTTTTCCATCTTACATGTTATTATAGTGGTTTATTTTTACTTTGTTATTATACCACTCAGAAATGGGTAACATTATTGTTATCTTTTTAAGTGGTCAATTTTTGTTGAATTTGAATTGTGAAGTTTCCTTGTTAACAATTCCTTTTTTTCCCCTATGAGACAATTTTTCTCTTTCTTGAAACATATCCACTAGAGGGTCCTTCAGTGAGGGTGTGCTAGGGGTAAATGAATTTTTTTTCTTAACATTCTTTTATTCCACTTTTGATTTGTTATGCTGTTTGTGTTTTGAAATAATTATAGATTTACAGGGAGTTGCAATGTGTGCTGTGCACTCTCTTTACCTCCCCCCACCTCCGTAAAGAGAATGTCTTGCAGAGCTGTAATATAGTATCCATACCAGGGAATTGGCTAGTGATACAAACCACAGAGCTTATTCAGGTTTCTCCACTTCTGCATGCACTCATTTCTCACTCTTTCTAGGTTTTTATCAAGTGTATATCTCTGTGTAAGGACATCATAGTCAAGATGTGTAGTGAACCATTACCACAGTTTCCCTCTGAGTACCCTTTACAGACACACTCACCCCTTACTCCCTCCATTTGTAACCCCTAGCAGCCATGGATCTGTTACCCATCTCTATAATTTTGCTTTTCAACAATGTTATATAAGTGGAATCATGTACTATGTAACTTTTTGGGATTGGCTTTTCTTTATTCAGCATGATTCTCTGGAGATTCATCCAGGTTGTGTTTATCAATTGTGTGTATCAATAGTACATTTCTTTTTGTTGCTGAGTAGTGTTCTGTGGCATAAGTATGCCAGTCTGTTTAACTATTCACACATTGAAGAGCATTTGTGTTGTTTCCAGTTTGGGGCTATTGTGAATTGCTCTGGACATTTGTGTATGTTTCCACATGGACATAAATTTCTCTGGGACAAATGCCCACAAGTGCAACTGCTGGGTCATATTCACCCTCAATTTTTTAAAAATATAGTTTAGCTGTTTGTAAAATTTAAATTCTTTGCTGTGTTCTGACTTCATTGTCACTTTTCTTTTAATTACTTTTGTGCTTTAAGTTGATGCTCCATGCACCCCCTCCCCTGGCTGCTTTTAAGATCTTATTTTTCGCTTTGGTGGTCTCCAGACACACTTTTTCTGCTTGGAATCTTTTAATTCTATGAATCACAGGATTCATATATTTCATCCTTTTTGGAAAATCCTGTCATTAACTCTTCCAATTTTGCTTTTCCCCATTTCTTTTATTCTCTTCTAATTGACAAAGTTTGAGCTTCCTCATTCAATTTCCCAGGTCTTTTAATCCCTCTTCACATTTTTCATCTCTTTATTCTGGGTTATTTCTTTGGTTATATTTTCCTAGTTTACCAATTTTCTCTTTCTCTGTATCCAAATTAGTGTTTAATCCTTTAATTATATTTAAAATTTATTTTTCATAACTGATGATCCCTTTAATAGTTTTTGTTGCTTTCTCATGTTTTTAATTTTGTAAATTCTTAATATAAATATCCTTCTTTTAATATTTGTTTTTAATAAATATTTTACCTGAATTTCTTAAGCATCTAATTCTTCTACCTGTTATTTTTGCTTATGAGGGATTACTTTTTCATTTCTTTGTTATTTTGCATTTGAGCTCCTGCTTTTGCGGGGCTTTACCCATGGAAATCTTTTGCTGCCTGGGTTGAAGATGTATCCTTCCAGACAGATTTTCTGTTTCTTTAAGCCAGATACCCAGGGCATTACTAGTCTGGGACTGCTTCTAGATTGATTCTTTTGCTTGGGATTTCCCAGACCAATCAAGTAGCATGAATTCAAACCTGAAACCCATGTGAGGGCAGACATTTTATTAGTTCTAGAAAACAATTTTTTGGTCTACTTGGGCTAAGAGAGCTAGACTAAAACAGTATAATGTATGCTGTGATGTGGTCTACATTCCCAGGATACTGGCATTAATACAAACCAGAATTTATCAGATTTCTCTACTTATACTACCCCTTTTGGGTGGAAGGACTTGTTTCCCTAGCTGGGAGTTCTATCTGCTGACAACTGAGGCCAGGGAATTGTTATCAGCTAAAGGTCATGCTCCTTTCTCAGGGTCAGCCTGGATCCATTGAGGTACAAAATCTGGGTCCCCGTTATTCCAACTAAAGACAAGTCTGAAGAGGCATATAGCTTCTGAACCCTCTGTGGGGCTACCTAAAGCCTTGTTGTGAGTACATGGCAGTTCAGCTTCTCTTTCTGCCCAATCCTGATTCTGTCTCTCCTCCCAGGGGCATTGGTCCCTAATAAACCACCCTGCATGCTAAGCTCTGTCTTGTAGTCTGATTCCCAGGGAGAGCAACCAGTGACAACAGGCCAGCCCTCTTCCACGACCATGCATTCATTTGGGGTCCTGGATTAATACAGGTGTCTCTGGTAACACTACCCACATCATGCAGCCACAAGTCCTCATCTTCTCCCCTGGCTTAACCAATAAAACTCCTGTCACACCAAGACAAATAACCACTCATTTTCCACTTTTTATTTTCCCCTGGGAAATTTCCTTATTGTTTTGTAAATTCAACTTTGCACTAAAGGAATATTTTTATGTTGAATTCATTATTGCTACATGCTTTGTAGCAACAGGTTTTTTAAAAAGTCATATAGATCACCACAATGTCGGGACAGAAGATTGGCACAAGGGTTTCAGATGGGACTGACTGCTCAATAAAACTGTTTTTGTGCCATTAATGATCATTTTTCTTTCTGTGAAAATAGTGATTTGCGGATTCTCTCTTTCCGTATTTCGTAGATGTTTTAAATCCTTGCCTCTATCTGTTGCCTTTTGGTGGGTTGTTTTTGGATGCATCAGCTCCTCAGTCAGCAAAGCTCTTCCAATCTAGAAGGTGCAGTATGGGGACTGAACTTCCTTCCCCAGGTCCCTGGGACTGGAGTATTTGCCCCTTTAACCCAGTTAGAATCAGGATAGTCAACCTTCCTCAACTTTTTCAAAGCAGAGAAAACACCATCAATATTTTTCTAAGGAATATTAGTACCCAAAGATGGAACACACAGGAGCTTCCCTGGTGGCGCAGTGGTTGGGAGTCCGCCTGCCGATGCAGGGGACGCGGGTTCGTGCCCCGGTCCGGGAGGATCCCACATGCCGCGGGGCGGCTGGGCCCGTGGGCCATGGCCGCTGGGCCTGTGCTCCGCAGTGGGAGGGGCCACAGCGGGGAGAGGCCCGCGTAATGCAAAAAAAATCCAACAAAACAAAGATGGAACACACAGACATTTTTTTTTTGGCCACGCCACGCGGCTTGCGGGATCTTAGTTCCCTGACGAGAGATCGAACCTGGGCGCCCCCAGTGAAAGCACTGAGTCCTAAACACTGGACCACCAGGGAATTCCCAGAGTGCACACTTTAAAAATCAATTTTATTGAGATATAATAATTGCCACATAATAAAGTGCACTCGTTTTAAGTGTACTTAATGTGCTTTGACAAACATACATGCATATAACCGTGACTACATGAAGATATAGAATAATTTCATCACTTAAAAAGTTTCCTGTGCTTTTCCTAGTCAATGTCCCCAAACCTCCTGGCCACAGGCCACCACTGATATACTTTCTGTCAGCAGGGATTCCATTAATTTCTCCTATCCATTCTGTAAGTGAAATTATACAGAATGCATGCTTTTGAGTCAGGCTTAGTGTTTTGTGATCTAACCACGTTGTCTGTGTGTCAGTGGTTCATTCCTCTTTATTAATGAGTAGTGTTGGATTGCATGGATGTACCACACAATTTGTTTATCTGTCCACCAGTTGATGGACATTTAGGTTGTTCCCAGTTTGGGCTATTACAAATAAAGCTGATATAAACATATAAAGACACACACCTTTAAATGTTCCTAGAAACTCTCCTTTTCTCTATTCCAAAAGATTGGGACTTCCAAAGTCCTTAACCACCAAGATATCGTAAGGTATTTCTGAGATGAGATAAACTGGGCACCTGACATCACTGGGTACTTATTTTCTCTAAGAATAAATATCCTAGCCATGCTGTAGAAAACAAAAACATGAATTCTTGAGAAGGCCTGTAAGCATATTATTTTGATTATCATCATTATTATTTTTTGCTAATTCTGTCATGTTTCTACATACTTGGTTACGCATGTATATCTGTGATTGGTGCCTTCCTGCTTCTCACTGATTTTAGTCCTTCCATCAAAAATATAATAGTATCTTTCTTATTCTTGCATGTTCCCTCCTTTCTGCTATTTCCATGACTCTTCTTTCTCAACTGTATGTAGATGATTGGCTGGACATTCGTGTTCCTTATTAGGAGATGGGTGAAGAGGGCCAGGTCTGGTGGGAGAACAGAGAACAGGATGGAAGAAGGAAGAAAGGAGTAGGGTAGGGCAATTGCAGACTGAGAAAAACAGAGCACAAATTATAGGACATGAAAAACTTTCTTACCTATTGAGGACAGTAGGCATTGGGAAAATATTATTCAGGGAATATGCACAAGTAAAAAGAAGCAGAAAACTAACTCCAGTGTGTCATTTTCTTTTACTGTTAAAAAAAGCGATATGAAAACCTAATATACAAGCATAGGTACATTCATGAATTATAATTTAGTTATGGATTACGATCATTCAGTTGGAAAGAGTAAATGCAGGAGGGTCTCCTGATATCATCCCACTTCCCTTTTAAATTCCCTTCTTGAGTCTTTGTATCTCCTCTGTCAACTTGTGACTTCCTAAATCAGCATCTCTGCTCTCAGCTTTCCAGTTACTACTTAGCCAGTGTGAGGCTTTTCCACATTCTAAACCTGCTGCTTACTCTTCTCATCGAGTTAATAGGATGTGAGGGGTCTTAGTACAGATTGCACAGAAGAGGATTTCCACAGTTTAATTGCCTAGGGACTCGCTGGGTTAAACAAAGTGAAAGAATGCTAGTCCTTTACTAGAGGTTTTCTCTTTTGACGTGTTATGGGGTACTCTTTGGGAAATGGCTGCTGGAGTGGTGATTTAATTATAGATTAAACCCTAATTCCTGTCCTGAAAGCTTCTGTACCCACAGGCTTTGCCTAGAGAGGGGCTGCCCTTCTCCTTCTGCTAGAGCAACTCCTTTCCTAATGGCGCTGCCCACAAACACTGCTGGCCCAGCACAGTCCCCTGCTGGGTACAGTTTTCTTTCTTCTTCATGCCAAACTCTGAACTTCAACTAGAATCCAATTTGTAAAGCTCCTTGTGGGTAAAGGCATACAAAATTTTCTTCTTTCTTTTTTGCCCTTTGTAGCATACAGGATTCAATTGAGTTCAGAGTAGGATCACAGAAGGTCCAAATTTGAAAGTAATAATGGCAATCTTAATATACCTTAGGTCTCTAGAAAAATACTGATAAGTCACTGTTTCTTTAAAACACAAACAATTCTTTAGAAGGTGATTATTCAAAGAATGCTGGGAAAGGTAATGAAATAGAGATTTGAGGAGAAATTGGGAAATGGAAATCAAGAACACGTAGGAAGGCCATCTGCCTCTCCCAAGACTTCCTCAGCCCCCCAGCCATTGGCTGGTGTCCCCCACCCTGTGAGTGTGGGGCTTTTCAGGGGAACCTTGAGCATCTTCTCCTGAGCACATTTACCACCTTCAAGCCCAGCTGCCTCCTGGCTGAGCGTGTTCTTCATTCTTGCTGGTATTCTTGAGTGCTCCGGGCCTGACCACCATGGTTTCGACCCTGGGATTCCTGCACCTCTTGGCACTCTGAGATAATTGGACCCTTGAGCTATTTTTAATCTATCAAAAATGAGTGATTCTCTGCAGCAGGGCTCCGATGACTAACCACAGAGTCACCATCTTGGGCGGGAAGGAATCATTGTAAATCTGATGTTCTTCTATAAGCTAGTTTGTGATGATTAAAAGCTCCAGTGGCAATGCTGCATGTGGTCAGTGGACACAAATGATGAAGCAAATTAATCAGCAAGCCATGAAGGTTGTGTGGTTAGTAGACAAAAATTTGTAAAATGTGTACCTGACTGAGGAAAGCAAGAAAGGTGGCCCTTGGTGGTGAAAGAAATTGAGGATTACTGCTGTAAATCTTTCCTGGACTGTCTTTAAGCAAATTCTTCCTCAACCTAACTACTCACTTTCTGTTTTACTTTTTTTCTCTCCCTTCATAAAGACGATTCTGCCATCTATTTCTTCCCTGTCTTTCCTTCCTTGCCCTATGTGCCCAGCAACAGACTTACAGCATTGCTCTGTGTTCTTTCTTAAAAATGATGACATAAAGAGAATGGGTTCTTAAGTGACAAAAGTGACCCAGCCTTACACAGGCATAATGTGGGAAACAATGGATCTTGTACAACACAGCTCACCTCCTTTGAATCTTCTGTGACTACGGTCCCCACACCCAACTTGAGTCTCCCTGGTTGATAATGCCAAGAAAAGGGACCTTTTTCCTTTTATTTCTTCCAGGTCCCCTGCAGTTTTGAGTGCCATTCTGAACACGTGATAATATTCTAGAATTTCTTAAACTGATTTAAAGTTGTCAGTAGTTTAGAACTTCACATACATTTAACTAAATCTGGGCAAAAATAAGAAATGATGAGGATATGGCATGATACCCCTAAACCCACTCATGAAAGACTTGACATTTTTCTGGTGGGTTGAAAAGGCAGCAGAAGACAAATACCTTTGTTCTGGTATAAATTTGGGGCTAAGGTAATATGGTTATCTTTTTCCTCAACTGCTCAAAAGCTTACAGTTTCCTTGAGAACTGCCAGGTGGGACAGTATGAAGGAATGACCCAGGTAAGAAGGTTTGTTCAATTATCTCTGTAGCCATATTTGCAGGACTGATACTGTGGTGAGCTCGTTGTATTGTCAGTGTATTTGTAGGTTTGAGAAAACGGAACTGCAAGTTCAGCTTACAGTGCTAACTGTAGCATGCAACTTGACATGATCAGACATTTCATTTATTTTCCTTGTCACATAAATAACATCATATGTTAATGAAAATTGAAATGAAAGAAAATCTTTGCGTGTGATTCACCACTGCAGTAAATGGCCATTTTCATCTCTTCGTGTTCTGTGTTCTCTTACCAAATGAATACATTTTTCTGTGGTTATAACTGTAATGTAGACACAGTTCCATACTCTGTTTTACATTTAACATTTTATCACAACCATTTTTCTACGTCATTATTGCAGTTCAAAGCTTTGGAGCCTGGAGCATATGTGGCACCCAGTTTTGTCGTTTCCCTGGAGGAGGTTCAGATAGAGCTGGGTGACGTCTGTTCTGGGACTCGGCAGGCCCTTCCACTGCCTGTTCTGGCTGGGAGCTTGGTGGTGGCTTATTGTATTATGAGGCTAAGGGTTGGGGGAAGAGGAATTTTGAGATTGTGTGCAAAGATCAACTTTTCCATTTTCTTTCCAGAATAGGGCCTGGTAGGAGTTGGAGGAATTAAGGCCCATGGGTTTGGTGATGAAGTGAAGAAAAGGGAAGTCAGAATTTGGAATTACTCTGTTAATCACCCAGCATGGGCCTTGGTAGTATAGTATCCTCATCCTAGGGCCAAGAAGAACGTTTTCTCCGCTGGCTATTCTGTGCAGCTGGGCACAGGAGCGTGTTTAGACTCAGGCTAACTCTGGTTAGTAGAAAGCCTAGAGGACCTGGTGGGTGCTTAGGACTGATAGCACTGATAAAGCTTGGGAATCACTCAAATTGTTGCCTCTTTATACTAATTCCAGCTTAGCCGCATAGGCCATTTGATTTATTTATTCTGGATTCTTACTCTGCCTTCTTCCATAAAAGATTTGAGATGCCTTGCCCAAGACATACAGATTCAGTAAATCTGGCTTGTTATTGATATCTGTATCCCTTTTATTTAGACTTGCATGGTGCAGAGTGCAGAGAAAGAAGAAGAAGAGCTGGAGAAAGACAAACAAATCTCAAGGAGGGTTGTAAAATACACAGAAGTAAACAGGTGAGTTTGGCCATTATTTCTT
The DNA here is from genome assembly GCF_026419965.1 of Kogia breviceps. Classification (NCBI taxonomy): domain Eukaryota; kingdom Metazoa; phylum Chordata; class Mammalia; order Artiodactyla; family Physeteridae; genus Kogia; species Kogia breviceps. The sequence continues at coordinate 81,032,142 of NC_081322.1, read as the reverse complement.
AGACAGGACACATAGGAATAAAAAATACATGACCTACTATTCCTCGGAGGAAATGATGCGTGAAATAAATGTTATTAGAGGCTCAGGGGGATGTTTTTCCATATTTGTTAATGTACCTCATGCTGAAAATATGCCAAGGGCTGTCAGCACTGGGCTGTAGAATTATAAGAAGCCTTTCCTCCTGAATCTTCTGGTGAGTGGAAGGCACATTCGCTTTGTCTTCCGGAGCCTTCACCATGATGAATGTCTGCATTTCCTCAACTCTCTTTCCATCTCTTTTTATTTCTCTCCTTCCTGGCCAACATTTGACAACGGGATGCCTTTCCAGGATGAGTACAACAAACACGAACACTTGCAGCTTATTCCTAGAGCATCTTTCTTGCCCTGAATGGGAAGCATCATTCTCTCGATCTCTTAGTTGAGGTTACTTTGTAGGAAAATGTGATTGCAGCCCCGGCCAGCAAAGCGGTGAAGAATGAAGCTGAGGATTCCCCATCTTTCTCCTGTTCGTGCGGGAGCATCCGTACAATGTGCGCCTGTCAGTGGCAGGAAGTAAACCCACCCAAACACACTGAAGAGACTTGTAGGGTGTCTCCTCTTCTTAGTCTAGCCGAGGGAGAAAGGGAGGAGGAAGCGGGGAGAAGTGCTGAACACCTGGAGTTTGTTCACAGAGATGACGGGTTGTAGCTCACCCATCTTCTCCACTCTGTATGATAACACTTTACATTGAAGACTCTCTAATGGGGCTTGCATGCCTCTCTTCTTTTCATCTCTCAAGGTCTGTGCCCAAATATGGCTTCATTTCAGCCTTTATTTTCCACTTCACTTCAGATGCTCAATCCTGTGGGGTGGTCAGAAAAGGCAGTTTGCCAAGTCTAGGGCAGGACTTGTGTCTAAGGGAGTCAAGAAGCATCTCCCTGGTGTGTGTGTGTGTGAGAGAGAGAGAGAGAGAGAGAGAGAGAGCGCCTTCAGTAAACACTTTGGAGCTTTCTTCTTCCAAATGGCGGGTGTGATTCCTTCATATAGATACGTGACTATTCTAGTAAACTTAGTGTCCAACCCAGGGTCACAAGATTGACCTTGACATTCACTCATTCATCCATCCATTAATTCAACAGTTATTTAGTGATGACACCTGTTATGTGGGCAATGTGCTTGATTATCAGCTCTTTTCACTTGGATTTGCTCTGTTTCTGTCCAGGACTTGATAAAGCGCTACACTCATGGTGGATCATCATTAAGTGATGGTTGATTGTTCTTGAATCATCAGCCCCTTCCTTCACAGTGCAGAAAATACACAGTCATGATATTTCCTTGTCCTAAAGCAGGATTCTCATAAAGAACATGCCTTCTACAATATGGCAAACTCGACTTATGTATACACACTCATTTGGGGGTTCACCAACTACCACATTTTGGGGTGTGACCTATGGACAAATTATTTGGCACCTCTGAGTATCAGTCTGTACACCTATCATGGCTCAGTTCCTGTTATTGTTGTTTTTATACCACTACCTCTGGTAATTCCTTCACCTCCCTCTACATTTCTGATCACCAAACACTTCTCCACATACTTCGTTTGCCACTTGCAGAGTTAGATATTCCTCATCCTCAGCCATGAATGGGCAAAGCACCAGACAGGTGCTCAGTAGATAATTATGCAGGCATCAAGTTTTGAAGCTAATTTTCCAGAAGTTGATAAATACGGGATTCCTCCCCATCTCCTTCGCACATGTGGGTGGTTTCAGCGGTCAGAAATGGAGCAAGTGAAAAGTCTGTTAGAGCAGCGGTCCCCAACCTTTTTAGCACCAGGGACCCGTTTTTTTGTTTGTTTGTTTTCCGGTACGCGGGCCTCTCACTGTCGTGGCCTCTCCCGTTGCGGAGCACAGGCTCCGGACGCGCAGGCTCAGCGGCCACGGCTCACGGGCGCAGCCGCTCCGCGGCACGTGGGATCCTCCCGGACCGGGGCACGAACCCGCGTCCCCTGCATCGGCAGGCGATTTCTCAACCACTGCGCCACCAGGGAAGCCCTAAGGGACCCGTTTTTTTGAAGACAGTTTTTCCACAGGGGGATGGTTCAGGCGGTAATGCGAGTGACGGGAAGTGATGGGGGGCGGCAGATGAAGCTTCGCTCGCTCGCCCACCGCTCACCTCCGGCTGTGCGGCCTCGTTCCTAACAGGCCTCGGACCAGTACTGGTCCATGGCCTGGGGGTTGGGGACCCCTGTGTTAGAGAATTAACAAGAGTTTGGTGGGGTGTGGGGCTATGGAGAAAAACTATTGAGGAGCTTATTTTTTAATATGATAGGGAAATTTCTGACTTGTTGCAACTAGAATTCCAGTCCCCTTAAGTATTTGTTTTCAAATTTATTACAATATTTTGAGAAAAATAAATTATTTTACTTTAAAATTATTTTCTTAGGTGAAAAGTTGTTCTTTTTTTTAAAAAAAAAGAATGTATTTTTATGGAGAATGTGGAATATTGGAAAATCAAAATCTCTTTCTGCTGGGTAGAGGGCGTTAAGTATTATTTTGACATTCTCATCAATAATGTGGGTATTGTCTTTGGGTTCAGTCTATAGGAAAATTCATGACCGTATGTGCTTTTGCAAGTAGCCAATTGTTTGTACTGAATACCTGCATCTGAATGGAAAGAAATTCACTGGCTTAAGTATTTTTTCTGACCATCCTTTAACTACAACTTCTTTATTCATCTTTTTTTTTTTTTCCTTAAAGGTGTCTTCCAGTTTTAGTGTGCATCCTTCCAATTTGTATTTTGTGCATTCTTCAATTTATTTTTTGTTGTATCCTTATGTATGAGGGGTTCCCCAAATCTAGCCTATCAGCTGATATTGTAACTAAAGTTTTATTGGTACATAGCCATGCCTGTTTGTTTATGAGTGGTTTTTGGCTGTCTTTTAGAACAGCAGAGTTGAGTAGTGGAGGTAGAGACCAATATGACCTGCCAAGCTGAAAATATTTACTGTCTGGCCCTTTATAAACACAGTTTGCCAACTCCAGAAATATAACACAATCTTCTGTTGACGAATATTTAGGTTGTTTCCAGTATGGGGTCTGTATAAACAATGCTTCCTTGAACATTTTTTTTTTTTTTTTGCGGTATGCGGGCCTCTCACTGTTGTGGCCTCTCCCGTTGCAGAGCACAGGCTCCGGACGCGCAGGCCTAGCGGCCATGGCTCACGGGCTTAGGTGCTCCGCGGCATGTGGGATCTTCCCGGACCAGGGCACGAACCCGTGTCTCCTGCATCGGCAGGCGGATTCTCAACCACTGCGCCACCAGGGAGCCCTCCTTGAACATTTTTTAAGCTGCTCACTGTTACATGTTCACATTATATGCTTAGGAGTGGATTCAAAGGGGTTGAAGAGTAAGAACTTTTTTTGAGGGGGAGGTATATGCAGGCCTCTCACTGTTGTGGCCTCTCCCATTTCGGAGCACAGGCTCCGGATGCACAGGCTCAGTGGCCATGGCTCACGGGCCCAGCTGCTCTGCGGCATGTGAGATCTTCCCGGGGACCGGGGCACGAACCCGTGTCCCCTGCATCGGCAGGCGGACTCTCAACCACTGTGCCACCAGGGAAGCCCAAGGAAAATTTTAAACTCTACTCATTTTTGCTGAATTGTATTCCAATCCTCTGTTAACTCTTTTCAAAGTGTTATTAGTATTATATTCTGTGCAAATTGCTTTTCTTTTTAAGTCATATTATCGTGCGGCATAAATTCTTGAATCATGCTTTCTCTCCCTGTGAACTTGTATGCCTTGTTCTGAATGCTTCAGCAGAGAGATCTGAAGCTAATTTTTATTCTTATTTTTTAACACTTAATGGGTGCTTGATTATTTTATGTATTTATTTAGCTTGAGTACACTAAAGAAAGATTCTTTTCTCTTTTTCTTTTATTTGAGCCTAGGAACTCAATAATTTTGATCTGTATCAATTGTTACTGGGTGAAGGTTCTCCTTTCAATATGAGTAATAATATAAGGCATGGATGATAACATTTTTGTCCATTTTTCTGTTGCGTCTGCCAGAGGCCTGAAGGTACCAGCTATCCTGGGTCATGGTATTAGGATGAACAATGTTCCCCCAAATTCATGTACTTCCTGTAACCTCAGAATGTGACCTTATTAGGAAGTAAGGTCATTGCAGATGTAATGAGTTAAGATGAGGTCATACTGGAGTAGAGTAGACCCTTCATCCAGTATGACTAGTGTCCTTGTAAGAAGAGAAGAGACACAGAGACAAACACACGTAGAGGAGAAACCATGTGAAGACAGAGGCAGAGACTGGAGTGATGCCTCTACAAGCCAAGGAACTCCAAGGATGACCAACAACCGCCAGAAGGTATGAGAGAGGCAGGCAACAGAGCCTTCCCAGGTACTTTCAGAGAGAACCCCTTCTGATGACACCTTCATCTTGGACTTGGAGCCTCCAGAACCATGAGACAATATGCTTCTGTTGTGCATGCCACCCAATCTGTGGTGCTTTGTTTTAGCAGCCCGAGAAAATGAGTACAGTCATGTTACTCCCAAAAATTTCAAAGGTTGGGACATCCCATGCTGCGCAGTGATTCTGAGATCGTGCAGGAGCTGCTTCCCATGGTCCCTCCACACTCCAGCCACAGCCCATCAGGCCCCAGCCTTAAGTGTGTGGCCGCTTACCAGGGCTCCCACTTTGGCAGGCTCTGCACAGCAGTTTTGCAGACTACTTTGGAGAAGTCCTTTTAGACGGATGGGAGCAGGCATCCTCTCTTGGTGTCCTCCTTCACTACAGTGCAATTTTCCCTGCACTTGGCAGGTATTTTTAAATATATATATATATATATTTGGCTTGGGTTCTAAGCTCTATTCATGGAAAACACAGTATTTCTTTTGGTTCCCCCCCACACACCCTTGTTTTTGGCTTATTGAAAGGAAAAGAAATAGGCAGTGTTATCTTTATTTTGTCATCTTATAACAGCCTCCCCATGACAGATTTTTAAGTGCAAAGTGCTTAGTTCTACTCATACATCTATAGTTTCTCTGTTCTAAAAAAAGAACCATGGCCCAGTCCTCTAAATTGGAAAGTCAGAGGGTCGAAAACTAAATTTGAAAGAAGTTAAATAATATTTGGCAGGTAGGAAAGCAGAGCACTCGATCGTGGTCCTTTATGACGGATCCCGTAAGTCCCCAGAAGTGTGGGAACGGAGGAAGAACGAGATGAAAACACAGGGCAAAGTTTCCATTGCTTAGCTTTGAACCCTTTCCCCCTTCTGCTGATGACTTGTACTTATTAATAGATACGTCTTTTAAGTTTGCTAATTGAGGAGCTTTGAATTAATTGACCCATTTTGAAGGCACAGGTTAGGGAGATAATATTTCAGAATAGCTATTTTTACAATGAATCATGAATCATCCACGGCACAGCTAAGGTATAGCAATTGTTTCCAATTATTCACTCCAGTTCTTGGAGTCAAGGCAGACCATGTTGAACTTATTATGTGTTAACATCTCTCCCCAGAACAGCATGTTCAGGCTTTTTTTTTTTTTCTGGTTATTACTTGGGTCATCCTTTTCAGGCTATTCCTGAATTCTGCTGTGTCTTGTTTAAACTGGTCTGGCTAAAACTGAACTTGGTTCTTAGAATAAAGGGGGACCCGTGCTTTTGCTCCATGTAATGGCATGCCTTTAACATCTCATATTCACTTTAAGGGATTTTTGGAAAGATTATTGAAAATGATTTCCAGTGTAGCATTACTTTTCCTTATCTAAGCTGAATTTCTTTCCTTGGCCATCTTTGTGACATATTTCTGCCTGCCCCACAATTTCTGCTAGCCATGACAGACGGTGTAATTATTTTTTATCAGCACGTTTTGCCCTTCCAGGTTGTTAATAAATATATTGAAGAAAATTAGCACCAGAGGATTAACTATAATCAGATTCTTAAGGCAGTAGCTATTAACTTTGTCTGAGCCTGAGAAATGACCATTGATTTCTGTCTTTTAACCAGTTCTAAAAACCCATAATGGCATTTCACATCTTGCTTTATATGTTCACCAGGTTTCCCCAAAAATGTCACTAAAATCTTTGGAAGCCTGAATTTGTTTTGTGCACTCATTTTTCCTTTATCTACATTTAGAGTAAGACCTTTCAGAACATTCTCTAAGCTAAGCACTAACACTCTCCCCTGTACAGAAATAAGTATGTCTTTATTATAGAAAACTTCCTCTTGCAGGTGCATTACTATATCATAGTTATTAGCCCTACATTCTTAGCTCCTCCCCAGTCACTGAAGAAGCGAGGCAGAGGGAAGGCCTATCTTGTAATATGGGCTTCCAAGGGGGTAGTTTACATATTTCTAAGCGCTGAGCTATGGAAGCAGAAGAGCGGATTAACAGACATCACACTTTCCCCAAAGATATTGAGAGATAAACTCAGCCTAATGCATTTAGAAACTTGGATTTAGAAACTTTGGATATCTTTAAAAAGGGTTTCTGAAAAAAATGTATCAATATAATTTTAAATTATGCAGCATCAGGTCTGTATTTCTTTAATCTTTGTCACTTTTTATCTGAAGACATCCTAAACACGGGTCCCTGGGTTTAGAAAGAGAAGCGTTTAGGCTGGAAGCAATCTTGGCATGGCTTTATAACAAGTAATATCTCTTTCTAGGCACCCAATGAATTTGAATTGGAGCCAAAACTACATTTCCAGTGAGAGATCAGCACAGGGACAGATACAAACGTGTGGCTTGCAGATCCTGGTAAACTGCACGGATGGGAACATTGGTTCAGATGAAATAAGAAACCCCTCAGACATTCTCTCAAGGTGTTCCCTTGAATCCTGCTTCTCCCTAGTTTTGGAAAGAATTGAACAACAGGAGCTTTCCACACCTCTTATTTAGGAGCCTGCCGAGAAAACCCACCCATCCTGATTCCCATTTTCTCCAACCCACGGAGCCTGACAGCATTGCTTATAAAACCAGTTCTCTTCTTATTTGTCAGCTGAGTGTCGTGGACCTGAATTCTTACCCTGGTTTCACTACAGAGCTTTAGAGAGCTGACGTTTAGGGGCAGGTTTTCAGAACCTACAGGTTCAGGGGCTGTGCGGGGCTTGAGCACACAGTACTCCAGTCTTAGTAGAAGGCACAGCAAGAGCAACCAAACCTGTGCTCTCCTTCCCCCATCCAACTTCATTCCTCTGATCTATTAGAATCTCCCTCTAAAATTCCTCTGTATGTGCTCATGACTTTCTCTGAGGCAAGACTATGAGAACGATTCATTTTACTTTATTAAGAAAATAAAGCAGGTTTAGGAAGATTGAGAGATTTATTCTCCAAATCATGGCAGAAATGTAGTGAAGAGTAGGACCATGATTCTGAATTGAGGTCCATCATCTGTCACATGGGTCTCCTGGGGTTCCTCAAAAGCTCTCAGCTGTGTGCCCTATTCCATGACAGCTCTAGACCTGGAATGATCCAAAATCCATTACATGGTATTGAGGTTTCAGAGAAGTTACTAGAAGACTAATGAAAATTGCTATGGACTGAAGGTTTGTGTCTCCCCAAAATTCATATGTTGAAGTCTAAATCCCCAATGTGGTAGAAGTGGGTCCTATGAGAGGTCATTAGGTCATGGAGGCGGAGCCCTCATCAGTGGGATTAGTGCCCTTATAAGGGGGTTAAGAGACCAGAGCTCTCTCCCTCTGCCATGTGAAAATACAATGAGAACACAGCTGTCTGCAAACCAGGAAGTGGGCTCTCATGAGACACCAGATGTGCCAGTACCTTGATCTTGGACTTCCTAGCCTCCAGAACTGTGAGATCTAAATGTTTGTTATTTAAGCCACCCAATCTGTGGTATTTTTTAAAAATAGCAGCCTAAGCTAAGACAGAGACCTTTAGTGAAATCTGTACAAATTTCATTTCTGGAAAGTAGGTGGTAAGGTGCTAGTATCTACTTTATTTCTCTTCTTTTGTGTAAAACTTCCAACAAAAAGATTTTTTTAGAAGTCCTTATTTGAGACTTAACAATTCATAACTCCCTTATGATTATATCATGGGCTGTGCATGTCCATTTTTAATAATCAGATATGTCCTTAGGGACTCGGGGATACATATCAGAGATCAGTAACTGTTGTTGCCTTGGCTTCAAGATCCCTAGATAAAAAGGCTGATCTCTCTTTCTCTCTCTCTCTGCAGCTAAATGGACATCAATACAGTGTATATAGTTAATAAGTACATTAAATTAAGTCCAATTATGACTAATCCTGCAAAGTATCTCCCCTCAGTTATGACACTTTTGTTAGGTAAGCTTAGGAATTTGAAAAATAGAGATGATTTCTGTCATATAGTTGACAATAAATTTTTTTAGCTTAATAAAAAAATTCATTTTAGATTGCTTAATAAGCATATTTGGAATTTTCTGATCTCCTTTTTTCTGCTTATTCTCTGTACCTTCCCATGCCTAAAATGTCCTAAGTGGACCAGTGGAAGTATGCTCTTTTGATTTATGCTGAGGGTAAGAAGGCTACCTTATAGGGAAGACAGTCTTAAGGGCAATAAAATTAATGTAAAGGACTTTACATTATTTCATTGGGTCAAAAACTGCAAAGTTTATGTTATTATTTACATTTTAAATATGAGGAAGCATGGTCGGAAACTGCTTAAGAAGTTACAGATCAGAGGTCACAGGAATGAAATTCAGTCTAGATTGATCTCATCCCAGAGTCTGAGCTCTTCCTACTTTGTTGCATGCTCTCTGTTTGTCAAATCCCAACATCGGTGTGTGTTGATGATAGTGGTGAAAGAGAAGAGGGAATAGTTCTTCCTGCCATACTCCGATTTCATGGTTTTCCCATGACATGGCCCGAGATGGAGGGGAGTTAACATGAAGCTCATTAAGTGTGCTGTGTCCTGTCTACACTACACTCCCCACCAGTCATAACAGGGATATCTTTAATAAGGTGCTTCTCCATGAACGATGGTCTGAGTAGACATGTAAGCAATGATGTATATCTAGTTTTAATTCTTCTCCTTGTCTGTCATATGGTACTTTAGCTCATGCCTTGGTGTAGGGCTTTAAACATTTACATTTAGAAAGTTTTTATTTGATGGTATTTCTCTCCCCGTGGTTATAGCAAGATCTGTCATGTCATGTCTTTCTAAGTCATTGGTGATTTACTGTGTCTGTACTGTTTGGAATTTTCTAAAAATGTTCAGACAACCTTACCAGGGTTGTGATGCTATTTCTGCCTCTTATTTTTTTGCTGTCACTCTTTTTTCTCCAGGGGAAGGTACAGAGTTGGGTGTGTGACAGGATGAAGGTGGGGGAGGTTCACTTGGCCTCCATAAAGTTTCAGTTCATGAGGAAGGAGAATTGCTTTAATTAATGTGTCTCCTAGGAAATCTGAGATAGAGTGGGACAATCTCATCACAATCAGAGCTGTCCCCTACCTAATTAGTGAAATATTAAAGCAGAATTGCTTAAGTCAACCAATCTTACTTTCATAATCAAATGTGCACCCTGAATTTGCATGCATTCTGATCCAGCCTTTCTACTCTTAATTTATTCCAGGGTCTGGGGTGAAAATTCCATCAGAAAGAATTGTCCTCCTCAAGAAATATGCAAGTAGGCCTGGTGCCACATTAGTTAGCTGAGCAGATTTGTATTATTTTGGGTGTTTTCTTTTTCCCAGCATCAGTCCAAGGTGCTTTCTGTCAAAATGCATTTGTTTGTTTTCTTAGTTTGGTCTTTAAGGAAAAAGCTGGGGCCTCATAAATTCAATAGATAATGTTTAACATACAAATCTGACATAAGAAGATATGAATAATTCTTGTTCTTAAATTTTTCCTTTTTGCCCTTTGATATCATTTATTCAATGACTCCCATTCACAGTAGAAATTTGTAATTTTGATTAAAGCCTTAGCATTGTCCAAATATTTACCTGTTCAACATTCTTGATTTATTGTCACTTAGCTTGTAAATTAACCATAAATGTTTAGCAGCTCCTACCGTTCCATCAGCATAAGTGGTCCTCCTCTCCGTTTTTACCAAAGGACCAACCAGGTCCCTCCCCTCGGTGCCTCCCCAGCTCCTGAATGCTGAAGTCATCTTCCTTTACTTGAAGTCTGTGCCATTCCTGGGAATCTACTCCCTTTGTCCCTAAATCTGAATCTTTCACAGAATTCTCACATATTTACAACTTAGGTCTGGGCCCTAGAAGAGATGGGAGTTCACATAAAACCTTGTTCACCATTCAGTCGCAGGAAGTCAACATTTCTGGTAAGTTTCTGCTTCCCTTGGATTTACTTATTCCCTCTAATTTTACATTTGTTCCACTTATTTTTCTGTAAGTTTCTTATTAATTAATCACACAATGATAAGCTCTTAATACCTCAGGGAATCTCTCTGTTCAATTATTTATCTCAGAATATTTTCCTGTCCCTGTGCAGACTGATGGTTTGCTGGGCCTGATGTGCAGCTGCCTCTCCAGGTGTCCTTGGACCTTCATCCAAGAAATTCCTTCTGCTTCCCCCACTGTCCACTGAAATCTATGTCTTCTTCTCTTTTGGCTTATTTCTAGGTTCGAGGAAGCACAGCTTCTAGTAGCCTTCTGAGATCCTATGGATGTATTTGTACCATCTGAAAATATTATTATTGTGTACTCACACTCGATTATCAATTTGGCTCAATTATAATTCTAGGTTAGAAATAATTTTCCACGGGACGTTGAAGGAATTTCTTCAATGTCTGCCAGCTTCCAGTGTTACTTTTTAGAAGTCTGTTACTATTCATACTCCTGATCCCTTTGTATGAGGACTGCTTTTTCTTTTTGTTTTCTGGAAATTTCTAGTATCTTTTTTTTTCCCTGGTGTATACTTTTAAATAATGTCAGAATGGTTTGAATTGGTAAGGATATTTTTATTTAAAGGGCTGGACACTTTATAGTATTTCTCAAGATAGAAACTAATATCCAAGAAATTTTATTATGTCTCCCCTGTTTTTTCTTTATCCTTTCTGAAATTCCTAAGGTTTGGATACTGGACCCTCTACATGGATCTTGTAATTTTATATCCTTTTATGTTGGCCATCTCTTTGACTTTTTATTCTACTTTCTGGGAGATTTTCTAAGCTTGTTTTTCATACCTTCTATCAATATGTTTTCTAAATTTCTACCATCATACTTTAATTTCTAAGGCCTCTTTCTTCACTGAGTATTATTTTTATAACTTACTCTTCTTATTTTATGGATTAATGTCTCTGCTTATCTCACTGAGAATATTTTTGAAGTATTTTTCCCACTCCTGGCTGCATTCATTGTGTCTACTGATGCAAAATCCCCTTCCAACTTGCTTGTTTTCGTCTTTCTCTCATGGTGCAGCTTCCATCACATGTCTGGTGAACCTGGTGTGTCCGTTCATATGTAAAGACAAAGCACTGAAAATATGGGATTGCTAACTAGTGGTCTTCACTGTCCAGAGACAAGGTGGAGAAGTAGCCTTTCTGTTAGGAGTGCCGTAAATGTTAGTTTCTGTCCCTTCCCCTGGGCTCATCAGGTTCCTTGGAGAGGAATCCTCCACTTTTCTGCCCATGGAATATAAGCTTCTTCGTCAGTATCCTTGGAGCCATTGGGGAAGGGGCCGGGACCTCATTGTTGATGTGCAGGTTCTCACTCAAACCCCACTTCTCTTTTTTTAATTTAGTTTTTATTTTATATTGGAATATATTTGATTTACAATGTTGTATTAGTTTCAGGTGTACAGCAAAGTGATTCAGTTATACATAAACATATATCCATTCTTTTTCAGATTCTTTTCCCATATAGGTAATTACAGAATATTGAGTAGAGTTCCTTGTGCTATACAGTAGGTCCTTGTTGATTATCTACTTTATATATAGTAGTGTGTATACGTTACTCCCAAACTCCTAATTTATCCCACACCACCTTTCCCCTCTGGTAACCATAAGTTTGTTTTTCAAGTCTGTGGGTCTGTTTCTGTTTTGTAAATAAGTTCATTTGTATCATTTTTTAAGATTCCACATATAAGTGATATAATGTGACATATGTCTTTCTCTGTCTGACTTACTTCACTTAGCATGATCATCTCTAGGTCCATCCATGTTGCTGCAAATGGCATTATTTCATTCTTTTTAATGGCTGAGTAATATTCCATTGTATATAGGTATCAAACCTCATTTCTGAGATGGCCCCTAACCCTGGCCCAAGAGGTGCCTGGAGTCCCTGAGTCTAGAGAACACTCTGCTTTGACCTTTTCTAAGAGCATCTCTTCAGCCCTTTGTCAGGGTAGAGGGGTGACTGCTTGGGCATAGAATTTGATGTTAAATATAATTCCTTTTAGCACATTATCAGCTAGGCTTCATTACATTCTTGTACACAGTGTTCTGGGTGGGACAACAGATACTGATCTAATTCCCATATCTGTTACCTGCTTTTCTCCCCTGGAAGCTCTTGGAATGGTCTCTTCATTTCTGGTGTTGTAGAGATCCTGTGTCGAATGTATTGACATTCATTATGTTCGGTATTCCTCTGTGGATCTTTTCAACTCTTGTCTTTCCGTAGCTCTGAGAAATCTTTATTATATCATTTCTTTGTTATCCTCCCTTCTACTTTCTGTGTTCTGCCTCTGAAATTCCTCTAGTCAGATACTTTACCTCCTGAAGTAATCAACTCTTTCACTTACCTTTTGTTTCATATATTTTAAATTTCTCTTTGAATTTTCTTTGTGAGAGCACTGTTTTATCTTCGAGATATTCTGTGAGATTCTTTGTTTGATCAAACTATTTTTCTTGCCAAGAAATCATTCTTGTTTTCCTATTATCGTTTTTTCTGTAATGCCACCCTGTTCTTGTTTTTTAAATCCATTCTTCTTAATTTCTTTGAGGATATTAATGAGAGGCTCTTGTTCCTTTAAAATTCCCTCATGTTGTGTTCTGTGGGGCTTATCTTGTCTTTCTCTTAAATGCTCCATTCTTTCCTAAGTTACTTATTCATGTATTATATTGAGCAGCTAGTAAGTTTACTGCAAGTCTTGTCCTGTACATGGACTAGAAGCTTTACATGAAATAGGGAGGAGATGATAAACCTTTGAGACCATCGAAATGAGTGAATTGTGCTTTGCAACCAACACCCATGTGTTTCCTTTTTTTTAAAATTTAATAAAGAGTCATAATTTTATAAAGGGTGGTGACTTTCAATGCCTGGCTACCAGGCATGCTACTTGCCAGAATAGGAGTGAAGGATAAGAAAACTCATTGTTGGATATTCTGACTCTCAACTCATCTTCCTGTGTTCAACCGTCATGTCCGATTCCCAACTTCTGTTCCTGGGATTTGGAATGCTGAGACTATCCAGGTTTTTGCAAGGAAGCTCTCTCTGCTACTCTAGCCTACTTCTGTTTCTTCTTATTTTCCTAGAAATTTACTTTTAGTACTAAAGTGAATGGAATGCTTTAAAAAAAATCCTCACTTTCTCATTGGGTACAAATCCTTATTGATCTTTGACAAAATCTTTTGAGTTTCTAGTTATATAACTTATAAGTTATATAACTTATAAATTATATCCCCCACTATTCAAACTTCTACATATTTTGTATTTTTGTTTGTTTGTTTCATTACTTTAGCCAGAATTTCCAAAACAATAATGACTAGTAGGTTAGAGTAGACACATTTTCTTATTCCTGATTTAAATTTAACTATTACTAGTGCTTCACTTATAGGCCTAATGTTGGTTTCAAGCGAGTATTGTTTTTTTAGCTAGTATCTATATTGTACTCATAATGGGTTCTTGAGAAAACATTTTCTTGAGGAAAAATTACTATTGATTTAGTTATAGAGTCGGGAGAAAAAACGCAGCTCAAGTTGAATTCTAGAAACTTACATTGACTCAAATGGAAGATTTGGAAAAGAGAAGAAAAGGAAACTCTTGTATTGAAGGACCACTTGGCATATATCAGTGGGGAGATAAGCATCTGGTAGAGACATGCTGACTTGTTGATTCATCTGTAGAATTCAAATTTTCACTGATCTCCTGGGGCTGAAAAGCATAACTTGAAAATTAGGGCACCATGTTTTGATCAGCTTCAGAATAAATAAGGAACTGAAATCAGTTGTTTGAAAGAAATATGACTACAGGGCTTGCGTTTGATCATCCATCTTCAAATTTTTAACTGAATGCAAGGTATCTGCATAAAATTACTTGTTTGTTCTTCGTAAAGTTTTTCTTAAAGAGTGACAATATTCTTTAAAACTAATTATCAAGCCTTGGTTCATTAGCAGTTTAACCTCTGATTATCCAGATAAATGAGTTGTTTCAAGGGGTTACTAGGGTTTCCTTCCTGGAGACCAGAAAAGTTTAAGAGACGGAGATGTTCTGTAGGTCAAACACAGCCTTCTTACATTTGGGTATTTCCAGACAGAGATATTGGATACAGAGATATTGGATACCTAGGGTAAATAATCAAATATACTTTCCCCTCCCTTTCTTTAGACTTTCTTATGTTCTTCCTTGGTATCCTATGATGATACTTCTTTCTTTCTTCTGTCATCATAGCCATGCAACACATTCTGACTGCCTTTATGGTCTACATCATGCTCATATTGGACCCAATCTAGAAAGGGGAAGATAGTGGTGAAGCTTAAATAAAACATGTAAAGATATTATAGAAAAAGCTTAGTTCTCTGGGCTCTGGTGAAAACGTTTTTATTTGGTTTAACCAAACAACCATATTTACAACATTCTGGGATGGCCCAGATTTAAGAGTGTTTTCAGCCTGGGAAAAGAGGGAAGAAAACAAAACAAAACAAACCTTTTTTTCTGAGTTGAGCCCCAAATGGAGCCCAAGACCTCTAGGTGGACTTGAACTAGGCTGGGGACACATCATCTTTTGGGTCCTTAATATTTCCACAGAAATACAACTCTCCTTGTATCATTGTTTGCCAGATTCCTTCCCCACATGTTTTACTATGAGCATCTAGTTATTGGGAATTTGTGTGAATCGTCACACCTACATTCAGGTTCTGCTTACTTTTTTGGATTTCTTAACACATGTGCTGAAAGGGGAAGAGGCGTGTGAGGTTTCCTGGGAGTGGTCCGAGCACCAGGCTGTCACCACAAAGCTTTTCCCTGGAGAAGCAGTAGGTAAAAAGAGCACTTGTTGTCACTCCCAATCCAGCCTCTCCCTCCACCCTGCTCTACACAGAGACATAAAAGCCAAATACTGACTCTGCATGCCACTGGATTTTTCCCCCCTTATCACTTTCCTTGGGGGTATAAAATGCTGATGCAGTTGAGATTTCGAAATAAGTGATTTATAACCAAAATGGCCCTCTGCAGTGAAAGGTCTATGAGAGACGGCAGAATTTATTTGCTGAGTTACTATGCAAATTTCACAATTAAATCTTAACTCAGCTCCTGAGGGAATATCAAGGATTACTGAAGAAAGGGGGCTTTGACACGATTTTTAAAAAGGAAAGAGAGCAAAGAACTAGCAGAATACCGTACCGTTTCTCAGCTCTGCGCCTCCATGTCAATCTCTCAGTGGGAATCGCGATGGAAAGAATCAGGTAGAACAGGGAACAGGGAAGATGTAATCAGGGGAAAGGCAAAGAAACCCACTTTCTTATTTGTGAAACTGAATTAATGAATTTTTTAAAACATTCGTTGCCACAACGCGCTGCCCAGGGGGAAATACATTTGGAGACATGTACAGCCACTCATCTATTCTTTTATTCCTTCCCTGTGCGCCCTAAGCCCCCTTCCTTCCTTCTGCACATTACCCAGACTCTGGTGGTGGAGAGCTGACCCTCCCTCCGTCTCCCCCTCTGCTGCCTCCAGCCCCTCCTGAATCCCCGTGCTTTCTCGGCTAAGGTAGTTTTAGCAAGAGACTTCTGATTTGACAGGCAGTCTCTTGGGCCTCTTCACTGAAAAGGCCAAAGCTCCCTGTGCAGCTAAAATCTTTACCTTTAACCAGCTCACTTCCCTGAACTGCATGCAAATAGGAGGGCTCTCAGAGCTCCTCCAGCTCCCTCGGGCTCCTGGGGACCATCTCGGCCCTGGAAAACCGTCACTTTGGGGAAGCCTTTTGCAGGGCACTCATCCCTCAGACACTGGCCCACTGGTGAGCACCAAGGTGTCCTCTGAGCCCTTCTCCCAGGGCATTTTCAGGCCTCCAGCTTCTGCTTCTTGCAGGAGAAGGGCTGTTTCTCCTTTCTCGAGGTTCAACTGTGCAGAAGCAGCTAGCTTGTCCATGCTGGACGATCACGAATAGTATCATGACGACACCTTAGCTGATCAGCTCAGTGCCATCTCGAAGAAGGAAGTGGACTTTCTCTTCCAGGAAAGAGTGCGTGCGGCTGCCAGCGCCCGCCTCTCCCCACCACGTGCTGACCATTGAACAACTTGCAGACTAACATAGGGTGGGTTGTCTGTATCCTAGGAAAGTGAGGTTGAAAATTCCCTCTAGTCCCAAGTATCCATTTTATTTAGTTCCTTTCTTTGTGCCCCTTCCCTGATAGAAACCCACCCCTGTGAAATCACCTGGAAGTAGCCAAAGGGTTTGGGGTTTTTTCTGTGCCTCTGCCTGGGCCAGGTGTAGTCCCTGGGAGAGCTGGCAGTGGACAGGAAAGACCATGAAAACAGCAAAGACAATGTAAAGTTGCAAGCAGGTTTCTCTTTAATTACCTTGCAGGCAATTAATCAATTTCTGGCTTTCTTGGGGCGTGGGGCCTTCCTGATTTGGTTGCATTTGGTTGCAAATAGAATTTTATCTATTATGCCTCCACAAAGTTTATTTCTATGGGGAAAATATGTGTATTTTTCCTTGGGATGGAGTTAAGTTTATAAATCTTGATAAAGTTTATCAAGAATGATACTGATATTTTATTGGTATTGATTTTATATTGAGGGCCATTATGTCTACTAAGATATTGTTTGTGATAAGAGCCACAAATTACTATCGCAAACTTTCCTCATTCCTGGGAACACAACAAGCTTTCTCTTTCAACACATAATGAGTTTCTTTCCCAGCATAGCTTTGGTATGGAAAACATTCGTAATTATACTTTAATACCTTGTAAGGTGGAAAGCTCCTTCTGTGGTATTATTGTACAGAAGTTGTACATTTCAAAAGATGTTAGACTCTGAGCACATTATATAGATGCCTTTTTGTTGCCATGTCTACTGAATGCGTATTTTTCCAAAGTGCCTCCATAAATATCTTATTTGATGATTACCATGGCCCTTTGAGGAAGGTGGGACAGGCAAGGTGATAAGCCGATTATTAGGAACTTATATGTGGTAGAGTGCATTTTTCATGATAACATAGCTTCTATCCTCTACGACTAAATAGTGATGAGAAAATGGATCTTGTACCAGCCCTTTCTGAGGAATGAATGCAAATGGTCAGAAATTCAACACGAATAGCAGGAATCATAGGCACTCATCACAGGAAGGGACCGCAGGTATTGTTCATTCTCAGGTGCAGCAAGATCACCATTCTCCTTGTTGCATCACACATTTGTAGAGCGTCAGACCCCCCACAGACACTTCTGGTGACAGGGGACTCTCTAGTCTCGAAAACACACTGGATCATTGCAATACAATTTCTGAGATTGAGATTTCTTGTAACTTTTGCCCACTGGTCCATAATGTCCCTCTGTTTACTGCACAAGGAGAGACCAATCCCTTATTTCCTTTATTCAACAGATATTTTGTGAGCACCCACTGTATGCCAGGCATCATTCTAGGAGCTAGGGAGAGAGCAATGTATAAAACAGACCCAAATTCCCATGCTCTGGAGACTTATATTCCAGTGGAAGAAGATGGGAAGCAAAACAAGAAACTTATGTAGGGGGATAGATCTGATAATGCCATTGAGAAAAATAACAGGGAGGTCAGTGGCAGTATTAGGGGAGTGGGGTTCAGTTTAAACAATGTGCTGAGAAGGTGACATTTGATCACAGAACTGAAATAGGTGAATGGATGAGCTGGCCACCCACAGACCTGGGTGAATCACATTTCAGGCAGGGTGCACAGTGAGGAAGGTGTAGCTGGCATGTCCTGAAGGAATGGCTTTTGTCCTGGCAGTACAGCTTGGGCAGCATGAGCTGGAGGAAGAGCTGTGGGAGAAGATGCTGGGGAGGAAACTCAGCTAGTAGGGCAGGTGGGCAGTGCAGTTAGAGTTCTGTGCGCCTCTAGCTCCTACTCAGAGTGAGATGGGAAGCCACCGGAGGTCATGGAGAAGTGATGTGATCGGACTGTGAAAGGAGCACTTTGGCTCTTGGGTTTAGACTAGACTTGGGTGGGGGTTGTGAGTCAGGCAAAGTGGAGAAAGGAGATACATTTAGAGGCTATTAGAGTCACCCAGTGACTTGGAAGCAGTGAGGATGTTGACAAGTGATACATTCTGAAGATAATGCCATGAGAATGTGGGGTAAGATGAAGAGAAGATTCAAGGATAACTCTTGGGTTTTTAGACTGGGCCAGTGAAATCTCTTAATTCAGATGAGAGTGACTGTGGGTAAAACAGAATATGGAGAAACAATCAGGAGTTTAGTTCTGGGTATGTTAGATTTGAAATCCCTAACCCATGATATTCTTAATGTTTAAGGACACTTATCATGCCCATGCTAATCAAATATAGTCTGTAATGGACATATGTGTCTGTAAATAATCATCATGCCATGCAAAATTGCACAATAAAAACTATAGGGCTTATGGGGAAAAATTAGGAGGGGGATACATTAAACTTTTTCAGAGACACATCAAAAAAAAAAACACAACAGCAGTTTCACATCTGTTAAATGCTTATGGAATACATAAACATTAAGATAAAAAATGGGACTTTGCCCTGAAAAAACTAGTTCACTTGGGAAAATGGGCTTTAGAAGGGTTGTAGCATGTGAGTTATTGTGAAGTGGTGAAAGGTGGAGTATCTGAAATGCCATGGAAAGTACCAGAGTGGAGATGGGTGTGGCTTATTGTTCTTGGTTCAGCATTGGCATTAAACATCACAGTTAAGTGATCTTTCCCAGCCTTAAATTCTGGGCATATTTTTTGAGATGAAGGTCCTTCAAGGCATACATTTATAGCAGATGCCTGTTTCATCAAAACTGAAATTTGATGCAGTATATATCCTTCTTTAATTAACTTCTGTATAACCTGGAAGCTCTCTTATGGAGTTGAAACTGTAGCAATGTTTGAAGTCACTAAACTAGCCACTACTAAGCTCAAAAGGAGCCACTTCTTCAGGATTTAGTGATTTGCACTGAAAGTCTTTGAGTATAGACAGTCTTTTTTTTTTTTTTTTTTTTTTTTTTTTTAATTTTCCTACATGAACTACTTGGCATTTTAAACCAGGACAGATAGACAAGTTTGGGATGTTTCACTACTGTGTGTGCATGTGTGTGTATTCGTGTACGTGTACGTGTGTGTGTGTTTGGTTTTTGTCTCTTGTTTTGTGTTAATAGAAAAGTTCAAAAATACAGAAGGGTAACAAAACATTGCCTTGTGGAATAATGCACTGTGTGAACCAGTGTGGCTGGTAGATGTTTTGTAATAGGGAAGAACATATCTGACTCCATGTTGGATCTGTTTCTTTTGCTTTAACCTTTGTGTTCTGTTGCTTTTGCTTCCAGTTAAGGAAGTTGCCTATAGCCTGAAATATACATGATAGTCCATTCTCAGGGCTCTGACCTTTAAGGGTATAACACTTTTTCATTCACATAGAGATAAAAAGTTGCAGAACAAAGAATAACATCTGTCTTGTGGGAGGTTTACAAGAACATCGTGGCCCGACCTTCCTAGGTGGACAGCTGCAAGAACAAAGGATTCTGACACCAAGAAGTTTGCAACAACAAACCATGCCCCTCCCTCACCTTGCCTTTAAAAATGCTTTGCTGCAACCCTTAGGGGAGCTCAGGGTTTTTTGGGTACGAGCCACCTGTCTCCGTGCACGGCCCTGCAATAAACCTTTCTCTGCTCCAAGCTCTGACGTTTTGGTATTGTTTGGCCTCATTGTGTGTTGGGCATACGAACTTGCATTTGGTAACAGTTTGAGGTGTGGTCCTGTGTATTCCCGTGCAGCTCAGTTCAGCTGGATGCAGTTCTTTGCTTCTCAGGGACAAAATCAAGCATCAGCAAATACAAAATTCATGTTATGCTCAAATTGTTCCCTAGTAGATCTGTTTATCAATTGCACTGGAACAAATACACAATTTCAGAACAAGTGTTATGGAAGAACTAATACTAACACAGGAAAATTTTAAAATACTAGAATTTTAAATTGTGTAAAAAACAAATGTAAGAGTGCTTTTCATCTCTGGTGTAGACTCGATATAGAAGAGGGGGCTTCGTGGTCTAAAGTCAAATGGGACTTCAGTTTATGGAAAGAAATTTGTTGGGAAATCTGCACCAGACCTCACATGGTGGAAGGGTTTCAATAACTCCCAGTCTCTAACCTGCTCTAGGATTGGGTCCCGGGTAGCTCAGAAACCTCCCTCCCAGTGGTATCTCCTATGGCCTTCTGGCCCCAGCAGAGCTGAAGGTAAGGATTGCTTAGTAATTGCTTGCCCTGTGCAGAACTTTACCTTGACCCTAACCGAGCACATTAGCTCAAGCCCAGAGGCCCAGCACCTAAATGAAATGTAGCTCAACTCACAAGGAGCCCGAGTCTCAGCAAATAAGAACCACATATAAAAATGAAAACTTGGTCCCATATGTCTTTAAACCCATGACGGTTACTGCTGATATGATACTGCAGGGGAAAATGACTTAGATTTTTGTTGGGTAGATGGATTTGGGGGGTCTTTCTGTGCAATTTTCTTTAACATAGTGGGGTCTTTGTCACTGTAATGAAAACTGCCTTTAGCTAGAAGGAAAAAAGAAAGGAAGAGGGAGAAACAATAGCAGCCTAGAAGCAGAATTTTCCAAATGAATTAAGCACTTTTGAGACACAGGATTTATATTAGAAACACTGATACAACCTTATCCTTGAAGGTGTGAAGATCTAGGCTCTTAAAATTAATGTAAATAGCAGTTATTATTGCCTCAGGCATCAATGGAGATCTTTGAGTGTATGAAAAGCTATGTATAAAAACGAGGGGCAACAAAAGAAGGGGTCACATCCAATAAAGAGTGTTTGCAAAATCTTGGAGAAATTTGTGCAGCATTGAATTATAACACCTTTCACTCTTATTTTCCACAGATATTATATAAAATGAAGTAAAAAGAAAATAACAAAGGGATGGTTTTGCACGTGCCTCATTTACATGAACAAATTTGGACTTGTCAGTGTATCTTCTATTCTGTGTGTGTGTGCAGAATTCTGTGGATCCACAATCAGGAAGTCTTAGATCTATTCTTAGCCAATCATAGATGTGACCTTCCTTTCATCTCTTTCCTATAAATATAAAAACTGCTCACCTCTCAGGTTTATTGGTCAGATTAGATAAGTTGATGCATATGAAAATATTTTTCAAGTAGTAATATGCTGACCAAAGATTATTAATGTGGGAATTATGGGAGGAAGAAAAATGGTCAAGACAAGAGGAAGACTGCTTTAGTTTATCCAGCTCCCATGGGAAATATGTGTTTTGCTGGTGGGGAAACTGGGGCAGCTGGGTATGTGAAAGACAGAGAAAGATAGTGCACACGTGTTCAGGTGTTTGTAACTGCAAGGGGGACAGCCCTTTATTAGGCAAGAGATATGCTGAGTTTCAGGTTTCCATTACCAGGAGACTTGGAAAAGTCGAAACTCAGCCTAACTAGGGCTGCCAATGGCCTCTAATGAAAATTTCCATTTGGAGAGACTAGATGTTGACTTGGCATGACACCAAACAAGCAGCCTGCTGCAAAATTTTACACCAGTTGTATTTCTCCTAATTAAACCCTGTCTGACCTCAGCATTAAGAAACAATTTGTTTCAGGATATAACCAGCACACATAAGCAATTACATTCTGTTTGCCCCATTAGCATTATTTGGCTCCTTTGCTATCCAGGGTTGCTACTGCAGCAAATGCTGCCCCAGAGCCAGAGCTATAAAAAGCCTGGAGTGTTCGGAGGCTTTTTCCCCCATACTAAGAACTAAGAATATCATCATATTTTAGCCAAGCCAAAGATTCTGGGAACAGTGTGCTTCTGTGTTTATTATAAGGGTGTGTCTATATATATATATATGAATATTTTTATGATTTAAAAAAGTCTCTACTTATAAAAAACCTGAGGAAGCTATAATAATCTAAGTTTATAATAATCTTAAGCTTATCTGGTATGCTATTTTTCGTTTTCCCTTTCAGCTATGACCCTTGTACTTTTACGTTTTTGTACCTGTCAGATATGGTGAATTTTGGATTTTAAACAGAAAAAATTGGGTCCTGCAAAGATTTCAGGGGCATTGGGGGCAAGTGCTCTTTTATAAAAGAAGCATCCTATCCATATAACAGAGAGTGAAATAGACAAAGACCTTCAAATTTGAACTGTCAGCAGACCCACCTGTAAAGTTCATTGAAGTGGCAGGAGCTCTGGGCCTGGGATCAGGGAGGGGGTTTTGTCCTCTTGGCCCTGCCCCTTACACTCACTGGATCTCAAGCACATCCCTAACCCCTCTGAGTCTCTATTTCTTCTTTATAAGATGGGACCAGAGAGCTATTTCTGAGCTATTTCTGTAAGGTAACTGCAGAGATTAGTTGAATCATAGTTTGTGTTTCTACTTGGTCATTGAAAGCTGCAGAGCTCTGAGTACATATTAGCACATTCTTCATTCTAATTTCATTATGAATCTTTTAGTGGTAGGATTCTATTCTTCTGCCATCCTTGGTTTTTGAGCTGTGATGGGAAAGATAGGAAAGAGGGTGCAATGAATTCCATGTCAGAAGGAGACAGATGGAAATGAGGAAAGGATTCTATGTATTCTGTTGGAGGAAGCAATAGTTGGGGATTTGTCCTCAGTTTTTGTCTAATTTTTACCTCCAGTGCCTAGGAAAGGAATTTATTATTGGTTTCTCAACTCCAATTTTTCAACCTGTAAAATGGGAATAAAACCTTCTTCCCCCATTTCATTTCAAAAAGGTATGGTGGGAATAAGCAAGTCTTGCTTCTTAAGAGCTTTCATACAAATGGTGGAAGCAGATGGAGAGATATACCATGTTCTTGGATTGGAAGAATCAACATTGTGAAAATGACTCTACTACCCAAAGCAATCTACAGATTCAATGCAATCCCTATCAAACTACCCCTGGCATTTTTCACAGAACTAGAACAAAATATTTCACAATTTTTATGGAAACACAAAAGACCCCGAGTAGCCAAAGCAATCTTGAGGAAAACAAAGGAGCTGGAGGAATCATGTTCCCTGACTTCAGACTATACTACAAAGCGACAGTCATCAAGACAGTATGGTAATGGCACAAAAACAGAAATATAGATCAATGGAACAGGATAGAAAGCCCAGATATAAACCCATGCACATATGGTCACCTTATCATTGATAAAGGAGGCAAGAATATACAGTGGAGAAAAGACAGCCTCTTCAATAAGTGGTGCTGGGAAAACTGGACAGGTACATGTAAAAGTATGAGATTAGATCACTCCCTAACACCATACACAAAAATAAGCTCAAAATGGATTAAAGACCAAAATGTGAGGCCAGACACTATCAAACTCTTAGAGGAAAACATAGGCAGAACACTCTATGACATAAATCACAGCAAGATCCTTTTTGACCCACCTCCTAGAGAAATGGAAATAAAATCAAAAATAAACAAATGAGACCTAATGAAACTTAAAAGCTTTTGCACAGCAAAAGAAACCATAAACAAGACCAAAAGACAACCCTCAGAATGGGAGAAAATATTTGCAAATGAAGCAACTGACAAAGGATTAATCTCCAAAATTTACAAGCAGCACATGCAGCTCAATAATAAAAAAACAAACAACCCAATCCAAAAATGGGCAGAAGACCTAAATAGACATTTCTCCAAAGAAGATATACAGACTGCAAACAAACACATGAAAGAATGCTCAACATCATTAATCACTAGAGAAATGCAAATCAAAACTACAATGAGATATCATCTCACACCGGTCAGAATGGCCGTCATCAAAAAATCTAGAAACAATAAATGCTGGAGAGGGTGTGGAGAAAAGGGAACCCTCTTGCACTGCTGGTGGGAATGTAAATTGATACAGCCACTATGGAGAACAGGATGGAGGTTCCTTAAAAAACTACAAATAGAACTACCATACGACCCAGCAATCCCACTACTGGGCATATACCCTGAGAAAACCATAATTCAGAAGGAGTCATGTACCAAAATGTTCATTGCAGCTCTATTTACAATAGCCAGTACATGGAAGCAACCTAAGTGTCCATCAACAGATGAATGGATAAAGAAGATGTGGCACATATATACAATGGAATATTACTCAGCCATAAAAAGAAACGAAATTGAGTTATTTGTAGTGAGGTGGATGGACCTAGAGTCTGTCATACAGAGTGAAGTAAGTCAGAAAGAGAAAAACAAATACCATATGCTAACACATATATATGGAATCTAAGGGAAAAAAAAAAAAAAAGGTCATGAAGAACCTAAGGGTAAGACGAGAATAAAGACACAGACCTACCAGAGCATGGACTTGAAGATATGGGGAGGGGGAAGGGTAAGCTGAGAGAGTGGCATGGACATATATACACTACCAAACATAAAGTAGATAGCTAGTGGGAAGCAGCCGCATAGCACAGGGAGATCAGCTTGGTGCTTTGTGACCACCTACAGGGGTGGGATAGGGAGGATGGGAGGGAGGGAGACACAAGAGAGAAGAGATATGGGAACATATCTGTATGTATAACTGATTCACTTTGTTATGAAGCAGAAACTAACACACCATTGTAAAGCAATTATACTCCAATAAAGATGTTAAAAAATTTTAAAAAGAGTTTCGAGAGTCCCCACGTGCAGATGTTAGTGAATGGAACATGGTTTATTTCTGTGAATTGCAGAGAGGTGTACAGAGAGGCTCTGACACTCACTCTTCAGCACAGTGCTTCTCTCTGTGAATCAAGAGCACCTTCTCTGGGCAACTAAGTCTCATGAGCCTTAAAAATAAAAGTGCATTTCAGCATGGAAGCAAACATAAAATGGAGAATAAAGAATAAGTACTAATTGACCTCAATAAACCAAAAAGATGAATATCCATCCCTTTCTCTTGTCTCAACCCATTGTTATCCTGCATCAACACGTTGGTCTAAAAGTGTAACAGATCAACTCCTGTTTTGAGACTCAGGGTCTAGAATGTAGCAGGTCACAGTGGAGCAAGAGCTTCCCTTTGAAATAGAAAACTTCCATGTAAGTCCCATCTCAGACACCTCCCACCCATGTGGCTTGGGCAAGTTCCTTAACTTCACCCAGTACCAACTAATCATATTTAATTTTCCAGATAGCATTATTTGCATTTTGCTTTTCTCCTAAACATTTCTCACAAGTCAAAGGCATTAACATAGCCATTTGTATTAAACAGTTGGTAGATCAGTGATTCAAAAATTTAGGAATCACCTCAAGCATCTATGAAAGTTCGGATTCCCAGATTCCCTTAGAGGTGCTTATTATAGCTCGTGTGGGGCCCAAGAACCTGCATTTTAAGAAGCAACCTGGTGAATTTAATGCAGTTGGGCTGAGACTAAAATACACTTGATAAACCTACCTGGCACCCAGAACAGCATCTGACATGTAGTAGGCATTCAATAATATTTGTTGAATGAATGCAGAAGTGGTGGCCTAGCCTATCCACATCAAGAGAGGCTGCTAGCCCTGTGGGATGTATAGAAGCTTACTGGTTGGGGGAGCTTTCTATCGGAAATTAAGGTGTCAATTTCCTGGTAGCAGGAGAGGGAAAGTGAGAAATAGTAAGAATCGGGGTAGGAAGCCCTGGAACTTTACAATTCCATGACAACAAGACTCTTCTGGCTGGCTTTGAGCTGAACCACAGCTTCTCACTTTTTGATAAGCATTTTCTGCTTTCTCTGTTCCTTCACTGGTACTCGATTGTTGCTTAGTTCACAGCTCTAACACCGATATCTGCTCCTTCCTGCTCTAGGCGTTTCCAACCATAAATGCTCTTACTCCGCCCCTTTCTCTCTGCAATATACTCTCAGTCCACTGCCCTTTCAAACATTGCATTGATACTGATCTGTTTTCACCACAAGCTACCTAACGGCTAGTGAATTCACGAGTTCTCTTCATAGGGTTGACGGTAAAATACAGGACACCTAATTAAATTTGAATTCTGGATAAAACAGACTTACCTTTTAGTATAAATGCAGTATTTCCTAAACATTGCACTGGGCATATTTATAGTAAACAGTAATTTTTGATTTGTCAGAAATTCAGATTTAACTGGGCCTCCTGCATTTTTATTTGCTGAATCTGGTAACTCCAGATGATCTTGCTTTATACCTTTGGTTTTTGTTAATCTCTGATTTTTGATTGTCAAAGTTACCCTAGCCTTCTGATGATTTGAATTGCCTTTTCATAGCTGTGTCTACCAAAAGTTTTTATCTTTCTATGTTTCTAGTCTTTCAACTTGCATCTTTCTGGTTCTTATTGCCCATTTTGGTTTTAATCCGTCATTTCTCTAACCAGTATTGCCTGGAGCGGAAATTGTTCTAGATTCCTGTCTCCAATTTCATCACAGTCTCCAAAATACACTAGGGTGCTCTGGTGTGTTCTCCCTATGACTCCTACTTGGTTCCTAGTCCTGGAAAAAAAAAAATAGGAGGAGGTTAGGAGTCAGGTTGCAAAAGGGACTGAGCTGCAGTGGCCTAGCACTTACTACTATTCTGCATTAGTTATGGCTGCTCCTGACCAGCGGTGGTTGTAAATAGAAACAGGGCTACACAACCTTCAGTTCTATTCCTCATTCCTTGGGAATCAGAAAAGGAGAACGTGGACATCAATGGAAGATCTTTTTCAAGATCTTGAAGATGACTCTTCTTTTTCTCATTCCCCTGACCCTTCCTGTCTGTCGTAGTTCCTTCATCTCATCACAGCCTAGTTACTATTTCATTCTTTTTGTTCACTTTCAATGTGACACGTGTGTGTGATCCATACGAGACTTGCTAATTCTCTAAATATTTTCTTACTGTCAAAGACCATTCTGTTTTTACTTGATAATAGCCTACATTTACTCAGTATTTCTAAGTGCAACCACTTTGCCAAGCATTATATTATATCCATGACCTCATTTCAGTTTCATATCACTATCATTCTGATGACACAGAAAAGCAGATGCATAGAAGTTAAAATAACTGGTGTTAATTTACATTATTGGGTGAAGCCAAAACTTGAATCCAACTCTGATATCACAGTCCCGCTTTAACATTATGCTGTACTTCCCTCCATGTGACTTGTAGTCAGTTCTAAGAGGAATAAGAATTATCTACTATTCAAGCTATTTGCAATACTCCTTCGAGTTTATAAAAGAATCAACTATAATTTGGGTTTGGAAATCCAGGCTAGAGAGACCCATAGTCTTCCGTGAGTCTCCTGTTCCTCGATTTCTGCCACAAAACTTTCCCTGCTGTACTTTTTCATTCCATGGTCTTGACCCAGCACCCTTCCCAGAGTCTCTCCCTTTGACAGTGTCAACCACTGTCTCCACCACTGGTGGATATTTTTTATCATGTGTAACTGAAATGGGCCCCCTCCTTCCCCACCAAAAGATATTTTTGTCCCCACCTACAGGATTTATAAGATTCTTGAGGATCAGATCTAAATTTGGAGCAGTGAGCCTGTTGAGACAGTTCACTGAAGTCTGGAATGTTCCTGAAGTAATAAGATTCTGCTGTATTTTTACCATGGCTCAAAGGAAAATACTTTTTTTCCTTTTCACAAGCACTGCTTATGGAAGAAATTGACCCCAGATCTACCCTGGTAAAGAGCATGATGGCAGGGGTGGGCTAGAGTTCCATGTACCATATTATCGCCCAAACCCAAATCTTTTTGCATTTGCCCTACCTCTGCTGGACGGTCATCTGCTTCCAAGAAGCAGTATGACTTGTTGACTTTGCTTGAATCAAAGAAGAGTGAGAAACATCTAAAGTCACAAGGGTATTTTATCTTGACTATTAAAAATTTCTCAGTGAAAGCTACTATTATAGTCTTAAGATCTCACACAGTTTCCACAGAATACCTTCCTCTCTGGGTCTCTCACTCTAAAAGTTGAGGGACTTATGTTCTCATGGGACAGTGCAACATGGACCTTTTAAATCACCTTTGGACTTGGCTTTTCTATATTTTTTTAATGGTCACAAAGGTTTTTTTAAAATAAGTATTTATTATTTGTTTATTTTCTTTTATTTTTTTGCTGCATCAGGTCTTAGTTGTGGCACGTGGGATCTTCGTTGAGGCATGTGGGATCTGTCATTGCAGTGCGCGGGCTCTTCATTGTGGCATGCAGGCTTCTCTCTAGTTGTGGTGTGTGGGTTTTCTCTCTTTAGTTGTGGTGCACAGGCTCCAGAGCGTGTGGGGTCTGTAGTATGTGGCATGCAGGCTCTCTTGTTGAGGCGTGAGAGCTCGGTAGTTGTGGCACAGAGGCTTAGTTGCCCTGCAGAATGTGGGATCTTAGGTCCCCACCAGGGATTGAATCCATGTCCCCTGCATTGGAAGGTGGATTCTTTACCACTGGACCACCAGGGAAGCCCCTGGACTTGGCTTTTCTGGTTAGCTTCATATTGAGACTTCAAAGACCAACATGAAGGGCATGTGTGATTTGCAAAACCCAAGGTGCAGAAAGCTTTTAGGAAGCAATAGTATCTGCCTACTAAAACACACATGTGCATGTGTAAACACACACACACACACACACACACACGCATGCATGCACGCATGTTTTCCAGAGCTAGTATTCTGGGTTATCAGGTGGGCAAGTCATCCTCAGGTCCAGTCTATACTTTGAAGGCCAAGTTTCTAGTGGCTCCTCAGGCATTTGAGCCTACAATCTGCTGATCGCTGAAATGTGCGTGGATGTCCAAATTGTTGTGATGAGGTCCTCCTGCAAGACAGCAGAAGATGAAAGCTGGCCTTTGAGTGATGCATGGAAATATCCCTCACTCCTCAAGAGATGTTGCCCTTACCAAGAAGTTTTTACTTCTTTTCTAGTTTGTTGTTGACAAAGTTCTTGGGGATTGAGCAACTAGGCAAGAATTCATTTGAAAAATGTCGTGCTCCAGTTAGGTAATTGGAAAAAAGAAAGAATACCCTCCACCCCTCCAGTTAGGATCCGGGTAGGAGGAAGGGCTTTGCAGAGAAGTCACTACATGGAACCTGACAAGTAGTAATTTGAGGCAGAAACCCCTACTGGTTAAGAGCCCCGGCTCCCTGGATTTGAATTATGGTTCTACCATTTATTATACATATGTCTAGACTCCACCCCTCTAAAGGCCTTTGTAGCCTGTAAAAGGAAGGATATTTGTGTTGTCCAAGCAGTGGTTGGGGCCAGAATTAGGTGAGATAATTATGTAAAGTGCTCAGCAAAAGGCTTGGAATGTAAGAAGTGATGAAAATCATGGGGATGGTATTAGTTTTCTATTGCTGAGCAACAGCTGACCGCAAAGGTAACAGCTTAAAGCAAAACACTGTTATTGCTCACAGCTCTGTGGGTCATAAATCTGGCTTGGCTCAGATGTGGTCTCTGCTTAAGGTTTCACCAGGCTGAAATCAAGGTGTTAGCTGGGTTGAGTTCTTTTCTGGATTATCTAGGGAAGAATCTGCTTTCAAGCTCATTCAGGTTGTTGGTCAAATTTAGTTCCCTGTGGTTGAAGGGGAAAGGTCCTCTGTTTCCTTGCCTGCTGTCAGGCGGAGGTCTCTCTGAGCTCAAGGCCACTTACATTCCTTCTCACATGAGCGACTTCATCTTCACACCAGCAACGATGTGTCAAAATCTCCCTGTGCTTTGAATCCCTCTGACTTCTTCTCCTGCTACTAGCCAGAGAAAACTCTCTGCTTTTAAAGGGCTCACCTGATTGGGTCAGGCTCACCCAGACCATCTCTGTATTTTAAGGTCAACTGACTGAGAGTTTCAACTATCTGCAATGTCTCTTCCAAGCAGTACCTTGACCCATGTTTGATTGGAAAACCAAAGGACAGGAATCTTGGGGAGGACATCTTTAGAATTCCACCTGTCCTGGTGATGCTGAGGGTGATGTCAAGTGATGACTCAAACTTTGGACTACTCTTTCTTGTGCAAAGGGAACACTGAAGCTCAGTTTGGAGGCAGATGGTAGAAACTGCCTAGCTGTTTTGAATCAGGAAGCAGAATTCATTTCCTTGCTCCTGAGAGGGCAGAGGAGATTGTAAAATGAGAACTGGATGGAGAGGAGAGAGAGGAGTTAAGGCATATGGCAGTGAAACTGAGGAGCTTTAAGAATTGGGGTATTTCATATGGTATTTATTTATTTATTTATTTGCCAAGCATCGCACTTGCCTTTATTATTATTTTGTATAACTATGTTTATTGAACTATAATTAATTTGCAATGTTGTGTTAGTTTCAGATGTACAGCAGAGTGATTTAGTTATACATATAGAAATATGTATATTTATATATTCTTTTTCAGATTCTTTTCCATTATAGGTTATTACACGATATTGAATTGGGTTCCCTGTACTATACAGTAGGTCCCTGTTGGTTATCTATTTTATATATAGTAGTGTGTATATGTTAATCCTGAACTCCTAATTTATCTCTCCGCCCTACCCCTGCTATCCCCTTTGGGAATCATAAATTTGTTTTCTATGTCTGAGTCTATTTCTCTTTTGTAAATAAGTTCATTAATATTGCTTAGCCATAAAAAAGAATGAAATAATGCCATCTGCAGCAACATGGATGGACCTAGAGATTATAGTATTAAGTGAAGTAAGTCAGACAAAGACAAATATCATATGATATCACTTATATGTGGAATCTTTAGAAAATGATACAAATGAACTCATACGGTATTTCATATTACATTTGAGATTTTTCTTTTTGGTCGGTTTGTCTTCTCAGACCTCCCCACGGTGCTCAGTGTGTGTAGCTTCCTGGGAAAATTTGGGAAAATTGAATTCCAGGGCTGTGGTTTTTCTATGCACGCCACTGATTCAGTGGAAGAAGGATGTCAGGGCTAGAGGTGGACCCAGGGGTCTGTGGCATCTTCAGATGGGCATTGTTTTCTCCACAAATTTACGGTGAAAGTTTGTTGCAATTTTCCCTGATCTTAGGAGGCACTGCAGTAACAAAATAGTACTCCAGTTACATATAAAGCATAGAGCTGGGCAGGACAGTGAGAGGTCATCAGGCAGAGAGAGAGCCCTGTGTTCTGGGATGAGACAGTGCAGGTATTTCTTCGTCTACTTAGCACGTTCATCCATCCACTCATTCAGTCATTTGACAAACATCTCTGTAGTACCTAATATTCAGTACACGACATTGTTTTAGGTATGGAGGATTTAGCAGTGAACAAAACCAAGTTGGTGGCCTCCTGGAGCTTATGCTCTGTTGGAGGAGATGAAAAACGGACAAAAATACAAAATAGTCTAATTTTAGTTCATGTAAGTGCTAGAAAAAATAAAGTAAGGTGAGGGACTTGGTGCTGATGGTGCAGACTATTTTAAATGAAGTGGTCAGGGAAGGTCACTCTGAGGTGAAAATGAACAAATCCTGAAAAACATCAGGAGTGATGGAGAATTTGGTCTTATAACCTTAACGGAGCGGCTCAAAGGCAGTGACCCCAGGAGAAGGTAGAGCAGCATGAGAGAGCCAGACAATTCTGTGACTTGCATTATTTCCATCTTGCTAAGCCTGCTTTGAAATCGCTTAGGTAAATGCTTCAAGAACTCTTAATTATTAATATAAATGTGTTCTCAGTAGTGTATGGAGAAAACCCACAATTGTCATGATATCTAAGTATCCTCAGTATTCCCTGGGAGATCAAAGGGGGCTGTGTCTGAGGCATGCTGGGAGCGATATTCTGAAAGCACTCTCGCCAAAATTGTTTGGGGTCTGAGTTTAGACTCCCTTCACTAATATTATAAAAAGGGGCCTGACTGTATCAGTTAAGTCTAGCTCTCCCCACACCCCTGTTCCAATTCTCTCTTCCCTTTCCTATTTCAGAGCAAGATAGAATGGGTTTTCGTTAACATAAACCAAATCTCAGCAACTAGTGTGTCCTATGAATGCTGCATTAGGGTAAAGAACCAGAAGAAACAACAGTGGGACAGAATGTGAACATCTGTGCTTATTTCTAGGTAGCACATGTCCATGGCATCATGAAAAGAGGTACCCAGAGGGTGAATAGAGGATGCTGTCTTTATTTAGAAAGGAATGAGTAATGTGAAACGTTTTATGTAGAGAAAAGTAAATTCAGGGAAAGAGAGCTAAGACTTAGCACAGTTGTAATTCTCCTCACTGGATGTCGAGTCCTATGAAGACAGGGGCACCATCGTGGCTCCAGCGCCCAGCCCAGACCTGGCCTGTTGTAGGTGCCCAATAAATATTTGTTGAATGCACGAATAGTGAATAGCAACGAAAATGTATTTTTCTAAGTGGCAGAAGTATTTTTGTGAGCATAGGAGTAAATAATTGTCTGTTGTTCTAAAAGATACAAGGAAACAATGATAATCCTGGGAGCAGATGCTGTTCTATGAAAAGATAATTTTATAATAATTCCGATTGTTAGACAGAGGACACAGGAGAAAGTGAAATTCCAGGCACTGAAAGTATTCAAATGGAGGATGGGTGACCTCTGTCCGTTGTGTCCTGGAGGATATTCCTCCATTGAACAGGAAGTTTCTCAGGAGACATTTAGGAACATTTTAACTATACAAGTCCCCGATCCTAGGTGTGGGAAATGGGCAATATGTATTCTGGAAAGTGTGAAATTTCCCAAGACTGTGTCTGGGGACATTGCCATGGCAGAGTTGAGAGGATACTCTAATTAAATGAGGGACATCAGGCAGCCATCTGACACCCATGTAATTCATGCTCCCCCCTGTGAATTCTCTTCCTGAATCCCTTGATGTCACCCTCTTAGCATGATTTCTAGTCTCGAGGTCCCAAAGTACAGCCCACAAAAACCAGAATGTGGCAGAATGTCATGTGCAGCAGTGGTTGGAACCCACCATCCCGTCGAATGATAGAAGGCTTTTCATCTTCCTCCCCTTGCTCATGGTCTGTGAATAAAGAATCAATGAAATGAGTTTGGGGGCAGATGAATACCCACGAGGGGCTGGGGCCCAATCCTTCCCTTAAACCATTTGCTTTTAACTCTCTCTTGAGCAACTGTTCAGTCAAGTTAATAGCCACAAGCTCTTCGGGGGAAGGTTTGCTAAAATCATGTCCAAGAAAATAAATATAATGAATGAACAATCTCTGGAGAAAGCCTTGACATTTAAAAAAAAATGTAAATTAGTCTCACAAGGATCTGCTATGAAATAGGCAAAGTGCATTCGTACAAATGAGATATTTTTACAGTGATTATAGGAGCCATCTCCTGGGAACCACACCTGAACTCTTCAAAGCCGAACCAAAACCCAGTTGTGTACCCAGGAATCTAGCGTGACGGATTTGAATGTGTTCCACTAATAACTCTCCTCACCCCATGCCTGCATTTCAGTGCACGGTTCCCCTGTTGTTCAATGAGCTTTGATACAAGGATGCTGGTGCATGGCTTTGAACTCCTCTGAACCCAATTATAGCCAGCTATTTGGAAGTGCCATGGTGAGATGATGGGAGAACAGTGTTCTCTGAACTAGCACGCAGAGAGTTCAAGAAGGAGTTGACTACAGCAGGCCTGGCAGCCGATTCATACATGGAACTGTGCCGCCAATGGCATTGCTGTCTGCCAGCCTGACGTGAGGATGGAGAATAAAAAAGAGAGATTCAATTAGTTAACCAAAAACGGATGGAGCAAAGTGAAGGGGCAGCTGGTAGCAGCTTCTATTCTTTGATTTGCACAAGGACTGTCCTGGTCCAGCATGTGTTGCTTGCGCTGGGGGAGTGTGTTAAAGGAGAGCTCTTCCCTGCAGTGAGGGGAGGCATCTCCCCTCCCCAAAGCATCTCCCAGCTCTTTAATCATAATGGAAGTCAGTTCTCCAGGTGAGAATCCCAGCCTTTTTCTCTCCAAATCAGCTTGGGACCAATTAAGATGACCCCAGTAGAAAAAAGAGGATCAGGCAGGCAGGCTACTGTTCTCACATAGGGTAGGAAGTGGACATGTTTTCCTTTCAGACAAAGGGCACAGCCCCAAAGAGTATAGTATCCAAGATTTAAAAAAAAAAAAAAAAAAAAAAGAGGGCTTTTGTGATCAAGCTCTAAGAAAAGGAGCTGTATTTTATGTATATCATAAATGTGTTTTGTTTTATGGTCTGACCATAAAACCTTAAAATGACATTTTAAATCTGGACTCCCTAACACGGATCCGTTTTAGTTGATTGAAGCAGATCTGACCTGCAAACTCCTCAAGTCGTGGGGCCATTCACACTTGTCCTCTTTAAAGTTTGGAGGGGTCACAAGGTGAGGGGTTAGAATGGTTCATGTCTCCATTTTTCTGGAGGTGAGAAATCACCAAACCTTTAAAATGCAGCACTCCATTTTGTTAGACTCCTACACCCTTCAGACAATGGATAAGGCAGAATGGTTCTCCTAAGCACCCAAAGTTTCTTGCAGAAGACGGTTTCTCCATCTTTAGATTAAAGGAGATGAACAGGCAAGTCCTTCAGGGAAGTGAGCCCTCCCAGCGTCTGGCTGGGCAGATGTGCTGATGCTTGGGACTTTGCAGCTGCCACAGGTGGTGGGACCTGCCCCCAGCCCAGCCTGGGGCTGTCATGGGAACCAGGGACCGGACAAGCCCATCCCTTATGCTCTGCAATCTGGGGCCCCTCTGCCCCATCAGCACTCTTTCTGCCTGCTGCTGCCTTGCCTCTCTCTGCTCACATCCACCTGCTGGTTTTGGCAACACCCGTTTCCCCAATTTTGTGTCAACCCCAAAAGGAAACCCTTCTGATTTTGAGTTCTGTGAGGAGAACACAGGTGTCCATTCCTCCTAGAACCAGCAGCTTTGGCCCTGGCAGCGCCTTGCTAGTCCTGGGGAGAGGGACCCCTTCTCTCACCTCTCCTGGGCCTTGTATTACCTTCCACCAGTCCAAGCTTTCCTCAGTAGAGCCAAACTCCCCAAATCGCAGCCCGAGTGGGAAATTGTCTGACGGTATTTTCAATCTATGTTTTTAGCCCTATGACAGAAAGCTGTTCACTACCTCCTGAGGTGAGAGAGCCCAGCCTTAGAACACGCAAAAATTCTTGGTATGGGAGTGGGGGAAATACATCTCATTTATTTCTGCACGGTTTAATATATTAATAATGTTTTTTCTATACTGACACCAGTGTTTCTCTATTGCATGATCAAACATCCTTGACTCTTTCTTCCTCTTCTCTTCCAACGCATGAGAAACAGCCACGTTTGTTCTTTTGCTTTTCCGTGGCTCCTACGTGTTTGCTGTAAGATGATAAAAACTTCCTTTCACCCAGCCTGCTTCTAGCTCTCTTTTCCTCTGCTTGTGCTCTGGCAAAAGCCTCCTCTCGGTGCCCCCTACCTGTGGTCCTTCTCCATTTCGTCATATAATAATGGTCTTAGCTCCTATGTGCCAGGAACTGGACTAAGCATTTTGCACAAATTATCTCAGTGTGTCATTACTAGTGCCCTGGGGGGGAAGGATTGTTATTGTGCAGATAACCCATTGACTTTCTTTTAATTCTCTTGAATTTGCATTGGTGTTAATTTACCCATAAAGCCAAAATACCTTTAACACTCCCATGGTCTGACATCAACCAACTTTCTAGATTTATCTAACAGTTACTACCCCCAGTACTGAGCCACATGAATGACAGAGACTCTGCTGATTACTCTATCCTTCCTTTCCTTTGGAGTACCTATGCTTTTCGTTTTTTCAGCCATTCCATCCCCACAGTGTAAATCCTACTCATCCATTGGTAGACCATGCTAGTTGCTCAACAAATAACCATTTTCTCTTCTTCTTCTTCTTCTTCTTTTTTTTTTTAACCAATAAAGCCCAACCCTGTGGTAGAAATGGATCTTGTCAAAAATAGTTTCATCCTCAGAGCCCCGTGCCTCCTGGGTCGGTCATGTCATCCGGTTCAGGCCAATATAACAGGAGCAAAAGCTTTTGAGGGCCATTTGTGACAGTTTTGCTTTTGAGGGCCATTTGTGACAATTTTGCTTTTAAGGGCCATTTGTGACAGTTTTGCTTTCCTGATATAATAGTTACTGATCGTTCCTCCTGGTTGTTCCCTTCTTCCTGCCTGGAATGTGGCAGCCATGCCTGGAGGCGAGGCCACCATCTTGCAGCCAGGAGGATGAGAGGCACGCATTAAGGATAGTGAAATAGGAAACATAAAGGAGGCTGTATTTTGGTGACTTCCTTGACCAGATGCATTTGTTCTAGACTGTGTATCTTCAGACAGTTTATTTCACTAAGAAAAATAATTGAATTCCCTATTGGTTAAATCATTGCAATGGGGTTTCTACATTCAGATGAATACAATCTTGACACACCATCCTTCGAAGATAAATTCAAATGCTACATCATTTCTGAAGGCAAACACCCAAGTCTAAATCGTGACCATCTCTAACATGGAATTGAGAAACAACCTCTTAATCTCTCTTGCTTCAACTCTTCTCACCAACATTTCTACTATCATACATTATCTACTCTGCAGCCAGAGTGATACTTTAAAAATAGATACAAGACCTTGACATTCTCCAGTCAGCAATCCAATCCCTCAACAACTTCTCATGACCATGCTTAAACTGAAACCCAACATCCTTTGTAAGTATGACAACGCCCTCTATAAGCTGAGTCTTGCTTATGTCACCCCGCAGCACTCTCCCCGCTTCCCACGTTCCGTGTAACATCTACGTGTATTCGAACACCAGCTTCTTTGCACTTATTCCTGCTTCCCAAATATTGGAATCTCTACTCTCTCAGTTCCTGCAGGTCTGTACTTAAAAATGTAGATCCTGGGCTTCCCTGGTGGCGCAGTGGTTGAGAGTCCACCTGCCGATGCAGGGGACACGGGTTCGTGCCCCGGTCCGGGAAGATCCCAAGTGCCGCGGAGCGGCTGGGCCCGTGAGCCGTGGCCTCTGAGCCTGCGCGTCCGGAGCCTGTGCTCCGCAACGGGAGAGGCCACAGCAGTGAGAGGCCCGCGTACTGCAAAAAAAAAAAAAAAGTATATATATATATATATATATATATATCTCCTTAGATAGGCTTCCTTTAGACTTCCTTCTAAAATACCACACTGACCTATACCCTCTGGTTATACAATATTATTCTTTTCACAGCACTTATCACTACTTACATTTATATATCTTTTTTCA
Organism: Kogia breviceps; assembly: GCF_026419965.1. Taxonomy (NCBI): domain Eukaryota; kingdom Metazoa; phylum Chordata; class Mammalia; order Artiodactyla; family Physeteridae; genus Kogia; species Kogia breviceps. The sequence goes on along the minus strand of NC_081322.1, from coordinate 80,994,705 downwards.
CTTACATTTGTTATCTGTCTTCCTTACTGGAATGTAAATTCCACGGATGAGGGACTTTTGTCTACTTCAACTATCATGATATCTCCGTCATTTAGAATGTGTCTAACACATGGTAGGTGATCAAGAAATAATTATGAAGTGAAGCATTGGAAGAAAGGAAGGAGGCAAAGAAGATGTCTGATAGGGGCTGGTAGGGATCTCTGGTAGGGCCTGGAAGTACTCATAGAGCTCCTTAAGAGAAAATGAAGGACTGATTTAGCAGCTGCAATTCCTCTGAGGATGTTTTCCCAAGAATAAGTGACAATTACTTGAGATAACATCTCCCCGGATTCCTCCCTCTTTTCGAAGATGGTAAAATCACTAAAGCCTGCTATGTCGACACCTTGCTCTTACAGTTGCTAGAGTGAGTGGTGTTAATGTTACCACAGCAACAGTACATCTTATGTAAAATCTCCAGCTTGCTACAGATGTGGTAGCTGCTTTAAAAGTTTTCTTGGGGATTCAAAAATATATGCTGCCTGCTAATTTTGCTTAACCAATTCCTTATGCTTAATAACAAACTATACATAGAGCGCTAAAACTGCTTATGAACTTTGTAAATGGCACTTGGCCATTTACATAGAACGATGTTGTAAATGTAAATTCCTGTTGGAAGTTCTAGGCAAGATTTGTAACCTACTAAATAAAAAAATGACCTTGTGTCTATCAACATGTTGCTCTCTTGCCGTGGCTTCTTGTCGTTCGCATGCATGGGACATCTTTCTGATATTGCTTCGCCCTCTTGGTGTCTTTAAACTTCTGTTTCCTCTGCCCAGATACATCCAGATATTTTCACAGTTTACTCCTTCCCTTCCTTCATATTTTTGTGCAAATAATGCTTACTCAGGTGGTCCTCCCTGACCATCTGCCCTAAAAGGCTGGAAAATAACAACTCTAATCTACGCATATCCTTTTACATTCCATTTTCTGGTCATCTCCATTTTTCTTTCTAATCCTGTTTACAGTTGGTTGCTCTTCATATATATTTATTTGCTTACTAATTTATCTCCCTCATGAGACTTTAAAGTCCATGATGATAGGGACACATTTTCTTTGACTGTTTATGAGTTATATTCTATTGTACAAATATATTACCATATATTTATCTATTCAAGAGTGAACAGTTATTTGAGTTAACCTAGTTTGGGGTTCTGTTACAAAACTTCTAGGAACAGGGAGATCAGCTCGGTGCTTTGTGACCACCTAGAGGGGTGGGATAAGGAGGATGGGAAGGAGGTGCAAGAGGGAGGGGATATGGGGACATATGTATATGTAGAGCTGATTCACTTTGTTATACAACAGACACTAACACACCATTGTAAAGCAATTACACTCCAATAAAAATGTTAAAAAGAAAACCTGCTAGGAACAGTTATGTACAGGTCTTTGTGTAGATCCATGTTTATATTTCTTTTGGGTAAATACCCAAGAATGAAATTGTTCTGTCATATAGTAAGACTACTTAAATTTATAAGAAACTACCAAACTGTTTTTCAAATTATGCCACTATTTTGCAAACCCACTAGCAACGTCCAAAAGTTCAAGTTGCTCCACATCCTTCCCAACCCTTGGAATTTCAGACCTCTTAATGTTAACCATTATAATAGATGTGTAGCAGTATTTCACTGTGATTTTGATTTGCATTTCTTTGATGATTAATGATGTTGAGCATCTCTTCGTGTACTTATTGACTATTTATACTCTTTATGAAATGTCTGCTCATTTATTTGTCCATTTTTATCGAGTTGGTTGTCTTCTTATTCTCAATGTTTCTTAAGACTTACTGTAAAGTGAACATGAGGTTGTAGTTGTGAATTCTCATAGGTACTTTAAGGCACAATCACCACAGTTTCCCAAGTGCACTTGGTAATAAAATCTTGCTAGACAACCACCACACGTAGAATAAGAGAAAGTAGAAGGCAATGGTGGGAAGGCAGAAGGCCAGAATCCAGTCCTAGAATAAGAGAATGTCCCCTCCCATCTTTTTTCTGGTCCTCTGCCCTTTCTATACATTCCTTCTATTATTTTGTTTTCTCTTTTTTCCCCTCTTTTGTAACTTCTTTCTAAATTTGTGTTCATTTTTCTATGTCAATAGGCTATGTCTCAGTTTTTATGCATTATTAAATGTGTATATATATATATATGCATGTATATATATATATATATGGTATGTATGTATATACCTTCACACATATACATCTATATTCAGTGGCCTTATCAAGAAAATTAAAAGTTCATTTTTTTCCATTATGGTTTATTACAGGATATTGAATATAGTTCCCTGTGCTTTATAGTAGGACCTTGTTGTTTATCTATTTTATATGTAGTAGATTGTATAAAAGTTCCTTTTTAACTATAATATGGTATTTTCTGTAACTGGTATTTCTTAGGTCCTAAGAACCTCATTGCAATATTTGTTCCTTATTTCCAGAGTTGCAATCACATAGTTGTTAAATAAGATAATTTAAAATTTCCCTTAATGGATTGAATGTGATTCTACATCTCCAGTATCCTGATTATCTGCATTTAAAAATGGAATACAAATGCCATCTGATTTTTCTATCTGTAAAATTTCTTTGCAGATACTTTCAATTACAATTCCTGGCTTTTGATGAATTATACCTTAATTCTTTGGTATTTGGCATCTGTGAATAAATCAGTTTTGAAAACCAAAAAAAAAAAAAGACTTACTGTAAGAACAATTACATAAAAATCATTCCTGCACATTTCATAAAATTGCTGTTGAAATTATATTTCTTACATTCTTCAAACATGGTTTCTTGTATAAGGAAAATTTACCTCTTCCACATAGCTAGTGTGAGCCTTTACATCATGAAATGGGAATTGTATTCTCATAATATTTCCAGTTTTGCTTTGGACGGAGGAATTTCAGTGCTGAATTTAATGCTTAATCATGGATATTATGTTATTCTAGGTTTTTGATATAAGTGATCACCCTCCCACATGATCTATTTTTCTATTAAGTGTTTATAGTTTTATTGTGTACAAACTTTTAATTAAGCAGCTCCAAATTTCTTTTGATAGTATCTCACTATCTCACTTTTGTCATATTTGAATATGAATAATGCTACTTCTGCTCCAACACAAGGGAATGCCAAACATTTTCATTAGTGCCCTGACATTGTTTTTGGTCTTCTTGGACTGATATAGTCCAAAATGGCCTTTATACAAAACATGGGCACTCAAGTAATTATTTTCCTGTGTTTCTCTAAATAGTAACATTTTATCTTGAATATATACAATTATTTACATGTAGAGCAGCATTTCTAAATATGATATATAGCTTTTAGGCTATGTGATGAAAGTATGACATTGTTTTCTAAAAGAGAGTACATAAACTTTTTCTTTTTGAATTTATATCTTTCCTTATAGATAAGGTTTTCGTGTCAGGAACCATATCTTATTAAACATCTTTATATTTCTCATAACCCTAAAATAACTCCCTGTGCATAAAATATATAATAAATATTTGTCAAACAAGCATTAGATAAAGGAGTAGCAGTAACGACTGACTTCTGTACACCAGTCTTTCGCTTATTCAGAGGCTTATCTATCCATTCTAGAGAGTCTGTGGATGTACTAGACCAGCTCAACTCGGATACCAAGGGTTAATTCGCCATAATAAAATCAGCATGAGCATTGCCAAAGAGGCCTGAGCAGACCCTCAAGTAAGTAATTAATTCTGGCTGCTTTCCGCTCTCTAGCTTTCATCATTCTTAATGTTATCTAATTGTAAAATTATTCTTCAAACCTTCCTAGTATAAAGGAAGAAAATGCCCAGATCTAACCCGCTTTTCTTGAGGGCATGTGTGCCTCCTGCATCTTGGGGGAAGTAGCCAAGATGCTGCTAATTAAGGGTGTGTGAACACTTGAAAACTTTTGATCAACTTTTATAAAACAGCCTACAAAAGACTTCTAGAAAAACTCTGTGTGTGAGCACAGAGCTACCATTCTAGGGGGAACATGGGGTTGCCTCCACAGCTTCTCTGGCCTTCAGACCTTCACACTGACCTTGAGGGACCCTGCGTTGGGGGGTGCACATAAAAGACAAATGTGTAAGGAGGAGAGAGAAGTTCCTGGCCCAGCCTCTAGTTACTTCAGCTATTGGGGGTAATAAAGAAAATCTCGGGGACTCTTCCACTATGTAATATGCCAAGGCTCCCATTGTCACGGGTTTTTAATTCATGTCAGTACAGGCAGATAACTATAAAGTCTTCACCTTTAAAGGGCTCTATTTTATCCTTGTGTCTTCCTCCTTCAAACATGAAGGCCCCCCTGCAGACAAAGTCATTTCTCTATCCATGACCGTGGCAAGAGAGACCAAGCTGTCTTTTCCACTGTGATTACCTGCCGAGACTGTAGGCCTTGGGGTCCCTAGGTATCCTTGGCAACGTAAGTGCAATGCACTATTAAAATAATGACTATTTTTTTCATTCTAGTTAAAAAATAGAAGGGACAGCCTTGGATGGCATACTGGTCAGGGGGGAAATATCTCATGTGTCTCTGGGGTGAGATAGAAAACTAAGGGCTTGACCTCTTTTGGCCATTAAAGACCTCTCCTGTCTCTTTGTTTCCTATAAGAGTAGTGGTAGTATTAATTCTGTGGCTGGCTAAATTCTAACTGGGGTAATTATTCTGTCACCTTATACTCCCCTGGAGATTCAGTTAGAAAAGTTACTCTTTGATCATGCTCTTAAATCCAACCGTGCTGGGCTTTGTAACATGGCAGGTGAAGAATGGCTGTTGGATTCCGCATGCCTCCCTTTGCTCTGTGAGTGATGCTAATTCTATGTATGTATTCTGCTGAGTGCTTGGGGATCCTTCTGGGGCAAGCTGCTGCAGTAAGCATGAGCTATTATTAGTTGAGTCTCCAAAAAAGAAATTGTTGTTCTAGCCTATAGTCTTTTGATAAATTTTAGTTAAAGCTCCCAACAAACAATTATCAAAAGAGTGGGGAAGATTGCTACAAGTTTAGCATTATTAGGAGTTCGGGATATATATACATCATGGCAGAGCTAAAAATAAGTTTTTTTCACATGCAACACTTTTTCTTCGTAAATGTCCCAGGCGACCTTTTGGATCATTGTTGTTTGTTATTGATTAACAGTCTCCCATGCTGATATGGCCAGTGAAATGGGGATACTGGGGGTGGTACCCAAGCTGGGCACCTTTCAGGTGGTTTGATTTAGAGCCAAAATTTATTACTGAAGATGCTTTAACATTTTGGTGAGGGAGTCATGGAGACAGTAGCTATAGACTTCAGTGAAACTTCCCAAATGCTAAATTATTAATTTCTTAAAAGGAACAGCCTAACTACAGGGTTTACAGAGCTTAAGGGCCTGACGAGCACTGAGGGCTTAAATAAAATGTGTGACTTAGGGCTTCTCTGGTGGCGCAGTGGTTGAGAATCCGCCTGCCGATGCAGGAGACACGGGTTCGTGCCCTGGTCCGGGAAGATCCCACATGCCGCGGAGCAGCTGAGCCCGTGAGCCGTGGCCGCCGAGCCTGCACGTCCGGAGCCTGTGCTCCGCAACGGGAGAGGCCACAACAGTGAGAGGCCCGCATACCGCAAAAAAAAAAAAAAAAAAAAAAAAAAAAAAAAAATGTGTGACTTAATGAGGAGCCCACTTCTGACTCCAGTGTAAATTCACGTTTACAGCGATAGACACCCACGTATATAATTTTAGGGGCAAACCTAAACACAACACAGATGCTTATATTTTTTCAGTCTCTTCCTTTGTGTGTCCTTTTCTTTCCCTATATTTATTTTGGTAACTAAACTTATAGAAATAAGTCAGCAGTTTTTATAAACTACATGGAACAATCTAAATGTATAGTAATTAGGGGTTTGTTTTATAAATCGGAATATGTAGCAAAAAATCATAACATAGAGCCCCATTTGTGAGCATGGAAAGATGGTAAGAAATCCAGTTACAAAATCATATTTTTATATAATTCCAATCTTTGTGAAAGTATATATTTCTGAGCATGTATGCTGCAAAAATTAAGTCTGGACATTTACACCAAACTTTGTGATTATCTCCCAGTGGTTTGGTCATTGTTCTCTTTTTGAAGTTTTGCTGAATATGGTAAGTTATATATTATAATGAATAACAAGTACTATGTAAAATGAATTAAAAAGAAGATCACAGAGAAACTATAATCCCAACCACTAGTACAAGAGCTTAGGTAAGAAGAATTCATTTTACTGGACTGTATCGGTTATCTGTTGTAAAAGTCAGTAAAGGATTGGTTTATTCTGAATATGGTGTTTTATTGGTTAGGGAAAAAAAGCTGCTGGAGAATTGCTCAGAGGTGATACTTGTCAAATGAGTTGAAATTCTGGGGTTCCAAGTAGAAGTTTCAGCAAGACCCTCAAACCTGATTTAACCTTGGATGATCATGTGACCAGTGTGTCTTGCAGAGCGGACCCAATTGTGCTGAACCTGCAGGTGATCCATCCTCCTTGGGGTGATGGGGCCCGAGAAGGGGCTGGGCAAGTTGAAGCAGGACCTCAGGGGCCATGTGAAGATGAGGCACTTGGGAATCCTGCAACTCCCTGCACTGCTGGCAGTAAATAATAAATGACACATCAAAGGAATGATACAATTTAATCACATATATGTTACTACATAGAATCTTATCTAACCTTCTACTGTGAGAGACAAAAAAATTTCTTTTAGTTGTTACCTTGCAGAAAGTCCCTGTAATCTTATTCTGAATATAAGTAAAAGAGCCGCATTTTTTAGTAAATGCTTATTATGTCAGGTGTTCTTCCAAGAGCTTCACATGCATTAACTCAACACTTACAACGAGGCTAGGAGGTAAACGCTGTTATTGTGCCTCAGACACACACACTGGGGTCCAAGGAAGGTAAGTAATTTGCCGAAACGTAGACAGCTAATATATAAATGCTGGAGTACAAATTCAAGCCTTTATCTTTCCCTTCCAAGCCCGTGCATTCCTCCATCATTCTAGAAATAGTTTCCAATGAGAATAGCCTTTGAAAATTTTTCTGAGATTCTGTATCTTCACATGTGAAAAAGTACACTAATGTTGACTTAAGAACTGTGACGGTCGCGTAAGCATTTGAAGTGCCATTAGCTCTATGTAGCTCTTAGATGGGTGGGCGTTTGGGCACTAGGCAGGCGATGGTTTCAGGCTGTAGAAACACCATATCCAGATCTTGTTAGCTTCCTTCTGCAAATATTAACATGGGTATAAGTAATGGGATAGGCTTCCGTTACTTCAATTGCTTCAATTTTCCCCATCTTTTCAAGCCATGGTTACCACCAATTCAATGACCATGCTTTTCAAATAATGACTAAACACATGATCTGATAAATTATTTTTTTCAAGTTTTTGAATTTATGTAATACATGTTTATAATTATAGAATGTTATAGAAGGATGTAACAATTATTTTTTTCATACATAGAATGAATCCTTTATTGAAAATAATACTGCATGAAATTTCAAATTATACAGGAAAAACTCAAGCATATGATCACCAGACTTGGAACAGGTATGATTCATTATGTAAGAGGGTTGGGGGATATACCAGTAGCTGGCATCAGACTTCCTCTTAGAGAGTATCTTGGTTGGGAAACTACCTAGATGAAACCTGCTTGGGGAACTGAGAACAAGTGGAGACATCAGAGGTGGGTTCCCTGCATGAGATCAGAGAAGATGCTGATTAATTTTTCATCTCAAACAGAGGGAAGAATATGAGGACTAGTCATGAGAATAAGGGAAGAAGATAGAGAAGCCACAAAGACAAAGAGATTCTGAGACTGCTGCTGTGTAAATATCCATCCTCCACCTTTCATTGCCTGGGAATCTTAATAAAGTCTATATTCTTACAGGTTGTGTATGGTTTGAGACATTCGAAAAACTCATAGTGGCTGAATGGAACACTGGTATCAGTTGCAGCAGAACAGAGGACAGACATGAAAAAGCAGAGGCCCAGAAGGTAAAGGGATCCATGGACAGAGTTTAACTCCCCTCTCTCCTTGCTTGGGGATTCTTAGAAGTATGAGGGAACACCTTAGGTCCTAAAACCAAAGTATGTGCAAGGGTCGGGGACTGTGAGCCCAAAGCACCTAGAACTCAAGGGTCAGGGAGGCCCATGTGATATCTGAATACATTTATAAACACACTTTGATTGGGTCTTTGCAACTTCTTCTGTTAAACATGGGATCAAGAAGGAATAAAGATTCCTTCTTGATCCCATGGCCTGGAGTTTAACTTTGTAGGAGATTAAGACTTTTGTATAAAATAAAACAGAGCACTCATGAGCAGAATTTTGGTCATGGTTGGAATGATTTTTTAGGTAATCGGAATTTTGCTTTACAAAAGACACTGGTACCCAGCAATATGGCTTCCATATGTCCTCAACCTGACATTTAACGAGTTTCTAAACTGATTATTGTATATAATAGTCACCATGGATTCCAGCTGTAAATGACAAGCATATCAACCCACTAGTAATTTATATAATCCCTCTGACTTTGAAATAGTCCTTGCTTTTCTCTTTGAGAAGCTTCTCTGTCTCTGTCTCTTTCCCTTCTCTCTCTCATTAAACTACAGTTGCTTAGATTATTCCCAGTGATATCTTGTGACAGGGATATACCCAGTGTAAGAGCTTAATCCTCCAGCTATGGGATGCCTATGGGCACATGACCCAAGCAGCCTGACATCTGGTGGATGGACAGGTGGGTAGGTCTATCTTGATGCTCACAGAGCCATGAGGGCAAGACTAACTAAGCCACTAGAGGCTGTAGGGGTCAGAGGATCTTAGAAAAAGTTGAAGCTGAATTGGTGCCTCCACTTCTTTATATCCCATTTATTCCTATGCCTTATTTACTATCCCCAAGTACCCAACCACCAACTCCAAAGGGTATTGTTGGCCTCCTAATTACCAATCACAATGACAAATTTTCATCTTTATTTTACTTGACCTCAAATTTGACATTGATCTCTCTCTTTCTTGATTTTTATCCTGAGTTCCCCAGTGACACTATTCTCTTTTGGTTTCTATGTTTCTAACCATACACCTTAAACTCTTTTAATGGTTTCTTCTCTATTCTTTTTTTTTCATGATCTGATGTATTTCATAGGCTTTAGCTATCATTCCCAAAACACTGTCAATATTTTTAAAAATGCCCCCAGACTGATTATGTATAACTCTCTACTAAATGTCTACAACTAAACTATTTATTCTCAATCTCTTTCTCCTCCTCCCAACCCCTCACATCAAATACATCACCAGGTTTTATTTATGCTACTCCAGTGACGGTTCTTGTCTTATTTTTATTCTTTATGCTTGAGTAGAGTTCCTCTTTATCATCTTCCTGGAATATAATAATCGCTTTAAATTATGTCCTTTTTTTTTTTTTTTTTAACCCTCTCATACCATCCTCTAAACTGTGGGAAGGTATCTTTCTCACATGTGTAGCAAACCGTCACAATAGTGGGTTCTCAAAAAATACGTCTCCCGTTCTCCATGCCCTTGAGTAGTCATGGCCTCCGTTGGCTCTGGGATTGGCCATGTGACTTGCTTTGACCAATCATATATCATCACACACAATGCAACTGCAGGCTTAAGTGCCAGCACATCAGAGCTTGTCCTTTAGAAATCATCGTTATTGGAATCCAGTCACCATGCGGTGAGGAGGATGGTCTAGAACTGGCTGTTGGAGGGAGAGTGGCCATGTTGTGGGCAATGAGGTGCTGCAGCCAGCAGCCAGCACCAGGCCCCAGACGTGAGTGAGGTGTCTTGGATTTTCAGCCTCAGCTGAGTTCCCAGCTGAATGCAGCTGCATGAGAAACTCCAGCTGAACCTACATGGAGAACTGCCCCGCTGACCCATGGAATCATTACAAATGATAAATTTCTATTATTTTTACCCACTAAATTTTCAAGTGTTTGTTATGCAGTAATAGAAAACTGAAACACCACACGTGAGCTTAAAATCCTCTGTTGGCTTCTGATTTCCTGTGGGTGACGTTAAAATTCATTTCCATGTCTTGTCAGCCTGTCAAATCAGGACATAACCTGATTTGCAGTCTCATCTCCCATCTTTCTTTGCACCGTTGCACAGGCTGTGTCCTCTGCATGAAGGACCGTCTTCCTCTTTCCCACGTGGTCAGGCTGTCACCCTTCAAAACTGTGTTCAAATATCACCTCTGTTACTTTCTCCAGGCGGTGAGCCACTGACTCCTCTATGTTGCTATAGCACTTAGTACACACATCTTCTTTATTGTCCGTGACATGCTTATTTACATTTGTTTTGGTTATATATCTGTCTATCAATTTGTTTTTCCAATTGAACATAGAGATTGAGTGGTCTGGTCCCCACTTACCTCTCTGGCCTTAGTTTTGCTCTCACACTCTGGCTGCTGCACCCACATTGAATCCTGTTCACTCTTCCTGGCTCTCTTCCAACTTCATCCTTCCACTACCCTTCATCCGCAATTCCATTTTTCACACCTCTGTTCAACTCTTAGGCTCCCCCATAGTCATCGCTTCCTCAGGACAGCCTTTCCTGACTCTGCAAGGCTGTAGTAGATGCTCCGTTTGTGTACTTCTTTCATAGTGACGCTGCTTACCCCCAAAGCCAGTTCTTATTTCACCTCTTTGCTTGTCTGCACCTCATAGGAGAACAAAAATGCTTAGAATCAGAGAATGATTCTTCCTTACACTTGAATCTAGAGCAAAGCCAGCATAGAGTGTGTACTGAATAGATAGTTGCTGCAACAAAGAAATAAATGAATAAATAAATGACGTTCTTCATATATACCAGTCACACATCCTGAATTTTTAAGGATAGTTATGTTTTCAAATGTTCCATGCCAGAGTCTCTACAGGCATAATCGTACTTGCCAAATTTTGGTTTGGAAAAATAAGATCCAGGTACCTATAAGAGTAAAGTATAGTGGGGATACTGCCTTTCTTTATTTGGACTATTCACTCAATGTAGCCTAAACTTACATTAACTTTTATTAGCAACCATATCATACTGTTAGCTTATAATGAAATTGTGGTCAAATAAAATCCCCAGGTCTCTTTCACATGAACAATTGTCAAAGTGTCTAAACAAACTGGTTGAATTAATAGCTGGGAACAGCTAATAGGGAAACCCTATTGCTTAAAATGCAATTCTTTCTGGGCCAAATGTTCGCCCATCTTAACAGTAATTGCACAATGCATTTGCAGCTAAGGCCTCATTAAAACTTCATGCTCACCTGTGCTTAAGCAGCACGGAGGATGCACATGGGTTAGGGCAACGGCCAGGTGATTGCCTCCCGGGCTTGCCCAATTGTGAATTTCAGTTAGAGCCACAAAAGTCTGTGCCTTTGTGTCATGATTTATTATAGGGAGCTTGTGTCCCAGGGGAATTTAAGCAATTCAGAAGCAGCGGGAAGAGACAGGGAGGCAGGTGAGCAAAGAATTGAGCGACTGTTAAAGGTATTGTGACACCTTGTTAATTATTAACTCTGGCAGCAGGCTGTCAAGTTAGCCGGAAGGGGAGGGTAGACCTAATTAATTATCCAAACAGCATTTCTAAGGAGCAGATATAGTCCAGAAGCAGGCAGTTTCCATGGAGTTGGGCATAAAAAAGTCATACACTTTGAGTCTTAGTGAACCTGGATGTATTTCAGAAACACTTGCAGGTAAGTTCTGTGTACCTGCACTGGTTTCCAGTTGGACTCATGGCACAGGCCTCAAGCTGCCTCCATTAAAGAGACACTATAGGTTTGATGGCCAATTTTTAACCCAAGGTAAGAGGAATGGTACATAGAAGGGAAGGAAGAGATGAATATTTGTGCTACATTAGGGCAGTTGTTTAAATTACCTTTCTGTTCAGTGCAAAGTCACCGAGAGGGAACCCTATGACATGACTGGTTTTGTAAGAACTCGAATGTAAAATGACTCTTTTCTGCAGGATACTTTGGAGAAATTATACATATAAGATAGAGAGTCTCACTAGATCAAGGGGATAAAAATCTAGAGGTCGAGTGAATAGAAAAATGCAACTCGGAGGAGGAGGCAGAGAAGAAAGGTTCTCATGAGAGAAACGAAGGCGTCCGGGGGCAGGTCTGCTTTCTGCGCTCAGGGGGTGCTGGGGCTCCTTCATACCTCTTCCTCCTTAGGCCGGCTGCCTAACCACGTCACCTGAGATCCACACGCGTAAGATAAATGATATTTATCCTGACAATTCAGTGAAATAGCACACATTAATTTCCCAGGACAACCCTTCTCTCCATTGCAGGAGATTAATAAACAGAAGGCACCTTATCCACACCTGCCATTAAGCCGCGTAGGAACTCGCGAATAGGAGGATTTTTCAAGGAGGAGTGGCTTCAGGCGTCTGCAGGCCGCTTCCAGAAGTAGAGAACTTTGTATTGTCTGCCACGCTCGGCCAGGCAGTATGCTACTTTCCAATGCTGTCTCTGAGCTGGGTTGCCACAGTTACGCCCTTTACAACTAAAGTGGGCCCTTCACATAGACTTGGATGTGAAGGGTTCCTTCTAAAATTGTGCGACGTGCAGTCTGCAGAACTGAACCTATACATCGTCCCTCATAAAGTACTTTAAGTGTTCGTAGATTGCTTTTTTTCTTTCCATGAAAGTGAAATGTACACATTACAGAAAACTCAGAAGTACAGAAAAATCAAGTGACAAAACTATTCAACTGCTCAGAAACAATCCCTCCTACAGCTTTAACGTGTTTGTCCATTTCCTTCCAGACTTTTTTCTTTACATATTTACCCCTGGCTATTTACTAGCTGTATATTCTGTTCTCCCTCTGACTGGGACTGACCCTTAAATCATTAATGTTAAGAATGAAAGAGAATCTTTTGTGACTCCCCCTGTAGGATGATAAATTCAGAAAACTTTTTTCTGACATAATCTGAAGTATTAGAGTTAATTGCTGATACATTTTTACATTATGTATCTTCTGTTTAAGGTTTATTATTTTGATATCTGTAAGTCATAAAATAAAATTCAAATCTTAAAGAAAAGGAGACAGAAACAAAAGAACCACTACCGTGATAGGTTTAGAACCCACAAGAAGAGTCAGGCAGAACTGATAACTTTGAAGACCTCCGTGTCTCTGTTAGATGCTGTGGTATTCAAAATTATTCAATTTGAAATAAAACTTGAGATTTACATTTGCCTCCTGTTGTTAATCCTTCTTTCTCATTCAGGATCACCAAGAGTTACTGACTAGATGGTGCCTAGTGGGGCTCAGCTATAAATATTCTTAAAAAAAGACATTGTTAGAGTGCTTTACAGTTTACAACGTATATTTACTTAATGCATTATGTTGAACCTCCGTAATGACCTTTAACATTTAGGAATCATTGTGTTCATTTTTACATATGAGGTCACTGAGACCCAGAATGACTTAGTTATTTTTCTCGGGTCACCCAACTGGTAAGTGGCAGAAATCCGTGTCTGAGAGCCTTCTCCAAACCTGGAGACTTCCAGGGCAAGCACTTGACCTGCCTAAAAGAGCAAGAATGTCAGTGGGCTGCAGTTTGGGGTCAAGGTTGTGAGCTGTTTTGTGTATGTTGGAAGAGTCATGGTCTTTCATTGAAGAGATCACACACTTTATTCACTATAGGTTCCAAGTCTCATTCTCCTTTTTTTTAAAAAAAAAAAAAAGAGTCAATAAGTTTATATAATTAGTGTTTACAGAATAAATTTATATTTTTCTTCTCACAAGTGTTACTTTTGAACTGCACTGAGCACATCTACACGCAAATTCACTCTGCAGAAAAATAGCACATTAATTGCTGTATTAACACATTTTGATTTTTTCTATTTAAATTGTTAAATCAGAAGAATAAATAGGATGAATCATTTCTTAAATTTATAGAGTGGGGCCCTACAAGAGTACATTAATGTCAAAGTTTGGTATGATGCTAAAGGGTTTAAAAAATAACTTAAAAAATACCTAGTTCTGTCACCACAATTTTCTTCCCTTCATCCTGTATGTAGAATATATAGATATGTGATAAATTTGAATATATATTTATAATTATATAAATGATAATATAATACAATGCTATATTATAAATATAATTTATATAATATAAATACATATATAAATATAGAATATGCAATATATCTTCTGCTGTCACTCAAATGGGTTGACTCACCCAGATTAACGCTGATGTGATTTATCAAGGCCTTTAGTCTTCTGCATATACAGTGATGATATTGTCATTCTCTTCTTTCTATGTCCTTAAGAATCTTGATCTGAGTCTCTTGTAAAGGGTAAGAAAGAGAAACTTCAGAAATGTGTATTTTCCTAACAAACTATCCCTTTATTAAAAAATTAGGATCAGGGCTTCCCTGGTGGCGCAGTGGTTGAGAGTCCACCTGCCGATGCAGGGGACACGGGTTCGTGCCCCGGTCCGGGAGGATCCCACGTGCCGCGGAGCGGCTGGGCCCGTGAGCCATGGCCGCTGAGCCTGCGCGTCCGGAGCCTGTGCTCCGCAACGGGAGAGGCTACAACAGTGAGAGGCCCGCGTACCACCAAAAAAAAAAAAAAAAAAAAATTAGGATCAAAAGAAAAACAATAACTTATTCTCTACTGAAAGAATACAGGTAATGATAATCCAGTTTAAAGTAAGAAATTCTAAAACACCACAGAGGTAATTTTGAGAAATCTGTTATCACCTTCTATAAGGTTCTTTATAACTAGTAATTTACCTTAATTCAGGATTACAGCCCAAGTTTAATCTTTCTATTATACTAATTGATTTCCAGATCTATTTCCAATTGATGCTGTCATTGTGGCTCTAACCTGAGAAACAGGAAGTGGAAATTAGGTCTTCGTGCCTTTCCAGAATATTTTTCGATCTTCTGATATTACAGGTGATGAAAGTCACCTAGCATCCTTGCTTTTTCAGTAAGAGGTAAAATTTAATGTGTAATGGGAAGTATTTACTGAAACTGAAGATTTTGTTAGGTGGGGAAATGGTTGCTGCTGAGAATAGTTACATTTTAAAGGAACTATACTATTATAAAATACTGTACTTTCAAATCGATTTGGAATACAAAATAGTAAGTTTTTCAGATAAACCACTGTGCTTGTTTTACTGTTACCTACAAAATCTATAACTGGAACTTTATGAGTTATTTGACAGTAAAAATATTTATATGTTTTCTTTGTATAAGTGTTATTAACATGAGTTATATCAGCAGGTCACCTACCTTATATTCCCACCGCCTTGTGAGATCTAAGAATATTTTCAGAGTTACTGTAAATCTGCTAAAATTTCTTTCCTAACTTGATTTCTTCAAGGATTGATTTTGGATTTACCCAAAGGGATATCCACCTTTGTTACGCCTCTACGACCTGTCAGGCAATGAACTAAGGGCGTTTTATAAATTACTCCATGTAAATTCTACCACTTCTGTGTCAAGCAGATCTATTGCCTGTTTTGCTGATGCAAAGACTGAGCCTCACACCAGTTCAATAATGGACCTCAAATCATGCAACTTAGTACATAGCAGAGCTGGCATTGGAATCTGGGTTGTCTGGCTCCAAAGTCTTCCTTCAGTGTCTTACTTCTTCTATATTTCCCAAGATTTGGGTTAACTTTATGAAAGTCTTTAGTTTATGCAAGTTGGCTAAGTAAGTAGGATCTTTACTTATCATTCCCCTACTGGAAGTTCTTATCCCTCAATGTATTGGCATTGAAACACTTGGTGCTAGGACTCCTCAGGCTCCAAGAGTGCAGGGAGCCCTGGGGAGAAATCAGAGGGTGTTAGCATGCACTTAACATAAGTATCACATTTACATAGCAACTGATTACATTTACATTTCCTCACCTGTCGGTTCCAGCCTCTACCCAATCAGGTGGCAAGTATAGAAAACACCTAAGAAGAGAAGACATAAAAGAATTCACCCGATTTCTTTTAACATAACCAAATCCTCTCTTGTGATTTGCAAAAAAGACAGTCATTTATTTCTTATTTTGAATTCTGTGGGGTTCCATATTTACATTTCGTGAGTAACAAAACTCACTTTGTCTGTGTTAGTCAACAAAGATGAATGGCCAGAAATAGGCTATACTTTTGGTGTATGCTCAGGTAATATGAACTAGGGCCGTGCCACACTAAATGGAACCCTTTTTCTTTTTTAAGGGGACTGGGATGGGTACTCAAGTGCAATGAATATGCACATAGGGTTGTGACAGATCTGGGTTAGAATCACATCCTGACCTCTTTGTGCAGGTTATGGATCTGTTGATAGCCTCAGTTTTTTTTATCTGTAAAAGAACGATGGTAATGCCCCAGAGAGTGGGCAAAAATTAAGAGTGTAATGCACCCAGCACAGAGATTATAGTGGAAAAAATGCCAGTTACCCCAGGGGTGCAGAGTTCCTTCCTGCCAAGGTGCGCTGTGACACTACATGGCTTTCATGTCCTTGATCTCACGGCGCCCTCATTTCTGATGATTGGGATCAGGCTCTTTAGTATTTATCTCCTTGTTAATTGAATGACTAGTTCTGGATAATGGATAATTCTCAATTTTCTATTTTTAGAAAGTGTATAAATAGCTAAATTAGATTTAGGCAAAGTGAGCTGCAGTATTTGATATGCTGAGGACATAATTAGGTTGCTCCGTTTACCTACACAGTCGCAAGCAAACGTTAACTAATTAATCTGTAACAGACTTTGATGAACCTTTGAACTAGATAAAAATATGCCAGTCATGGCAAAGTTCTCGATTCTTTGAGAACTTTCAAAGGACTGAAAGTGACTACTAATATATTTGGCTTTATAATATCACCTGCAAGCTCTGATTTCACCGCCCTGAAATCTTCAGAGGTTTCTCACTGCGTCAGAGTCAAATAAAAGACAGTAGGGTTAGCTAAAAAATAAACCCTTGTGCCAGGAATCAGAAGACCCACGCTCTGGTTCTGGCTCCTCTCTTTACCCTTGGTAATCTTGGACGAGATGTGCAGCCTTCTGGACGTGAATTTCCTCATCTGTGATGTAAGAATAATAATCACGGGGTCGGAGAGAGGTTTGCAGGCCATAGTGTCTGTGAAAATACGTCTCAGAGTCCTAAGTGCAGGCCTGGTTGTTAGGTATGGTGCTGAAAGCCTTGGGGTGTTTCCCCCTCTGCCTCCCTGGGCCCTCTCCACCTTCCAGAGCCCTCTATTTTCCATTCTTTGGACCCTCCCTGCAGTGATTTACTGTCTCAGGGACTTTATTGACATTTGTTCTGGTACCAGAATGCTCCATCCCCAGAAACTCACCCATCAAGGCCCAGCTGCAATGCTGCAACTTCCATAAGTCTATCACCCATGCTTTGCCAGTAGGAGAGTTTGCTCGGCTGGCTCCCAAGGCATTGTTCATTCTGTTTATTAGACTTACCACATGCTGCCTTGTTTTATATTATCACATACAACACCAACCTATTTACCTTATGTATCATTACCGTTCTTCTCTGGATTTTCACCTACGCCTCTTTTCCTCCTGGTTCCGGGAACTAAACCCACTATGTTTGCCTCCAGTACTGTTCTTTCTCATCTCCTCTGAGTAGTTACTCAATCATGTGGGCTCCCTTTCCTTTCCTTCCTCTCAATGGAGCTCATGTCCTGAGCCCACAAACATGCCTAGATGTCCCCAACCCTAACACAAGTTCCCATTGCCTTCCTCTCCTGGTCAAGGTTATGAAAAAGCAGAGTGCAATGCTGCCTTAATTTCCTCTCCTCCTCACTTTTCCACCCTTAAGTCAGGGCCTCATACCCATAGTCCTCTAAAGAAAGGTTTCTTTGCCATTTCTGCAGCTAAGCCTTCTCTTTGCTTGATTGCCCTTTCTCCAATTCATCCTAAATTCCTCCGCTAACTGTTTCTTTTTCAAATGCAGCTCTTACTGTGTTACTTCCCTCCCTCACAGAAAACCTTTGTCTACAAAAGAACAGGAATTCTCAAAACAGAAACAAAAAATGGTCAATAAACATGTGAAAAATATTCAACCTTAACTAGAAAGCAAAGAAAAATATCTTATAGTTTGATCCATTTTTTCACCTTTGTTAATTGGTAAAGTTAAAAAAAATCCAAAATAATTGAACTTAGGGCTAAAAAACACATTTTAGGAACAGCGGTTTCAGTGTAACTTGGTACAGTCTTTCAGAAATCCTCATAAATCACACATGCATAATTTCAAGCAATTAAATTCTATAAGCTATAGTAATTTCTCATTGCATTATTGTTTATAATAGCTAAAACTTGGTAACAATTACAATGGAAAGCACATATCCCTACAATAAAATACTAGGCAGCCACTAAAAAGATTGTGTACAAATACATTTATTGACATGAAAATATTTTATAATATGTATTATGCAAAAAAATTTTTTAAGCGGCATGTAAAAAACTTTTAGTTTCAGAAATATTTACCCAGGAACTATTTATTGAGTACCTGCTCTGTTCCAGGATACTATTCTAGGTGCTGGGAATATGAGTATGTATAGCAAGTTTGGAAGAATATATACAAAATATTAATGACAGTGAAGGTTTCTAGGTGGTAAAATAATTTTTAGGTTTTCTACAATGTATATATGTATTATTGTACTATGTATATGTACTATTTCTACAGTAACTCTACATTTTTGTAAATACCAATTTCTTTAGAATAAACATCAGACTCTTCAATGTCCTAGTCATACTTCTTCTTCCAGCCCTACTTTCCATAAGTCTGTCCACTTGACATCTACCATATATTTCTGTTTGTTTTATCTGTCCCCTGAGTTTCTTATTATATCTGTCACATGGGACGTTCTTGCTCCATCTTGTCCTGGCCAAATCCTATATAACCTCCTTTGTAGGCACCCAGCAGGAAACAATCTTCCTCATCTCACATATTCCCCTGTTTCTGGTCTCTCATAGCATCTCTGTCTCTCTTCCTCCCATGACCAGACTTCACGATCTTTGAAAGCAGAGCCCATAGTCTTTTCTTTATTCCCAAAGGGGTGCTCACTGAACAAATGGACAAATTTGTATGCCTCCCTCTCTCGATTATACATTTCTTGAGAGCAGGGGATCTTATTCTTCATTGAGTCTTCTACACCAGTATTCACACGGGACACCATTCTCTTGAGCATGAATACAGGCATGAAAACTTACAAGGAATCAAAGTCTAGATCCTCAGCTTCCACGTGTACTCAGCCCCCAAACTGAGAATGCAGGCTTGGCATTGAAGTGCCATTCTGGTGCTCCTGTACCATCTCCTTTTTTTAATCACCTTCTCCCACTTTACTAAACAAATAAACATTGCCCTAATATATAAATGTCTCCTGGGCACCAAAGTAAAGAACAGTTGGAATTTTTTCATGCAATCACATCATTTTTTCCATCCCCATCACCTACAAGGTTCCATGAGAGTGATGGCTTCTTATTCCGTCCAAGTGACCAATTCTTAGCTAGGCTCTTTGCTCTATCTATCTACCTATCTATCAATGATTTTATCTTTCTCTATTTTACAATTAGAATACAATAGGGAGAGGGTTGTCATGGAATGCATATTAAGACATTCCTTTGAACCAAAAAGTGAAATCACACATTTTCAGGCAGAGGGAGAGTCCAACTGGACTGGTAGATTTGACAAAGAGGAATTGTTTGCCATTGAGTTTATATGGTGGACATTCTTTTCAATTCAATGAGCTAAGCGTGAATCTTTGAATGTTGACAAAAATATATTTAAAGCATGAAATGAGATAAAAATATTTTATTGTATTAGCAAAGAACTTTTGAAATGAAACACTTTATTTTAAATAAGTCTTTCTTAGTATATTGTATATAAAATATTAGCATGCTTAGTGCAACATACCTCCAAGTAAAGGAGTAACTGATATAATTAATAGTCATTTGATATGTCTTGATAAATCCTTTAAGTTTCTTTACTGGAAACTGAAGAAGAATGTGTTCAGTATCTGGGTAAAGGTTAAAAAAAAATCCTTTTGCAAGTCACGTATTTTCTAATATTTTGCTTTCCACAAAATTGAAGGAGATCCTCAACAAGTTTTCAGTTCATCATGAAAATGTTTGATCAGAGATCACTTAGTGGTATTTGCATATAACTTAGAGTTTGTGGATTTGAGTGACAGTGCTATAGCAAAATTTTCATTCTTATCTGCTTATTTATGTCAACAAATGTTTTCAGCACTACAACTATGAAGATGACATTGAAAATGGATTTAATGCCAATACTGTATAATTCTACCAATAATGAAGCATTTATAAAATTTAACTTTTATTTTTTAATAATATCTCATCAAGACATAATGATGAGTCACATTCAGGTGCTGTCACCTTCATCTCTCTCTGATAGATGTGCCAGTACAAAGTCCTAGGGTTTCAGCCATTCAGATCACGACTCTTTTTCCTCGGGGTTAGGGCATATGACCCTGATTCATTCTTGGGGATGGGCGAGTAGGGGTATGGAGAAGAAAGCAGAGATGCTCAATGAGCTTCTTCTGGAGGTCAATGCTCACCATTTTGATGAGAGATAAAGATGGCATAGGAGGAACAGGCCAATAAAGAGGAAGCTTTGCTCTCGTCTTAAATGAGGTGAGAATACTCAGCAAAATTAGGTCTAAAGCTCAGAGAGATGCTCTTTGCTGCAAAAGGGTAACACTTGAAATAGAGCCATCTGGGGATTGATTAGCCTGAAATTTTCAAGAACATCAAAGGAAACTGAAAGTTAACTGGGAAAACATCAATTCTCCTTAGACTTAAGAAATTTAGGGAAATAAGAACTATACATCAGAAAGAAGAAATATTTTACATACAGATTTTTAAAACTCATTTGTTTTCCTTTATTTAAAAGTATATTTAACCTCAAATGAAAAAGGAATTTTTGGAATCAGAAATTTGAAACTAGAATGAACATTTAACAACTATCCTGATCCTCTCACATTATAGATAAGGAGGCTGAAACACGGACATCACTAAGCTAGGCTAAATCCAAACTTCCAGGCTCACATGCAGAGTCATTTTTCACTATTACAGTGGATGCTTACGTCTCGCAAGAGAGCAACTTTGTTTAAAAATGATAATGAAAGGCCACGAATGGACCTAGATGTATATAAATTTTAAAAACAGGTTCTGTGTCTCTGATAAGTGAAGAATTGCATCACCAAACTAACCAAAAGCACAGTTTACTGATAGCTTAAACAATCTGTAGATATATGATCCATTATGCTCTCACAAAAAAAAACCTTTTTTTTTTTTTAGTGGTGATTCAAGTCAATAAATCACATATAAATGTATGAAGCAATAGAACGTAATATAATAGTATTTTCTATATGATGGGCTTTGTTATAAGCATTTTACATGTTTTATTACATTTTATCCTTGTAACAACCCAAAGAACAAAGTGTTTTTATCATCCTCATTTTACAGATGAGGAAACTAAGTGACAGAGATTGAGTCACTTGTTCAAGTTCACAGTTTGTTAATGACGGAGCCAGCATAAGCTGGGGGAATAGTGTTGACAGAAAACTGCTTGTAAAATCCGAAGGAGCGATCAACTACCACTTCCTGTAGTAGAATTTTATTCAAAATATACCACAGTGACCCCCAGCAGAATCTGGGCAAATGTGATATTTGTGGAAGATAATTTCAAGAATGTGTTATTGTGCTATTCACTCAGTTATTCTTGATTTTAGCTTTGACCAGACTTGATCAGCAGAAGAGGCTACACAATTGAAATATACCATGACCGCTCATGGAATTGTCTTTACAGAGTTTCAAGATCATGGCTTTGCCTTTCTTGGAGGGTATTGCAAGTTTGATCTCTTCTTATATTTTGTTTAAGAATGTTGTTGAGGCATTGTCTAGTATACTATCTGGTGCCTGTTACCTGGAGCTCATTGTGAAAAAATTACTTTAGAAATTTGTGCTGGAGAAACTTCTCCTATGATAATTTTTGTATTTGAGACTGTTGCTCTCTTCATTTTGGATGCCAGGGAGCTTAGAATCAAGTTAGAAAATGATCTATTACAATTATGTATAACCGTTATGGTAGAGGCATCTATTTTCACTTGCTTCTAGGTTTGACTCCTCCCTTTATTTATAATTTTTCTCTTGGACACAATTCTGTATCATCATATTCTTCCCCCAAGCCCTCCTTTTTCTCCCTCTCCCTTTCCTTCTCCTTTTACTTCTTCTTTACCACTCTGGGGATATATTCTTGTTGTACACCACCTCAAATCCATTGTGTAATCATGTTAGATACAAATAGACTAATTCCCACAATTCTACATTGAGTGTAGGGACAAAAATCAATGTCTAAAAACACTTTGAACCAGAACCTTTGAGATCATTTTCATTCAACGACAGTAAACTACTAAAACCTTTATTAAATGACTAATTACACAACATAACATGGGAAAAAACCACATAAGTGTGAAGATTAGGGTTATGAAGATCCTAGAAATAATTTTGCAGGTGATGATGTTAATGCTTCAAGAGGCTAAATGGTTTGCCTCGTGTTACTCAGCTGGTTAGTGGCAAAGAAAAGAAACTAGAGAACAAGCATTCTTTATATACTCAGTACATAAAACTGAGTCCAATATTATGGGTTTTAAAATTCAAATGTGGTTGATTTACAATGTTGTATTTTGTATGCTGTACAGTTTCAGGTATACAGTAAAGTGATTCAGTTATACATACATGCATATATATATGAATATAAGAATACATATATATCTTCTTGTTCAAATTATTTTCCACTGTAGGTTATTACAAGATATATATATAGTTTTGTTTTTGTTTTTTGTTTTTTTTTGCAGTACGCGGGCCTCGCACTGTTGTGGCCTCTCCCGTCACGGAGCACAGGCTCCGGACGCGCAGGCTCAGCGGCCATGGCTCACGGGCCCAGCCGCTGCGCGGCACGTGGGATCTTCCCGGATCGGGGCACGAACCCATGTCCCCTGCATCGGCAGGTGGACTCTCCACCACTGCGCCACCAGGGAAGCCCTACAAGATATTGAATATAGTTCCCTGTGCTATGCAGTAGGCCCTTGTTGGTTATCTGTTTTATATATAGTAGTGTGTATCTGTTAATCCCAAACTCCTAATTTATCCCTCCCCTCTCCAATATTATGTTTTACATCTCTTCTAATATACTAAGAAATAAGACGAATTTTTTAGTATATAAGGCAAATCAATAGTCAAAAAATTAAAATTTGATTCTCACTTTTTTTCGCAAAAACAGAATGTGGTTAGAGTCTAACAAGGAAGCCACAGAAGCATACGGTCAAGTCTGTAACAGAAGGATGCACTGGGGAAATAAGGGAAGACAGAGGATGGACACCTAGCTTAGGCAAGAAAGGCCAGAGACAGCTTCATGGATGAATGACCATTGAACTGAGCCTTAGAAAGTGGGAATTAATCAGATGGAGAAGGCTGCAGATATTTGGAAAGATGGGAAAAAGAAAACAAAAATAAGCAGCAATTAGAACACAACCAAGCCTCTTCCTGAAGCGTATGGCAGGTCTTGAGGATCTTCTGCAAGAAAGGGTCCATGTTCTTGCTTTGGAGTAATCTCTACAGAATGGATTGGAGAAGAGGTGATAGTAGGGGCAGGAAAACTGGTCAGCAGGTGATTGTGAACATTCAGGTGAAAAGTAAGAAGGATCTGAACAACACGGTGGCACTGAGGACAGGGAAGAAAAAATACTTTTGAAAAATAGTAAATGGACATGAAACTCTGCAGGAATTGTGATACTATCAGGTTGGCAGGGGGTGGAGGAGAGCAATGAAGGAGGGGGGGAAACAGCCTGACTCTCAGGCTGGCAGCTTGGGTGACTGTGTATTAGGGGCGCCACCTGACAAGAAAGGGGAAGTGGCAAAAAAAAAAGTGAGTTTGCAAGGAAGTCCATTGTTGAACATACTTATGTGCTGTTATTAGATGTTCTAGTAGAGAAATCCAATTAGCTTTGTGGGTCTGGTACTGGATTGCCGTGGAGTAATCTGCAGGGTAAGATGAGAATTAGGAATTTTTACAAGCAATTACTCTCAGTAATTTTTGAAAACTTGCGTGTATTATCTTGCAGGAAAAAGAAAAATCTCCAGAATTGTGATATTTGTTTAGGGCTCTGTGGTGTGTAGGTAGAGTCTGTAGCATAGTATGAAACTGCACAGAGAAAGTGTATAGAGTGAAAGAGATCTGAAATATTGACATCTCCTCCTCGTGTTTAAATGTTGGATGGAGAAAGACACCCCCAAAAGCAATTGAGAAGAAGTAGTCAGAGAGGCAGGAAGAAAACCAGAGGGCTTTATGTCAGACAAACCAAGAACAACATTGTTAACTATTACAAAAATTCAACCAAAGAAAAGTCATGTATTACAAAACAAAGGTCAGTGACAAATAATTTTAAAAAATAGAATAGAAACTGTCCCTTTTATTTTGGCAATTAGAAACTCATTGATAATATTATTAAGATCAGTTTTATGTAATATCTCACACAATGCAAGGACCAAACTGGATATACAGTAGATTGTCAATACTGCTTACTGAACCAATGAGGGGATTTTCGCTTCAGGTTAGCAAAGAGAGTTTGGGGTGTTTTATAGGAATTCTGGGTAAGACAAATGCATAAATTCTCATAGGATTCGCATATACCTGTAAAATCAAGATGGCCATTGGGTGTTTTACATCAAGCAAATCATTTAAATCTAAAAGTGGGTTAACTTTTAAAATAGGGTAAAAAAGTTCAGTTCAATGCTTTTCTCAGTCCAATTATTTTACATAGGCTTAAACAATGAAATGAAGATTCAGACTGGGGGAGAGAAGCATGGACGTTGGAGGGTTACATGGGAAATTTTATATTGAATCACCTAGTGTGATTCTGGGTGTGTAGAGATGCTCATGAAACGATCGCCGTCAGTATCATTACAATATTTCTGGATTTAAAATGTTCTCTAGTCAAAGGCAAGTTGTAGAATCTAATGGTTCCTGCATGATGTGCCTAAGTGGAATTATTTGGGGATTAATCTCAAGATATTAGTTTGTTTTCTATTGAAAATATGTTCATAGTAACACTGGTGTGAATGGTAATAAAGTTGAATTATTGCCATGATAGCATTCTATTTCCTTGAATTCCTGCTATTCTGGAGACATTGTCAAAATTATCCTCTTAGGCATTTCATTCTTTTGTAAATATTGCACATCCCAAACTCAGTTGTACATACATAACTATTCTTGCAGGGAGAAGGGTAGAATCAAGAAAGAGAGGGAGTTGGGAATCACTGCTGTTATTCTTTATGTCAGCAAGCATTACAGGCATCTTTTAGCAGCCTGTTTTGGTCTATTGCGTGTTAAAGCAATATGAAAAGCTATGTAATTATATTCCACGAATAATTGATATAAAGAATGAATCACAATCATACCTTGTATTTTTTTCTCTCTCCTTTCAAGCCTTGCTCTTTTTACAGTAGCTGCATGTTGGTTCTAGGCTGAGTGCCAGTTGTATCAATTAAACAGTAACTAATTCAAGTACATTTGCAATCTGTGTTTGAAATGCCAGCCCATACAGTAGTTACTAATTAAGCATGAGGCAGATTAATGGATGCATTGTTCTCCTGGGCTAACTCCACCACATTGTCATTAAGCAGTAAGCCCTAGTGAACCAAAGACTTCGATTTAAAGGAAATGGGAAACACATGCTTACAAAAAAAAAGTTGGGTGTTTATAGCAAGCAGGATTATTTAACAGGAAAGGTGGCGGATAACCTTTTGAAGGGAGAAGAAATTATGGCTGTTTAGTGTTTTTCTCAGTCCCTTTATTTTGCATAGATTTGATCAATGCAGAAATATAAAGTTGCACAATGGGAAGGGAAATAATGGGAACGGATCAGACCTGTAAGTTCACAGTTCTTAAGACAGATGTTCTTTTCAGCTGGCTATAGTATATCATTATCTCCAGGAACCCTGAAGAGAAAGTACAAAGATTCACTGGGGATAGTGGAAATGCAGCGTATTTACTGTACAAAATACTTGGCTCTGTACCCCTCTACCCACCGCACCCACTCTTGCCCATTTTAGGAGACAAATATCTGGGGCATTTTAAATTTATAGGCTTATGATTTTTAGAACCTAGTGTAATCATTGCAAAATAAAACTGGTTGGCACTCACTAAACATTTAATGATTGTAGTTCATATCGAACAAATGGAAAGAGGTTGAGAATTTTAAAAGGAGTAATTTCTGTCCCCCAGCATGCCTGAATTCCTGTGGAAAATTCCTTTTCCTTCCTTCTTGTTTCTTTCTTCTTTTTTATCTTTTTGATCATTTTAGCCAACCACAGAAAATTTGATGCCTAAAAAGACATTTGGTTCTTTCCTGTTAAGGAAAAAGGGTTCTATTTTTGTTCTGTGTCATTTTTCCAGTGGGCTCGATGGAGTTAAACAAAAGGTTGATCCAACCCTCAAGTTGATCAGTTTCCCAAATCTTTAAAAATGACACAACCGATTGTATTAGTTTGATAGGCAATATTTAAATTTTATCTAAAGAGCACAGCTGCTTTTTAAATGCATCCACTCACCAAACTCTCCTCTATTTCAGAGTTTTCCATCTCAGTCCACCCTACTGCAATGCAGAACCGCCCCCCGCCCCCGCTGGACATCTCCACCAGGAGTAACAGTTCAAAGATAACATTCAAAAGTGAACTCACCACCTTCCAACCCCATTGTTTTGGTCTGTCCCCTCTCTTGGCAAATGGCTCTTTGTCTGCTCTCAGGAGACACTGAGCACCCTTCTGTGTGGACGGGGAGGAGGAATGAAAGCAGAATTGACTAAATCCGTGAGGAAGGTTGTCCCTGTGTGATTTGTCTTCTTAGATACGTGCAACGTCTCTGATTGCAGAAGGGGTGTGCGTGCGTGCGTGCGTGCGTGCATGCGCGCGCGCACGCGTGTGTGTGTGTCTTTCTGTCTGTCTATCTCTTTATTGTGGCAATGGAAAGAATCCCTTGTTATAGCTGTCTTCAACTAACTTTAATCATTATAGAGACGTTCCCATTTGGCTGTCATTTCTGTTTCCAGCGCACTGAAGATGTATTTAGGTTTCCCAGATAACTGGAGTGTGTGGCTTTTCTACTAATGAAAGTATCGAAGGGCTTTCACTTTCTATTCCCCTCTCATCCTCCTTCTTCTGGCTCTTCTTCCTCCACCCTCCTCACACCCTTCTTCCCCCTCCCCCCATTATTGACTCATTGGTAGAGGAACGGAAATGTTGAAAAATCAATATGAGAATAAATTGCCCCATGGTCTTTATTGTGGAGGCAAGGTTTCTACAGAAAATCCTTGTAATCAGAAAACAGGGAAGATGAGATTAAACTGATTAAACTGAGAAAGTCAAAAAAGGACAACTTGAAAGATTAGCTCTACAAGCCAAAAAGCATAATCCTCCATGCATGCTAAGCAGAGCTGTCCTCTTCGCTATCAGCCCCTTCATCGGGTGACCTTCTGTTGCATTAGCACAGAGCTACTTGATCCAAGGCAAATACTGGAAATTGAAAAGCCAGAATGCCAGTGATTACAGCAGGTATCAATATTATTGTAATGATGCTCCGTTATCATTAGGGAACTTAATTACTTAGGGAGAGTGAGAAGGCCAGAAAGGAAAGCACCAAGGCCCTGCTGAAGTCAGCATCTAGATTGCGCTGATATTTGAGAACTGCTTCAAGTTTAGATTCAAAGGTAGTCAGAAAGGGAGAGCAAGGAACCGGGTTTAAGAAGACTGCCATGAGTACAGCAGCCTTGCATAGTGAAGCGTTGGCCACTAAGACGCAAGACAGCGTTATTAGCTCTTGGAATGCCTATCACAATGTCTGCTACATAGTACGGACTCCATAAATAAGAGTGCAAGTACATGAATAAACCAAACAAATAAATCAATGGGACTTACTCTGGTGGCATGCAAAAACGATTCATTCCTAAGAATAAAGATGCCAAAATATCAAATTTTGAGAATTGATCTTAAGCAACTCAACTCCTTTTTAATGCAAAGCTAATCTTAGATCCCAACCTCTTTTGAACTGCCTTTCAAATTCAACCTCTCTCCTCCCCTCACTCCTGCCTCTCTTTTTTCCATAGAGGTTTATAGTTCTTAGCTTGGTTGTTGTGAGATTCTCAGATGCAGAGGTCAAGCTGGGCACATGTTTTCTTTTCACTCTGACCCCTAAATAGAAACGTGGAGCATTTCTGAACACTCTAGGGCCCTGGTTGTGCTGAGACAAGCCAGAATTAGCCCCAATTATTGATCTCCAAATAGACCTGACCCTGCCGGCCCTGCCTCCGTCAGGGTGCTGCAGAAAATTCACATTTCCAAATTTATTGAATCAAGTGTATTTATTTTTGAGAAGGCACAAAAGCCAAAGTAAACTTCAAACTGCCTTTGAATGAACTCACATCCAGTCATACCATCAGCAAACTTTGTCCCACTGAAGTCACCACTAGGCCAGTTATTTCTTTGGCCCATTGGAGGATTAAAAAGAAAGGAAGGGGAAAAAAAAATTCTGAAAAGGGAAAAATATGTTTGGATAAAGGAACATGGAAAAGTTAAGGTCAGAATGGAGTGTTTTGAGGGCAGTTTAGTTTAGAAGTCAGTCCTGTTGCAGGGCAAGGGCTGCGTTCATTCTTGGCCTCTCACTCCTATTTATACTTTGGAAACTCTCTGGCCTTGGGGTAAGGAGGTAAATGGTGATCTAAATCAAGCTGAGATTATTTACCATTGTCTCTATGGAAAAGCAGGTGGCTAGTCCTGATTAAAACCTTCTTCTTTGGATAAGAGATGGGAAGAACAGAGTGTGAGTACTTTTCACGCTACCCAGGATGCTACTTTCAGAAGCCACAGCCCAAATCTAAAGGCAGGGTTTCTCTACCATATTGTTCTCCTTCCAGTTCACTCTCCACGTTGGGATGTTCGGGCATCTCCATGCCTAGGAGTTGAGGCTGACTCTCACGGCTCTCAAAGCCAAGAGGAAAACCTGGCTTTAGGCCAAGGTTAGCCTCCTTAAATCATCATTTCTTGTTCCGGATGAACTTACTCCGATGTTGATTGAAAGTAGCTACACTCCTTCCCCTCAAGGGAAAGCCCCACCCTCTAGAGACTCTAGACCCAAGAAGATTTTGATCCCATTGGTTGAAATACACTTAAAAAAATGCTAGCCACCAATATCCCTGAGTTGCCTTTGTTAACTCTGTGCTGCACATTAGAATCAGCTGAGAAACTTTTGATAAATATCCTGCCCCTGCCCCTCCATGTTCCAATTAGGTTGACTTGGAATGAGGCTCTTGGTTTTATGTTTTTTGCTTTTATTTTTATCTATAAATCATAGGGTGATGTGGGCATTTGACTCATGCTTCCTCCACATTGCTAAACTTGTATTTATTTGTTTGTTTGTTTATTTATTGCTAAAATGCCAGCTTTTTCATTTCCTGTTTGGTTCCTGTTTTTAATGGTGTAATGTCCAGAGAAGTAGTGTTTCTCCTGGAATTTGTTAGCTCTAAGTGTACAGTCTATCCTCAACTCTGGCTGCATATTAAAATACCCTGGTGAGGTTTTAAAAATATGTGAATGCTGGGCCTACTCCAAGATATTTAATTGGTTTTGAGTGGAGCTTAGGAATCAGGATTTTTTGTTGTTTTTTTAAAATGAAATCCTCAAGGACCATAAACACAAACTGTTAAGTGAATTTGAAAGCCACAGATACCCTGAAGGCTTTGCCAATTCTGTTTGTTTGTTGTTTTTTGTTTTGTTTTAAAAGCAGAAAAAGCATAGGATGCATACTATTTTTTTTCTTGAGACATGTTTGATGGGTAATATTTTTCAGCAATCAGGAAGTCACTTGTTGAGTCTAAAAACTACACTGAGGGCTTCCCTGGTGGCGCAGTGGTTGCGAGTCCGCCTGCCGATGCAGGGGACACGGGTTCGTGCCCCGGTCCGGGAAGATCCCACGTGCCGCAGAGTGGCTGAGCCAGTGAGCCATGGCCGCTGAGCCTGCGCGTCCAGAGCCTGTGCTCCGCAACGGGAGAGGCCACAACAGGGAGAGGCCCGCGTACCTCAAAAAAAAAAAAAATACTACACTGACATTTGCTGGTTTCAGAATCATACTACTTTTACCATGATCTGCACCAGCAAAAAGACTTTCTACAACATTTGAAGCCATGGTTCAGACCTAACACCTCAGTTGTAGCTGCTGTAGAAAAGCCTAATGCCTTCGTAACTGTTTATCTGCCGAAATGGCAAAAATATTGATTCCATATTTTAAATCTAACGTGTGCACATCGCATCCAGGGTCCTCACTACAAGGGAGAAAATACAGTTTCTATCATTCTTGCCTTTGTACTTAATTAACAAGAGTTCAGCAAGATTACTAGATCTATGATCAACATACAAAGGTCAATTGTAATTCTAACAAAGCAATGATAATTAGAAAATGTAATTTTACAAAAGAGATAGCATGTACAATGGCGTAAAGAATAGACAGTAACTGGGAATGAATCCTATAAAATGCACGCATAGCCTTTTTGGAGGAAAGGATAGCAATTTAAAAAAATATAATAAACATGCCAGAATAAATGGAGCAATATGTCATGTTCATTAATAGCAAGTGTTAGTATCCTAAATATATCTTCTTATCCCATATTTTTCTATAAATTTGATAGAATTCCATGTAGACTCTCAGAACTATTTTGCAGAGAATTTGACAGAATTATTCTAAAATTTATATGGAAAAATCAAAGGTTTGAGAATACTCCAAAAATGTTGAAAAAGAACCAGGTAGAGGGGCTTTCTCTACCAGATATCAAAATACATTATAAAACTATTGTAAGACCATGTGCTATTGCCATAAGGAGAGACAAATACATCAACCAATGGAACAGAGAACATAGATATAAATACACATACATAGAAACTTGATTTGTGGCAGAATTGATGCTCGAGATGAGTGGGGAAAGGATGGGCAATGAAACATGTGGATCTGGGATTACTGGTTTTTAATGGGATGAAAAAAAATCACTACAATGAGTATCACATACTACTCCTGAACAAGAATCAATTCCAGGTTGCATAAATGCTTAAATGTGAAAAGCAAATTCTGAAAGTTTTGAAAGAAAATATAGGACAATATCTTTATTACTCCAGGTGTGAGAGCATTTCTTATTTAGTTATTTTTATTTTGGGGGGGCTGCATTGGGTCTTTGTTGCTCCACGCAGGCTTTCTCTAGTTGTGGCGAACGGGATCGACTCTTCCTTGCTGTTCATGGGTTTCTCACTGAGGTGGCTTCTCTTGTTGCGGAGCACGGGCTCTAGGCACGTGGGCTTCAGTAGTTGTGGCACATGGGCTCAGTAGTTGTGGCCCATGGGCTCTAGAATACAAGCTCAGTAGCTGTGGCACATGGGCTTAGTTGCTCCGTGGCATGTGGGATCTTTCCGGACCAGGGATTGAACCAGTGTCCTCTGCATTGGCAGGTGGATTCTTAACTACTGCGCCACCAGGGAAGTCTGTGAGAGCATTTCTTTTTTTTTTGCGGTACACGGGCTTCTCACTGTTGTGGCCTCTCCCGTTGTGGAGCACAGGCTCAGCGGCCATGGCTCACGGACCCAGCCGCTCCGCGGCATGTGGGATCCTCCCGGACCGGGGCACGAACCTGTGTCCTCTGCATCGGCAGGCGGATTCCCAACCACTGTGCCACCAGGGAAGCCCGAGAGCATTTCTTAACAAGACGCCAAAAGCACAAACCATAAAGAAGGAAATTGGTAAATTTGACAACATCAAATCTAAAAACTTCTTTGTATCCAAAGATCCATAAATAAATGAGGATTATAAACTGGGATAAGATATCTGCAGCAAATGTGACAAAAATTTTACTGCTGAGAGTAAATCAAATTCCACAAAGTGATAAGAAATAGAAAAGCAAAGTAAGTTAGAAGAAAATAAGCCAAACAAATAAATAGGTATTTCACATAAGCAACAGGGATAGGGAAAACATACTTGAAAAGTGTTTAAACTCACTATGGTTAGGGAAAGGCACATGAAAACCCTTAGATACAATTTCAAACTCATCAAACTAACAAAGATTAATATGTCTAAAATTAATAGGTATTGACAAAGATATGGAGAAAGGAACATTTCTAACACTGATGTGTAGGTATACATGAAGGCAACCACCTTGGAAAACAAACAGGAGACTTCTTGAAAAGTAGAACATGGTCATATTCCTGGATGTATACACTAGGGAAACTCTCCCATGTGCCTACAAGGAGGCATGGGCAAAAAAGCTCCTAGTAGGATGGTTTGTAATGTAAAACTTTGAGAACAACTTACATACCCACCAACAGAAAAATAAGTGAATTCTAGAATGTTCATATACTGTAAAGTTATACAGCAATACTTCCCAGTATTTTTCACATCATGGCACACATAGGAAATAACATTTGTATGGCATGCTGGTATACCTAGAGGGGATTTACGGTCACTTACATGTAATATGACCATGGCTCCTGGTTTGTCCAGGACAATACTGTTTTTTCCTGGACTCTCCTATTTCAATCAATTGCCAGGGCAATTGTTAACAGTGCCCGTTGCACTTTCAAAATATTCTAATTTGAACAAACGTTATATGGTCACCCTTCGTTTATGGGGCTTAGTGAAACAAACTCCATTATATTTTCATTTTATCTTATAAATGTGATAAAGATAAAATACAAACATTATGGAAGTCTATTAAATATTGAACTGTTAAAAGATAAACTTAGACGTATTTTTAAAAATTAAGAGTTTTTTTGGGGAAAATTCACTTCTAATCAGGCAGCACCAAGTGATTAGGAGCTCTCCACCCACAGAAGCCAAGGGAAGACTTTTATAGAGAAGAAGGGGAAGCAAAGCCAAGCAATTGTTTGATTGGCTGTAGCTTAAGCAGTTGCATATTTGGGAAAACCTGGTTGGCCGTTTGTGATTGGCTGTCTTTAGGTTTTGACTTCTTGACCTTGAGGTATTTACAGGCTTAGGTTTGGCTGCTTACATGGGAGGCTAAGGCATTAAAACCACCTCAATCTAATGGCCACCTTGTTTAATTAATTTAACAGAATACATGTAAAATAATTTTAAAAATATTAATGAGAAATTGGAACATATTCACATTGTGAAAGGATTTTATTTCTATAAAAGGTAAAATTGTGACTCCCATGAAATTATAAAATGAATACGTGTCAAAGATTTTATCCACTTTATTAATTAATGAGGGATTCAGTAAGATGTTAAAACAAGTTCAAAAGAGAATCCAAAGAATAGACTCATACATAGGCAATCCGTAATGCTGAAATGAATTTACTAATAGAAGCAAACTGATTCAAAAGCCTAGCACAATAACATGTAATGTTTGGAATCATTTTTTCCATGTAGGAAGAAATCAGTTACACCCCAAGAAACAAAGCTCATTTGCATCCCTATGACTAGGACCATTTGCATTACCTTGAACCAGAAACATCTTCATCACCATCAGCCCCCTACAAGGTAAGTTTTATCTCTACAGAGTTATAAAAGGTACAGACTCCCATAGAATCAGACAACCCAAAAGTGTCTGCTAGACAACACCAAGCATTCTTCAAAGGACATTCAGAAACTTGCTACTCAATTTTTTTCATATGGAGCTAGTCTAGATTATATTAATTTTTCAATTCACCATTTTGATAACGTTAATCTTTACAGGTAGAAACATTCAGTGAAGAAACATTGGCTCTCAGGGTTTCCAAAATATTTTGAAACAAAGCCCTTGTGTTTTCCTGTTTTTCAGCTGTACCATCAATACAAAATATACACAGTATTTGTTTAATACCTTGTTTCAAAGAATTTATTTATCATTTTCAATATTTCACACTCAATAGTTTGTTTTGGTATGTCTTTGAGGAACTAATAAAGTTCTGTAAAGCGTTTCTCTTGAGGACTTCTAATTAGTACTACTAACTGAGCACACTTAATAACATCTGCAGATTCATCCATCTGCAATAAAGCCATTGTGCTTTTATAATTTTCTGGATCAAAGTTGTTCCAAGTTATATAGTATGTTGACAATGAACCTATAACAGTAAACTCAATAATGGCACCTTTACTATTTCCTATGCTTCATTGGTTCAAAACATTGTACGTATTGATAATTTCCATACAGGTTGGTAAAAGAAGTGACTCTAAAACTGTCTGAGGCATTCTGTGATCTTTAGCTATTAACTGAACTATCTTGCACTAGTTCTTCTCAAATAAAGCCTTTTACTGATTTGGAGCATGAAGACACTTGTAAAAGTCTAATCCTTTTGTATGCATAGGAGGGATGTTTTCTAGTTAAATGCTAGTGTCATTTATTGTCAACATTGCTTCATTTCATAATTTTTCTATGTAAATAAGACATTTAGGCTGAGGAAGAAAAGGATTGATAGGATACAGGACTCCAAATTTGAGTGTCTGATATATATATATATATATATATATATAAAAATATATATATATATATTTATATAAAATAGGCTTTTCCTATGAATCTGAGCCTTTATAACTTTAATGAGAAAGTTACCCATCATAAAGGAAAGAAATTTATTTGAATGCAAATTTCTTAAAGGAAGCCTAGGGTTTTACAAATTCAGGAAATTGAAATTTCAGAATATATATTTAATGTTATTTGCACTCTTGAGACTATTTTCAACATTTCATTAACAAATTTAAAAAATAAAGATGTGGTAAGTAAAAACTCATTGCAGATGACTGTTTTCTTCTCTATCCTCACGTGCAAAAAAGCAGAGAGGAAGCAAGGTCTCTCCAGACCCTTATAAGGGCACTAATCCCATTCATAGGGGCTTTACCTTGTTGAATGCTTGTCACTTCCCAAAGGCCCCACCTCCTAATACCATCACTTTGGAGGAGAGGGCTTCAACATATGCATTTAGGGGAGACATAGACATTGTCCATAACATATATCAATTCCCCCAATTTACTCCTTTTTCTTTAATATTTTAAGTTTAAATTATTGTATTTTTTTCTATAAGTTTATTCTTAAATCTGATCTTTTTATAGTCTCTTGTGCTTTACTCACATTTTCAATTTCTTATTTCTTTAAGGATATTGAACATGTCCATATTATGTTCTGTGTCTGATAATTCCATTATTCTTAATATTTTTGTGTTTGACTCTAATTTCTGTTTTTCCTGATTTTCTCTTTTGGTGCCTTGTTTTGTGTCATATGTTTCCTTCAGTTTTTGATGCTTATTTTTATTTGTTACTCTGTGCTCATATATCTGGACTTTAATAATATAATTTCTTTGAGGTTTGTGTTGAAATGAGCTCCTCCAAAATGATCTGTATTTTTGTCAGACAACCTGGGAATCCTACTAGCCTGGAATCATTTTATGCTAAATTCTTAGCTTGAGGGTTTCATTCAGATCATCCAAGTATTACAAATTCATGTTGCAAACTCCCACTGGGCTAGCTGTTTACAAATTCACAGGGCAGATATTCTCCCCCTCAATTCTAAATGCAATGTTTGAGGCAATTTTCCTGAAAGTTCTAATGGTATGGAGGTCAGTTTATTTCTAATGTATATTAACATTAAGGATATTGACTTTTGAAGGCACAGATTTAGGTTGGAAGATTACTTTAGGCAGGTCCTGGACTTTATCTCTTCTCTCCTGAGCCATAGAATCCATAGAAACCAAAGGTACCATATAAATATAGTTCCTTCAACAAGTGCCCTAAAACAAAAGCAGGATTTAGTGTTCACTTACCTTGCTTGATTCTTGTTATCACTTGGTATGTTTGTCAGTGTTCTCCAGAGAAACAGAACCAACAGGGTGTGTATATATAGGGAGTGAGATTTATTTTAAAGAATTGGCCCACATGATTATGGAGGCTTTTCAAGTCCCCAATCTGCAGGGTAAGCCATCAGGCTGGAGACTCAGAGAAGAGTTGCTGTTCCAGTCCAATGGCTTTCTGCTAGCAGCATTACCTCTTCTTTAAGGGAGGTCTATCTTTTTCTATTAAGACCTTCAACTGATTGGATGAGGCCTGCCCACATTAAAGAGGGTAATCTGCTTTACTCAAAATCTACTTTTTAAAATGTTAATCTCATCTAAAAAATACCTTCACAGAAACATGTAGAATAATTTTTCACCAAATATCTGGATACCCTGGCCTTACCAATTTGCCATTTAAAATTAACCATCACAATTGTTTTTGAAGTTTGTTTGTTTGTATATTCACCATTTGCTTCCCAGTTCCTCATTACATTAAGAAAATACTTTTTAAAAATAAGTCATCTAGTATTGTTCTGTTGAGGTATATTTTATGTACAATAAAACTGCACAGAACTAAAATGCTCTATTTGATTAGTTTTGACAAATGTGTACCTCCGTGCAACCTTCACACAAAATAAGATATAAATCATTTCCAATAGAGAAGGTTCCCATTTGCTTTTTTCTAGTCAAATCCAACCCACTATCCAAAGGCAAACATTTCTGATTAATAGCAACTTAGATTCATTTTGCCTGTTTTGGGGTTGAAAGTAAATAAATTCACATAGTATCTTTTGTGTCTTATGATTTTGAGATTAAGTCATATTGTTTATCAGTATCAGTAGTGTATCAGTAGTTCATTGCTTTCATTGTTTAGAAGGATTCCATTGGATGGATAAACCATAAATTGTTTATCCACTCTCTTATTGATTGATATTTACATTGTATCCAGTTTGGCTGTTATGGTAAAATCAATAAGTATTTTTGTAGAGCCATTTCTTGTGAAAAATATGGTTTCATTTTTCTTGGATAATATTTAAGATGGAAGTGCTCTTTTATAGGGTAATATATATTTAACTTTATAAGAAACTGTCAGTTTTTCTCCAAAGCGATTATGTCATTGTACACAACCATGAGCAATGTATCGAAGTTCCAGTTGCTCCACATCCTCAACATCTACAAAAGTTAATTATTTTTCTGTATACCATCAAAAAATGGAAAAAAAAATAAATACTATTAATAATACCATTTACAGTAGCATAAAAATATCAGTTACTTAAGAATAAAATGAGTGAAAGACTTGCAAAACAACTACAATGAAAACTACAGGGTATTTTTTAGAGAAATCACAGGTCTAAATAAATGAAGAGAGATACCATGTTCATGGATTAAAAGTAATGTTGACCTGGAGGATGTTTAGAATGGCTCATGACAAATAGTTGAACATGAATTCCTGATTGCCCATTCACTGACATCATGTTAGCAGGTTGATATCAACCATGATGGAAATATTTATACTCTATAAATTAGCAAATACTCTGAATCAGTGGCCTACTCCCTCCCACAGAGTCCATTGTTAAACATTTACCAGCACACCACTGATTGGAAGATTCAATATTTTTAAGGTAACTGTTCTCCACATTGATCTGTAGATTTGTCATAATCCCAATCAAAGCTTACCAGAATTTTTCAAAGAAATTGCAAAGCTAGTTCTAACATTTATATGGATCTCAAAGGAACCAAACATTACAAAACAGCCAAAACATTCTTGAAAAGGAACAATAATAATAATAACTCATATTCATTGACTTCAAGACATTATTTTAACAGTATTTTTATAACATTTTTAATTTTGTAAGGTGGGTAGTAATGCTTCTTATTTCTTTTCTGATCCTAGTGATTTGAGTCTTCTCTTTTTTTTCTTGGTCAAGCTAGCTAAAGGATTGTCAATTTTGTTAATTTTTTCAAAGAACCAGATTTTTGGTTCCATTGATATTCTCTATTTTTCTAATTTTTATTTTGGTTTTTAGATCCATCAGAAAATTGAGGTCACAGGGAAAACTACTGCCTCAACATGGAGAAACAGGCAAATACAGAGTCACAGCTTACTGGAGCAGAAGCCTAGCCTAGCGCTAGAGCCAGTTTTATACATCATATCTAGCTTTCAACAAAAAAATTACAAGGCATTCTAAAAGACAAAGACACAGCTTGGAGAGACAGAGCAAATATTAGAACCATATTTGGATATGGCAGATATTTAGGAGTGATCAAAACCAGAATTTAAAGTACCCATGATTAATATACTAAAAACTTTAATGGAAAAAATGCAAAGAACGTGCAAGTAGAAATGAGTAATGTAGGCAGAGAAATGCAAACTCTAAAAAATAATCAAAGGGAAATGTTAAAAACCAAAAAAAAATTAAAAAAAATAAAAACTGTAACAGAAATAAGGATTGACTTTGATGGGCCTATGAATAGCCTGGACATAGGGTAATAAAAAAAAATAGTGAACTTTGAAGGTATGTCAATAGAAACTTCAAAAACTGAAATGCAAAGAGAAGAAAAGAAAAATATGGAACAAAATACCAAGACAATTAAAACGGTGTGACATACATGTAATGGGAGTACCAGATGGAGAAGAAAGAAAGGAACAGAGTAAAAATATTTAAAGTAATAATGACTGATAATTTTGCAAAATTAATGACAGACACAAAATCACATATGCAGGAAGCTCAGCTAATACCAAGCAAGTTAAATACCCGAAATTTTACACTTAGTTATATCATATTCAAACTGAAGATATCAAAAACAGAAAGAAAAGTTTGAAAGAAGACTGAGGGCAAGAAAATAACACCTTACCTATAGAGAACAAGGATAAAAGTTATATTGGGCATCTTTTTAGAAATCATGTAAGAAGAAGAAAATGGAGTAAAATATTAAAGTACTGAAGGAAAAAAACCCACCAACCTAAAATTCTGTATCTAGTGAAATTACCTTTCAAAACTGAAAGAGAAATAGAGGCACTCTTTGATAAACAAAAGTAAAGGAACTCCATTAAATTAACATCTGGCTTTTCGGAATAAACAATGGAGACCAGAATGTAGTGGGTAACATATTCAAATGCTCAAAGAAAAACTGTCACTGAGAATCTTATACCCAGTAAAGCTCTCTTTCAAAAATGAAGGTGAAACAAGGACTTTCATAAATAAACAAAAACTGAGAGAATTTGTGGCTAGCTGACCTGCCTTAGAAGAAACACTAAAGGAAATTCTTCAGAGTGAAGGCAAGTGATCCCAGGTGGTAATTAAAATCCACATAAAACAGCAAAAAGTACCAGTAAAGGTAATTGTGTAATTATAAAAGACAGTAGCAATTAATACCTTTTCTCTTTTCTTCTCTTGACCTATTTGAGAAGCAATTGCCTAAAGTAATATGTATATCATATAATTTTGAGCCTATATCATATAGAAATACAATATATGTGTGATATATCTGCCAATTACAACACAAGTTTATAGCAAGCAGTAGGGAGGAAATAAAAATTAGAGCAGAAATTCATGAAATAAAGAATATAAAAACACAGGAAATCAATGAAACCCAAACCAGGTTTTATGAAAAGATTAACAAAATTGACAAATCTTTATCTAAATGGGACAAGAAAATATAAGTAAAGACTCAAATTTACTAGCATCAGAAAAGAAGGAAAGGGCATTACTACTAATCTTACAGAAATAAATAGCATTATAAAGAAATATTGATACTATGAACAATTGTATGCCAACAAAGTAGATAACTTAGATGAAATGGGTGAATTCCTAGATAGAAAGTGAAGTCTAAAATTCACATGGAATTGAAGAGACCCTGAATAGCTAAAAATTTTATGAAAAAGGATAAAGTGGAAGGAATCACATTTCCCAATTTCAAAATTTACTACAAAACAATAGTAATAAAGTTATAGTGTGAAAATGTGATAGCACACAAAGATAGACATATAAATCAATGGAATGTAATTGAGAGCCCAGAAACAAGCCTGTACATCTATGGTCAATTGATTTTCAACAAGGGTGAGAAGACTATTCTATGGAAAGAATAGTTTATTTTAAGAAATGATAATAGGACATTTGGATAACCACATGAAAAAGAATGAAGTTGAACCCAGATCTCATACCATATGCAAAAATTAACTCAAAATAAATCAAAGATCTAAATGTAAGAACTAAACTTTTAAACTAGGAGAAATATTCAAGACCTTGAATTTGGCAAAAGATTCTTAGATATCATCAAAACATGAGTAACAACAAAAAATTGATGAATTGCATTTTATCATGGTTAAAAACTTTTGTGCTTCAAAGGACATCATCAAGAAAGTAAAAGACAATGTAAAGAATGGGAAAAATATTTGCAAATAATATATCTCACTAGGGCCTTTATCTAGGATATATAAACAACCCTCACAATCCAGTAATTAAAAAGATGAATTACCCAATTTTAAAAATTGGCAAATGAATAGACATTTCTCCGAAGAAGACATAAAGATGGCCACATCTTTAGATAGAAAGATAGTAAAACAATTAGAATTAGGAAAGTGCAAATCAAAATCACA
Organism: Kogia breviceps; assembly: GCF_026419965.1. Classification (NCBI taxonomy): domain Eukaryota; kingdom Metazoa; phylum Chordata; class Mammalia; order Artiodactyla; family Physeteridae; genus Kogia; species Kogia breviceps. Next base: position 80,954,225 of record NC_081322.1, on the reverse strand, counting down.
GTGAAATATAATTTCATACCTATTAGGATGGCTAGAATTTAAAAAATCAGATAATACCAAGTGTTGGTGAAGATGAGAAATTGAAACCTTCATACACTGCTGGTGGGAATGCAGCTACTTTGGAAAATAGTATGGCAATTTCTCAGAAGATCAAACATAGAGTTACCATAAAACCCAGAACTTTCACTCATAGGTATATATCTAAGAAATATTAAAACATGTCCACACAAAAACTTATACATGAATCCCCATAGCAGAATTATTCACAATAGCAGAGAGGTAAAAACAACTCAAACGTCTATTAACAGATTAATGGATAAACAAATGTGGTATATCCATACAAGGAAATATTATTTAGCCATTAAAAGAAATAAAATACTGATAAACAACATGGGTAAAACTTGAAAACATTAAAGAATGAAAGAAGAAGTTATGAAATACCACATATATAATTCCATGTATATAAAAGTATGGAATAGGGAAATCTGCAGAGACAGAAAATGTATTAGTGGTTGCTTCATCTAGTGGGGGATTGAGTGGGGAATAAGGGAGTGATAGCTAAAGAATATGGGGCCATATATATATACATACATAGTTATATAGTTATATAATATATATAGCTATATAACTATATATATAAGTGAGACACAATTTCACATATACTATACAGTATTATCAATTATAGTCACCATGCTGTACATTATATCCCCAGGACTTGTTTATTTTATAACTGGAAGTTTGTATCTTTCAATCAACTTCACCCATTTTGTCCCATCCCTGCCCCCATCTCTGGCAACCACCAATCTGTTCTCTCCATTTATGGTGGCTTCTTTTTGAGATAATGAAAAAATATTCTAAGATTGACTATGATGATGAGCATACATATCTGTAAATGTTCTAAATCCCATCAAATTGTATATTTTAAATAGGTGAATTGTATGATATGTGCATTGTATTTCAATAAAGCTCTTTTAGAATAAAAGAAAAGAATACGGTATCCTCATAGAACGTTAGGGAGTGCTCCTCTTTCTCTGTTTTCTGAGTTTTTCTAATCCTTCCATGATCCCTTTTATCCATTCTGATAGCCTGCCTTTTTAAATAAAAATAAACATGATTTATTTGTATTTATTTTTACCATCTGTTTACCCTACTTATTTAGGTTTTTTTCCTTTTCCCACCCTCTTTTAATTCTCTTTTGAGATTTTGCTTTGTTTTTTCCTCATTCTATTTTTTTCTCTCCCAATTACGATGATACACTCTATTTAATTTTAACAAATTTAGTTAACTAAATGCTAAAGTAAAACTGCACAATATCCTCCTTCTCTAGAAATGAACAGATCTTAGAATGTTTATCATTAGTCCTGTCCTGAAGATATGTATGAAATTGTTTAGTGTTTTAATGCTATATTTTATCCAATTTTTAAACTGCACCTATTTAAGTTACTATTTCTTGTTTCATGGCATCAATGTTTACATTTACACGTATGTTTTCATTAATTTCATTCACAGTGCCATCTTGTATCTCTGGTCTGCTCTCTGCTTTCATTTTGCCTCTTCTTGAAGTATGTCCTTTAAAAGTTTCTTTGGTAAGGGTGTTTTGGTGGTGGTGAACTCTCTGTTCTTGCTGATCTGAAAATGTATCTCATCCTTGCTCTTAAAAAGGTTTTCTGAATGTAAAATTCTAGACCGATAGTTATTGTCTGTCTGCACTTTGAAGATATTGATTTCCTCTATTAGCTTCCAGTGTTACTGTTAAGTCACCTGTTTTTCCGTTTAATAATTTCATTTCTGAGTGTGAATTTTCAAAAAATATAGCTGCTTTCAAAATCATCTCTTTATCTTTGGTAGTCTATATTTTCACTTTAGTATACATGGAGAGATCTATTTCTTTTTAATTATCCTATTTGAAATTCATTAAATTTCTTGAAATTGAGGATTTATCTTTGAATAATTTTTGAAAACTATTAGCTATGATACATTTTAACATTATTTCTCCCTCCCATTCTTTCAAATTCTGGACTTTTTTTTTTTTTTTTTTTTTTTTGCTGGACATTTTTACCTTCCAGGTCTCTTAAACTCTTTTTCCATGCTTTCCATCTCTGTCTCTCTGCTGCATTCTGGATAATTTCTTCATACATGTAATATAATTCACTAATTCTCTTCAGCTCTATGCAATCTGCTATTAAACCTTTCCTCTGGATTTTATTTTTTAATGCTTATACATTTTTTAATTCTAATAGTTTCTTTTCTTAGTGTCGCTATCAGTTTTAAGAGCATCTATTTTATAGTTACTATTACTGTCACTGTGGATACTCACCCAGTCATTTTCCCCCTTGCATCAGCACAATTTTATAAACAACGGCACACATTGCACTGGAAACTCCCAGTCCCCTTAGCCTGCCTTTCATTGTCTCTGGCCTTTGTGTGATTCCTGGTTGAGCTGCCTAGAGAAGGCTGTCTCTGGAAACTTCTAAACTTGGACAAAGAGGCCATACGACCAGGAAAATCTAATTTAGAGACAAGGCTGCTGGACTCAAGAGTCCTCTGGGAAAGTCTGTGAACTTTAGCAAATGCATGAGCAGACACCAGGAAGAAGTGCTTGTTTCAGTCTGATAGATGAATCCCGCATTGGGCTGAAAGATCCATCTCTTACCCTTGTGGGAAGCTAGGGAAGTAAAAACATAGCAGGGCAGTATAACAGGATCCCTTAAACCAACACTTATGTGCCTGGTGTGTGGAGGCACCTGAGAACTAGAAGCTCAGAACGTTCCCAGGATAAATCACATCTTTATCCATGTATAGCATACATTCTTTCATTAGATATTACTGATTACTTTTTATGGAGTTTCAGAATACTTGGTCCATCATACTGGTCAAATACCAAACTCTTAAACATCTTTTGTAGGCACGATTCAGGCACCAATCCACTGTGTCTTTCAAATCACAGAGGATAAAAATCCAGCCTGCAAAGTGATCTTCTTGAAACCTCTCTCATTCAGCTTCAAGGGAGAGGGAAGCAAGTCCTATATCTTCCCCATGGAGGTAGGGAGACAAAATAACACAGCAGCCCCAAAACTTTTCCTCTTGCCTTGCCTTTAACCTTTCAATAACCTTGAGTCTAAGGATTACAAATATACTTGGCAATTCTGCATATGTGAATATGAGAATATTTGCCCCCCCATATATATATGTTTCTTTATTTCTTTTAAAAAAATCTTTTGAAATGTCAGCCAAAACTGAGGCAGAAAGTCTCGTTTTTAAAAATCTATGGCCTCTGAATGTTTATATTTCAATCATATACCTATAATTTTCAAACAGTGTATTCCCTACATTAAAAACTTTAACTATATTATTTCATTTGAAACATAATAAATGTACAAAAACTAGAGTTTTAAAAGAATGATACAAAACAAATATGAATAGAAATTCTCATTTTTCTTTCTCTATGCCGATCTATTATTTTGTACCTCTTACTTTGGAGATCAGAACTCTGAAAAATAATAAGGGTTTGACTCAATTTATACATTACCAAAGGTACAAAAATTTTGAAAAAATTTAAGAACTGCCATGGGCTTTTTCAAGTTATAATTGACAACAAGAATTAACTTTCTCCATTGAGATTCCAGAGAGAGGACATAGAATCAAATCCCCGCAGTGATACAGCTGCAGGCTTATTTGGAATCCCACCCAAGATGTACTTTCTAGTTATCCACCACCTCTTCCACAGACTCTCAAAGGAATTGTTAAATATGATTGTTTTTCATGGTTTGAGACTTTTTAAAAATGACACAGCATGGGCTGGTAGATGCTTCAGTATTTGTTGCTGGTATATTTCTGAGCTCTGTGATAACAGCTTCATGCTCCAGAAGTTATATTAATGAAAAAAACTGCACTCTTATGATCATACATGGGAACTGCCATCATGGCTGCCTAAAACCACAAAATGACTTTTCGTAAGAAAGGATGCTGGTCCAGAGAGAAATTTGAAAATAAAGATTGTTCACTGGTTCTTGTTTAGCCAAAGCTATGTAGTTACAGATACTGTCAAAGTTGCTAATTTTATAGACCAGGAGAGATTATCAACAATTGATTTGTGCTGAAATGTCCTGTTTCATATAAATACCTGTCTTAGTCCGTTCAAGCTGCTATAACAAAATGCCACAGACTGAGTAGTTTATGAACAACTGAAATTTATTTCTCACAGTTCTGGAGCTGGAAGTCTCAGATCAGGGTGCCAGCAAGGTCAGGTGAGGGCCCTCTTCCGGGTTGCAAACTCGCGACTGCTCTCTGTGTCCTCACATGGCAGAAGGGTCTAGGGAGCTCTGTGGGGACCCTTTTATAAAGGTACTAAGCCCATACGTGCGAGCTCTACCCTCATGACCTAAGCACTTCCCAAAGCCCCTACCTCCCAATACCACCACACTAGGCATGTAAATTTCAACATATAAATTCTGGGGGAACAAAAACATTCAGACCACAGCAGTATCTTTTTTTGGGAAAAGTAGACTTGAGACTTAAAAGGAAACGTCTGGGGTTAGATCAGTTTCGTAGACCCTTCCCTTTATTTTTTTGCTTTCTCTTTTTAAAGGATAGCAGAGTAAACTCTATCTAAATGAAACCAGTGAATGGCCCAAGGGCCAAAATACTCCTCTTTCCTACCATTTTTATATCATTTAAATTTTACACAAAAAAACGTAGTTATGGAAATCAATGGTCCCTCCTCTCTGGCTCCTAATTTGATCTGAAGTTTCCAGTGTGTGTTAAGTTTTAGTTTAGTCTTCAAGTATTTATTTTTGCCATCTCTAGTGGGGTTAAGAGTTGTGCACTTGCTCTATGGGCCTTAAATAATATTTGGCTGGATGCCTATAGATTCCAGTAGAATATTTCCAATAGATTTCAGCAACTTAAGGCACACTTTACTGTTAAATAATAATGACTTCTTTGCCATGAAGTGTTTGACTAATACTAGTTAAGACTGGATAAATCATCTATCACCTTGTGAGAAAGATCATTATCTTCATGTTTTAAATAAGAAAACCGAGGTGGAGGATTTAGGGGATTTGCCAAAAGTAGAATTCTAAGTTAAAAATAGAATCTCAACATTTTCCAGTCCACTGCTTTAAATCACTGGTTTCCTTTAGAGTCATTTTTATAATTCTGTATATTATTTCCTCCCCCCTCCTTTTTCTTAAGGAGAAAGACATATTTTTTAAAGGAACACACTATATTCTCAAATTTTTCATACCTTGGAATGCATAGGTGATTTAGTCACTGAGGGTTGAAGGTTTTGAAATTAACCTAATCACTCTGGAATAAAAGCCAGGAGTTATGATTCAACTCAGATATAGACAATGGACATTTGATTTTAAAGCCATACTCCTTTGCAGCTACTTTCTCATTTCTCCCTTTAGGGTGATTTGTGCAAAAAAGCAGGGAAGATCATCATTATCATTACCTTGCTTATGCCCTAATTCCTTTTGGGAAAACTTCCTTCATCCCCACCTACCTCTCTATGGGTCATTTGAGGCATGTCCAAATTGGAGGAGTTGCACACATTTTTCCATAGTAGGTAATTCGGCTGAAGGGTGGGCTGAGTCCACCCCATGGGGCTCACTTTCTGGTTCAGCCAAGTCCCAGCTGAGCACCTGTACCTCTCAGCAGATAGTGCTTTTTTCGTGGATGGGAGCTCAGGAAGACACAGCTCAGGGCTATAGACTCAGCTGATCATAACAAAGATCAAGAACAAAGAGACTGAATTGGATAAATCCAGGAAAGGAAAGAATTTAAACTGAAACGTAAAAAATAAACCATATTACTATAGAAAAGAAAGTAGGAGTTTACTTCTTCAGCCTTTTATCACTATTGTGAATATATGCTTTTCACTCTATTTTTGTAACCTAGTACAGAAAGTTTGCTGAAAATGAAAGCCTCCTTTTCTTTGTCTTTCTTTCTTTTTTTTTTAATCGGCGACTGATTTTGAGGAAGGGTGCAAAAATAGAGGAGAAAAGTAATTGAAACACTGCGGTGAATGTTTGAACACATACACGTTACACATTCCTATATGTAGTTCTGAGTTAGACGTTGTGGGTGATACATAGAATTGTAGCAAATGGTTCCTGTTCTGAAAGAGTTGGAGAAAACAAAATATATGCATACATAGATTATGTAAGATTTAAACAAAGTCTATGGTCACCCTTTGAATTGCTAGAGTACAAAGTAAAAGCCTTTGGGAAAATTTGGTATTTGAAACTTCATTATAGAAATGTTATTAAAAGTATTGTCTTGATATCCAGGTCTGTTGATAAATCATTTAGTTCCTGATCAAACGCTGTTTTGTATATTTCCACTAAATATATAAGAAACAAGACGCAATGAAATCAGCTGTCTTTTAAGCATTGTGACAATATTTTTAAAAAGCAAAACATTTAGAACAGACATACTCTCTAGACATCAGACCCACAGGGCAGACCAGTTCTTTCTGACCTCCTCCTGCTGCCATTTCTGAAGAGGCATAGATTCATCCAGTCTTAACTGACATCAATCAAGCATTTCATGCCATGAAAAAGGGCTCACTATTATTTAATTTAAAAAGCATGTTCAGGGCTTCCCTGGTGGCGCAGTGGTTGAGAGTCCGCCTGCCGATGCAGGGGACACCGGTTCGTGCCCCGGTCCGGGAAGATCCCACGTGCCGCGGAGCGGCTGGGCCCGTGAGCCGTGGCCGCTGAGCCTGCGCGTCCGGAGCCTGTGCTCCGCAAAGGGAGAGGCCACAGCGGTGAGAGGCCCGCGTACCACAAAAAAAAAAAAAAAAAAGCATGTTCAAAAATTGCTTAATTCCAGTGGAAATATATTGCCAATACCTACAGGCATTTGATTAAGTATTATGTAGTGAATACATGTGTACATGTGTTTTTGGCATTTAATCCCCTCTACCAATGGCAAAAAGTAATCACCTTAAGAGTAAACTAAAACTGGTTCCCAAAATCGGTAGAGCCAGGTTGCCGCTCTTCCATTGAGAAATGAATCAACGTGGGCAGCAGGAGAACCTGTGTTCCCTGCAGCAGTTTGACCAGAAAGGGAAGAAGGAAACAAAGAGACATGAACAAAATTCCATTCTCACAGAACAGACTGTAAAAGATGGAGACCTCTTCGATGGAGTCTTGATAGAGGCAAACCTAGAGGCATAGAGAGAAGTTTGCACAGGGCTGCTCCGTAGGACAAGCACACTAGTTTACCCCTCTGCTGTATCCTTTCAACAGACTATTTTAAATGCTGCAGCAGCATCTGCCTCCTGACTCTCTTTAGCACATTCTCACCTCTTCAGTCTTTTATTGGCTGCTGATGGGTAGATGCCAAGATGGCAGTTAAGCACATACAGTTTGTAGCGGTCAGTCAGGTACAGGATGCTGGAGAAATGCTGTGAAGCAAGACTCAACAGTTAAAGCACCCTCGCAAGACATAGACCCCGGCAGTAACTTTCTTTGCCGCAACAAGCAGACCGTGAACATAGCGTTAGCACTTTGCTGTAGATCTCAAGGCTTCCCTGTAAGTACCACTGTGGGTTAATCAGATGGTCCTTATAGCTCTACTACAGTCCTTACAACTGTAGTCTTTTCTTTAATATTTTTGGTTCATATTTTTAAAAATCATGTTTTCAAGGTAGTTCATTGTTTTAAAATATACCCCAAAGAATCTTTGTGAATGAGTACCTACAATATTTCTAAGTGTGGTCCTGCTCTCCAAACCACGAGAAGCTGTTATTAGATCCATTTCTACAAGTCAAATATATTAGAATGTGGCATATCTGACACCTTGCAACAGTCTATCAGATGGTCAGGCCAAGTCGGCTTTAATATTTGAAGTATATTGACTTAAGTCGTAATTTCTTTCTTTGACCAATATTTCCTCTATTGCTGAGCCATGACTCAATTAGAAGAAAGTCAAATTTTGGGTCAGGTCTACAAAGGATCAAAATGATAAGCAAACTTTCTTTTTTTGTTGCTTCTTCAGGTCAGGAAAGGAACTACATCATGTACAGTTGTCTCCTGTGGGAAAAAAAGAACAAGGTTGGGTGACTTTCTCCCTCCGTCTCCCTCCCTCCTTTCCCCTACAGCTCTCGTGGTTCCTGCTCCCCTACCCCACTTTCTGAAGGTGAGTCTACCTCTGTCTTAGCTTGGGCTACCATAACAAAGTACCATAGGCTGGTGGCTTCACCAACAGCAATTTGTTTCTCAGAGTTTTGGAGGGTGGGAAGTCCAAGGTCAAGGTTCTGGCAAGGTGGGTTTCATTCTGAAGTCTCTTCTCTTGGCTCGCAGGCTGCTGCCACCTCACTGTGTGACCGCATGACTGCTGTTTCGTGCATGTGCACCAGGCAGGTGTGTGGGAGGGGGCGGGGCAAGCTCTCTGGTTCTCTGGTGTTTCTTCTTAAAAGGGCACTAATCCCATCAGAACGGCACACCCCGTGACCCCATCTAACCCTAATTTCTTCCCACAGATCCCATCCCCAAATACCATCGCATTAGGGGTTAGGGCTTCAACATGCAGATTTGGAGGAGACACAGACATTCATTTCCTATTGGCCTCTTAATAGAAGAACCAGTTAATTTTTGTTTCTCACTGGTTAAAGACAATTATTTCCTATGAGTTTGTGCCATTCAGCAGTACATACAAATGAAACCTCAAACACTATTTGTTTATTGCTAGTAAACTAATTAAATGAAGAAAATCTTCTCTAACCTCTTAAACTATACTGACCACGCGGCCCATCACAAGTAGAATTGGAAATAATGTGCAGGTGACATAAAGATAGATATCAACTCTAACGGGTGAAAAAAAGAACTAAAAGAGTATATATGTTCTACAATCAGAAAATAAGTACTACCCTTTGTGTATCACCGTCCTTTGAAGTAGGCAATTGGTACCAGGTCTTCTTGTGTCTGCTATACTGCAGAATACTTCGGGGTATGTTAGAGATGTCTCAGTGTGCCATCAGTATTCTTAGAGTAGATCAACAAATTTTCCATGTAAGAAACTTTCAATTTTATTCATTATTGTAATTGGTTACACATGTAATATGGGCTATTGTAGGATTATTTGAAAATATGAATAAGAACCACAAGCCCACTAGCCAAAGATATCCATCCATTATTACCATTTTACCATTTACACATATCCTCTCTCTCTCTCTCCACACAGAGACACACATATGTAGACACATACATATGTGTATATTATGTAATTTGCACACACATATTTAAGAGAAATATAATAATATGCTACATACAGTGCTATAACCTGTTACTCTCACTTATTAATATGTCATAGTCTTTCAGATCAAGAAATAAACATTTTTATTATAACTATGTAACACTGCAGGACATTTAGACTGTTGTGACTTATCTTTAATGTAACAAAGTTGTGATGAACACACTTCTTCATATATATTTGCACAATTAAACAACTCTTCTTAGAATAAATACCTAGAAGCCAAATTGCTGGGATAGAAGAAATAAACAAAAATTGGTTTGATAAATATTGCAAAATTCCTCTGAAACAAATGTAAGGTTTGTATTCCTATAGCAATGCATGCAAATTTGTATTTTCCCACATGCATAACAATATATATTATGTAAAATTTACTTTTTTTGTTTGCCAATCAAGAGAAAAAAAGTTATGCAATTTATGTTATTTTGATTACTAGTGAGGCTTAATATTTACATGTTTATTGATTATTTCAGTTTCTCATTCTCTAGAATTATCTTTTCATGCCTTTTATTTCCATTTTTCTCTTGGAATAGTTGTTTTATTGGTTTATGTGATATATTCGTATGTTATTGATTTTATTCTTTTGTCATTAAAAAATGTTTTATTACAGAAGTCTTGAAACAAATACAAAAGTGAAAGGAATACTTGGTTAGTGCGAAATGATATATTTTGCAAATATTTCCCCCCGTTTTGAGTTTATTTATGAATTTGTTTTCAAATTTAATTTAATTTAATTTTTTGTGTGTTGAGAGCCCAATTTAGTATTTGATGACTTTTATTTTCCTTATGCTACTTTTGGAGTCTGTGGTGTACCATCAGCTCTTTGGAGAATATTAACATGTGATATTCAATTTGTAAAAGGAAATCTATCATTTTACATTAGCGCTAAGTAATGGAGATAGTGCTGAGTCACCTGCATTCTCTAAACTCACTACACTATTTGTCAGTGCTACAGAGGTTTTTCTTCCTTTTGGAAAATGTTTCTTTTTAAATACTGAATTGACCTGTGTTTCAAAAATATAAGCATCTAATCCCTTTCTCTGAGTCGGATACATAAGAAGTACTTAAAATTATACAACCCTACTTAGGGCATTCTAAAATACACTGCGAGAAGAGATCTTTGTTATCTAAAGATATAAAAACAGTATCTAAGCAAAGTGAGACTCAGCAGACAATTAAAGAAAATGATTACTAGAATGAAATGCTTTAAATTGCATGTTTAAAAGACCTAGGAAACCTAATATATGTACTTCCTGCTTCTCTTCCATTATATTACGGAAAAAGTTCAGAGTTTTATAAGTCGAGAAATACATGAACAGATGTGTTTACTGAAATATTTGAGTGGATAGCTCTTACTAGCTCTGGCACTGAGTTTCCTCCTTTATGCTGTTAATTGCCTTTTCCTATATATATGGATTACTAGATTTTTAAAATCATGATTTTTTCTTAAAAAATGACATTTCTAATTTATATTGATACTAATGGGAATTTTATTATAAAACCATATTCTTTAAAATTTGACACATAGAAAAGTTGTTGCACTATTTTGGTAGTCTTTTGAAGTAGAGAATCAGAAATAGTATGTAAAAGAGTAAAGAACATTTTTTCAAATAAATGAACATGTTACCACCCCAAAATAAAAAATAAATTATTTCCAGAATTTGTTTGATCCTCTCATCCTCCCTTAAAATAAAAAAGAGGGGAGATAAAACAAACTTAATGACTCAAAATTTATCCTTTATACAGCTTTTCCACATAGCTAAGGGTTGGATAGACAGCTGACAGAAACTGGCTCAACAGTGATGCATGAAAACTCAGAATTACAACCTGAAACTTTAAACCAACCTGAAACTTTAAACCTTTAAACTTTAAAGATACATCCTGGGGCTTCCCTGGTGGCGCAGTGGTTGAGAATCCGCCTGACGATGCAGGGGACACGGGTTCGTGCCCCGGTCCGGGAAGATCCCACATGCCGCGGAGTGGCTGGGCCCGTGAGCCATGGCCCCGGAGCCTGTGCTCCGCAATGGGAGAGGCCACAACAGTGAGAGGCCTGTGTACCACCCCAAAAAAAAAAAAAAAAAAGATACATCCACTATCTTTTTAAATTGGGGTATAGTTGTTTTACAATGTTGTGTTAGTTTCTACTGTACAAGGAAGTGAATCAGTCATATGTATACATATATGCCCTCTTTTTTGGATTTCCTTCCCATTTAGGTCACCACAGAGCACTAAGTAGAGTTCCCTGTGCTCTACAGCAGGTTCTCATGAGTTATCTATTTTATACATATTAGTGTATATATGTCAATCCCAATCTCCCAATTCATCTCACCCCCCTCCTTTCCTCCCTTGGTGTCCATACGTTTGTTCTCTACGTCTGTCTCTATTTCTGCCTTGCAAACAGGTTCATCTGTACCATTTTTCTAGATTCCACATATATGCGTTAATATACGACATTTGTTTTGCATCCACTATTCTAGAAACCAGCTCTTTCTAATTTCACTCAGCAGAGTATTTCATGTTCTCAGGTTTGAAACTTCCCCTTTCACAGAAATAAGTGAGTCAGCTTTTCAGAGGCTAGGAAGCAGTCAAGTTGACCCCCAGAATCTGTTCCATTAGGTCAACCTGCAACTGACAGGGCAGGTGAAATGATTTGGAACCAAGTATCATTTCAGTTTTGGAGCATATTGACATCTGTTACAACATTTTATTCAGCATCAAACTCCACAGGGCACTTGAAGGAATGCAAGGAAAGAAAAACACTACAAAATACAAGCCTTTTGGATTTTGTCACAAGTGGATAATATTTAAAACAAACCAGCTGATGTCATATTTTTGTACGGAGAAAATAAATATATCAAAATGTGACAGACAATCTAATTGTTTATTTCATCAGTTTTCTCCAAAAGTCATTTTCATTCATAATCGTCAGGTATGTAGTCCTGTCTTCAGCACATACACTTGGACTGCCTCCTATAGGAAATGACATAATACCAATAGATGTAAAAGCACAAAATACTTGCAACAAAAAAACATTATATTACTACTCAAAGAAAATTTAATCGCCGGAGGGCAGAATTTTCTTCCCAGATCCTTTGCTTTTCTTTCACCTTACCTTTACTTGCCTTTTGGCAATTTCACTGCTCAGCAAAGTCATGGAGAGAACTAAACAAGGCAAAATTTATTGAAATTTGGCAATGGGTTGTTATTATATTTCACAGCACCTTTCTATTTTCTTTAGACTTGATGTACATGGAATTTTATTTGTAAGGAAACTAAAATCTAACAGAACTGGAGCAGAGATAAAGGCCAGATCTGTGCGACAGCTAACAGGACTCTCTGTCTGCAAGGAGTGCTGGAGACTAGGAAACACTTTTACATTGTTAGTGGGAATGTAAATTGGTGCAGTCACTATAGAGAACAGCATGGAAATTCCTTAAAAAATAAAAAATAGAACTATCGTATTATTCAGCAATCCCTATTCTGGGCATATACCTGAAGGAAACAAAACCAGTATCTGGAAGAGATATCTGTACCTCCAGGTACACTGCAGCATTATTTACAATAGTGGAGGTATAGAAACAACCTAAATGCCCATGAACAGATGAATGGACAAATAAAATGTGTGTGTGTGTGTGTGTGTGTGTGTGTGTGTGTGTATGTGGAATATTATTCAACCACCAGAAGAAGGAAATCCTGCCATTTGCAACAACATGAATGCACCTGGAAGGCATTATGTTACGTGAGTGAAATAACTCAGACAAAGAAAGATAAGTACTGTATGATTTCATAAGTGAAATCCAAAAGAAACCAAACCTTAGAAACAGAGCAAATTGATGGTTGCCAGAGGTGGAAGGTGGTGAGTGGGGGAAATGAGTGAAAGTGGTCAAAAGGTACACATTTCCAGTTATAAGATAAATAAGCCCTGGGGATGTAACGTCCATCATGGTGATTATAGTTAACAATATTGCGCGGTATATTTGAAAGTCGCTAAGAGAGTAGATCTTAAAAGTTCTCACCACAAGAAGAAGTTGTTAACTGGGGTGGATGTTAACTAAACTTACCGTGGTAATCACTTCACAATAGGTACACATCGCAAATCATTTTGTTGGATACCTGAAACTAATATCGTGTTGTATGTCAGCTATATCTCAATAAAACTGGAAAAACTTTAAAAATTAAAAGATTTAAAGCTGAGCTAAAGATCTGTGGGACAGCTCACAGGGGTACCCACCCACAAGGAGTGCTGTGCTCAGAAATGTAGCAAGGTGAGAGGAACTTATGTAGCAGAAATCCTCCCAGAGACTAGTAGAGGAAGCAAGAGTTACTGAGCCACTGGTGTCTGGATATGGCTTCCCCACGGGCAGGCTCCACGACAGTAGTTGATTGCATTTAAAGAACCAAGGGTCTGGTTAGATTAGTTAGTTGCAGAGACCTTCAAAATATTAAATATATTTTTATGCTGAATGGGTAAGTTGGACCCAAGATCCAAGAAAATGATGGTGAGGCAAAGGAGTTCCTATGCAGCTCTCACCTTTTCCTCTAAATAACTGTTGAAAAAAATATTCAAAGAAGATAGCGTAAGAAGCACTCAAATTCATTGCTTGCCTATGGCTCCCATATGGCTCCTACTGGCCTTGGTTAGAGACAGAGGTGTTTTGTGTTTTTTTTTTTAGTGCATTGTTATGCAAAGTGTTCTAAAAAAATGTTGTCACTGGAAAATATAGGTGGAATGTCAGCTAGTGAAGCACAGAGCATTTTCCTGGTCATGAGATTTGACCAGTATTGTGTGTAGCAGACCGTTGAGAACAAGGCAAAAGTAGGATGGATTCTCTATAGGAACGTTCTCTGTGGGGCAGCACTTTTACTGTCTAAAATGGGAGTTGGAAATTAGGCCGGGGTATGAAACGCTCAGTTTGCTCACACCTTCCAAAAGCACAGATAATTGAAACAGCATTCGTGATCCTATAATGTAGACAAATATACTTATTCACTGTCTTAAATTAGAGAAACTCAGTTTGAGCTGGCAAAAAGTCTGAAGGAGAAAGAACATTTAGAAAAAGTCGGCTTTATTAACTACGTGGTAGGACAGGGGAGACGTGTGGTGGTACAACTTGAAATGAATACAAATAATTTGTGATTATCATATTTATTATTAAAACAAAAAGGCTGCTGCTTAAATGGTATTTGGAAAAAAAGCATGTAATCTTTGCTTATTGATGTGTTTATTCAAATATATATATAATACGTGTAGATATGCATGTGTGTATATATATACACACACATACATATATATACAGTCTCATCTAATATGTGTTCGTATATTTTTTTCTACCAGCTCTATGGTGATATAACTTAGATATAATAAAATTGACCATTTTTAAGTATACAGTTCAATGATTTTTAGTAAATTTCCAGAGTTTTGTACCATCACCACAATCCAATTTTATAACATTTTCGTTACCCCCCAAAGATCCCTCATGCCTATTTACAGCTATTTCCATTCCCATGGCCAGCCCCAGGCAACCACCAATCTACTTTCTGTCTCAACAGAGTTGCTTTTTTGTGGACACGATGCTGGGGCCTATGTCTTCTGTGTCCCACCCTCAAGTAAAATGATCAGGGCAGGGGAAACACCTTTTGATACTTTGGTGAATACCTTGGTTAGGGCAAGCTTTCTATTGAGAGGAATTACTGCATGGAAATTTTAGTGCTCAGAGAGATCTCTCCAGATCTTCTGTTTAGGAAAGCAGCATGGTTCAAGTTTGAGCTCTGGAACACCAGGGGTTAATTCCTAATCTACTGTTTTCTAGAAGAGTGACCACAGAAAAATAATTTAAACTCTCTAAAGTGTCAGTGTTCTCATACATAAAAATAGGGTTGTTGGAATATGGCAGGTATTCCGAAAGTAATGTCCATAAAGCGCCTGGCACTTCATATGTGTTCAATAGAAACTTTATTTACAATAGCCAAGATATGGAAGCAACCAAGTGTCTGTCGGCACATGAATAGATAAAGAAGATGTTGTACAGACACACACACACAGATACAAATGTTACTCAGCTATAGAAAAGAATGAAGTCTTGCCATTTGCAACAATGTGGATGGACCAAGAGGGTAAGTGAATAAGCCAGACAGAGAAAGAAAAATACTGTATATTTTCACTTATATGTGGAATCTAAAAAGCAAATGAACAAATATAACCAAACAGAAATAGATTCACAGATGCAGAGAACAAATGAGTGGTTGCCAGAAGGTAGGAGGGGTGGAGGAATATGTGCAAAATAGGTGAGGAGGATTAAGAGATAGACACTGCCAGTGATAAAATAAAAAAGTCACAGTGATGTAACGTACAAGGAATACAACCAATAATATTAAAACTTGGTATGGTGCATAATCCATAAAAATATGTTGTACACCTGAAAATAATATACTATTGTACATCTGCTATACTTCAATTAACAAGATAAGACTTCAGTGTAGAAATCCTGCCTGAGTATCCAGCTTGCTGGTCTGCTCTCTAAGTTTTGGACTTGCCAGTCCCCACAATTGTCTGAGCCAATTTCTTAAAATAGATTTCTTTAGATATAGATATAGATGTATAAGTAGATGGATATTTAACCTACTGGCTCTGTTTCTCTGGAGAACCTTTACTCACATGAGAGGATTTTATGATTCAATTTTTATAGACAGAAGAGGAATGATAAATTAGAATGGAAAGAATCTGATAACTCCTCAGAGGTCAGAAAGAGAGGAAAGAGATAAAGATGAATCCTTGGCATCTTTTATTTTGTCAGCTGAACAAAACCACTAATTTCATTAATTCTTCAAATTTCCTCAATGCCCTATCCTTATTTTTATGATGTGATACTATACTGCTAATAACACGAATTTATTACCCCTTGTAATGTGTATATGTAAAAATACCTTATAAGATGCAAATGTAGATGATTTCTATTCATAAATGTACTGCTGCTCAATTTCTCACTAAAGGTTCTAAAATTTATATTTTCTCAACAGGTAGAAAGAGACGTATCATCTAGGACCAAGATCTAAGCATGTGGTCAGCAAGGGCATGACTGTTATTGAAATAACAAAATATGATTATTTGATTTATTCAAAATGGATTTGAGTCTCTCCAAGTAGGTGAGAAAATATTATCAAAATTTCTTAGGGAGTCCCACCATTATCTCAAGGGGAGTGAGAACTCATCAAGTGTATCTGGAATGCGGGATTAGGAGGGGTGACATCTGTACCCTGGTCTGTCCTGATCCATTTAATTCTCTTCATCCGGACCCCATTGCCTACCTCTACAAGTCCTCAATTTCTCTCACAGTTTCACATGATCCCAATCTATAACTAGGTCAGATATTTAGGTGGAATCATTATCATTTAGTTTTAAGAATGCATTCACAATAGCAGATGAGGTTATAAAATTGAGAAATGTAATTATTGCCATATCCCTCTGAGATCATTTGCAATATACTTTGAGTGAAAAAATGTAGAGTCAGGTAGTTGACCAGGAAAAAAAAATATGTCAGTAAAGCGATTTTCTTATAGAAATTGTGAAGTCAGAACAGTGGGCAAAGCTCTTCCCTAGGGATTATCAAACAAAATGAAACAAACAACCACAAAACCAGTGAAAGTCATATAAGCCATCACGAAGCTAATGATGTGGTCTCAGAGAAAATATTAGTGTAAATTAATCCCCTAAACAGCTTGTTTTGCCTTATTACAAGCCTCCATTTATTTCCTTTGCCATTGCTACAGGGTCATGTCCAAATTCCTCAACATGACTTGTAGGCCAGTGGCTTTACTTCCTTGTCTCCTCAGTCTGTCCTTTTTGCCTCTGTTCATACTCAGTTGTGGCAATTCCAAATGATTTGTAATTTTTAGACAACGTGATTTTAACTTACCATGTCCAAAGCTGAAACCAAGATATTCTCCCCAAAACTTCCCCAGCTCAGTTTTATTTTTTTCCAATTTTACTGAGGTATAATTGACAAAAATTGTATATATTTAGGTTGTACAATGTGATTTTTAAAGATGCACGTGCAGGACTTCCGTGGTGGGGCAGTGGTTAAGAATCCGCCTGCCAACGCAGGGGATACAGGTTCGAGCCCTGGTCCGGGAAGATCCCACATGCCGTGGAGCTACTAAGCCTGTGCGCCACAACTACTGAGCCTGTGCTCTAGAGCCCGCGAGACACAACTACTGGAGCCCACGAGACACAGCTACTGGAGCCTGCGTGCCTAGAGTCCGTGCTCCACAACAAGAGAAGCCATCGCAATGAGAAGCCCACGCACCACAATGAAGAGTGGTGCCCCCGCTCGCCGCAACTAGAGAAAGCCTGCACGCAGCAATGAAGACCCAACACAGCCAAAATTTAAAATTAATTTTTAAAAAGATGCACATGCATATCATTTAATATGCGTATACCTTGTGAAATGATTCCCACCATCAAAAGAACACACCTGTCACCTCACATAATTTCCCTTTTTTTTTGGAGAATACTTAAGAGATTATTTAAGATCTGCTCTCCCCATCTCAGTTTATGATAATTTTGTCTTTCCACTTGCTCTGGCCAAAAAGTGTGGAGTCATCCTCAACCACATTTATTTTTTTTCATCTGACATCTAGTCTGCGTGCAAATCCAGTTGAATTTGCCTTCCAAATAAATCCAGGATCCAACCATTTGTCATCACCTTGACCATCCTGATCTGAGCCACATGTCTGAGAGAAAAATGTATTGTGAGGCTGAAAACAAAGAAACAAAGAAACGAACAAGTCTGAAACTTGGTGAAAAGGTCAATTTGGTTGATCCTAGTGATGGCCAGTTAGTTTGTTCAAGCTGCCATAGCAGAATACCACAGGGTGGCTTCAACAGCAGAAATTTAATTTCTCACAGTTTTGGAGGCTCAGAGTCCAAGACCAAGAGCTGGTTTCTGGTGAGGACTCTTCCTGGCTTGCAGATGGCCGTCCTCTCACTGTGTCCTCACATGGTCTTTCCTCTGTGAGCACACGTAGGAGAGATCTCTGGCATTTCTTCCTTTTCTTATAAGGACAACAGTTCCATGGGATTAGGGCCTCACTCTTAGGATGTCATTTAACCTTAATTACCTCTTTAAAGGCCCCACCCACAAATATAATCACATTGAGAGTTAGGGCTTCAACACATGAATTTGGGGGGGGACTCAGTTCAGTCCTTAGCACCTACCATAGTCTCTCATTTGATCTTTGTGGTATTACTTATTCTAGTTTTTAATTCCCGAGTAATAGATAGTACATATTCCAAACTGCACTCTGAATACTGTTAAATTTAACAGCTACAAACCTAAACCATGCATGAATTTATTGTTCATTAAAAAGGATTATTTAGATGCCTTCCACTTGCTGTGCTTTGCATACTTGCTGGCTAGTGTGCAAAATTGCATTATCAGAGCACAGGTATAAACACATCACATAGTGAATAAACCTGAAGTATTTAATTTTAACGGATATGGTAGACCTTTCAAGTGGAGTAGTATTTTGTCTTATTCCTCTGTATTAAAAAAAACTACTCTAAATGTCAGTTAGGTTTTAGTGAAAATCATTTATTAAATGTTGTATACTCAGTTTAAATCTAACTGGGTAACTAAACATTAAAGTAAAGGGGAAAAAAATCTATATCGGTCTAATTTGAATTATATGTTCTTCTCAACAGGCATAATTGCTATTGACTGCCTAAAGCACCATTGTCTAAGTCATGAATAATCATAAAACATTACAAATGGCACAAGAAGAATGGAATGAAACCCATAAAAAAAAAATGCCAAGCACAACATACCAACAATCGCCCCCTCCCTTTTCCTCTGCCTAAAAGAATAAAGCTATGCAAAACACAATGACTTTATTACCTGCGAAAATGTGCTACATAATAATCATGAGAAGCCTCATTTATTATAGATAGTATTTCACGTTGGGTTTGACATTTTATTCTGGAATGAAGCTCCCTCATTACTAAGTGTGTGTCATAAAGAAAAGAGAGACACTTCGTATCTCTCCCTCCCCTCTCATTAGCTGAGTGCTCCATTCAGAGCTAGTAATACAAATTTTCCTTTAGCAGAATATTTTCCCCAAAGCTCCAGAAGTTGGCAAAATGTCACAGGTTGAATATTGTGAAGAGGAGTTAAGGTTTGAAGTCAATAAGCGTCTTGCCTGTGGGGACTCTATAACCACTTTGTAGAGCGCGTGGCTAAATTGTCCTGTACTTAGTCTTTGGCACCTTGAGAGTTTAGGATTCTAGTAGTGTCTCCCACACCAGGTGACATTAGAATAACACAAAACACATGCCTTTCTAATACCTTGGTCATTAGTTGAAAAACCCATAGATTAAGCTGAAAGACAATTTCCTTTAAATTACAATGTTAGTTCTGTACATAAATATTATTAAGTAAATATGCATATAACCAAAAATGCTAACATTCTGTTTCTAAAGTAGTGTGCAAACCTTAGGAAAGGGTTTCTTAGCCTCAGTGATACCTACATTTGGGGTGGATAATTCCTTGTTATGTGGGGCTGCCCTAGAATGCAGAATGTTTGGCGGCATCTCTGGCCTCTATCCACTAAATGCCACTAGATGCCAGTAGCACTCCCCACGCTGTGACGGTCAAAAATGTCTCTAGATAACGCCAAGTGTCCCATGGGGGGCAAAATCTACACACACACACACACACACACACACACACACACACACACACACACACACTTCTGCCCAAGCCTCCTCCCAATCCCCTCTGGTTGGGAACAATACTCTTTGAAGTTAAGTTCATTGTAAGATGATTTTTAAAAAAAAAGCAAATTTTCAATTGGAAATATAGTGAGATATATTTTGCCCCGCTGTTTCTCAGCAGCTGTTTGAAGTACCTGGAAGAGATGTCCCGACACTAGGGCACAGCATTTCCATGGCTCCTTTGATGGTTCCCACCCATAACTCTGTGAAGTCCCTAGGAGACAACCTGAACAGTTTTCCATGATCAATATTAATTAGGACTCTGACTGACCACATTAACAGCAATCAAATAGATGAACAAATGATTTTGGGGCAGTGTTGGTGAAATGGTATTTTAAAGTTAACTGCTAATTCCAAAGATGTCCCTGATCATAAAGGGACCCTTAATGCCCAGGAAACGTACATTTCCCACCTTCATGTTTTCTGATCCCCACAACTGCTTAATCATGCTGCACTTTGATTATTTGATAAAGTATGTATCCACCCACTGAGTTGTGCACTTTTGATGAACAGTGAGTGTTTCTTATTTTTATATTCTCTATGCCCAGCATATGGGGGACCATGAAATAAGTGTTGGCTAAATAAATATGTATTATACTTGCTGATTTAGTTTTTTAAAAAACATGTATTAAGTAGTTTGATATGTCAGACCTTGGTAATAGAAAAGTTAATGTGTTGATACTTCCTTTGAGAATTCATGCAGAGTTGAGATGAGAGCCTAAGAATAGATAGAATACAACAGGTTAAAAAAAAAAAAGGGGGCTAAGGAGCAGAGTAAGACGAAGTGAAGAGTAACCAGTAGTAAGCTAGCTTTGTTCAGAGTAAGGAAAGCCGTGGTTAATTTAGAGTAATATTTTATTCTGCAACTATGTATTCAATTTTTTGTCAGCAGAAGGAAATTCTGCATAAAATTGTGCCTTGAAGATCAATTTCAGTTGGAATAATTAAATATGGAGAAGTAAAAGCTGATTATTCTTTTCTTCCAAATACTAAAAAATTTAGAAGCAGAATTGCTAAGTTGAAAGCACAACCGGAGTGAGAGTTAGAAAGTCTGGGTTAAGGGCTTCCCTGGTGGCGCAGTGGTTGAGAATCCGCCTGCCGATGCAGGGGACACGGGTTCGTGCCCTGGTCCGGGAAGATCCCACATGCCGCGGAGCGGCTGGGCCCGTGAGCCATGGCCGCGGAGCCTGCGCTCCGCAACGGGAGAGGCCACAACAGTGAGAGGCCCGCGTACCACAAAAAAAAAAAAAAAAAAAAAAAAAGAAAGTCTGGGTTAAGCTCCCGGTTAGCACTATTGGGGAAAATAACTTAAGCTCCATATCTTTAATGTATGGGTTTTTACTGCTTTTAATGGGTGAGTTCTATTGTTGCCATAACAAATTACGAAAAACTAAGTTGTTTAAACCAATGCTTATCTATTATCTTACAGGTGTACAGGTCTGAAGTCTGATGTGGGTCTCACTGGGCTGAAATCAAAACGGCAACAGGGCTGCATTCCTTCTGGAGGTTTCATCCAGCTTCTAGACGTTGCTCACATTTGTTTGGCTTCTGCCCCCCTTCTTCTACCTTCAAAGCCCAAAACGTAGCATTTCTCTAACCCTGCTTCTGTTGTCACATCTCCTTCTCTGACCACAGCCAGGACAATCTTTCTAAGCGTAAGGATTGATCTGACTAGGTGGGGCCCAGCTGAATAACGAAGGAAAATTTCTTTATCCCAAGGCAGTACCCTTAATCACATCTGCAAAGTCTCTTTTGCCATGTAAGGTAACATATTCACAGGTTCTGGGGATTAGGACGTGGACATCTTTAGGGGCCTACCACATGAATACAATGAAATTGGCTCCTGCAATCTTAAAGGTGAGTTCAGACCTGACCATCTGTGGTAGAGAACTATTCCTGCCCCCTGCTTTTCCCAGGCAAGGGCCCTTCTCTCCAGTTGAGCAGGTGTGTGAAGATCTGTTTGCAAAGAGATTCATTATTTGTAGTTCACTGTATTCAATGAGAATGAAAAGTAGAACATGGCATCAAAGGAAGCATAGATGACTTGGCTTAATCATTAATAAGAATGTCCCCACTAATGGAGCACCATTGAACATCCACAGTGACAGATTCTTATTGGTCTGAGATGTGCAACATTAAAGATAAAGACAGCATAGATGATATTTTGAGATCTCTAGAGACCTAGAAATATTACATGGTTATTACCTTTGTGGAAAACAAAAATGGACACAATATCAGAACGAATTCTTGTATAATAGATATACCAAGTGTTTTCTAATTTAAAAGAAAGATGCCATGGGCTTCCCTGGTGGCGCAGTGGTTGGGAGTCCGCCTGCCGATGCAGGGGACACGGGTGCGTGCCCCGGTCCCGGAAGATCCCACGTGCGGCGGAGCGGCTGGGCCCGTGAGCCGTGGCCGCTGAGCCTGCGCGTCTGGAGCCTGTGCTCCGCAACGGGAGAGGCCGCAACAGTGAGAGGTCCGCGTACCGCAAAAAAATAAAAAAGAAAAAAAAAGAAAGATGCCATGTAGGGGTGGTTTCTTTTTGGCTGTTCTCAGCTTTTTGCATTTAAAATGTTGGTAGCACCAGCTCTTTGGACTGTGGGATATTGAAAATGCTCATCACCTACAAAATACCCTTTGGATTTGGGGTTATTTCTTTATTGTTTTGACAGGGAAAAAGGAGGAGAGAAGTTGAGTGATATATTGTTCTTTCTATTTATGAAATAGTGTGAACACGTAAAAACTTCCTTCCTAGAAAACAAACAAACAAATAAATATAGTTCTCCACAGTTAGCAGTTTTGTAACCAGGAAATTCTGAAACAGTTGTTATGTTTTTCTTATCCTACTCCCTGGTTTGACAACTTTGTGAGAATTACTAAACTTTGAGGAATGCTATTTGGACATTTTTCCTGCTATGTTTTCTCTTCAGAAAAACCTACTTGGTAGAAAGCAGAGTGAAGAAAAACTACTGAATCAATTAGATAATTCTAAAGTCTAAGAAGTTTAGAGTTTAAAGGAATCATACAGGTCATTTAGTTCAACCCTCTACAAAGACGGGTCTGCTCTGTTACATCCTGTATAAATGGCTAAACAAATATGACTGGACCTTCACCTGTTCCTCACCATGACAGTTTCTAGGGTCTCACTTTCTGATGACCCTCACCTGGACACATTCTAATTCCTTACCGTTCTTCTGACGAGCTCCCAAGGTGAAGTCATTGTTCATTGTTGCTGCTGAGATCTGAGTTGTGAACGGTAGACCAAGTCTACCATCTTCTTTATGTTAGACACCATAGAAGTCTATTATCCCACCTGTGTTGCAATCCCTCAACAGTATTTAACATCTAGTGAGAGCAACCAGTCAACCCCAACTACTTGAGCTCATGATGCTGTGCCATTGTGTCCCTTCTACATCATACAAGTAGTGCAATGTGAACTCATACAACGTGCAAGTAGTTGACATTCATCTGTGTGGATTTCATCTGTGAAGGTTCAACTCTATAATTCAATATTTCCCATTCCTCTCAATGGCAAGACATCCATCAGTTTGGAAATTCATGCCTCCTGTGCCATCATCCCAGGGATCTTCCAGCTGTACTGATGTCCTCGGCCAGGCTGACTGCAAACTTGCTTACGGGTGAGGTCCTCAGCAAAAATCCATCTAACGGTACCTAAAATAGCTTGGAAGATAGCTTGGCCACGTGCTTGTTGAAATAAAAAACACTTGTAATTCTATCAATATAGTTTATGGATTTGCTTTATATTTATTTTGTTATATGTGGTCAGAATAAAATAGAGTTTAAATGCATATGTGTGGACAAAGGAACAAATCCATTAAAATAACAGGGCAAGTTTTATTACAGGAAGGCTGCAGAGTTTGGATTATGATTCCCCCAGGGCCTTCAGCTTAGAAGAAAACCCTGCCTGTACAGTGATGCTTTGAATTCCTTTAATTTGCAGTTATTGCTTAATTAGAAGTAAGCTTTGGATTAATACATGTGGAAAGTTAGCATATTGACATGATTTCCTACTAAAGAAGAAACAACTCATACCAGATTTGTTCCCGAGGAGATTTGATTCAGAACAGTAAGGTAAGGATAAGAGCGGACTGTTGTCAATTTGGTTCTGTAAATAATTTGTGACAATTCATTTATCCACACAACTGAATTGAGTGATTTGGGACTAAAATTAGAATCAACATGGCATGTGGTTCACAGTTCCTGAGGCAGCTTCTTCTCACTCCTTCCAAAATACTTCTGAAGAATCAGAAAGGGTGAAAATTCTCCAAGAAAATGGAACACCAAGACTGACATTCCACTAGCTGCTAGAATTTTGGAGAAAATTTCACCAACCACAAAACCTATGGAGAGGAATAGAGAATTATAATCAGAAGCACACGCAGATTTTGCTGCTTGGAGGAACAAATCTGTCCCCATAAGAAGATAAGCTGGAGCTTTATTCCTCTCCCCCTGCCACCTCTCCACACACACCCACCTGCATCTTGGCTCTTTGTTCTGAATCTGAAGCACCAACCTGAGAATTATCGGTCTCTCTCTCTCTCTCTCTAAGGTGGCACTTTTAAAGGTGATCTGAATTCTATCTGTGCCCACCCTCCATTAAAAATTTCCCTTTGGGGCTTCCCTGGTGGCGCAGTGGTTGAGAGTCCGCCTGCCGATGCAGGGGACACGGGTTCGTGCCCTGGTCCGGGAGGATCCCACATGCCGCGGAGCGACTGGGCCCGTGAGCCATGGCCGCTGGGCCTGCGCGTCCGGAGCCTGTGCTCCGCAACGGGAGAGGCCACAGCAGTGAGAGGCCCGCATACCACAAAAAAAAAAAAAAAAAATTTCCCTTTAAGCCATTTATTAGACTTCAGGAGAAAAAACAATAGGAGAGGAAGAAGATGGACAGTGATATTTGGATCCAGGGAAGCTTAGTTACAATTAACTAAGCAGAACAGATGGAGAGGAATCTGCAAAGTCATTCCATTTTTCCATGTTCTTTAGTTCAGCAACTATTATCCCAGTGTTTTTCAATATGATTTAGTCTACATCGCCTTAAATGTATCCTGACTCAATTTCTGTGTATCTCCCAGCCAGGATTTTGTCAAGCTTTACAGAATTGAGTTTTGGGTATAAAACACAACAATCACATGAAATATGCTTTTGTTTTTAAAGCAACACATCCCCTCCAAAACACCATATGCGTTTGACCCCCACCCTTACTGTGCAAATAAGAAACACAGAGTTAGACACTGCAAATTGGGCTGAACACCGGCCTTGTCAATCTGTTCTCTAGGTTTAAATCTGAGACAAGGAGAATTCTGTTAACCTCTTTGGACTTATACTGTTATCCTCCTATTAATTTTTCCTGGAAAATAAGTAGGAAGAGCAAGGATAAATTAGATGCTCTGTCCAGTGCTAAACACAAGGACTGCAGACACATCCTCTCATTTTAGAAAAGGAAAGAGAAAGATTACAATGTGGGGTAGTTGGTGCATCATGTTGAACAATATCTCTGGAAAGGACTTCACAAGAAGTTTTTTAAATGTAGCAAATTGCTCTATATCTTCAATATGATAGAAAAATAAATGAGGTCCATGAATTAGGCACTGCAAGGGAAAGAGGAGAGTGTCAAGACCAGAAGGAACTGGATGAGGAAGGAAAGGGTGGCAATCATAAAACTCAACTGAGCATTGGCAACAGTAAAGAACAGAACTGATGCTGTGGAAAATGGAAACGCGAATATGGACCATTATTTTGAGAAGCTTTCCCAGAATGCAGAAGAAAATAGATTAATAGAAACAAAACAGTGAGAGGAGATGGTTGATATGGAATACAGAGAAAAAGGAGCTAACCTGGGTGTGACTAACATGCTTGAAGAAAAGGCAAGACAAAACCTAACCAAAGCAATAATAAACTTTTGGCAATGAGAGCTTTCTTGGATTGAAGACTTATGTCCTTAGATCCAATGAACTGAAGTAACAGTGAATAAAAATAGATTTGCCTATAGACATATGGAGACAATATTTAAATGTGAAAACAAACAAAATGTCCTAAACTGCATTTCACATTGGGAAAAGGAAGGTCACCTCTAAAGGAACACATCAGTCAGAGAGAGAACAGACTTGTCTTTGCCAAGGGGGAGAGGGTTGGGGGAGGGAAGGAGTGGGAGTTTGGGGTTAGCAGATGTAAACTATTATCTATAGAAGGGATAAGCAACAAGGTCCTACTGTATAGCACAGGGAACTATATTCAGTACTCTATGATAAACCATAATGGAAAAGTATACTAAAAAAAGAATGTATATATATATATATATATATATATATATATATATATATATATATGTATAACTGAATCACTTTGCTGTACAGCAGAAATTGACGCAACATTGTAAACCAACTATACTTCAATTAAAAAAAAAAAAGAAAAAAATGAAATACATCAGTCAGGCCTCAGATTTCTCTTCTGCAATTCCAAATGCTGGAGAACAATGAAAGAATTACTATAGAGATTTGGGAGGGGAGAAAAAATACCCAAGTGTTATATACTTAAGCATGTAGTCTTTCATATATGATCACAACAAAAGGAACTTCTTACATACCGCATTAGAGATTAGGGGTAATAATACATACTTTACAGAACCGTTGTGAGAATTATAGGAAGTCATAGATAGGAGAATACTTGATTGCTACCAGGTACTGCATAAATGTAGGTTCCTGTTGCCTGAGTGACGATCCTAGTCTTTTACTAAGTCTACATTGGAGCAGGCATACGAGGGGTCTCACACATTGTTAGCTGTCCTTAATCTTTGTTGAATCTGAGACGGGGACTGATTAAACCAGAATCTTTTCACTCTGAGCATGCGACATTGATTGGGTGCTATATTTTAATATTCCTTTGTTTTCGATGCTAGTTTACTTTGGAAGTTATATTTAGGACCAGATAAAGGTTCTAAATTCTCCAACCCACAATACCATAATGTTAGGGTGGGTGAGAAGTGATAGAGCTGTAATAGGGTTAAAGAGGATCACAGTTAAGGTTTCTTAATGGAATCTTTATGTGGACTGTGTAGGAACTTAAAACGCATTAATAATAAAAGCCCCACATTAAAAACTGACCTTGCAGTTGAAAGATATGCACTTGTATCATTACCAATTAATGTGTTAGGTAACATAGCTTGTACTTGGAAAGCAGCAAGGAGGAGTCTCTCAATGATATTCACACAGCTTAATTAGTGTCATTAATAGTTCCTTTGCCATCTTTCATGAAACCAATGGTATTACATTGCAAGCATCTTGTTATAAGCCAAGCCAGGAAGTGAGGTTTGAAGCCAAGTGCTTAAAAGTGGTTTTAAGTTATGGTGCCTATATGACCCGAATGTTTCTCTAGGGTCTCTTCTTTAGCTGTGGGACTTTTGAAAGCAATCAGCCATAGCGCCAGACCTGAAGTAATGGTGACTCCTGGGCAGTATTACAGGGGCTCTGATGAAATCAGGATGCAAAAAATATAAGTAGAATTACACAAACCAAATTTTTTCTTATAGGGCCCTCCCCTATGATGGACCAGTGATCTTAATGTTGTTGGTAATGAAGTATAAATGGTTTACCTATAAATTCAGTATCTGCTACTGAACAGCTGAAGGAATTTTGAGAAGTAGGTTCTGAAATTTACTGAAAAAGAAAGCCCAGGAAAAAGCCTTATTCTTGAAAAATGTCAGGGCAGTAGCTTCTTGTGGGGCACATACAAACTGGTATAATTTAGAGCCTGTCCTATAATGGATGTACTTTAATTATTTTGCCTTCTCTGGAAACTATAATGTACATTTAAATTTTTTTGTTGGGTTTTCTTTTTATTCTAAAAGCACTATATCCTTTAAGTGATATCAGAGTGGGGACTGGCAAACTACAAAATAAAATGAAGAAGGAAAAAAAAAGAAAATAAATTGATGAGCTACCGTTCAGCTTTTTTTTCCTATACATAATACTTTCTTTTCTATATAAGTATAATTATTAATATATATTCATAAATACAGTATTTAGCATAAGTGCATAGTTTTCTTTTGTCTCTTTCTTATGTCATTAAAATTTTTCAGAAGCACAATAAATATATAACAACTTACTTTATAGATGTACCATAACTTATTTAACCTGTTACTTATTGTTGAACATTGGAGTTATTTCCAATTTTTCACTATTGAAAATAATCTTGTGTTAAGTATATTTGTTCATTAATTTTATTTACATATCTAATTATTTTATTAAAAGAGATTCCTGGGAGAAACACTTTTTAAGCCAAAGGGTACATCCATCCTTAAGACTCTATACATATTGCCAAATGGTTCTAAACCAATTTATACGCCTACCAATTTTATATAAAGGGGTCCAATTTGCAAACTATTCATTTTTGTTTTTAATATTGCTCTTCATTAATAGTAAAGATGAATGTTTTCAGATTTACTGGTTCTTTGTGTTTTCTCTTCTAATAATGATCTGTTTATATCATTTTGGACACTAGGATGTTACTAATTATTTCTTAGTGTCAATTGGGTGCATGTGCATTGATAAGCATTTAAATTTAGTGTTTTACAAAATGATAATAGATCAAGATCTCATCCTACACTGTAGAATAAAAACTGTACACATAAACCCACAAATAATATAATAGAATATGGCAGGATCCACATGAAATCTGAACAAAGATGCCTAGTGTTTGTTGTTTAACCATTTTAGGCTTATTTATTTGTGGGCTAAATAGCCCAGTTATTTAAGGTCAAATGACTATGTCTCTAGAATTAACACATTTTTTCAAGATCATATTAAGAACAAAAATGGATTGATTGTAACCAAAGTTCTCTTACAATACCAACCGTGGTAGCACTATTTTTTTTTTTTTTTTTTTTGCGGTACGCGGGCCTCTCACTGTTGCGGCCTCTCCCGTTGCAGAGCACAGGCTCTGGACGCGCAGGCTCAGCGTCCATGGCTCACGGGCCCAGCCGCTCCACGGCACGTGGGATCTTCCCGGACCGGGGCACGAACCCGTGTCCCCTGCATCGGCAGGTGGACTCTCAAGCACCGCGCCACCAGGGAAGCCCCAATAGAACTAGTTTTTAAAGACCATTTTCATGACATTAATATTCATTTCTCTACCCTTCCCCCACATCTAATTGTTTTTTTGTCATTTTGCTTTTTTTTCTCAAGCAGTACAATTTTTTAGGCAACTTTACTCCAGTTTAAGCATTCTAGATACTTAACATTTTTATAGAAGCATTTTTTGAGTGTTAACAAAAATACAAAGCCAAAGTTATGGGGCTTTTGATCCTTTCTGTAGCAGAGAAATGGTTTCATTGGTGAAACAAAATACAGTATTGTAAAGCTGCATTAATATTTTCATTTCTACACAAGGCCGATTAACCTGATTTACAATTGAGGCAAAAATAATTTTAACTAATGACATTCACACATCTTTCTTACTTTTTGCATGTAAATGCAAATACATTCTAGGGTAGTTACTATAGCAATGGTGTATTCTATTGCAGCATGTGAAAATTTTTAGAAAATATGGCAATAATTTTTTCTTGGAAACACCTCCCTCCAACAAAATAGAGACCCATTGTAGAAAGAAACTTCTGAGGGCAGCCTAATTTTGTGTATGTAGTTGGAGAAGTGTGGAAATGAATTTTTTTTTTCTAAAAACTTCTGTAGTTAACTGAAAATATGCTTGGAAGGCCTAATTTTTATTTGGCTTTAACTGGTCTGATATTTTCATATTTACTTGGCTCCTTTAAAAAAATGCCTTTGTTATGAAAGTCTTCTCTTCCAAGGCACATACCCATTTCCTGTTTGGGTTCTGGTCCTAGGGTCTATACAACTCGGTAGTAGGAGTGGTTTCTGTCTTTCCTTCTATCATGTACAATTGTTTTGATAGTCTGGCCTACCATATATTACTTAGGCATCTTATTTTTTTTTAATTGCACTTTCTTTATGTGGCAGAAATGAGTCGATTCAGCATAATATTCTATTTAATCATTGACCAGAATAAATCTCAACATTCCCATTTTATTCCAGTTCAAATAACTGATCTTCAAAAAAAATTCTAATTTGGCTATGTCTCTCAGAGCTGTTAAGCAGAGCTGGAAACTTTTGGGAGAAATGCCATACATGTGACCATGAATAGATAAGTAGTCTATATCCCACACAAAAATATTCCAGACAACTTAAACATATATATATACACACACATATTTAAAATGTGGATTGAATAGTCAAATGCCTTCCTACATTGTTTAATTTATAGTAAATCATATGTACATAGTTAATTCACATGTTAGGTGTATGCGTTTGTGAGTGTGTGTGTGTGTGTGTGAGTGTGTGTGTGAGTGTGTGTGAGTGTGTGTGAGTGTGTGTGAGTGTGTGTGTGTGTGTGTGTGTTCTGTTCCTTCTACTTCCACATTACCTGAAAACAATTTACCCAGCTTTCACCTGCCCGGCTGACATCAGTGATCACCGTCTTCATCTTCTTAGTGCTGATTTTTGAGTCACCTAACAAAGTATTCTGGGGTCTTCCTATTCAGAGTGGGGTCCTGAGACCCCATCCCAGGCCCTGAATCAGGATCTCCACCTTTAACAAGATCCCCAGACGATGAGAACGAAGATTAAAGTTTGAGAAGCATTGCCGTAGGGCATGTCATTTTTACTTCTAAGTGAAATTTTTAAAATAGAGTATTCCCTTCATTTGGGTATATGCTGACGGAAGTTTTATCTCAGGTTACAAACACCTCCCTTGAACATTAGGAAAAGTTTTGCACTTTGTGCTATAAGAACATTTCATGATCCATACAACATAACCACTGGGTGTATCAGCTTAATTGACCTATTAAACAACATCTAATCCTAGAAATCAGGAGATTCTGCCTCCAAGAATAATGGCTAAATCTCTACTAAACTTAACTTCTTAAAAAATGTTTTAAACTATTTAATTAGATGATCTTCATAAGCATCTAAAACCAGCATTGTCTGAGGAGGTTTTAGAGGGGATAGGTTTTCTCCAGAGACCACTCAGTTGTTAAAAAAAAATCAGCTCACCGAGCAGTATAACCCAGTGGTATCAAAGGCTTTGTAAAAATTTGAATACAGGAAGGATTCATTTGGAGGTGAGTAAAAGCCTTGCCTCATGTTTGGGAATATATGTTTCTTGCTGAATGCATTTAAATGTAAATATTGACAGAGCACTTCATCTCTTGCTCTATTTTGGGATATTCAAATATGGTATATCCTTGGAGGTCCTGATGGGCATGAAAAAATATTTCTTTCTTTCTCAATAGAGTTGCTGGAGACACACACACCACATGTGCATATACATACCGATACAGTGTAGATGTCTAGTCAACCCCCCACCCCACCCCCACACACGTGTGTGACAGAGGGACTAACGCTTCCAGATGCCTCAAGAACCTGGTGTAATGATAATTTCAACTGGACAGTGAAGGTTTTAGGTGAATCCAGTTCCCCCTGAATTTAGATGTATCCCCCCCTCTGTAATTCATGGGAACTGATCAAACTTCACAGTGTGACTCCAGGATGCCTCTTCACTTCTGTTGTTTTCCTCACTCTTGCTGGCTAAATAATGTAGCACACCTAATAAATTCAAATAAAGCTTCTGATTGGTTTGTCAGCAGTTTAACAATCTAGAATAATTTACTGATCTCAGAGACTTCATGTGAGCCCATAATGTTTAGATGAGAAATAATAAAATGCACTCAATTGATTAAGCTGTTTGTAGATGTCTAAGAATTAGCATATTGTGTAATTGCAAATATTTTATAATTACCAAGTGGGGCTGATAAAAGGGTTCAGTGCTATTGACTACGGGTCTAGTAACCTTGAGGAGAGGAGAGTCTCAGTGGGCTGAATGCAGAGAGAAAGCCTGGGCCCCTCCTTGCCCAGCTTCTTCTGTTGCTTGTTACTCTGCCTGCAGCCAGAATTCCCCACAGCCCCAGGCTTTGGGACCTCACTGCTGCACGGATCATTCCTGGACAAATGCTCTAATGAATCCCTTGGCCACGTGAGACTGTATTTGTTTCCCCTGGAGTTCCTACTGAGGGACTGAAATCTTTAGAACTCATAAAAGCAAAGTGTGGAAAACCAACTGAGAACCTCGTCAGCTGTAGTTTTCTAATGAGGTCTGTTTTTGCTTTTGCTTGTTTTAAAATAATTCCTTATGGTTTTCTAGTTTGTTTTTTTTTAGTTTGTTTGGGGTTTTTTTGGGAAGACTTCAATTTAGGATTGTTGCTAATACTTTTAGTTTCCTAAAAGTAGCACATGTTCATGAACCTTCAATTTTCTATTATTACCTCAACTCAGTAAATGAAAAGTGTGATTACTTACCCCTTACTAAAGTCACAGTTTTCAGAGGCGACCATTTTAAAGTTTTGTTTATATTCTTTTTACTTTATAATTTCAAAATAATATGTTTTAACCTACATTTCTTGTTTTATTAGCTTTAGGTGGCAAATAAATATCCTTCCCGATCCCCTTCTTAAATTTTGTAAATTAAAAAAAATCAGCTTCAGTTCTTCTTTTGCTTACTTTTGAATTTTTAAATAATATAATTATTCTCCTGTTGCCTCATCTCTAAACTTAATACAGAGGCTCTTGATTTTCTACTATGTAGGACGAAGAGGAAAGTAATGCCTAAATTGTCAAATTTTATACATTCACATTTAGTCTGTACTGTAAGTCTTCTGTGCCTTGTCTATGGATTAATTCTAGAAACTGGAAACAAATATAATTTGCAAAGTTTTAATAACATAATTTAAAAATATATAATTTATTGTAGATCCATGTTAGGTTACCTTTAGGAAAATACTAAAATCCTAGGTTGCTAGGCTTAGCCTTTTGGATAAAAATATTCCAAGTTTCAAGGTTAAGTGGATTAGCCTTGCTTATATTGATATTTGTTCATTACTTAAAATTATGACATATCTTAATTTTCTACATATTTGATCATTATCTTTTATCTACAGCTATTTGCTTTCATAGGGTTTTTACCTTTCTTTTTTTCCCCAGTTTACAAAAGAAAGATACGTTTTTGCCAAACCACAAAGACATTTCAGATTTTATTCTGTTGGAAACAATTCTTCCCATTCTTCTGACTGTATAAGTTATCGCTTTTTGTTCTCACTTGACTTGATTATTTCTAAACCTCTATACTGCTGATAGTCTGTGACTTCATTTCAGAGCACGCCTCAGTTTTACTGTTTTTTTAAAAAAATAATTTTACCAAGATATAATTCATATACCATAATATTTATCCATTTAAAGTGTACAATTCAGTAATTTTTCATGTATTCTCAGATATATACCATCACCAAAATCCAATGTTAGAATATTTTCATCTCCCCCAAAATAAGCTCTTTTTCCATTAGCAGATACTCCCATATCCTGCCCTCTCTAGACTTAGGCAATCTCTAGCCTATTTTCTGTCTCTATAGGTTTGCCAGTTCTGGACATTTCATATAAAGGGAATCATATAATACACGACTTTTTGTGACTGGTGTCTTTCACTTAGCAGATATTTTCAAGGTTCACCTGTGTTGTAGTAGTACTGCACTTCGTTTTATTGTTGAATTATACACCATTAT
Organism: Kogia breviceps; assembly: GCF_026419965.1. Lineage (NCBI taxonomy): Eukaryota > Metazoa > Chordata > Mammalia > Artiodactyla > Physeteridae > Kogia > Kogia breviceps. Next base: position 80,920,554 of record NC_081322.1, on the reverse strand, counting down.
ATGGATATTAGCACCATTCATCAGTTGATAGACATTTGGTTTTTTCTACTTTTTGGCTATTATGAATAATGCTGTTTTAAATATTCATATACAAGTTTTTGTGTGGACATATCTTTTCACTTTTGGGGGGTATGTACCTAGGATTGGAATTGCTGAGTCAAATGGTAACTCTCTGTTTAACATTTTGAGGAACTGCCAAACTGTTTCCTAAAGTGCCTGTACCATTTTACCTTCCTATCCTCAATATATGGTTCCAATTTCTCCACATCCTCACTAACAATTGTTATTGTCTGTCTTTTTTGTTTTACCCATCCCAGTAGGTGTGAAGCAGTATCTCTTGTGGTTTTGATTTGTATTTTCCTAATGCCTAATCATGTTGATCACCTTTCCATGTGCTTACTGATCAATTGTATATTTTCTTTCAAAAAAGTCTATTCATATTTTTTGCCCATATTTTATAATTTCCTTCCAAGTCTTTGGACTGTCTTTTTACTTTCTCCATAGTGACATTTAAAGCACAAGGATTTTAAATTTTAATGAAGTCCAATATATCTATTTTTTTCTCTTATCTGTTGTGTTTTCTGTGTTACAGCTAAGAAGCTTTTGTCTCACCCAAGATCACAAAGATTGATTTGTTTACTTTCTTCTAAGAGTTTTATAGTTTTGGCTTTTACATTTAGGTATATTATCCATTTTGAAGTAATTTTTGTGTATGGTGTGAGGTAGAGGTACAACTACATCTTTTTGCATGTGGGTATCCAGTTTTCTCAATGTAATTTGTTGGAAAGATTATTTTTCCTCTATTGAATTATATTTTCACATTTGTTGAAAATTAACCATAAATGTAAATTTTTCTTTCTGGACTCCAGATTCTATTTCACAGATTTATATGTCTATCCTTATGCCAGTGCTACAGTGTCTTGATTATTGCAGCTTTCTAGTAAGTTTTGAGAGTGGAAAATATGGTTCCTCCAACTTTGTTCTTCTTTTCAAGATTGTTTTGGATAGCTTGGCTCCCTTGCCTTTCCGTATGCATTTTAGGATTAACTTGTCAATTTCCGCAAGATAAAAGCCAGCTGGTATTTTGATTTAAATTGTGTTAAAACTGTAGATTAATTTGATATTGTCTTTCAACCCATAAATATGAGACATCTTTCATTTAGACCTTCTTCAATTTCTTTCAACAATGTTTTATAGTTTTCAAAACTATAAGCATTGCACTTTTTGTTAAATTTATTCTTAAATATTTTATTCTTTTTGTTGCTATTATAAATAAATTATTTTCTTAATGTTATTTTTGGATCATGCATTGCTAATATATAGAAGTACAATTAATTTTTGTACTTATTGAATTTTGCAACCCTGCTGAACTTATTACTTCTAATATTGGTTTGGCTAAAAAGTTCATTCAGTTTTAAGTAAAAATAAGACATATTTTTCATTTTTCACCAAGAACTTTATTGAACAATGTATTCACTAACTGAATGAACTTTTTGGCCAGCCCAATAAGTTTTTAGTGTATTCCTTAGGATATTCTATATATGATTATGTCATTTGTACACAGAGATATTTTAATATCCTCCTTTTTAATCTAGATACCTTAAATTTCTTTTTCTTGCCTAATTGCCTTGGTTAGAACTCCTAGTATAATGTTGAATAGAAATAGTGAGAGCAGATGTCCTTGTCTTGTTCTTGATCTTATGGGGAAATCATTCAGTCTTTTGTCATAAAGTGTAATATTAGCTATCAATTTTTTTGTAGATGGCTTTTATCAGATTCAGTAAATGCCCTTCAATTCCTAGTTTCTTGAATGGTTTTATCATGAAAGAATGTTGAATTTTGTCACATAACTTTCCTATGTCTATCAATATGATAATGCCGATATTGTCCTTTATTTTTTTAATATGATATGTTTCATAGTTGTTTTTCAGATGGTAATCCAACTTTGCAACTTATTCTGGATAAATCTCATTTGGTCATGGTGCATTATCCTTTTTGTATGTCTGGACTTGGTTTGGTAGTACTGTGATGAAGATTTTTGTGTCGGTATTCATAAAGGATATTTGTCTGTAATTTTCTTTTCTAGTGATGTCTTTGTCTGGTTTAGCATCAGGGTAATACATGCATCATAGAATGAGTTGAAAAGTATTCCTCCTCATTTCTGAATTTTGGAAGAGCTTGTGAAGAACTGATATTCATTCTTCTTTAAATGTTTGATAGAATTCACCAGAGAAGCTATCTGGGAACTGGGTTTTATGGGAAGTTTTAAAATTATTCAGTCAATCTCTTTCCTTGTTATATGTTACTTATTATTCTCAAGGTAAGGACCTAAATTACACAACTCCACCCCAAATCAATTTCTCTTCACCACACCGTTTCCAAGAGACGTTTCCCATAGATAGCTCCCCAGCTACATTTGTTTCATTGATCAAATTTCTCAAATTTCTACTGCATTCACTAAGCACTTCTTAAGCAGTGGGAAGTATTCAACCCCATGGGTCACTACTATATACATACAATCATGAAACCACCTGAAGAACATGCCTTGTAGTGGGTTCTGATGTCATGCTTATTTGAATAGCCAATTCCCTCTATTTCTAGCCAGCCATACATTAGAACCACACACACCTGGGTCAGCTACTTCTTCCTGTAATTTCTCAGCCATTTGCTTGTTATTTAAAATGTTGTTGTAAGAAGAATATGACTTTATGGTAGACAAATAAGAATCTAAAGTTGCATGATGAATTTCCTATTCTGATTGAAGACTTTTGCTGAATGTGATAAGAAAAAATCCTAAGCTTAAATACTCATTAAGACATAACTAGCTGTATATTCAAAAGATTAGGAATAGTCGATTGTGGATTCTAGTCCAGATTAAAATACAACTCTCTTGATGGAAACTTTCAGCAGAAAAACAGATGATGATCATGAGATAAATGCTGAGGACATTGGCAGAAGGGGAAGTCTCATGAGTTTTCAGAGTCTGACTATTTAGACAGACATTGCATACTAAATCTTCACTTTGAGAAGTATCAGAGCCATGCCAAACATTTTGTAGCAAAATATGCAAGCTAGAATTGGGGATTATGAGACCTGCATTTATTTCTGGATACATGTTTGATTCACAGAGCAGGCAGAACACATGTGTTCATCCATTCTGAACTATTAACAAAGCAGAAATATTAGTAAAATATGTCTTTTGCTGGTTTCTGGAATGGGAGAGGGAACAATTAAGCTGTAAGACACTCCGGGGTGGGTATTATGACCTAATAATGACATGCCCTGGTAATTTTGACTGAGTGCCATTAACTGCAAAGGCATATTATTGCTTGTCTATAATATGCACTCCAGAGTGGTATTATAAAATAAGTGGTATCTTATCAGGAGGATATAAATGTTAATTCCTAAGGAAACTCTTTCAGCAAAAGAAGATGCCATTGCTCTAAGATAGGAAATGTGTCAAAACCTCCATGTTGCATTCAGTTTTTTGAGGCAAACTGTTTTTGCATTTAAACACCAGAAAGCAGTGCAGTAACACCCCAAAGAGCCAGTGTGTCAGGGATGTGAATTTGTCTTCCAGCTCTGCCAGTTTCCATTGATGTATCCTTTCCCTGTTCCTCCAATACCCATATTTTTTTCCTCTCTCTTCAGGTAAGACTGATGATGCTACCAGCTTATTTTATAGTGTATTGGGGAAATCAAATGAGGTAAAGGTATTTATAATAAACTATGAGCTGCTTAACAAATACATAGTAGGCCACAATAAACAGCACACCACTTAAAAGAATTTAAAAACACAATATCAACTGGATGAATATTTAATTTCTAAGGAAAAATTTGATGTGTATAAAGATTTGGTACCTAGTTCTTTGTTCAAAGTTGGCCTTTGCAATTGGCACTCCCTCCCTGGGGTATTGCTAGCCTTCCTATTGACATTGCCTTCTCTGCAAAACACAATAAACCTTTCTCGGCAAAACACAATAAACAGTTCAAGACCACACAGTCATTTCAGGAGTGGGAGGACAGTACAGAATTCTGTCTCCCTTGAAACCTGTCACTTGAGACCAAGGGTTGAATATTTTAGTCAAAATAAATCTCTATTTCAACTCAGAAGCTCAGTTTTTGTTTTTTTTTATTTATCTGAATTTTTGTTTCACTATGAAGGCATTATCTCTTGTTGATAACTCTGTGAGTGTAATCCTGTCATTTTTAAAGGATTTTAATGAACATTTGTCTGATGTGGGTAGAGGTTACAGAATAATATGCCTACATTTTGGAGGGTCCCTCCACTTCCTTGCCTGTGTGGACCATGTGCCGAGTATGAAGAGAAAAATTGCAGTGTTTGTTTTGACCTATGTAGCCTTGGTAATATCACTGATAGTAACCAAATCAGCAGTACTAATGTTTATGAAGGATAGATAATACTATCCAATACTTTTGTGCACATGATGTGAACACAACAAATCAAAGATTATTATATATCTGATTCCCTGATAACTACATGCACAGAAATAAAACTGAATGGGTTCCATTGTTTGCAACTGAGGCTTCCCTGAAATACATAAAATAGATGTTATGATAATAGATGAGAATTTTTCTTGGTACAGAGAGTAGTTTGCCAACTTATAATGAAGCAACATTATTTAATTTTTGTTTTCCCATGGGTCAGTTGATTTTCCCTATCCTATGAGCAAACCATGTAACCCGAGTTCCACCTAGCCATTTTTCAAATTCACTAACTAGAGTAGCAATATGAAGCAGTGTGAATAGATCAATGCAAATTTATCACCACCACTAAAAACAAAGCAAAACAAAACAAAAAATTCAAAACACCCCCAAATAACCAAAAACCTAGCTCATCAGCGCTACATTTGTGAAGTTTTTTTTTCTTGCATCTACCTGCCCTTACTCTGTTTAGAGAGCAAAGGGATAAAAGGAGGACTCGGCTGATACATAAAGCCTAACAGTTTGAGTAGAAAAAGAGATGTCAAACTGGGAAGCAGCTGTAAGGTAGGTGGGAAAATGCCTCATGGAGATGTAATACATAAGATACCTGAGAAGAACCGTATGATTTACAGAAACAAAAAGGAAGCTTTTGCTGTTGTTGTTTTGGTGTTTCTTTCCCTATTGGAGAAGCAATATAAACTAAGACTCAGTAGTACTTAATATCCAGGTTTGACTGAAGCAGAGGGGTTTTGAGGTACAAGGAGAAAGATAAGAGAAGGATGATGAGACAAAATTAATCTATTATTTTTAAAAACGTTTTTTCTCTTTTTGAATTGAAGTATAGTTGATTTACAATGTTTTGTTAGTTTCTGATGTACAGCAAAGTGATTCAGTGATATATATATATGTATTCCTTTACATATTCTTTTCTATTATGGTTTATTACAGGATATTAACTATTGTTCCCTGTGTAATACAATAGGGATATATATATATATGTGTATATATATATATATATATATATATATCCATTATATATATAATAGTTTGCATCTGCTAGTCCCAAACTCCCAGTCCATCCCTCCCCTGCCTTCTTCCCATTTGGCAACCACAAGTCTGCTTTCTATATCTGTGAGTCTGTTTCTCTTTCGTAGATATGTTCATTTGTGTCATATTTTAGATTACACATATAAATGATATCATATGGTATTTGTCTTTCTCTTTCTGACTTACTTCACTTAGTTTGATCATCTCTAGTCTGTCCATGTAGTTGTAAATGGCATTATATCATTCTTTTTTATGGCTGAGTAATATTCCACTGTACATATATATACCATATCTTCTTTATCCATTCACCTGTCAATGGACATTTAGGTTCTTTCCATGTCTTGACTATTGTAAATAAAGCTGCTCTGAACATAGGGGTGCATGTATATTTTTGAATTATAGTTTTATCCAGATATATGCCCAGGAGTGGGATTGCTGGATCATACAACAACTGTATTTCAAGATACATTTTTCTGTGTGAAAGCATCTGTAAGTCAATGGGATTTAGGAAAACATAAATATGAAATAGCATGGCTCTTGCTTTCTAGGACTTTGCAATTTATTGGAAATGAGCTAAGCCATAATAAAAATAACCTTAATATAACATTAGTTTGGTCATCGCCACGAAGGTTAAGAAGAATGGGAATTAAACAACGATTTGGGTCTCCCTGGAGGGCAAGATAGGGGTGAAATCATGTAATGGAGCAGTTACAAGGAAAGCTTCAAGGAAGAGGCAGCCAGATTTCAGGTTGGGATTGGCTAAAACATAGCAATGCTGGAGGACCAGAAAAAATGAGACATGACAATGGACTTACACAAGGGAAGAAATATCAGGGAGGTTCCAGCAGAGAGGCTGAAGTGTCAGGTGGAAATATCCAAGACACAGCGATTGAGTACTGTATTGGTCAGAATCCTGGGACAGACACTCAGGATTTTCTAGGCCCAAGTGGGTTATGATACTGAAAAGACTTCAAAGATGGAAACACAAATCAGAAATTTAATTACTAAGATTAGGATAGACAATGACAAAGCTGGATGTTTGATCTAATAACTATTTTGATTTTGCTGTTATGCCTAGGGAGGAAGAACATAAGGAATCAGGGAGGTGACAGATAGGTATAGTGGGGCTTACAGATGGGCTGAGACTAGCTGGTGCACTCTTTCTTGGTAATTGAAATGTACCTAAAATTTGTTTTTCTAGGCCATATCAAAATATCCCTATCAAAATGTCCCTCTATCACCATAATCATATTAATATGTCAGGCATCATAGCACGGGAACAAAGAAAAACCTCTTTATTATAGTTGGAATAAAGGTTTATGGCTAAAATAGCAGCAATGCTGAATTAATCCAGAATCTCAGAGTATTCACTGGATTAATTTAAATCCCTCCTGCCTAGGTAAAAAGGGTCTACACCAAGGAGAAAAGCTGAGGCTCCCAGTGGGCTCCAAACAAAAGACTTCTGTGATAAGCCTTTGGTGCCTATAGTTGTGAGTAAACAACCACTTCCTAAAACCCAGGAGGAACCTTGGAAAGGGTGCATTCAGGATAAGCCTTGAAGAACACTGAGAGTTTATCCCCAAAAGGCAACTTTAACAAAAAATAGAAAAATAAACAAAAATTTCAACTTACATGTTCTCATCTCTATAGAGTACAACTTTTAGCTTTGAAGGCAATAAAAGGATGCACAAAGAAAATAGCAATTGCTTCCACCACAATTTTTTGTCTTTAAAAACAATACGGGGCTTCCCTGGTGGCGCAGTGGTTGAGAGCCCACCTGCCGATGCAGGGGACACGGGTTCGTGTCCCGGTCCAGGAAGATCCCACATGCCGCGGAGCGGCTGGGCCCATGAGCCATGGCCGCTAAGCCTGCGCATCCGGAGCGTGTGCTCTGCAATGGGAGAGGCCACAGCAGTGAGAGGCCCGGGTACTGGAAAAAAAAAAAAAAAAAAAAAAAAAAAAACCACAATATGAAACTAAAATAAAAGGAAAAGTGTTTACTTTGTGACAAAAGGCTAATACCATAGTATATAAAAAGCTCTTATAAATTGGTAAAAACATATAAGACCTCAAAAATGTGTTTATTTACAACACAAAGATATTCTTAGTGTTATTTATGCATTAGGAACAGTGCTGAGATCTACTATAGGGTGGAAAATAAGGCTGACATAGCCCATGACTTTTTTTTTTTTTTTTTTTTTTTTTTTTTTGCGGTAGGCGGGCCTCTCACTGTTGTGGCCTCTCCCGTTGCGGAGCACAGGCTCCAGGTGCGCAGGCCTAGCGGCCATGGCTCACGGGCCCAGCCGCTCAGCGGCATGTGGGATCTTCCCGAACCGGGGCACGAACCCGTGTCCCCTGCATCGGCAGGCGGACTCTCAACCACTGCGCCACCATGGAAGCCCGCCCATGACGTTTTGAAATTTATAAATTTAGCCAGAAAATAACACTAACAGACATAAGAAGAAAATACAATAAACAAAATTTACATTTTGTAGTATTAAACATATGAAAATTAATATATTAATAAGGTAGAGTTGCTTTTCTTTTGAGCCAGCAAGTTTGTAGTAAAAATAGCATACTCAGCTATATTATTGGTGGCTGTATGAATTGGTATAACCTTTTTGGAAAACAATTTGTCAATGTACATCAAAAAACAATAAAAAATTTTATATCTTTGGCCTAATTCCCTCCTGGAAAGTTATCCAAAGGTAATAAACCCATGGGAAAATGTTATACATGGAGCTATTAATTGCACCATTATTTATAATAGCTAAAATTGCACCATTATTTATAATAGCTAAAATTTAGAAAAAATCAAAATGTCTAACTATAGATAGAAGAATGGTTAACTGAATTATAGCACATCTGCTGGTTGGAAAATTATGCAACTATTAAAATGAAAATTATGACGATTATGTGGCCAAATGGAAAGGGATTGTAACTGGAATGCAAAAATATATGTAAAATCAACTATGGTGATGAAAATACATATGCATGTATAAAAATAAAAGAGAAAGGACTATATAAAAATTAAAATAATTGTGTTAGGAAAATAACATTATGTAGTTTTATTTCTTTTATTTTTTTTAATAAATGAAAAGGGGTAGAGATTCAATAGCATATGGGAAAGAGTAAAAGAAACATCAGCTCACATACATGATATAGGAACCATCCCAGTTTGGCTCAGTCATGGGCTATGAACAGACAAATAGAATAAGATAATTTGTAATGCTATTGAGAGCCTTCCAACTCTGGCTAAGGAGTTTTGACGTCATTACCTAGAAGTAATTAATCAAAAGGACGACTTTGTGAAAGCAAATAACAGGATGAGAATTGTAAACCCAAAAGGTTAATTTGAATTGGAGAAGAAAGAAACTGGAGGCTAGGAGACTAGAGAAAAGGCTGTTGCAATAATTAAATGACCGTCATTAGGACTTGGATATGGGAGGTGAAGGACTGAGATAAAGGTGAGGTCATGGCTGGACATGGGCTCTTGAAACTGGGTGACAGGGAGAATGGCAGTGGCATGAACAGAGGTAGACATTGGGAGCAAATACAGATTCACCAGGTACTAATACATAGTGTTAGAATACATAATTAAAATATGTTTTCAAATATGGTTTAGCCAGTGAACTGTGGAATTTAAAATTGACTGAGGGGCACCTTCAAGATGGCAGAGGGGTAAGAAGTGGAGATTGATCACCTCTACATGTGGAACAACTCCTACAGAACACCTACTGAATGCTGGCAGAAGACCTCAGACTTCCCAAAAGGCAAGAAACTCCCCACGTACCTGGGTAGGGCAAAAGAAAAAAGAAAACAACAGAGACAAAAGGATAGGGACAGGACCTGCACCTCTGGGAGGGAGCTGTGAAGCAGGAAAAGTTTCCATACACTAGGAAGCCCCTTCAGTGGCAGAGATGGGTGGTGGGCAGGGGGGAAGCTTCAGAGCCACAGAGGAGAGCACAGCAACAGGGGTGCAGAGGGCAAAGTGGAGAGATTCCCGCACAGAGGATCGGTGCTGACCAGCACTCACCAGCCCGAGAGGCTTGTCTGCTCAGCCCCTGGGATGGGTAGGGGCTGGGAGCAGAGGCTTCGGCTTCGGAGGTCAGATCCCAGGGAGAGGATGGGGGTTGTCCGTGTGAACACAGCCTGAAGGGGGCTAGTGCACCACGGCTAGCCAGGAGGGAGTCGGGGAAAAAGTCTGGACCTACCTAAGAGGCAAGAGACCATTGTTTTGGGATGTGCGAGGAGAAGGGATTCAGAGCACCACCTAAACGAGCTCCAGAGATGGGTGCAAGCTGCGGTTATCAGCGCGGACCCCGGAGACGGGCATGAGACGCTAAGGCTGTTGCTGCTGCCACCAAGAAGCCTGTGTGCAAGCACAGGTCAATATCCACTCCTCCCCCTGGGAGCCTATGCAGCCCACCACTGCCAGGGTCCTGTGATCCAGGGACAACTTCCCCAGGAGAACACAGGGCGTGCATCAGGCTGGTGCAACATCATGTCAGCCTCTGCTGCCGCAGGCTCGCCATGCATTCCACACCCCTCCCTCCCCCCAGCCTGAGTGAGCCAGAGCCCCCTAATCAGCTGCTCCTTTAATGCTGTCCTGTCTGGGAGGGAACAGATGGCCTCAGGTGACCTTACATGCAGAGGCAGGGGCCACATCCAAAGCTGAACCCCAGGAGCTGTGCAAACAAAGAAGAGAAAGGGAAATCTCTCCCAGCAGCCTCAGGAGCAGTGGATTAAATCTCCACAATCAACTTGATGTAACCTGCGTCTGTGGAATACTTGAAGAGACAATGAAACATCCTAAAATTGAGGTAGTGGACTTTGGGACAACTGTAGACTTGGGATTTGCTTTCTGGATCTAATTTTTTCTGCTTTTATGTTTATCTTAGTTTAGTATTTAGAGTTTATTATCATTGGTTGATTTGTTTATTGATTTGGTTGCTCTCTTCCTTTTTTAAAAAAAAAATATATTTTTCCCTTGTTCTATTTTTGTGAGTGTGTATGTGGATGCTTCTTTGTGTGATTTTGTCTCTATAGTTTTGCTTTTGCCATTTGTCCTAGGGTTCTGACTGTCCTTTTTTTTTTAGTATAGTTTTTAGCGCTTGTTACCACTGGTGGATTTGTGTTTTGGATTGGTTGCTCTCTGCTTTCCTTCTCTCTTTCTTTTTTTAAATTACTTTTCTATTTTTAATATATTTTTTCCATTTTAATAACGTTATTTTAATTAATTAATTAATTTATTTATTTATTTTTCTTTCTTTCTTTCTTTCTTTCTTTCTTTTTCTCACTTTTCATCTGAGTCGTGTGGCTGACAGGGTCTTGGTGTTCTGTCCGGGTGTCAAGCCTGAGCCTCAGAGGTGGGAGAGCCAAGTTCAGGACTTTGGTCCACCAGAGACCTCCCAGGCCCATGTAATATCAAATGGCAAAAGCACTCCCAGAGATCTCAGACATCTCCATCTCAACGCTAAGACCCAACTCCACTCAATGATCAGCAAGCTACAGTGCTGGACACCCTATGCCAAACAACTAGCAACACAGGAACACAACCCCACCCATTAGCAGAGAGGCTGCCTAGGATCATAATAAGTTCACAGACACCCCCAAACACACCACCAGACGTGGTCCTGCCCACCAGAAAGACAAGATCCAGCCTCATCCACCAGAACACAGGCACCAGTCTCCTCCACCAGGAAGCCTAGACAACCCACTGAACCAACCTTACCCACTGGGGGCAGACACCAAAAACAATGGGAAAAACAAACCTGCAGCCTGCAAAAAGGAGACTCCAAACACAGTAAGTTAAGCAAAATGAGAAGACAGAGAAATATACAGCAGATGAAGGAGCAAGGTAAAAACCCAACAGAACAAATAAATGAAGAGGAAATAGAAAGTCTACCTGAAAAAGAGTTCAGAGTAATGATAGTAAAAATGATCCAAAATCTTGGAAATAGAATGGAGAAAATAAAAGAAACTTTTAACAAGGACCTAGAAGAATTAAAGAGCAAACAAACAATGATGAACAACATAATAAATGAAATTAAAAATCCTCTAGAAGGAATCAATAGCATAATAACTGAGGCAGCAGAATGGATAAGTGACCTGGAAGAGAAAATAGTGGAAATAACGACTGCAGAGCAGAATAAAGAAAAAAGAATGAAAAGAATTGAGGACGATCTCAGAGACTTCTGGGACAACATTAAATGCACCAACATCCGAATTATAGGGGTCCCAGAAGAAGAAGAGATTAAAAAAAGAGACTGAGAAAATATTTGAAGAGATTAGAGTTGAAAGCTTCCTTAATAAGGCTAAGGAATTAGTCAATCAAGTCCAGGAAATGCAGAGAGTTCCATACAGGATAAATCCAAAGAGAAACACGCCAAGACACATATTAATCAAACTATCAAAAATTAAATACCAAGAAAAAATATTAAAAGAAGCAAGGGGAAAGCAAAAATTAATATACAAGGGAATCCCCATAAGGTTAACAGCTGGTCTTTCAGCAGAAACTCTTCAAGCCAGAAGGGAGTCTCAGGACATATTTAAAGCAATGAAAGGGGAAAACCTACAACTAAGATTACTCTATCCAGCAAGGATCTCATTCAGATTTGATGGTGAAATTAAAAACCTTTACAGACAAGCAAAAGCTAAGAGAATTCAGCACCACCAAACCCGCTCTACAACAAATGCTAAAGGAACTTCTCTAGGCAGGAAACACGAGAGAAGGAAAAGACTTACAATAACAAACCCAAAACAATTAAGAAAATGGTAATAGGAACATACAGATTGATAATTACCTTAAATGTAAATGGATTAGATGCTCCAACCAAAAGACATAGACTGGCTGAAGGGATACAAAAACAAGACCCATATATATGCTGTCTACAAGAGACCCACTTCAGACCTAGGGACACATACAGACTGAAACTGAAGGAATGGAAAAAGGTAGTCCATGCAAATGGAAATCAGAAGAAAGCTGGAGTAGCAATTCTCATATCAGACAAAATAGACTTTAAAACAAAGACATTACAAGAGACAAAGAAGGACACTACATAATGATCAAGGGATCAATCCAAGAAGAAGATATAACAATGGTAAATATTTATGCACCCAACATAGGAGCACCACAATACATAAGACAAATGCTAACAGCCATGAAAGGGGAAATCGACAGTAACACAATCATAGTAGGGGACTTTAACACCCAATTTTCACCAATGGACAGATCATTCAAAATGAAAATAAATAAGGAAACACAAGCTTTAAATGATACATTAAACAAGATGGACTTAATTGATATTTATAGTACATTCTATCCAAAAACAGCAGATTACACTTTCTTCTCAAGTGTTCATGGAACATTCTCCAGGATAGATTATACCTTGGGTCACAAATCAAGCCTTGGTAAATTTAAGAAAAGTGAAATTGTATCAAGTATCTAGTCTGACCACAATGGTATGAGACTAGATATCAATTACAGGAAAAAATATCTGTAAAAAATAAAAACACATGAAGGCTAAACAATACAAGACTAAATAACTGATAGATTACTGAAGAAATCAAAGAGGAAATCAAAAAATACCTAGAAACAAATGACAATGAAAACACAACAACCAAAAACCTATGGGATGCAGCAAAAGAAGTTCTAAGAGGGAAGTTTATAGCAATACAATCCTACCTCAAGAAATAAGAAACAACTCAAATAAACAACCTAACCTTACAGCTAAAGCAGTTAGAGGAAGAAGAACAAAAAAACCACAAAGTTAGCAGAAGGAAAGAAATAATAAAGGTCAGATCAGAAATAAATGGAAAAGTAATGAAGGAAATGATAGCAAAGATCAATAAAACTGAAAGCTGGTTCTTTGAGAAAATAAACAAAATTGATACACCATTAGCCAGACTCATCAGGCAAAAAAGGGAGAAAACTCAAAACAATAGAATTAGAAATGAAAAAGGAGAAGTAGCAAGTGACACTGTAGAAATACAAAGGATCATGGGAGATTACTACCATCAACTATGTGCCAATAAAATGGACAACCTGGAAGAAATGACAAATTCTTAGAAAAGCACAACCTTCTGAGACTGAAGCAGGAAGAAATAGAAAATATAAACAGACCAATCACAAGCACTGAAATTGAAACACTGATTAAAAATCTTCCAACAAACAAAAGCCCAGGACCAGATGGCTTCACAGGAAAATTCTATCAGACCTTAGGGAAAAGCTAACACCTATCCTTCTCAAACTCTTCCAAAATATAGCAAATGGAGGAACACTTCCAAACTCATTCTACAAGGCCACCACCACTCTGATACCAAAACCAGACAAAGATGTCACAAAAAAAGAAAATGACAGTTCAATATCACTGATGAACATAAATTAAAAAATCCTCAACAAAATAGTAGCAAACAGAATCCAGCAGCACAAGAAAAGGATCATACACCATGATCAAGTGGGGTTTATCCCAGGAATGCAAGGATTCTTCAATATATGCAAATCAATCAATGTGATACACCATATTAACTAATTGAAGGCGACAAACCATATTATCATCTCAATAGATGCAGGAAAAGATTTCTACAAAATTCAACACCCATTTATCATAAAAACTCTCCAGGAAGTAGACATAGAGGGAACTTATGTCAACATAATAAAGGCCATATATGACAAAACCACAGCGACCATCGTTCTCAATGGTGAAAAACTGAAACCATTTCCACCAGGATCAGGAACAAGACAAGGTTGCCCACTCTCATTGCTATTATTCAACATAGTTTTGGAAGTTTTAGCCACAGCAATCAGAGAAGAAAAAGAAATAAAAGGAATCCAAATCAGAAAAGAAGTAAAACTGTCAGTTTGCAGATGACATGATAGTATACATAGAGAATCCTATAGATGCTACCAGAAAACTACTAGAGCTAATCAATGAATTTGGTAAAGTTGCAGGACACAAAATTAATGCACAGAAATCTCTTGCATTCTTATACACTAATGATGAAAAATCTGAAAGAGAAATTAAAGAAACACTCCCATTTACAATTGCAACAAAAAAATAAAATACCTAAGAATAAACCTACCTAAGGAGACAAAAGACCTGTATGCAGAAAACTATGACACTGATGAAAGAAATTAAAGATGGTACAAACATATGGCAAGATATACCATGTTCTTGGATTGGAAGAACATTATCAACATTGTGATAATGACTATACTACCCAAAGCAATCTACAGATTCAGTGCAATCCCTTTCAAACTACCAGTGGAATTTTTCACAGAACTAGAACAAAAAATTTCACAATTTGTATGGAAACACAAAAGACCCCGAACAGCCAAAGCAATCTTGAGAAAGAAAAACGGAGCTGGAGGAATCAGGCTCCTGGACTTCAGTCTATACCACAAAGCTACAGTCATCAAGACAGTATGGTACTGGCACAAAAACAGAAATATAGATCCATGGAACAGTATAGAAAGCCCAGAGATAAACCCACACACATATAGTCAACTTATGTTTGATAAAAGATGCAATAATATACAATGGAGGAAAGAAATCCTCTTCAATAAGTGGTGCTGGGAAAACTGGACAACTACATGTAAAAGAATGAAATTAGAACACTCGCTAACACCATATACAAAAATAAACTCAAAATGGATTAAAAACCTGAATGTAAGGCCAAACACTATAAAACTCTTAGAGGAAAACATAGGCAGAACACTCCGTGACATAAATCACAGTAAGATCCTTTTTGACCCACCTGCTAGAGAAATGGAAATAAAAATAAAAAGAAACAAGTGGGACCTAATGAAACTTCAAAGCTTTTGTACAGCAAAGGAAACCATAAACAAGATGAAAAGACAACCCTCAGAATGGGAGAAAATATTTGCAAATGAAGCAACTGACAAAGGATTAATCTCCAAAATATACAAGCAGCTCATGCAGCTCAATATCAAAAAAAACACACAACCCAATCAAATTTTTTTATTGACCCAATCAAAAAATGGGCAGAAGACCTAGATAGACCTAAACAGACATTTCTCCACAGAAGTAGACATTTTTCCATATGCAGATGGTCAATAAACACATGAAAGGATGCTCAACATCATTAATCATTAGAGAAATGCAAATCAAAACTACAATGCAGTATCACCTCACACCAGTCAGAATGGCCATCATCAAAAAATTTACAGACAATAAATGCTGGAGAGGGTGTGGAGAAAAGGGAGCCCTCTTGCACTGTTGGGGGAATGTAAATTGATACAGCCACTATGGAGAACAGTATGAAGCTTCTTCAAAAAACTAAAAATAGAACTACCATGCAACCCAGCAACCCCACTACTGGGCATATACCCTGAGAAAACCATAATTCAAAAAGAGTCATGTACCACAATGTTCATTGCAGCAGTATTTACAACAGCCAGGACATGGAAGCAACCTAAGTGTCCATCGACAGATGAATGGATAAAGATGTGGCACATATATACAATGGAATATTACTCAGCCATAAAAAGAAACAAAATTGAGTTATTTGTAGTGAGGTGGATGGACCTAGAGACTGTCATACAGAGTGAAGTAAGTCAGAAAGAGAAAAACAAATACCGTATGCTAACACATATATATGGAATAAAAAAAAAAAAGCCTAGTGGCAGGACAGGAGTAAAGACGCAGAGATAGAGAATGGACTTGAGGACACGGAAGGGAGAACGGTAAGCTGGGACGAAGTGAGAGAGTGGCATGGACATATATACACTATCAAATAGATAGCTAGTGGGAAGCAGCCACATGGCACAGGGAAATCATCTCGGTGCTTTGTGTCCACCTAGAGGGATGGGATAGGGAGGGTGGGAGGGAAAGTCAAGAGGGAGGAATATGGGGGGATATATGTATATGTATAGCTGATTCACTTTGTTTTACCGTGGAAACTAACATACCATTGTAAAGCAATTATACTTCAATAAAGACGTTAAAAAATAAATTAATTAAAAAATAAAATTGACTGAGCAGAGATGCTCTGGTTGAAAAGGAAAATCAGAGCCCCAGTTGCCTGTGGGGACCCCTGAATCATGGCAGAGACCTTCAAACTATGGTGGGTATATCTCTCTTTCAGAAATGTGAGATAAAGACACCTGTATTTTTGGTGTCTCAGGCTCAGTGGTGCTCCCTACTGCCTCTCTGAATACGATGTCTGTTTTCACCATTTCCAGCAACCCTCCCTGCTTTCCTTCCTTGTACTCAGCACTGCTAGTCCTTTGGTGTTTTGACCCCTGCATTAGTTTTACCTGAGCCAAATGCTGCCCCTGTGATATCTAATCCCAGGACACTTAGAGAGGATCTCCCAACCTACAGAATCTTTGAGGAAGAGGCTTGGCATGTGACCAGACACCTGGAGCCTTCTTTCTCATTTTACAGAGGAGGAAACCTAGGCCAAGGGGACAGTGGCCAAACTCAGGTTTCCTGACCCCTGGATCAGCGCTCTTTCCACTCTGCTACCAAAAGCCATGACTGTCTCTGTCATTGGAAATCGAAATGAACGCTGTGCTCTGGGCAGTGTTTCCCTTTCTTTTTTCCTTCAATAATAACAAACATGATTGCTCAGTTACTCATAAAATGTTCATTACTCTCTCCACCCAACAACATCCTGATTTTTAGTTTAAACTGTTAGCTTGAAGCATTAGGCATTTCAACAATAAAATGCCATTTTCTTTTCAATATACCTTCAATTTTTTATTTCTTATAAATATTCAATTGAATATTTCCATTTGTGGTGGAAGTTTGCTAATTTACTGGAAGTTGATTCTATTCCCCGGAAATGTCACTTGGGTGGCCCTGCTGAGCTAAAATGCAAAGTCTAAGCACTGATTTTTGAACCCAGAGTTCTGCGTAAGATCCAACAGCTGTTTGCTTTCTCTAAGGCATTTGAGAATAACTGTAGTTTCAAGAGTAATCAGAAAAGACTGCTCTTTGAAAATTGAAGCTTTCCCTAAAGTAGGATTCATATTTTTAAAATATAAAGAACTTAACTCTGAAGAGAAGATTACCTATAATTCATATTTTATTGGTAACTCAGCATGGAACAGTCTTTCATCAAATAAGGCTATAGCATGTTGATAGATTAAAAACCTAACATAGGCATCATATTTCCCTACGTGTTTACATAAGAACTCGACCAATGGAGAGTTTGTGAGACATTTTGGTAAAGATACGCTTGCACATATTCAGCTCATCTCTATGAACACTCAAATAGGAATTAGAAAAATACACGTGTTGCTAATGATGAAGAAAACAGACTCTCTTCTTCATAGGCAAATGGCCAATCAGTCGACAGCAATTTTAAGTACAGGAAAGACATCACACATCCTTCCACAGAAAAGTTGAAGAGGCTGACAAAAATTTAAGAAATAGGATCTCAGGAGGTCTGCAGAGGGTATGGAAAGACCAGGCTTTATCTCTTCTTACAGATAAACCTAAGTTTATCTACAGATAAACCTGTTTATTCTAAGTGATAAGAATGACTTAGAATTCTCTTAAACAGCACTCAATGACAAGAGCAAAGTTCAATTTGTGAATCATCCGGTTGCCTCATAATCCATCTAAGAATTTAATGAAATATTTTTTGGGTGCAAATGACAAATGTATATTAAACAGTATTTCCTTAGCTTAGACTCAGCATTTCTGAAATTTCAGGGACCAACAGCCCTCTGGATGTCCAGTCAAGAACCCAAGGGTTGCAAGTAGGGCAGGGCTAGCCACCCCAGGGTCCCAGTGAGATGAGAAGTGTGTTGAATCTGCAAACAAATGGCATGGGGCACAGGCTGTCTGCTAGGGTGGCAGCAACAACCTGGTTTCTCTCATCTTACACGAGGACTGCAGAATCCTAGGGAAGATCTACACAAGACCCCAGTCAGGGGCCAGGAGCACAGGTGGAGCTAGAGCTAGTGGAATGGCTGGGGTTTGGAATCATATACATGTGTTCAGCATATACATGCTGGAATCATATACATGCCGGGTCTGCCAGGAACTTTTGATTTGGGCTTTTGGGGAAGAGGACAATACTACAAATTTGCATTTTGAAAAAGCTGTGTGGGTGGTTCTAATATGACAACGCCAATCCTCTCCCTCACTTCTAGACACTCCATTATAAACCCAAAAAAAGACTTTTGGAGGTGAAATTTGTCCTTTAAAGTTGTCTGTCTCTCTTGATTGGGGAGTGTATAATCTGCTTTTCCTTGTTACTTAGAACATTAATATATTAAAACAGGAACATTTCTTTTTATAACCCACTGAGGAAAGTATATATTTCCTCATGAATCTGTTCATTGATACTAATTAATAGTTTATCATAAGATGAATTAAGACCATGGTTCTCAACCCTCAAGACACCCTGGAATCACATGGGTCAGAAACTTTGGGGGTGAACCTCAGATACAGAGCGTTTTTCAGAAGCACACTGGGTTAGTTCTAATTGCAACCAGGGTTGAGATCCTCCGCCAAACAGCATCGACTTTCTGCATTTTCACTGAGGATTGAGTGATTTCCTTATCACAGTATAGCATTTAGTATTCAGATTTTCACTGCAATTGATAAAATTCGGGCAACTAGAAAGTGAGGGGTGGGTGGTGAGGAAGGTAGGTACTTATTCTGCTTAGATGACTCATGGCTGTTGTTTACTCCCTGTGTAACCTATGGTCACAATCGGACATTTTTGCCTTCACAGTATATCCTACACCCTGTTCTTTCTCACAGTTGCTGTAGTAACAGTAAATTGCCACCTTATTTTAAGGAATACAACTGTGACATAAAATATAAGTTTCAGCTGTAGGTGTGCAGATGGCTGACATCTGGATGAATGAATAAGTTCCCATTCTCTTTCTGTCTTTTTCAAATGGTCTCTTTGCTATGTGCTCCAGTTCGTTCTCCCAACAATTCTCTTTTCATTAGGGAAATAAGACTGCTTTCTGTGAGACAAACACATACTGGATAAAATCAGAGTTATCCACCTTCCAGAGCACAATGAATGACTTAGCTATAACTTAATTCAAATACGAAGGAGACGGTGCCCTTGTTTCCACTGCTGGGCATGTCCCTGTTGCAGAAACAGATGCCCGAGGTTTTTGGATCCAGTTATAAATTCAGTCATTGTTAATAATTATCATTCATTTACCTTTCAGTAAACTATAATTCAGTGCCTTCCTGAAAGCTCCTCTTGCAGGATAATTTTGTCAGCCTCAGCTCTAGGAGCTAAGTGCAAGCGTGCTTAGCCATAGAGAGGAGCCAACAAGAGCCAAATGCAAATATCAAATAAAGCTTAGAGGGGAGCTGTGGCAGAGGGGCCAGCTGCATGCTGATGGCCAGGGAAGCATTCCCTGTGAAAATGATCTGCATGCAGCTGGGCTATTGCAGACAAGTTAAGCTTTGGGGGTAATGGTGATGGTGATCATTACTGCCTATGTAGTATTGCTACACCACCACGCCTGCTGTTAATGAGACCCCTGAAAGTAGTGACAGTGCTGACTCTAGCTGGACAGTGCCAAGTAGTTTACCTATCCCACCTCTTTTTTCCCCAAAACGAATCTGTACAAGTAGGTGGTGTTTGCCATATTTAACAGATGGAGACACTGAAGCTCACAGGGGAAAGTCAGCTCAGAGCCGCACCCCTGCTAAACTGCCCAGGCAGGATTTAAGCCCAGGTCTGTCTGAGTGGGGAGCCCAACACTCTTCACCACTACTCTATGTGCTGTAGAGCAGTGCTCTGTGCTCTGTATTGCTGTTGCACACACTCTGGGATTTTATTGCAGATTTCTTTGGAGGATAAACATGTGACAAATTACAATATTTGAAATCTGCTGTAACATTCATTACACTGTTTTAACTGAAGTTTTCAGGAGGTGATTTCCATCTTCTTTTGGAACAGACTCCCAAACACCAGATTAACAATGGTTGTCTTCCTTATGAAGGACACTCCATCGTGTGCTAGGCAGTCAGGGTTTTTTGCAGCTAGATCCAAAAGATAAGTTCTAATGAATTCTTTTATGAGAGTGTTGGAAATTTGTCCTTTTGAGCTCTGCGTATGTCAAAGAATTCCGCATACTTAATTGGAATTAGAAGACTGGCTATAGTACAAACATGGCATTTACAGTTACTGGGTTATATATCTGCTGTTTCATTGAGGTGGAATTTGAAAGCTATCATGGTAGAGAGCTTTTTGGTCTTTCTTGTTCTTCCTGCCATGTTTCTTAGTGGTGGCCTTTAAAGGCATTGACATTTTGTCTCATTCTGCCCTGAGCCTCAGTTACCACTACCACTTAGTGTCCTTCTGTATTAGAATCTTCCATATGTCTTTCTCTTTGCGCTGCCTCTCTCCACATTACTTTCTGAATCCCAAGCCTTTCACATCATAGTTTGTGTTTATTTTTGTTTTGTTTCACTCTACTCTTATTATCTTTCTATACCTTGAAAATTCTTTCCTATTATTTTTGGACTTTTGGACTATTTCATGTTTTATATCTTTTTTTTCCTTCCCGCATACATGAAACTATACCAACCCCCGATGGCTTTTTAAATGAATTTCATGTTCAGAACAGTCTAATGTTATTTGGAGATGCCTAGACTATAGGCCCCCATGAGGGCAGGGACCACGTGGTGCTCAGCATCGAGTGCTGCATGTATGTACAGTGCCTGACCATAAAGCACACCTCAAAAATAGTGATTGGATGAATAAGTGCTCATGAAGTAATACACAAGATCTGAACATAAAATAATATTGTTTTCATGGTAACTCATCACAACAAAGTGCTTTAAGAAATTACAAAAGATGGATTCTGAAATTGCTTTTGAACAATTGGAGTGTCATCGGAAGAAGTGTTCAGTCTTTAGCCAAACTACTTTAAAAAGGATGTCATTTGCTTTTGACGTGTAAGTTTTGGCTAAGTAGTTTTTGAGCAGCAAGCTGTTTAAAGAAACCTGTTTAAAAACATTTATCTAATTTGTGTAATTTGGATATGAAAAGGCTTCCTTTTAAATGTTATTTTTAACTCTGAATTGATTCAAATGCACAGCAAGATACAGAAAATAATAAATAAGACATCCATGGATCTAACAAACCAGATTTAATAAATAGTACCATGTTTCCTTCAAATTGATATTGTTTAAAGAAATAAAGTGTTTTATGTAGCTAAATCTCTTTTGAATTACTCTGCTTATATTCTGAAGTTGGAAAATGAATTCTCTCTCATAGTTTGTACTTTACTCTTTGTGCAGCTTACATAGGATATAGTACTATTCTGTCTGAAAATTTTACAAAAATAGTGTCATATGCTAGCTTTTCTTTACAACTTACTTTTCCACTCAGTATTCTGGGTATTTCTCTATGTTTATATATGCAGATATACTTTATTTATTTTAATCATGTATAGTATTTCATTTCATGAATAAATGAAAGTTTATTTATCCACTTAATTTTCAGTGTTTTCTTTACTACCATCTTGTAATGAAAATCTTTTATAGCTTGGGTATGTATGTATGCATGTATGTATGTATGTTAGCATCTGTTTTCTAGAGAAAAAGAAAACATTAAAAACAAAAAAAGAAAGAGAAAATCATTAGTTTGGTCTGAAAATATGAAAAGTTTTAATTTATAGGACTCATCTTGTTTTATTTATATTCTTTTTCCCTTTAGTTTCTAAGTTACCATCTATTTCATTTACTGTGGGAGTTATGCTGAAAGTTTTAATCTGTTAAATTGAATTAACAAAGTTTAATTTAAGCAATATGTCTACTCTCCTTCTGAAAGGTTTAATTGCAAATATTCTTTCTCCCTTTTAAAATGTTCTTATCTGGTATTTTAGTTCTATCCCGCTTTTCAACTCCCAAAGGTAATCATTATCATGATTACTGTTTTAGTCATTCAATATTTGTTTATATTTAACCACATGCATACCAATTTTCTAATATTTTTTTCTGGAATACTACTCTTTAGTCATTGTTTCTTTACTCTTGGTGAAGAATTTCAGGCAGTAAAATCTCTCACTTTTTGTCTGAAAAAAATAACATTTGAATAATAGTTTTGCTAGTATAGAATCCATTTTCCCTCAAAACTTTAAGTATATGATTCCATTTTTTTTAAACCTACATTGTTCTGTTGACAAGTCTACAGTTATTCTATTTTCTATTCCATTGGAAGTAAATTCCCTTATCTCTAGTTATTTTTAATAATTTTTCTTTCACCTGTTTTGAGATTTATTTTTATTAATCCTGTTCATGAGTTATTGTGATTTTTTTAATCTGATGAGTCATATCTTTTATTGATTCTGGAAAATTTTTTGCACTATATCTTTGAACATTACCCCTCCCAAATATTCATTATTGTCTCCTTATAGACTCTTATTAGATAGATTATAAACTTCTAATTCTATCTTCCATATCCTTTAACCCCCCTTCAATATTTTCTACAGTTTTCCTTGTGTTCTGTATTCTGGGTAATTGCCATCTTATGTTTGTCAATTCTTTCTTCAGTTGTATCTAATCTGTTGTTTAATTTATCTACTGAATTGCCAATTGTTTACATTTTTCTAGTGAGACTTTAAGTTGATATGATTTCTCTGCCAGGCAATGTGGCAATATATATTGAAAAACTTAAATGTTTTCATTTTTCAGGAATTATCCTGAGGAACTCATTGAATAATTTACTCACTGTAATATTATGACAATAGTATTTATTTTAGTATTTCTAATTGCACAAAATCAGCAAGGGAATGGTTAATAAGTTATTCACTATCCATGAGATAAAATGCCATTCAGAAATAATGTTACTGAACAAAATATTATGGAAAAATATTTAATATACTTTAAGTAGGGTAAAGCATTTTAAAAGGAACATGCAGAATATGAACACATTATTGTGAAATAAAAACATTATATTAGCAAAGAAAAGTGCTATTAGAATATAAATCAACATGCTAACATTAATCATTTCTGTTTGATGGGATAAAGACTGATTGTTACTGTTTTCCTTTTACAGAATTATTTATTAAAAAATTTCTACAATACCTAAAATTCTTTTGTAATAATAAAAGAAAACAAATTTGTTTTTATAGTGTTCACCTTTTGATAGAACACAGAATACTTTTAAGCAAGGAGAAAATCAAGCCCATTGAAAATTTAAGAAGCTAATGTAGCAATTAAGACATTATGTGATACAATTTCAGTGCACATGTACTAAATTTGAAATGATGAAAATAAGAAATATTGTGAAGGATGATCTAGTATCTGATTGATTATGTAAGGAAGGAAGAAAAACAAAAAGATTCTAAAGTTTTCTGAATGGGAGAACAAGGATACTAGAAACTGCAAACTATAGAATTATATTTATGGACATATAGAGATATGAACCAAACCCATGCTATACCTTACCCCTGAAGGGGCTACTCTCCTATGAAAATCTGCTTCAAAGAGCCAGCAGGCTTCTCCCTCTGTTATCATTCTTTGATGGCTAAAAAAGGAAAAACAAAAAAAAATCATTCATCCATTAATTCAGCAGAAAATGCATTGAGTATCAACTATATGACACATGCTGTTAGGTGCTAGGGCTATATCTATGAACAAATATTCTAAGATTACTAATAAAATTGTAATCTACTCATGGAATGTTTGACTCTTCTCTCTTGTCTAATCTTCCTTCAGTTCTATCAAACTGTGCTCAAATCTGACTCCCTAGGGGAAACTTCCCTAATCCTTAATCACCAGTAACTCCACATTAGGTTCTAATGTGGCATTTCTTTTTTTTTTTAATGTTTGAATTTTATTTGTTTTTATACAGCAGGTTCTTATTAGCCATCAATTTTATACAAATCAGTGTATACATGTCAATCCCAATCACCCAGTATGTATGTACCACATCTTCTTTATCCATTCATCTGCGATGGCATTTAGGTTTCTTCCATGACCTGGCTATTGTAAATAGTGCTGCAATGAACATTGGGGTGCATGTGTCTTTTTGAATTATGGTTTTCTCTGGGTATATGCTCAGTAGTGGGATTGCTGGATCATATGGTAGTTCTATTTTTAGTTTTTTAAGGAACCTCCCTACTGTTCTCCATAGTGGCTGCGTTAATTTACATTCCCACTAACAGTGCAAGAGGGTTCCCTTTTCTCCACAGCCTCTTCAGCATTTGTTCTTTGTAGATTTTCTGATGATGCCCATTCTAACTGGTGTGAGGTGATACCTCATTGTAGTTTTGATTTGCACTTCTCTGATAATTAGTGATGTTGAGCAGATTTTCATGTGCTTCTTGGCCATCTGTATGTCTTCTTTGGAGAAATGTTTATTTAGGTCTTCTGCCCATTTTTGGATTGGGTTGCTTGTTTTTTTAATATTGAGCTGCATGAGCTATTTATATATTTTGGAGATTAATCCTTTGTCCATTGATTAATATGCAAATATTTTCTCCCATTCTGAGGGTTGTCTTTTCATCTTGTTTATGGTTTCCTTTGCTGTACAAAAGCTTTGAAGTTTCATTAGGTCCCATTTGTTTATTTTTGTTTTTATTTCCATTACTCTAGGAGGTGGATCAAAAAAGATCTTGCTGTGATTGATGTCAAAGAGTGTTCTTCCTATGTTTTCCTCTAAGAGTTTTATAGTGTCTGGTCTTAGATTTAGGTCTCTAATCCATTTTGAGTTTATTTTTATGTATGGTGTTAGGGAGTGTTCTAATTTCATTCTTTTACATGTAGCTGTCCAGTTTTCCCAGCACCACTTATTGAAGAGACTGTCTTTTCTTCTTTGTATATCCTTGCCTCCTTTGTCATAGATTAGTTGACCATAGGTGGGTGTGTTTATCTCTGGGCTTTCTATCTTGTTCCATTGATCTATGTTTCTGTTTTTGTGCCAGTACCATATTGTCTTGATTACTGTAGTCTTGTAGTATAGTCTGAAGTCAGGGAGTCTGATTCCTCCAGCTCCGTTTTTTTCCTCAAGACTGCTGTGGCTATTCGGGGTCTTTTGTGTCTCCATACAAATTTTAAGATATTTTGTTCTAGTTCCATAAAAAATGCCATTGGTAATTTGACAGGGATTGCATTGAATCTGTAGATTGCTTTGGGTAGTATAGTCATTTTCACAATATTGATTCTTCCAATCCAAGAACATGGTATATCTCTCCATCTATTGGTATCATCTTTAATTTTTTTCATCAGTGTCTTATAGTTTTCTGCATATAGGTCTTCAGTCTCCCTAGGTTGGTTTATTCCTAGGTATTTTATTCTTTTTTGTTGCAGTGGTAAATGGGAGTGTTTCCTTAATTTCTCTTTCAGATTTTTCACCATTAGTGTATAGGAATGCAAGAGATTTCTGTGCATTAATTTTGTATCCTGCAGCTTTACCAAATTCATTGATTAGCTCTAATAGTTTTCTGGTGGCATCTTTAGGATTTTCTATGTATAGTATCATGTCATCTGCAAACAGTGACAGTTTTACATCTTCTTTTCCAATCTGTATTCTTTTTATTTCTTTTTCTTGTCTGATTGCCATGGTTAGGACTTCCAAAACTATGTTGAATAATAGTGGTGAGAGTGAACATCCTTGTCTTGTTCCTGATCTTAAAGGAAATGCTTTCAGTTTTTCACCATTTAGAATGATGTTGGCTGTGGGTTTGTCGTATATGGCCTTTATTATGTTGAGGTAGGTTCCCTCTGTGCCCACTTTCTGGAGAGTTTTTTATTATAAATGGGTATTGAATTTTGTCAAAAGCTTTTTCTGCATCTATTGAGATGATCATATTTTTTTATTTTTTTTAATTCTTCAATTTGTAAATATGGTGTATCACATTGATTGATTTGCGTATATTGAAGTTTCCTTGCATCCCTGGGATAAATCCCACTTGATCATGGTGTATGATCCTTTTAATGTGTTGTTGGATTCTGTTTGGTAGTATTTTGTTGAGGATTTTTACATCTATATTCATCAGTGATATTGTTCTGTAATTTTCTTTTTTTGTAGTACCTTTGTTTGGTTTTGGTATCAGGGTGATGGTGGCCTTATAGAATGAGTTTGGGAGTGTTCCTTCCTCCATAGTTTTTTGGAAGAGTTTGAGAAGGATGGCTGTTAGCTCTTCTCTAAATGTTTGATAGAATTCACCTGTGAAGCCATCTGGTCCTGGACTTTTGTTTGTTGGAAGATTTAAAATCACAGTTTCAATTTCATTACTTGTGATTGGTCTGTTCATATTTTCTATTTCTTCCTGGTTCAGTCTTGGAAGGTTATAAGTTTCTAAGAATTTGTCCATTTCTTCTAGATTTTCCAGATTTTCATTTTATTAGCATAGAGTTGCTTCTAGTAGTCTCTTAGGATGCTTTGTATTTCTGTGTTGTCTCTTGTAACTTCTCCTTTTTCATTTCTAATTTTATTGATTTGAGTCCTCTCCCTCTTTTTCTTGATAAGTCTGGCTAATGGTTTATCAATTTTGTTTATTTTCTCAAAGAACCAGCTTTTAGTTTTATTGATGTTTGCTATTGTTTTCTTTGTTTCTATTTCATTTATTTCTGCTCTGACTTTTATGGTTTCTTTCCTTCTGCTAACTTTGGGCTTTGTTTGTTCTTCTTTCTCTAGTTCCTTAGTGTGTATGGTTAGATTGTTTATTTGACATGTTTCTTGTTTCTTAAGGTAGGATTGTATTGCTATAAACTTCCCCCTGAGAACTGCTTTTGCTGTATCCCATAGGTTTTTGTTTTGTTTTGTTTTTGTTTGTTTTTTCTTGCAGTACACTGGCCTCTCACTGTTGTGGCCTCTCCCGTTGTGGAGCACAGGCTCTGGACACGCAGGCTCAGCGGCCATGGCTCATGGGCCCAGCCACTCTGCGGCATGAGGGATCTTCCCAGACCAGGGCACGAACCCATGTCCCCTGCATTGGCAGGCAGATTCTCAACCACAGTGCCACCAGGGAAGCCCCTCCCATAGGTTTTGGATTGTCGTGTTTTCATTGTCATCTGTCTCTAGGTATTTTTTGATTTCCTCAGTGATCTATTGGCTATTTAGTAACATATTGCTTAGCCTCCATGTGTTTGTGTTTTTTATGTTTTATTCCCTGTATTTCATTTCTAATCTCATAGAGTTGTGGTCAGAAAAGACGTTTGGTATCATTTCAGGCTTCTTAAATTTACTGAGGTTTGATTTGTGACCCAAATGTGATCTATCCTGGAGAATGTTCTGTGCGCACTTGTGAAGAAAGTGTAATCTGCTGTTTTTGGCTGGAATGTCCTATATATATCAATTAAATCTATCTGGTCTATTGTGTCATTTAAAGCTTCTGTTTCCTTATTTATTTTCAGTTTGTATGATCTGTCCATTGGTGAAAGTGAGGTGTTAAAGTCCTCCACTATTATTGTGTTATTGTCGATTTCCTCTTTTATAGCTGTTAGCAGCTGCCTTATGTATTGAGGTGCTCCTATGTTGGGGGCATATATATTTATAATTATTATAACTTCTTCTTGGATTGATCCCTTGATCATTAGGTAGTGTCCTTCCTTGCCTCTTGTAACATTCTTTATTTTAAAGTCTATTTTATCTGTTATGAGTATTGCTACTCCAGCTTTCTTTTGATTTCCATTTGGATGGAATATCTTTTTCCATCACCTCACTTTCATTCTGTATGTGTCCCTAGGTCTGAAGTGGGTCTCTTGTAGACAGCATATATATGGGTCTTGTTTTTGTATCCATTCAGCAAGCCTGTGTCTTTTGGTTGGAACATTTAATCCATTCACGTTTAAGGTAATTATCGATATGTTCCTATGTTCCTGTGAACTTTTTCTTAATTGTTTTGGGTTTGTTTTTGTAGGTCCTTTTCTTCTCTTGTGTTTCCCACTTAGAGAAGTTCCTTTAGCATTTGTTGTAGAGCTGATTTGGTGGTGCTGAATTCTCTTAGCTTTTGCTTGTCTGTAAAGCTTTTGCTATCTGTGTTGAATCTGAATGAGATACTTGCAGGGTAGAGTAATCTTGGTTGTAGGTTCTTCCCTTTCATCACTTTAAGTATATCATGCCACTCCCTTCTGGCTTGTAGAGTTTCTTCTGAGAAATCAGTGGTTAACCTTATGGGAGTTCCCTTGTATGTTGTCATTTTTCCCTTGCTACTTTCAATAATTTGTCTTTTTTTTAATATTTGCGAGTTTGATTACTATGTGTCTCTACATGTTTCTCCTTGGGTTTATCCTGTATGGGATGCTCTGCGTTTCCTGGACTTGGGTGGCTATTTCCTATCCCATGTTAGGGAAGTTTTTGACTATAATCTCTTCAAATATTTTCTCGGATCCTATCTCTCTCTCTTCTCCTTCTGGGACCCCTATAAATATGAATGTTTTTGTGTTTAATGTTGTCCCAGAGGTCTCTCAGGCTGTCTTCATTTCTTTTCATTCTTTTTTCTTTATTTTATTCTGCAGCAGTGAATTCCACCATTCTGTCTTCCAGGTCACTTATCCGTTCTTCTGCCTCAGTTATTCTGTTATTGATTCTTTCTAGTGTAGTTTTCATTTCAGTTATCATGTTGCTCATATCTGTTTGTTTGTTGTTTAATTCTTCTAGATCTTTGTTAAACATTTCTTTCATCTTCTCGATCTTTGCCTCCATTCTTTTTCTGAGGTCCTGGATCATCTTCACTACCATTATTCTGACCTCTTTTTCTGGAAGGTTGCCATCTCCACTTCATTTAGTTGTTTTTCTGGGGTTTTATCTTGTTCCTTCATCTGGTACATAGCCCTCTGCCTTTTCATCTTGTCTATCGTTCAGTGAATGTGGTTTTTGTTCCACAGGCTGCAGGATTGTAGTTTTTCTTGCTTCTTCTGTCCGTCCTCTGGTGGATGTGGCTATCTAAGAGGCTTGTGCAAGTTTCCTGATGGAAGGGACTGGTGGTGGGTAGAGCTGACTTTTGCTTTGGTGGGCAGAGTTCAGTAAAACTTTAATCTGCTTGACTGCTGATGGGTGGGGCTGGGTTCCCTCCTAGTTGCTAGTTTGGCCTGAGGCAACCCAACACTGGAGCCTACCTGGGCTGTTTGGTGGGGCTAATGGTGGACTCTGGGAGGGCTCATGCCAAGGAGTACTTCCCATAACTTCTGTTGCCAGTGTCCTTGTCCCCATGGTGAGCCACAGCCTCCCCCCGCCTCTGCAAGAGGCCCTTCAACACTAGCAGGTAGGTCTGGTTCAATCCCCCCTGGCGTCACTGCTGCTTCCCCTGGGTCCTGATGCATACACTACTTTGTGTGTACCCTCCAGGAGTGGAGTCCCTGTTTCCCCCAGTCCTGTCAAAGTGCTGCAATTAAATCCCACTAGGTTTCAAAGTCTGATTCTCTAGGAATTCCTCCTCCCGTTGCTGGACGGCCAGGTTGAGAAGCCTGATGTGGGGCTCAGAACCTTCACCTCAGTGGGTGGACTTCTGTGGTATAAGTGTTCTCCAGTCTGTGAGTCATACCCAACAGTTTTGGGTTTGATTTTACTGTGATTACGCCCCTCCTACCATCTCATTGTGGCTTCTCCTTTGTCTTTGGATGTGGGGTATCTTTTTTGGTGAGTTCCCGTGTCCTCCTGTTGATGATTGTCCAACAGCTAGTTGTGATTCTGGTGTTCTCACAACAGGGAGTGAGAGCACGTCCTTCTACTCTGCCGTCTTGGTTCAGGGCCACAAATTTCACTTCTTCCTTAATTTTCTCCCACCAAAAGTATCAGCTTTGTGAAGGCACCATCAGTGGCTGCTTGTTTGTTGTATTTCCAGCACCTCGCCCTATGCCTGACAAATAGAAGCTATCAGTGAATACCCTTTTTTAAAAAAAATTGGAGTATAGTTGCTTTACAATGTTGTGTTAGTTTCTGCTGTACAACGAAGTGAATCAACTGTATCTAATGTGGCATTTCTAATGCCAAGTATAACAAGCTGGTAGTTGCTGCCTGAAGCCCCATGTGAAAGTGGTACCTTGACTCAATAGGAAATGATGCCATACTTGATGATTGATGCTTGGCAAGGCCCCTGGTGGGAGAAGTGTCAGGAAGCATACCTATGATCTGTGCTGTGTGTCACCCCATTCCCTTAAGCCAACCATAGCTTGATTACTTTTATTAATGCATTACACTTTCAAAAGCATGACATGACCTGAAAAATATTTCCTCCTCACAGAGTACCTGTATTTAAGATAGTACAGACATAAAACGAGTAGACTGGGAAGCACTGTATGTGTACTTTCGTTCTGATGGAATTTAAGGACCAAACCTCTTAAGAGCTATAAGTGCTTAGTATTATGCCTTTTTCTCTGTGAGACTGAAAAGGGATAATGGATAAAAATCAATGTATCATATAAATGTTCTTCCAATCTGTCAGGTTGTTTTTTCTGGTCATTGATAGTGGAGGCTTTGATGCAGGGGTCTTGGTTGCAACTCCAGATGATTCTTCCATTTGTGTCAAGCCTCCTGGGCTTGACCTGGTTTCAGGCAGGACTCCTGTCACTCTTAGAGGCTTCCCAGCCTCTTTCCCTTCTGGCGAGTAGGCTGCTATTGATTGAAGCTGTCTCCAGGCTGAAGCTCTTAGGTGAAATATCTGTTCTGTGTGTGTGCGTGCGTGCGTGCGTGTGTGTGTGTGTGAATGCCCATATGTGTGCAGATGGGAGGCATTCTGAGATTTCTCTAGGAAAGTTTCACTACAAATAAAACTATTGTTTTTGTTTTGCTATTTAACTATTGGGAGAGAGTGGGAAATTGGACCTTCCTCTACTATATATGCAACTTCATGTGACTCTATAATTATTTCAAAATAAAACTGTTTAAAAAATACATAAATAAACTTCTAAAACATGCTAATATTCAACCACAAGCATCAATGGAAGAAAAGCAAGTGCTCTCAAAAGAAGAAAACTTGTTTGCAATAATCTTCTGCAGTAAGAACCTCCTGAAACAGGAAATACCTTCCATAATTCCAATATATGCTGCAAACATGAAATACTTCAAAAAGAAAGTTTAAATATTTCAACTATTTTTTTCTATTTTTAATTTACTAATATAAATACAGTTTACCTATTCTTTTTTCCTGAAAAATAGTAGTTCTTGATAGGTGGAAAGTTTAAATGATACTTCATATTTCTTTTTCAGAGTTTGAAGAAATTACAAAACCTTCACTAGTTGGGTTACTTAGAAAATCTGCTTTCCTCTCCTACTTCAACATGTCTCACAAAAATCTCTTGAAAGTTAGAGAAAATATAGAAACAAGCTTATCTGCTTAGTTTAAAATATATGTATATTTTTATTTCCAAAGACCTCAGGATATTTTTGTTCTGATTAGGGCCAAAATCACAGTCTTCAATTTCTCTCTTTTTGAAAGTACAGGTATTAGAAGTTCTCAGAAGAAACATCTATTTCTTTCCCTCCATCTTCCTCTATTATATTATATGCTATTTTGTAAACATTACAAGTTTTAAGTTGCTTATATATATTTAATACATATATATTAAATTGCTCATATATGTGTGTATATAGGCACATATATATCATATTCAGTGCTCCAATGATCCTCAACTCTGAATAACAGTAATGTTTACTGAGAATTTACTAATAGCCAAGCACTGTGCTAAGCACTTGACATGGCTTATCTCATTTAATCCCCACAGCCACTCTCTGAAGGAGGTGTTGTCTTATTCCCATTGTACTTTTGTTGTACCTGAGGAATTGAGAGGTTAAGTATCTTCCCAAGGCCACATAGCTAGTCAGTTAGTGGAGCCTTTCCATTGTAACCATTACACTCTGCTTCCTACTCTTAGGTGACTGCTATAAAAATTATTATAGTTTTGAAAATTATTATATTATTTTCCCCTGGTCTCCTGGTGAATCTCCCTGGCTTCATGGGAACCCACAGAGGATTCTAAAGAACACAGTGGGGTGTATCTGAAATGCTCCCATACCTCAAACCTTGTGTGTGTATCACCCATGCTAAACAGCAGCAGATATGTTCTGGTTTACAGTTGACTAGCAGAGTGTAGCTGAATTCTACGCTGACCTATTGGTCAGCCTGTTAAAGCATACCATAGGGTGCATTTGTATGCTTGGCATTCTCATTAATGTATTAAGTTGTAGTTGAAAGACCAGATACATCAGAATTTCACATATTCCACTTCCTGCTAACATATTTGGAAAATATTAGTTTTTCTCAGTCTTATAGATTAGTTCTCAGAATTAAAAAGGAATATGCTTGACAATATTAGAAAGCCCTGTACTAAGTACAGAGGTGGGCCGGATGGGCACACAAATATTTAAGATCTTTGGGTATAGCCTCTTATTGGAGGACTGCCCCTCTTGCCCTCCAGCCCTTGAAATTCATCCCAGAATCCTCTAACTCTCTCTGTCTCTACCCTTCCTGACCTAGCTTAGTAATTCCACCCAAATTCATTATGTCCCAGGCTTGTTTCCTGCTGCCACCTCTGCTTTGGGCTAGGACCTTACCACAGACAGGTAACCCAAAAGCCCTTGACCATGACTCCTTAACTTTTGGTTTTCTTGATCCTCAACTACATGCAGTGTTTCCCTTACCAGAGTGACCTTCCTGAGAGAGGCTGGACTCTCTTCTTCATGCCTGAGAGAATGAAGAAGAAGAATGAGAAGAGGTTTAAGTTAGATTAAGAAAAAACTCAATACAAAAAACCCCTTATGTTTCCAGATGCTGATTCCAATCAGCCTTTGTTCTGATTCTTGAAACAGTTGCTTAAGAATCCTGAAGACTTACTTTTCTATGAAACTTCTAGTGCTCTCTCCAGCTATTACTCTAGAAGTACAGGATTTCTAGAAGTACTTGAGTCTTCCTGAGAGGTATTTTCAAATGTTTATTTATAGCCCCATGCAAATCCATGGAAAAGAAGCACACCTAGAAGCAGTGTGAGAGAGGATGGAGAAAGGGGGCCAAACCAGAGCGACGACACCTCTGATCATGCTCTCTGGACCTTCCTAACATCAGAGTGTTCCCATTCCTGGGAGTAGAGGTCCCAATGCTAACTGGATAGGGCCATATTCTACTGTGTAAGAGGAACTTGTTCTTACAATTAGTTGGTCCTTCCCATCAGGGTAGGACAGAGGGGAGTCCAAAGTCAAAATCTCCTACCAAGTTTGTAACCTGCAGGGACAGAAGAACCACAAAGATTCTTTAATCCTCCCAGTCCTTAATTTCAATCCTACAGGAGTGCACCTTTTTTCACATTTTTTAGCACCATGCTCTAGCCAACTGAGCTAATCAGCCACCAGAGAAGGTTCACATTTATGAAAGCAGTACCTCTTGCTTACCAGAAAGAACAAAGAAAGAAGAGGCTTAAAAATAGTCATTAATGGGACAGCTTACTCAGTGAAAACTGCTTTTAATTGTAAATGGAAAGAAAAAGCCAAACCAGATTTCCCTTGGGGGTGCATGTCTCGGCTCTATGTGGCCCTATAACCTCACTGAGAATTAATTGTACATGACAAGGGCAGACTCAAACTTAGGGAAAAAAGTTCTAAAAGTTTCTTCAAAACATGTTTATCTCATCACAAGGAAAAAATACTTTTTATTTTGTATCTACATGAGATGTTGGATGTTCCCTAAACTTATTGTGGCATTCATCTCATGATGTATATAATTCAAACCATTGTGCTGTATACCTTAAACTGACATAATGCTGTTTGTCAACTATATCTCAATAAAACTGGAAGAAAAAATGTATTGAAATAATTTTACAATGCTGTTAATTTCCAACATTAATGTATAAACCTTGATCATGTCATAATATACTAGAAGAACTGTCAAACTCAACAAATTTAAACATTTTATAATGGGGTGGCCCAGGTGAGACTAATGCTTATAGTTTTTTTTTTTCATTTATCCATCCGTCCTTTCATTCATTCAAAATTTATTGGCTGAAACTGACATAGTACCCATTCAAGGGGCCTGTGGAGTAAACAAAGAGAAAAGGAATGCCAATGAAAACAGGGTGTGGATAAGGAGACTGTGACACAGAGAGTTTAAGTAAGTTATTCAAAGATACACAGCTAGTCTGGTAGTACAAGGATTCAAACTCAAAGAAGTAGGTTCAGAGTCTATATTCTTAACCATTATGAATCTGTGCTGCCTCTACTTGACATAATTCAATGTGCCTTTATCTATGTTTTCATCACTTGTAAATTTGCTTCTACACCATCTAAAATATCTTGGAGTCTTCTCATTAAGCCATATCCACAGAATTCATCCACCAATACAGAGCCAGTAACCAAAACTGACACATTAATTATCTCCCTACAGATGGCATGATTTTTAAACAGTCAAGAGCATGTGGGTCTCTAATTGAGTAGAGAAGTCTAAACAAAGCTGGAGGAGCACACGGGAAGGAACGGATGATTCAGAACAAGGATACTTACTGACTTTTGTGTTGAAACTTGGAAGTAAGAGTAAAATGCCATTGTCTGAGAAAGTGAGATAGAGCAGGAGCTTCCTGCAGAGGGCACAGCTTGGCCAAATGTAAGACACTTAGGACCCAATGTCTGACCTCGTGAACATAGGGATAAACCACCTAGAGGAGCAACAGGGACCGACAGAAATCTGTGTGGCAGCACAGCGAGGAGAACGCTCGTGGTGAATATCATGCCGAGATTATTAATGAGTGTGTCCTATGAGCCAGGATCGACACCTTGCTGAAGTCAAGACAGATTATGTCCATTATTTCTTCTCAGTCCAGGGTCCCTGTCATTCTGTCATCAAAGGTAATGATTAGCTCGGTCGAGACCTGTTCGTAACAATACCAGTGACCTGTTCTTCTGTAGATGTTTTAAAATTGATTTTTGGATGATTAATTAGACAGTCTTTTTAGTCTAGAAATTATTAGCCAATAATTCTTTGAGTTCTCTTTCCCTTGCTTTAAAAAAAGGAAGCAGTACAGATTATAGTATTTCCTTCTTGGCATAAGACATCTCACTAGGAATTCTTAAGAATGACAACTATTAGGCTTATGATGACTTTCACCAATTCTTAGAGTTCCTTCATGGCCAACCATCAGGGACTGCAGGTAGAATAAATCGTGCTCACTTAAGTAATCTACAGTCTGCTCATATCTAGACTAACATGTTTTCCTGCCCCTCAGTTTACAAACTATCATTTTAGGCCAATAATATTTTGTTCAGAACAATCAAACTCTCTATTAAGATCATTATTAAGATCAGTGATGCCGACCATGCATCAGCAGCTATTTCTTGAGGAAATTCCATGATTCCTACTGATTAATGTGAAAACATCAAAGAATACAATCTTGCCTTCAGTTATAGGCTAGGAAACAAATAAGGGAGGAGGGGAGTCAGCAGTAAATCAAATAGGAAATGCAGCATTAAAGGTGACTTGACCTTGAACTCAGAAAAGGAGAGGCGTGCAAGAGAATAATTCGGAAACACGGAGAACCATAAGACCCACTGATAAGACAGAAGGAGTTCTTTTTTATTCCAGTTATCCGAGCAATAATTAGCCATAACCAGGAACCGCTTCTCCTGTTGATCGCTGATGTCGCTACTGAAGACAGTATCTCATAAAACTGAAAACTAGGCTGGCCATCAGCAAAATTACAAAAAGGTCATTTTTGTCTTTAACAGTAAAACACCACCCATATTTGCAGCACCTCCGACTTCACCTTTCCCACTTCTACCCCTTTCCCCATCCTTTTCCTCCCCAATGACCCTTCCCCTGACCCTTAGGGACTCCGTTTGTTTGTTTAATACTCCAGCCCATGAGGTGTGAATTGGTAGTGTACAATTTCACTCAGCTATGTCTGGAAGTTTTAGACTCATGCAGAACCTTAAAGGAATAATCACAGGTAACATTTTTCAAAGTTGATATGGCAGAGTTTTTAAGTACTTATGTATATCAACTCATTTAATCATCTTAACAACCCTAGGTTTTAGGTGCAATTAACAGCCTTATATTTTAGAAGAGAGACTTGAGGCTCAGGAAAGTTAAGTAACTTGCCCAAACCAGTCATGTGTGTAGTTCACTTGACCTCCCCAAATTCTTGTGCTGGAAGCACTAATATTATATTGCCTGATCTCAAGGACATTTCTGCAAAAAGGTTCTGTGTTTGCTGTTTTTCTCCTCCTAGTCTTTTAAAAATGTGGTCATTAATTTTTTTCATGTCTGATTTTTATTTCATATAGAACTTTGCTACTACAATTTCTCAAACTATGACTGAACTATGTTCAAATGATATTTCTCCTCTTTATTCTCTCATTTTTATTCTACTTAGGGCAAATGCACACACAGTCATGTTTTTTGGTTACCACCCACTGGCTGGAGCTACCTGTGCTCTAAACATATGGCAAAAAGTATAGATCTGCTCAGAATCTCCAAATAACTCAATAATAAGAGATCAAACAACCCAATTAAATAATGGGCAAAAGATTAGAATAGATACTTTACCAAAAAGGAAACATTTGCCAACTAAGCACATGAAAACATTATCCATATCATTAGTCATTTGGGAAATGCAAATTAGAGCCACATGAGATAATCTTAAACACCTATTAGAATGTCTAAAACTATGAAGAGTGACCGACCATCCAAGTATTGGAAGGATGTAAAAGAACCAGAACTCTCACACACTGCGGTTCAGGCAAAATCATAAATCACTTTGTAGACATTTGGCAATTCCTTAAAAAGTTCAATATACACCTAATATATGATCCAGTGATTCTATCCCTGGTATTTACCGAAGACAAATGAAAGCATTTATCCACACAAAACTTACATATGAATGTTCATGGCAGCTTTATTTTCAATAGCCAAAACCTGGGAGAAAATAAAAACAAAATTGAATACCCAGCAGCCAGAGAAAATATAAACAAATTGTGGTTTATCTATATAATGGAATATTACCCTGCATTAAGAAGGAATGAACTTTTAATACATGCAGCAATGTGAGTGAGTCTCAAAATAATTCTGCCGAGTGAACGAAGACCAACCAAAAGGATCACATGTTGTAGGATTTCATTTATGAGCAATTGTAGAAAATGTAAACGAATCTGTAGAAAGCAGACCAGTGGTTGCCTGGATGGTGGGTAAAGGAGGACAGGCGAGCAGGAGGAGAATCTGGGGGCAGGTATTACAGAGGGCAGAGACAAGTTTGCTGGTTAATAGATAGGTTATCATGTCTATTATGGTGCTGGTTTCCTGGGCATATATCTTAGTCTGAACTTACCAAATTGTGCCTTTAAAAAGATGCTGCTTATTGTGTGTTAATGAGACCCCCAGTAAAGCTTTCTTAAGCCAAAAAAATGTAAGTTATTTTCAGAAAAGTCTGTCTTCCATCCAAGTCCACTCTACTTTGTTCCCTACTTCATTCTATAGGTAGTAATTTGTATTACTTTTTAAAAAAAATTTATTTTATTTTATTCATTTATTTAATTTTTGGCTGCATTGGGTCTTTGCTGCTGCACACGGGTTTCCTCTAGTTGCTGAGATCAGGGACTACTGTCTGTTGTGGTGCGCAGGCGTCTCATTGTGGTGGCTTCTCTTGTTGCAGAGCACGGGCTCTAGGCGCATGGGCTTCAGTAG
Organism: Kogia breviceps; assembly: GCF_026419965.1. Classification (NCBI taxonomy): domain Eukaryota; kingdom Metazoa; phylum Chordata; class Mammalia; order Artiodactyla; family Physeteridae; genus Kogia; species Kogia breviceps. The sequence continues at coordinate 80,882,495 of NC_081322.1, read as the reverse complement.
TTGTGGTACATGGGCTTCAGTAGTTGTGGCTCACGGGCTGTAAAACGTAGGCTCAGTAGCTGTGGCACGTGGGCTTAGTTGCTCTGTGACATGTGGGATCTTCCCAGACCAGGGCTCGAACCCGTGTCCCCTGCATTGGCAGGCGGATTCTTAACCACTGCACCACCCGGGAAGCCCTGTATTACTTTTTTATATGCCATTCGAGTGCTCTTTTGCACAAATATAAGTAAATCCGTGGGTGTATTTAACTATATTCTCCCGTAAATATCATCTGCCTATACTTTTATGCATTTTAATCTTTCTTTCCTAATAATATATCCCTAGAGATGACATCATATTGGTGTAACAGAGATTCATATCATTCATTTTTACATCTGCATAGAATTCCTTTGCATGGTTCTACCAGAGCTTATTTTACCAGTCCTTTATTGAGGAACGTTTGTATTGTTTGCTTTATTTCATTATTACAAATTATTACAAATAATACCACTATGAATAATCTCACCCATAAATCACTGTATTTTTGACAGTTTATCCAAATTTGAGGTAGATTCCTAGAAGGATTTATGATAGGTTAAGAGGTAAATGTTTAGGTACATTTTCTAAATTATTGGTATTCCCAAACTTGCCATTCTTGATTTTAACTATTTTGGGACAAGTTTGAAAGAGTGGGATGTGATCATTTTTTATTTTGATTCAGCCCAAAATTGAACAATGCAAACATTTTGGTTTATGTGTGGAAGTAAGCTTCTGGACAAATAAATTAGTCTAGTCAGACTGTCTTACAGACACATATCATAGTTTACTTGTTGTAGGATCCAAGAACAGACCTCAAGTGTCCTGAATCCTGGAACTCTAGGAGGTACTTTATCTGTGAAATCAAGCTTTGATTAATCTCAAGAATATGCTGGGGTTGTTGCCAGCTAATTGTACCTAGTGGACAGGCAAGCTGTTAGCCAGAATCTCCAAAAGAGTTGCCAGTTGAGTTGGGTTTGAAGATCATGGAGAGAGTGTGTAGACTGGAGCTTATTAAAGGACCAGAAGAGATCACTTCCCTTGTGGGCTTCTTGTGGGAACTTAAAGGTGAAAGGAGCTTGCTCTTGAACCTGAGAATATGCCTCTGGATACCTTGCTCTCTCTCTTTGTGCCCAAATAGGTTCTCCTATCCTTTCCTTATATTAAAGGAATTTGTGTTCTCTGCATGGGTCTGTGGGTGGCTTTCTGCTAGCATTTTGTGTAGTAATCAAGAGTGTAGGATCTGAGTTAGGTTATCTGGATTTGAAACTGGCTCCACCAGTTTTTAGTTGTACCATCTTAGGCATATTACTCAACTTCTGTAGAATTTCCTCTTCTATAAAATGGGGATAATCATAGTACTTACCATACAAGGTCCTTGTGGGAATTAAATGAAATACACAAATGTGCTTAGAATGAATGATGCCTGCACACAATAAGGAAGCGCATGCTATTATTTCCATAATGGCCATCACTTTGGAACAACCACCCATTAATTACGTATTATAGGAATTAAAAGAAAAATTTTCAGTGGTGTTTGAAACTTGAAAGATTTTCTAAGCTTGCAAAGAGGCATCTATTATAAATGTAAGAGTCTTATGCCCCCAATAAATGTGCATATTAAATTATGAAAGATATACATTGAGTCTGATATTAGACACCAATTCTTTCTTCCCTTGGGGACTGCATGCTCCCAGGTAAGCAGTGCCCTTCTCTACCTTGTGACAATGTGAAGACTCTTTACGTGGCTTTCTCTAGAAAGAATAACTTCCTGCTTAGTGTCTTTCCTGTAAACAAATTCTGCACTTGTGTAACATCATGGCACTTCCTGTTTAACTCCATTAAACATCTCCAGGCAGCAGTAGCTTGGTGGATTGCTGCTAAATACTTAATGTCCTTGTAGGTAACCCATTATTCTCAGAAAGGACGGCCCACTGGAGACCTGAGAGGATCATGACTGGTTTGAGCAGAAGTGAGTGTGAGTGTGTATGTGAGTGTGCATGTAAAATACTGATTAATTTCAACAAACATTTCTGGAGATAGATGATAGCTAGCTAGCTAGCTAGATAGACAGACAACAGAGCAATTCCATTTAAAGAAGCTTTATTATTTTCTAGTAAATTCTAATTAAGAATGGTTATATAGTTTTTACTTAAGCATTCCACTCAGATGGAGTCAGCAAGAACTCCCTGTAAGATGTAAATTTTAATGCATGTGTGGTGCATTTTAATCAGTTCACTTTTAAATCCCTGTGAAGTGGCTGGATAGAAGAGTTAAATGAATGTAGACTATGAATACTAACATGATGCTCTTTCTACTGTATGTTAAGAATTTTAATTTTAAGTGTCTTAGAGCCATCACTTGTTTCAGAAGAAACAGAGCTCCCGATTCATAGTGGAAGTCAACAGAAAATCTTTCTTTAGAATGAGGTCAGGCACATAGCAAGCATTCAATAAATGCAAGCTATTGTTTCCATAATGACCATCACCTTGGGACAACTACTCATTGAGTATGCATTATATGAATTAAAAGCACATTTGTCAGTAGTTGTGCAATTTGGGAGATTTTCCATGTATGGTTATTTATATTGTATGCAGCTTTATAATATTCACCTAAAGAGAAGGTATAATATAAAATACACTGGGTTGAGTGTCAGAAAAACTAGGCTTGTCCTCCAGCCTTACCACTAATTGTGTGAGCTTAACTTGCATCGCACTTCCTTTTCTCATCTGAAAATGATGAGCTCAGGAAAAATTATCTCTCTGGGTGCGTTTTATGCACTGTTCAATAGTTCCCCCTACTTAGGGCCAAAGGAGAGCTGAAATTTAGCAGAAGGAGGGGCCACCTCCAGACTGTCCTCTCCTCCCAAGCCACAGTCTTGATGTGGTCCTGCATCACCCCACAGGAAAGGGTTCCTCCTCCCTCTGTAAGAGCTAATAGAGACCCTGTTCTCCCACAACACCAACCCCAAGCTCAATTCAGGTAACGATGGGGTTCAATATGCTAGGTGATTCTGGTTTTCCCCCAGAATGAGAGTTGAATTAAGAAAATCAACACTTACCGTGCAAAGCATGCAAAGTTACATGAAATATTCTGAATGATTCTCAGCCCAGAACGAGACGTCACTGTACACAGATCAGTGGGTTTTCTCCCACTTTCTTAGCCCATTTTCCTACTCAGCTTGTACAGTATGCCTAACTAAACACTATATATAATTGGTACCTTAACCTGCATGCTTTTGTCCTTTAGCCAGAATCTAGCCTCATGGAGAGGGGAGGGGATTTGGGGATACAGAGAGAGAGATATAGAAAACCTGAGCAAGAAGAGCATTCTAGTCACTAGAGACGAGATTTCTGGGGCAAAGGAATGATGCTTTTGACTCTAACCATAGCCTGGGTGATTTACACTCAACACTTATTTGTATACCAAACAACATTTACATCACTGAAATGATTTTTCAGGTACTCTGATATCATGCAAGTGTTCACTGTAAATACAGGAATTGGGCCCTCTGGTCCCCTAAAAGGTAGGTTTTCCCATTGTAAAAATATAAATGAAGATTTTGTGATTATACTTCAGTGAATTATGATTTTAATTAATACTGCTCAGTTGACTTAGGTCTCATGACCTTGGGACTCTGACAAGCTTAAGTCTTGGACCTGAAAAGCTGAGGATTAGCCCCTGGACTGTGGTGAATTTACCAAGATTATCTCACCCTGGAGGTATTTTTTGACAGCCTGTTATCTCCCTTAGTAATAACTCTATCTGCACAGAACCCCGCCATATGCAGAGTCAGGACTGCCAATGCAGGAGTTTGCCTGTTGTGTTGTCTTGAGTACTCTGAGTGTCATCCCCGTTCCAAGCTACTGTACTTTCCAGTAATGTTGGAGACCCTTCTAAATTGTTTACAGGGCTGGGGTATCATCATTATTAAAGTAATGAAACAATGCCTCTTTACCAACTCTCTGACAATGCCCTTTACATTAACAAAACGTGCATTATTCCATCTCAGTCTAATTAATATTATGTTTAATAGATATCTCACTTCATGCTAGGTTCCTGCACTCTTTTCAAAAGCAGCAAGCTTAAGAATTTTTACTAATTTAATTGAGAGCAGTCTTAAATTAATTGTATAATTAATCTTGTCAAATTAAGTAACATTTCATACACTACCTTATTAAAGAAACTTGAATATTTTAAATTACCATGCTATTAGGCATTAATAAAGAAGTTCTTCTTCTGTATTGTTCTGCTTTATAACACAAAGAAGGTAATTGCAATATAAATTGCAATATGAAAGCTAATTTCTATAGTACATTAATAATTAGATACATATTATTCCCCATTATGTCTTTTTTTAATTCATTGGATGATCTTTTATGGAAAGAAAAATTATCCCCCAAATGCCAGGATTTAACTACTGTATTAATGATCAATTTCAAAACTGGACCATGGACCATGTTCAGAAGTGGTTAAATTAAACCTAAAATATGCTGGCTGTGAAAGGTCACAGTGTCAACTCTCGAAAACTTGAACACCTTCAGCTCTGATGTTAGTGAATATGCAGCACATCTATTTTTTAAATGTAAGTAAAGAGCTCTGATCTTTGCTAATTCCTTGGGGGGTTAGAAAACAGTTTCCTCACGTCTGAAACCAGAGGTCTTTTTCCAGAGACAGTCAGGTGTGACCAGGAGGACGATGTAGAGACACGGAGATTCTAAAGTGGTGGTGAGTAGCGGGGTGGGCAGGAAGGAAGGAATGCATAATGACTTACCATCAATATTTTATGAAAAGATACTTACTCTCAAGGTCAAAAACCATAGCTTCTTAACTTCTGTGAGCACACACATTTTCATAAATATTGGTTCTGAATTTTAAGTTTCTGAGGCAAGTGCCAATGATAACCTCACTGAGCTATGCTCATATTTCATATCCGCCAGGCATGGAATCTACCCTAAAGTAACTCAGAAGCTGGCTTATGCAGATTTCCAGGCAGGTTTAGATTACATTTTACTGGTGATGCTTAAATATTAGTTAGCATTGATCAAAAGGGTTCAGAGGATTGATATAGTCTGTGCCCAGCAAAGTCCTCAGCTCTTAGTAGGCATTGAGAAATATTCTGGTAAAGTGAATAACTACAGCTAGATAAACAAACCAGATAAATAAAAATACTCTAAAAAAACTTACTAATGGCAGTACTCTGGTTAAAACTAGTAAAAAATTTTTCTAATATTTTTCTACCTTTCTTTGGTAGTGGCTGATATCTGAAAATGGCCAATCAGCTTAAACTTTTTTCTTTGAAAAAAATGAAATAATATCTGTCAGTTTCCTTTTTTAAGCACAGCAGTTTTGGGAGACTCGAAGAAGTGTAAAAATTTTTTACCCTGCAACTTAAAACAAAACTGTTATGTGAAAAACATAAGTTTAATGGGTTAAATCCACTGGACTATTACAGATGTCAGTTGTTGCTTGTCCTAGGATTCTACGGTTGACATTCATTCTGTTCATCAAACTTTTTGGCCTTTCTTCTTCAGAGCAAGTGGTAGGATTTTATTTTTCCATGCCTTTGTGGTGAGGCATGGTCATCGGACTTCCTTTGGCTCATGAAATGTGAAAGGAAGTGACTCACCTCACTTTTGTGGGGAGTATTTAAAATCCAGTAATGTGATTCATCATGCTCCCTTTTACCAGCAAATGTGGAAGCACAGAGGAGACTCCCCCAGCCTGGGTACCTGAGTTGAGATGAGTTAGAGCAAAGACCCAGGAGACCATTGATGGCCATATAACCAATCCATAGCATGAGCAGGAAACACATGTATGTTTCTTTAAGCTACTGAGATGGAGGATTACTCATTATAAAACCCTAGCTGAGGGCTTCCCTGGTGGCGCAGTGGTTGAGAGTCCACCTGTCGATGCAGGAGACACGGGTTCGTGCCCTGGTCTGGGAGGATCCCACATGCCGTGGAGCGGCTGGGCCCATGAGCCTGTGCGTCCAGAGCCTGTGCTCCACAGAGGGAGAGGCCACAGCAGTGAGAGGCCCACGTACCGAAAAAAAAAAAAAAAAAAAAACCTAGCTGAGCACGTCTTGACCACGTGTAACTATGAACAACAAATAACTGGAATGTTGGGGAGGAGGGTGGAGTCATATGTATCAGTGAGAGAATAGAAAGATAAAAGTGATTTTCTTAAATGTTAGGAAGACATTTCTACTCTGTTCATGAGTTTGAAAATATGTTCTAACATTCTATAAGCTCTTTTGATATTTTAGGAGATTAGGTTTACCTAATAAAAGTAAAAATGGGATGAGAATATGTGTAGAGTGGAACTTGCAAAATAAACAGTGGAGGTGTTCTATATTAAGGGTATTATGGTATAAATATTTTTTCTATTCAATGGTAATTTTAATGAAGTTTTCTAAAGTTATACTTATTTACTGTAGGAATTTGGGTAACACAGAAAAGCACAAAGAAGAAGATAAAGTTTGCTTCTCATTTTACCAGACCAAGAGAGCCAATGTTAACCTTTGATTTACATACTTTTGTCTTTTCTTCCATGTTTATGGAAAAGATAAGTGTGCATGTTTAGATTTGGATGGGAAGCATTTTCACAAATTATTTAAAAAAAAAGGTCCCCCTTTTCCCCTTTACCTGTCCTGTACATGTATACCTACCTTTGAGATAGCCCTATTAACAGTTCTTGTTTTTCCTATGTTTAAATACACACACCTGTATCTATATTATCTCTATGTCTATATTTCATATGTTACATATAAATTCACACAATTTTTTTTAACAGAAAGTGATTCATTCAGAACAACACACTCTTCAAGCACTATAAAGCTCTTTGGCAAAATCACGCCAGTACTAAAAGAGCTGTCACTCTTGTTTTAATGGCTGAATAGTATATATTTTAAATACAAAGGTGTGCCTCTGCACTATATGTTTTATATAAAAATATGTTTATTTTGCTTTTTGTTTTTTTATTAAATGTTCTTATTAAATCATGCTAACTACGCCATTTGGAATCTTTTTCTTTCAGCTAATAATATAATTGAGACTTGCTCTCATTTTATTAGCTATTTATAAAAATGCAGAAGTCCTAGTAAAAGCTTTAGGTTGTCTTTCTATCCCTTCCCCATTGCTAGAGTAGGTAAGTGGGACATTTTCTACAGGTGCCTTTTTTTTTCTTTTCTTTTTTTTTTTTTGCCTCTCACTGCTGTGGCCTCTCCCGTTGTGGAGCACAGGCTCCGGACGCGCAGGCCCAGCGGCCATGGCTCAAGGGCCCAGCCGCTCCGCGGCACGTGGGATCCTCCCAGACCGGGGCACGAACCCGTGTCCCCTGCATCGGCAGGCAGACTCTCAACCACTGTGCCACCAGGGAAGCCCTCTACAGGTGCTTTTTAATTTTAAAGTGAACAGCCACAGCCAGTCGATCCTGATCAGATCTGCCTCCAGGCAAAGCTGAGTGCATCCTATCTCCATGATGGTCATTTGTGCCCCGCAGAGGCAGACGTCCTGGGCAGGCAGCCTGTCTCCTCCACATCAGCTGCCTTGTAGGCACACACCTGGCTTTGCTTAAGACTTGACTCCATTCTGTCAGCTGTACCACTCAGCCTGTCATTGCCCTCCTGCCAGCAGGAAAGACAGTGGGAATGCCCACAGCTTCAGGTAAATCTGAAATCAAGATTGGGGTTCAACAGTGTTTAGTCACTAAAGATTCTCAAATTTTCCAGTTTTCAACAGAGATTTATTTTCAATGTTTCTGAATGTCATTATATTTTATTTGACACCTATAGCTAATATTTATTTCTTCTAAAGTTATACATTATCTCACTTTTTATAATAGCTTTTTCTCTATTTTAATTTTATTTTAAAAATTAAGTTGCAGTGAAAATTTTATTTGAGCATACAGTTCTGTATATTTTTAACACACACATAGATTCACCACAAAATCAGAATACAGAACAGTTCCATCACCCTCAAAATTTCCTTTTGTGTCCATCTGCTACTTCTTTGTCATCACATCCTTTGTCGACCCCTAAACCTTGGCAACCACCAATCTTTTCTCCACCCCTACAGTTTTGTCTTTTCAAGTACACTACATAATAGAAGCATACAGGGTGTAGCATTTTGAGTCTGGCTTCTTACATTCAGCCAATGCCTTTGATATGAATTCAAGATTTTTCTGGTATCCATAGTTTGTTCCTTTTTATTGCTTTATAATATTCCACTGCACTAACACATTTTGTTTATCCATTCATCTATTGAAGGACATTTGTTTTTGTTTTCAGTTTGGGAAGTTCTGAATGGAGCTGCCACAAACATTCATGTACAGGGCTTTGCATGACCATTATTTTCATTTCTTTAGGATAAATGCCCAGGAATGGGATTGCTGAGTCATACAGAAATATGTTTAACTTTATGAGGAACTGCCAGATGTATTTTCCCCATTTCAGTGTGCTATTTTACATTCTCACCATCAATGTATGAGAGTTCAGCTGCTCAGCTTAATTATCAGCACTTGGTATTATCATTATATTTTAATTATTATTTTAGCCATCCTCATAGGTATGCAGCGGTACTTTATCATGATTTAGCTTTGCATTTCCTTAATAACCAATGATGCTGACCACATTTTTATAATGCTGATAATGGATATTTACTGACCTCCACAACTTATATCTTCCTATCTTCCTATGTGTAATGTGTTCAAGTCTCTTGCCTACTTTTTAATTGGGTTGTCTGCTTCCTATTGAGTTTTGAGAATTCTCTATGTTTTCTGGGTACGAGTTCTTTGTCAGATATATGATTTGCAAATATTTTCTCCCAGTTTGTAGATTTTTAAAAATGTTCCCAGTAGTTGCTTTCACACAGAAAAATGTTGAATTTTGATGAAGTATAATTTATAAATTATATCATGGTTTGTGTTTTTTGTTTCATTTCTAAGGACTCTTGGCCTAAGTCTAGATCATAAAAATTTTCTCTTATGTTTTCTTCTAAACATTTTATAATACTAGGCTTTATACTTCCACCTATTACCTATTTTGAGTTAAATTTTGCATGAAGGGGCTTCCCTGGTGGCGCAGTGGTTGAGAGTCCGCCTGCCGATGCAGGGGACACGGGTTCATGCCCCGGTCCGGGAAGATCCCACATGCTGTGGAGTGGCTAGGCCCGTGAGCCATGGCCGCTGAGCCTGTGCATCTGGAGCCTGTGCTCCGCAATGGGAAAGGTCACAACAGTGAGAGGTCTGCATACTGCAAAAAAAACAAAAAATTACATGAAGTGTGAGTTTAAATTTGCATACTAATTTTGATTTCCAATATGATTTGTTGAAAAGACTATTTTTCTGCATTAATGTGACCACTCAAACTTCCTTTTGAATAATATTTGCATGGTATACCTTTTCCCATCCTTTTACTTTTTACCTACCTATATCCTTATATTTCAAGTTAGTTTCTTGCAGAAAACATAGAGTTGGGTCATTGTCTTTATCCATTTTGATAATATGTATTTTAATTAGTTTTTAGACCATTTACATTTGATATAAGTACTTGTATGTTTAGATTCAATTGTAACATTTTATTATTTGTTTTATGTTTGTTCATTATGGTTTCTGCTTCCCTTTTTCCCTTTTTCCTACCTTCTTTCTGTTTAGTGTGAACATTTTTAAGATAACATTTTAATTGATCTATTGTGCTTTTTATCATATCATTTAGTATAGATATTTTAATGGTGTGCCAACTTAGCTGGGGTATTCTGACTCAGGATCATTTATGAGACCACAGTCACCCCATGATTCAATTGAGGTAGAAAGATCTGCTTTCAAACTCATTAAATGTGATTATTGGCAGACCTCAATTCATTATGGATTGTTAGAGAGAGGGTCTCAGTTCCTTATTATGTGGGACTATCCATTGGGCTGCTCACAATATGTTAGCTTGCTTTTCCCAGATTGAGTGATGAGAGAGACAGAGAGACAGACAAAGGGAGAAGCTGCAATTTTTTATAATGTATTTTTAGAAGTGACCAACCATTTCTTTTTTACTTCATCCGTATGATATTTGTCACACAGATCAGCCATCGTAATGTTTGAGGGGGACTACAAAAATCATGAGGGACCCATCTGAGGCTGACTACCACATCATTGCTAGGTCCATAATACAACGTTCTCTAACCTGATATGAACATTCCCATTCCTGGTCAAGTCAGTTTATTTATGACTAGCTTGTTACTTTTAGCTGTAATCCTGGTACTCAGGAAACTGGTGGAAACCATGTAGAGTAGATGTAAACCTTTGCATTTATCTAAGGTCTCTCAGTAGTTGAGAAAAGTCCAGCCTATTTCCTTGAAGCTTACAAAATAGTAAGATCTTTGCCAAGAGCCAAGAGATTTGTAAGAATTGTGGTATATTTTAAATGTCTATATTTAATTAGTTAACGTTTTTAACAAATACATGCAAATGTAATGATTATATTTATCACCTCTTTTGATGATACTTTGACAATTCTAAATTTGAAGATTTTCATGACAGTCAAACAAAAGACAAATAGCCCCCTGAACTATCTCTTCCAACGACCTATAGAGAACAACTGAGATACCACTTTATTTCTCAAAATCTATCAGTAAGGCTCACAAATTCATTTGTCTGTAAGTCACTGATTTTTCCTGTTTTGGTGTTCTAATAATGTTTGGGATCTAAGAGCTAGCTGCTTAGCAACAGCTTTTCTGGTAAGCATACAAACCCAGCATGCTTGCCTGACCCTCTTAATCACTAATTATATTTGAGTTGGAGCTCAGTGTAGAATTGGGACCTGGCAACTGACCAGTCACTCTGTGGCATTTATTGAGTTCAGACCATTCTACTGGAACTGCAGATAAAAGGAGAAGGGAAAAAACAGTTTTAAGCTTCAGGGTCACAGTTGGTGGCATTCATGATGCTGCAGCCGCCAGTGTTGCCCCCTCCCATTTAATTTAAGCTTGCTATACTAGATGCTTTAGAGTGATGTTTATGGGTGAATTTTCTCAGGGCTCAGTAACTAAATAATTACACCTTTTCTGAGCAAATATTTTATTTATCCAAAGCATTCTATGAAACAGGTATTTGATCAAATTTTCCTGTTAGTTTCAGAAACACAGAAGTTCAGAGCCCAACTGAAGCTTCCCTGTACTAAGTGTAGAAGACACATACCCTGCTTTTTTCTTACTAACTTGACCACAGGCTTCATCTTATTTTCCCTCCTATTTTCTTCTTACCCTTATTTAGCCACCTAACTCCCAGTAGTTATTTTTTTAAAAACCACTTCAAATTATATTTGGATAAAGAAGGCTAGGATAGAAATAAGGGAAGAAGAAAGGGAAAGGATATATTCATAAGCCTTATAAGAAAGCCTCTTAATAGTAAGAATACATTTTGAATAACTAGAATATCCAAACTGGAAAGAGGTGTGTTCTGAGTTAGCAGGGCATCCATCCCTACAACAGAAGCCATGTGGCCAATTTTCAGATGAGTTTTAAGTAAGGTTTAAACCTTGGGTAGAGAATATGTGTCCACCTGTCCATCCATTAAGGCTGAGACTCCCTTTCAGGAAGCTTAAAATTATATTAAATGAAGTCTATCCTTTTTTCTAATGATTTCCTGTGTGTGGGAAATATGATACATAAGTGTTATTTAATCTTCTAGACTTACGTTTATCTAGTCCTAGTGATAGGTACCTTCACACACTTTCGTATATCATAATGATGCCTGTAATAAGCCCTGAAAGAACCAAATATACCTCTCAAATCACAAAACCAAAAAAAAAAAAAAAAAAAACAAAATACCTAGTAGTTTCAAGTATATTTTAATAATATATTTAATTTTAAAATTGTGATACAGACAATTGATATTAACCTGAGTATCCTTCCTCAACTGCTGTGTGAAATAAAATAGGGTTTATAGGATTACATGTCAGAGTTAAGACCTAGTCATGGTCGTTGATGATTTGGTTTAGTGTAGGAAGAGTAGATGCTTTTTCTAAATATCAAACTGCTTCTCAGAATCTTTTTTTCTGTTCTGAGTTCAGTAATGAAATTCTTTTCAGGAACGTCTTTAAAATTAAATATTGGACTTCTGAAGTCAGTGCAGACTTGTCTTGTAAAACAGACATTAAGAGACTACTCATGGATTATAGTATTCTTATTCAGTGACAAATGTCACTTGTGCTGGGATTCCTTCTACCTATTTTTCAGAAAAGAAGGCAGCTCAGAGTTGTCAGAAATTCACAGTTACTGTGTTTATATATTTCCATTATAATCAGATAGTTTCGTGGACTCCTAAGTGTTACAGTTCAATGAAGACTGCTCACTCATTCTCGTACTTGACATGTCACCAGCAATTAAGATCCAATCTGCCTGTCATTAGACATCACAGTGTAAACACACCTCAAAACCCAGGGCAGGAAGGAGGAGCAAAATGGTGTTTGGCTAGAATCAGATCTAGGTGAAATGTTACCATGACAGATCTGGCCCTTAATTTGAGCATCTGAAACCAATAGTACAGACACCACGTGGGGCACTTTCTCATGCTGGATGGCAGGTGTGGGAGGCTTTTGGTTCTGGGTTTCATTATTTTTGTTGTTGTTATGTAGTGCATCTGTTTATAGTGCAAAGACAATAACTCACATGTATTTGTATGAGATTTTAATAGACTTCAAGGAGTGAAAGTAAGATTGTCCCTAGAGAATCTTCTTCCTCTAGCAATTCATCTTGAGAACCAAAAGAAGTTCTGTCACCACTTTCCTTTGCAAAAGAAACTAACAAAAAAATATGAAATGAGTTCATAGATGCACAGAAATTCTGGCAGATTCATTAGAAGCCATTAAAAAAAAAAAAAACTCAATTGAATGAATACCTCTGATGCCCATACTTTAATAAGGGGAGTTTTGAGGTTACAGGTTGGAGTGAAATTGGAAGCTGTATTTCATAAACATTTTGACAGAATTGCCTGACTATATTCTTAGCGGTCCCCTACATATATGATATGAAGGAGCTCAGTTGAGACAGCAGACGACTTCCAGCTTCTGGATTCAGTTTTCTCTGAAATCTTCTGGCAAAGCAAGGGCACTACTGTTAAAACTTAACAACTGCATAATTATATCTCATGAACTCCTTCTATGGAGGCAGCTTTGGACAGCAAATGTGAATTTGACCATGTGGCTAGAGCTACACTACTATTTGGGTCAGGATTAAAAACTATAAGAAGTCATACAGGGACAACTCGGTATATAAGTATTAACAGAGGAAGGAGAAAATTGCAAGTTGTCTGATCATGTCATGGACTTTTTACTTATCATTTCCACAGATTTGATTAGTAATAAAAATTACAAATCTAAAGGAATTTATAGTTCCTCATACAGTACCTAATTTGGTACTCATAATTCTGTAAGAGCAGGTATTATTATTGCAATTTTACAGGCGAGGTGAAGCAGAGCAATTTAAGAGACTTACAATGATAAAATTGTAAGGTGAGAATGGAATTTAGAGATCATCACATAATTCTCAAATGTATTTTCCCCCCTTTTCTCCTTTTTTTTGTTGGCCAAGAAAGATTATTTTTTTTCTCACCACAATGTTCATGTAGAAACTCATATTAAAAAACAGATTAAAATGATATTCTATTTATTTTTCAGTTCAAATTTATAACATTGTTTATTTATAAAATCAATGTGAGAACAATGAGACCGCTTTGACAAATCCAAGATTTGAAATTGTCATTAGTGTCAGGAGGCATATTATATTTTCCATGAAATCCTCCTTTACTTCCTTAATTTGTGAATACATTTTATTTCCTATTTCCCATTTATTTCTGTTAGTTCTTTTAGTTGCACAGTACTAGAAATAATTGTCATTCATATCAGTTAGTACTTGTAGCTAGTAACATTTTTGTTCTTTTACATAGACTGCCTTGTGATTTCAGAGTATCTCTAAATTAAAATGATTGTAAAATCTAAAATATTTGTAACTAAAAAACTTTATTTTAAAGTTGAATGACTAAATATCTATAAGTGCTACTTACATAATAAGTGTTATTTACTATAATAAATGCTACTTATTATAAATATAAAAGTCAGACAGAAAACATTAGCACAGCTTATAATCATGTATAACTTGATGTTATCTTGAAACAGTAAGTTATCAGTTGTTTACTATAAGAAGTCATATAGGGACAACTTGGTATATAAATGTTAATACAAGTTACTATCATGATCAAGTTACTATAAGATCATGCAATAAATAGATATCACTCAAGCCTCTCTTGGCAATTAAAAATACATGCCTGGACTGCCAGTAAAAGATGGCCAGCTAAGCACATGTCTTTATACATACTCTTTCATGTTTATGTATCTACTCTTTCATAGAACTCCACTAAAATAATAAATGGAGAGTATAAAAAAATAATAAAACTCTCAAGGACAAAGAGCATGGGTAAGGAGCCATTAAGAGATATCACCAAATTTTGAGAAGGTCCTGAACATTAAAAATTTTCATATCAGAACAAAACCCATAAAACCCTACATTTCTACAGAGAAAAAAATCAGGCCAATCCACCTTACAGTCACAGAAAGCCTCCTGTGTAGCAAGAAACAGGTGAACTGGAAAGTGGTAGAAGACTCAAGGATGAATCTAGAGGGACTGATTGGACATCTAGGTAAGGAATAGTTAGATACCCAGATGCTTCCTCCCCCTCCACACAGCCAGTGAGAAACATGCCCTAAACACTGCAGTAGACCATAACTTTATGCTCTGGAAAAATGATCGAGTGAGAGCCTGGATTTGGGGACATCCAGTTCCATGGTGGTTGGAGTTTTCAAAATGGGTAGCAAGGATTCTCCTTTGCAGAAACTGGATTGCTCCAGAGTAGACCCACAGAAATTGACATTTGCATGCCTCCATGAAAATGTCAGCTTTTTTTTTTCTTTTTCATCACTCTAGAGCACAGTGCACTGATAACAAGCTCTGTCCAGGAAAGTAGGTTCTTCCAGTTATTTTTTTTAGGGCCTATTCTTTAATATGAATGACAGCCAGTATCATCATAGATTATAGGAAAGGCTTCAATATGAAAAACAGAAAATAAAATAAACAAACACTATAAAAAGACCCAAGAAACAAAGATAATCCAAGTGAGTAAACTCAGATATACTCACTAATACAGGAGTAGAAAAAAAGAGAATATTAATTCATTAAATGAGAAAAAAAGGCGATTAAAGAAACAGAAAAATTGTTAACAGTCACTTAATAGATATACTGGGAAAACATTCCAATATGCATATAGAAACTAAGAAAACAAAAAAGTAATTGCTAACTCCAGGAGAAGAAGAAGTAGAAAGAAGAGGAAAAGGAAGGTGAGATGGAAGAATAGGGAGAGGGGGAGGGGACAAAAGGATCAGGAGAAAGAGAACAAGTGCTAATAGTCATACCAGAAAGGAAAGTAGTACATTACTTAGCTTACAATGTTTCAAGGTCAAAGTAAGCTAACTAAATCTTTAACAATGTTTCAATCAAAAATTGTGATGTAGGGCTTCCCTGGTGGCACAGTGGTTGAGAGTCCGCCTGTCGATGCAGGGGACACGTGTTTGTGCCCCTGTCGGGGAAGATCCCACATGCCGCGGAGTTGCTGGGCCCGTGAGCCATGGCCGCTGAGCCTGCGCGTCTCGAGCCTGTGCTCTGCAACGGGAGAGGCCACAACAGTGAGAGGCCCGCGTACCGGAAAAAAAAAAAAAAAAATTGTGATGTAACTTTTTAGATGAAGAAGGTAGGTAATTGGAGACAGGAGATTTTTTTCCCCATTTCTTATAAAACAAGAAATCAATAGTAATATCTAAAATAAATAGAAAATAGAAACAATATTAGAAACATGCTTCGAAGGAGTAGGCTTTGAGATCAGGAAAGTGTGAGGCAGAGCTTCACCCTTTGTTATAATATTTTAATGCTATTTGTGTTCTTTCTGCCTTCCTTTTTAAACTATATGCATGTGTTGCTTTGATACACACATAAACAAATTAATAAACAAACCTCCAGATGTAAGGGCCAGTCTGGGACTGGTAGATGGATGCTTAAAATGCTCTATTATCTGGGACATTTAATGCCTGTAGAGATTTTGAAGATATTTGAAAAGAAAACGTTTGGGAAGTATAGAAAATAGAGTTACTGAAACCTATAAACTGAGTCTCGTACAGTGAGAATCTTTGTAGCGCTTCTGTAACAACATCCTCTTTTATCTTACTTGGCAGTCTTATGGTCATTCAGCTGCTTACGTGGTGGGATGAAAGATTCCAAAATGTTCCATGGCCTCGTGTCATTGTGCTTATACTTATAACATCCCATGAAGGTTTTATATTAAAGCCACGTCTTAAGGGAAATCCCTGGTCCTAATGTGTCCTCTGCAGGGAAGCAGTTTGCACTTGACACAACTCAACAGTCCTCTAAGTATCAGCTCTGTGTACTCAAACATAAAATGGACAAGTAGACTCTATTTAAATGTAATATGAAAAGTACGTGTTAGTAGATACTATGCTATTACAACTGAAGAATTTGTCCAATTAGCTAGTAGGAAATCAGAACTTGGAGAGAACAAGAAAAGGATTTCTAAGCATTGGAATTGGTGGTGGGGGGCCAATTGGATTAATCACAGAAGGAATGAAGGCTTTGGCATTGAGAGGAATGCGGTGATTAAAAAGCAAAGAGGAAGGGAACTCAAATACATAAGCAGAAGCTGATAGAACCCAAGACAACCTTCGACTACCTTTTAATTTCTACTTAGACTTGCTCTCAACAGCTGCTTCAAAATTACTTTTTCAGAACTCTAGATTTTCACACTAAATAAGCAAGTTGAGTACAGGGTTCCAAACCCCAAAATGTGCCCAACCCAGCCTGTGTCAAATATCAGATACATAGACCACAAGGGGCAAGATGCTGCTCCAAGGCTATCCTCAGAAGCATTAGTCATCGTTATGGATTTCCTGAACTTGCAGTAGATTGTCATTCCCAGTAGCAAGTTGAACATTTTCCAGAAGAGGGAGAGAAGTTGATGCTAATAATGAGGTATAATTTCTTGAGAAAATACATTTAAACATTTTGTTGGGAAGACAATTTGTTGGTAAATAATAAAAAATGATAAAAATAGATTTTAATGAGGCTGAAAGTTATAAATTATTAAAATCTCTTCTTGATTCTACTAGAAGCAGCAAAAAGAGAGCAAATGCACAAGTTGCTTAAAGATTCCATTTTTGAACGTGGATAGAACTATATGCATTTCCGACCCCAGATTTTGATATTGTAATAAAAAATCAAACAGTCAGGAGTCCTGCCTTCATCTTCCCCCTGCTCTCCAGATACTGCCCCTGCGTGACTTTGGGCATATCATATAGCCAAGACACACATATCCTCACCTTTCAAAGGTGTTTGTATTTGGAGGGCAGAGACAAGAAAACAAGACTAGATGTGGAACATAATCTGTAGTTAATGGAGAAGATTCAACAAATATAGTTTTATCCCATGAGTCCTTCAAATATTTGTTTATTTTAATCCAAAGTTAATATTTTATTGTGGTTGGTACAACTGATAATTTTGCGTTTGGGGAGCTGCCACATTTTGACAAATTAATGAAATATTTCTACTGCTCCTGATTCTGGAGGGGCAAAGCCATAAGCCATAAGCCTCAACACTTCCATCAGAAGTGAAAGTTTTAGCTCCCAGAAAAAGCCATTACAGATGCTTTGCTTTATTAAATGTACCCATTCGATAGCCCAGAGGACTAATCTTTGATCCATTACTTCTTAACTGTACTTTTGGAAATGTTGTACAATTCTGAATACTTATGAGTCTGTTTTGTGTCCCTATTTGACTTTAGCTTTGGGAGAACAGAAATAATAGGATATATTAAGGATATATTATACCTTCCGAGTACCCAAACACCTGTTTATCAATAAGCTAAATCAAAGGTACATTGGTTAAATTCAGAGGCAATATCTTCTATGAAGAAGCTTCAAGATTATTGGACAGTGTTGGGACTTGGCCAATTTAAAAAGGAAACACACTGTTGAACAGCATCAACTGGGTGCTTTTTAAAGTGGTTTATGCTGACAAACCAGTGGAGTGGCATTTCTAAAAGTGAACATTGGTCCCATTTCACAGCACACTTGGTCAATTCTTTGTATTCTGAGGTTGTCTGGGGCCAGAGACAACCTCAGCTAACAGAGCCCGTGGAGTTTCAATGCCAGGTGCAATGAGTGGACACATTGTCTTTGGTGGCCGTAAATTTTACCTTCTAGTTTGCCCATACTTCTAACTGGCGAAAGACAAGAGATGGAAGAACCCATGTACATTGTCATTACTACCTTATTTCATCAAATCTAAGAAATCATTGGACATAGAACATTGTGTTAAGTTTAAAATATACAGCATGTTGATTTGATACATTACATATTGCAGATCTCAGAGATGCTAAAATGTAAGGGGGGCGGTGGGGAGATGCTTTAAAATTGCTGAAAGATAGTATTTGAAAAACAATTCTTGCACGTGGCTCTGTTCACTATGGGTTGTTAGTGGACTTCCTCAAAAATTAAAATAAACACCAATTCATGGCCATTTGAGTTGCAGATTCCTTGGGATGAAGGACTCCTGTTCAATGACTTCAGCAATGGCTGGAGCAGCCAGCATTTTAAGATTTCTCTACTGTGACAAATCTCATTTCAGTTTTAAAATGCCTGGTGATTACACAGTACTATTTGCATGGTGCTCCTTTTAGCTTTTAGGTTGTTTATATTTTGTCAATCAGTCCTACAGTGTTATTTATTTATTTATCACTTAATAACCATGCAGCAGAGAATAATTTCTCTGGCCTAGCATGGTAATTTGTACTATAATTTCTCCCCTGCTGCTGTAAACTTGAATTCAGCCATAGCTATGATTGCTAAAAGTGAGATTTCTAGGTCACTTTTCAGCCTCTGTGGTTCCTGTCTTTCATAATTTCACCCCACTCCATCTTCTTCAGTCAATGTATGGTTCATCAAACATACGAGCAATGAAAAATGTACCAGTTGTTTCTTTCAAAATGTGGTGTGTACTTGGCAGAGCAGATAACATTTAAGTACTTACGTGAATTTGACTTCTATAGTGTAGTCCTGAGTACCCTGAGGTTAAACTCAGGGAGATGTGAAAGGGGGTATTGTTAGAATCATCATCCATTTACTTCCTAGAAACTGCGTCATTAGGAAAAGCCAAGTGGATAGAGAGAAAGGAATCAGTATTTCTAACTGGGAAAACTAAGTGCATTCCAGGAACAAATAGAGATTGTGGCAGGATTTCTCCATGTCATTTTAGTGGTAAAGTCTTATGAAAAGGGATATTTTTCCTGTTTTCTATTTTTGCACAGGAATTTGAATTGTGCCAAATTAAGTGTGTATGGACACTAGTTGGGCAGGGGGGTAAAGTCTTCTCAAAACTCATTCTAATTAATATTGGAGGGTCTATGAGCTGCACTGTGAGTTTGTAAAAGAATCACCACCAATATGGGAGCTCAATTCCTGAAATCTCAAAGCCTTTTCCTTTGTTTTTCTAGATGCATGAGTTTTCATTTGTTATTTTAAAAGGAACATAATGAATTCCCTTTGTCTCAAATTCTTCAGTGTTTTTGGTAATAGATTCTGGTCATTTATTTCTCTTTTGTTTTGGGTTTTTCTCTTTTGGGCCAAGTCTCTTATTGTTTCCACCATTGTGGGCTTTTAGCTGGTTAGAGTAACTTTATGAGGAGACAGCGTCATTACCCAAGGAGACAGGAATCTCATCTGCAAAATAATTGAAAAAAAGGGGGCATTTCCTTCTTAAAAAATCGCAGTTGTAATTGTTATGAACTCCTTTGCCATACGCATGCATAGATGGAGTGAATCAAGGTTCTTGGGTGCTTCTGATGCTGAACACGGAGACTTGGACAAAAAACCCCTGCAGTATTGCCTTTTATAAGTTACAGATGTTGAGTTTCTTAATAGCTACCTCCTGACTGAGGCCACGCAGAATAGAGGCGATCCGGAAAAATGAACTGGAAACTCAACTTCAACACTTTCTGCATGTAGCTTTGGACAATCCACTCACATCTTCTAATATCTCTGCTTTCTCATCTGAAATATGGGAGAAATAAGATACATCTCTTAAATGTATCAAAAGGAATAAATTTTTCATGCATAAAACCTCCATGTTTCTGAACTGCACATAGTCAGCATGTAATAAATGTTGGTTTCCTTCTCCCTAAGTAAGAAGGACTGCTAACAAATTATAAAAGCTTTATATGAATACAAGTCATTTTTATGAATATTGTGTCGCTTCCGGATTCAGGTTCTTACAAAAGAGTTTTAGAAAGGGAAAAGAAATTTAGTTATTGTCTTACAATGCCTGGCATAATATAAGTACCCAATAGAAGTCATCTTTCTCACCATTTTCCAGACTTTTTGGCACTTATTAGCCCAGAAATGGTATGTCAAACAAAGGATTTTCCTACATCAAAGAAATGTTTCTTTGTTTTGTCTTTCTTAGCAAACATCAAAAATATCCTTTTGAAGAATCATAAATATGGTAGAGAAGAAATACTAAATCTAAAGCTTCCCTTTCTCTTTCTTAGACAAAAATCAAGAGTATGCATTGGAAATCAGAGCAAATGATGAAAAGGTGTTCTGATCCAGCCAGTGGGATCTTTAGCCCCACGTGTGCACTTCTCAAAGTGGACATGCATCTCTATGTTTGCCACTGCTGGTCATATGTTCATTTTCCATCCTTAAAGGAGTTAGGACAAGTCTTCATTGATTACATTCTACAAAGTCAGTGTGGAGTATACATGCTTCCTAAGTAACTTGGTTCTACCATCACTATTAAAATCACAAATCCATGATCCATGCTGAATCATTTCAAATTTATCATTTGTACGTCTAGTTAGAGAAACAAGGAAGTATCTAGGTAAATTTTCTGGGTAGCTATAACTCTTTTTATTTTATAAACTTTTTATCTTATCATTGTAAGATACACAGTTTCAGAACAGGTATTTTAATTTATTTCATTGGGTTGATGAAAGGCTTTTTATAAATGGTGATGGTATTTTAGAAGAACATGTATTCTTTCCTTTTATTATATCTTCTCTATCCTTTCCACATAATCACCTTGTAACTTCAGCCACTTGCTTTGGATAAGGGATTGGGCTTTATTCTCATCATATAGAAGTGCAGATTTTTAGCACTGTCTTAAGTTTAGAAAATTAGACAAGATGTTTTTTCATTAAATATGGCTCAGTAATTTATAGCCATGATAAATGAACAGAGATTTGTATCTGTATAAGGTATATAAATATTTATTCTAACACCATATACTTTTAAGTCAAAAAAATTCAGTGCAAAGGTACACCTTTTATGTGTAAGTTATCTAGCTCTGCATGATTTTAGTAACACTCAGAGTGTGTAATGTCACACAAATTCCAAGCATAGCAAAGGTAAATTGGAATTATGCAGGACTACAAAATACAAGATATATCACTAATTTGAAAGTATTATCACTTATTAGAACATCTATAGGATATTTCAGCTATCAATTTGGAGAATCAAGTCATCATATTGAAATTCTACTCAAAGGAACCTAGGAAAGAGTGGAAATGTTAAAAGTAGATTTTCCCTATGAAAGAGTCTTCATAAATCTTAAGAGTTTGCAGAATATAAAACATGAACTAGAAAACCCATGAAAATATATAAAGCCTTTGGGTGTAATAATTATATATCTCAACTAATTGATATATTATAGTATATTGTATCACATGCTTTCCACAAAATAAAACATGAGATTTAATAAATATTTTTATTGTATCTGAGATTTGCCAGTTTTTTTTCAGTTTTATTAGTAAACGTATAAGCCATGAAGCATGATATTAAAGCAAGCACCCATGCATGAACTTACCACCTAACCTAAGAAATACGACCTATGCAGTGGTTGGTAGGTTTCAGGGGCTCCTTCCTCAGCTCACTCCTTTGCTTCCTTCTTAGAGGTAAATGCCAACCTGAATTTTGGGTTATTATCATTCTGCTTTTCTTTAAAATTTCACTACATATATTTGCAACCCTTGCCAGAATGTTGTTCAATTTACTTTGAATTTAATAAAAATACTGTATGTACTGTTGGCATCTTTTTCCACTCAACAATATGTTTCTAAAATTTATTGAGATCAGTTAGTTTGACTACAGTCCACTACTTTTTATTTATGAATGGTATTTCATTCAATGACTATAGCACAATTTATTTATCCAGTCTTCCATCGATGGGAATTTGTTTGTTACTATATATTTTTCTTACCACATACCATACTGCTAGACTGTTATAAATATCTCTTGGTGCAGGCATGCAAGCATTTTTCTAGGGTATTTATCTAGGAGTGGATCAGCTAGAGAGTAGGGTGCTTTAGTTTGCATTCCATGAAATCCAGATCTTGAGATGAGGATTTTGCGTGCATGAGTTTATTTGAGTGGTTATTCCAGAAGGCATAATGAGGGAGTGGGGAAATGAGGAAGTGGGGAAAAAGAAGGAATGCCAATAAGTGATGTATTAATGAGTGGTCACTGCTGTAGGCAACTGAAGAGTCAAGAGACTGTTAAGCCTACCTCAGAATTGTCCCTCCAAGGAGAAAGAATGCTGAACTCTTTATCCACCACTTCCCGTCCCTTCTCACCCAGGGTTGCTCTGGGGGGAGTGGACACCTTGGCACTTCCAACCTGATCCAAGCACAGCTTCCAGCAGATGATTGCAAAGCCACCAGCATGTATGGAGTCCATTCATCTGAGCTGCTGTTCACCTCCAGGGTTGGCCAAGGGGAGAGGGGAGGGTACTTAACTACAAGACAAGTTAAACTTTGCAAGACAATGATAACACCACCTAGAGCCCTGGTACCAGCATAAATTCCCACCAGCCCAGGATGCGAGGCCCCCTTGCTCAACTCCATTGTATTGTCAGAGTTTTAAACTTTTGCCAATCTAGTGAGTATTTTATGGCACATGGTGTTTTTAAAAGGAACTATTTTATTTCTTTGGTTGCTAATGAGACTGAGCATTATACAAACTAATTAAATGTTTGTATTTTCTTTCCCCCAAATGCCTCTTTATGACCTTCATTCATTTCAAATAATTGCCATATATATATATAATTTTTTGAAATTCTTTATATATTTTGGATACTAAGCTTGACAGTTATATGTGTGCAAAGAAGTTCTTAATTTTAACAAAGCTGAATTTACCAATCTTTTATGGATACTGTTTTTTACATTTTGTTTAAGAATATACAAAACAAAATACAGTTTATTTAAGAATACCTCAACAGGACTTCCCTGGTGGCGCGGTGGTTGAGAGTCGGCCTGCGAATGCAGGGGACAAGGGTTCGTGTCCCGGTCTGGGAAGATCCCACATGCCGCGGAGCGGCTGGGCCCGTGAGCCATGGCCACTGAGCCTGCGCGTCTGGAGCCTGTGCTCCACAATGGGAGAGACCACAGCAGTGAGAGGCCAGTGTACCACACACAAAAAAAGAATACCTCAACAGTATAAAGATATGTTCCTGTGTTATATTTTAAACCTTTAAAAACACATCCCTTTTAATACTTAATTAAATGTTTAATCTTTTGTTTTAAATATATAGATATTTAAACTGTGAAATTTCACTGTACGCATGTTGTAAAGAAGGATCAAATTTTTTGTTGGTTTCCATAAGAATAATCAGTTTCCCCAGCACTGTGTATAGAATGATCTATCTTTTCCCACTCATCTGCAATGCTACTTCTCTACTATGTTAAGTTTCCTTATATATGTGGTTTTAATTACCATAACTATGTATATAGTTTTGGTATCTGTTAAGACAGATTCCTTTATGTTTTTCTTCTTAAAGAATGTTTTTGCTATTATTGGTCCTTTTACTCCACTCCATAAACTTTAAAATCTGCTTTTGAAGCATGAAAAATCCTTGTTGGGATTTTGACTGCAATTACATGAAATCTAGATATCAGTTGAAGGCAATTAACATCTTAACAGTACTGGGTCACTCTATGTTTGAACAAAGATAATCTCTCCATTTATTTAAGTTTTATTGATTGTCTTTAGGTAAAGATTTTCTAATGTTGCTATGTTTTCTTCTTCTTCTAGATACCCATGTCAGGGTAAGAAGCTTGCTTTCTACCCTAGTTTGCTAGAAAATTTTTTTATCATGATGAACATTAAACTTTACCTAAAGTTCTTTCTGCATCTAAAGCGATAATCATATGTTTTTTCTCTTTTATTTGTTAATGTGGTAAATTACATTAATATATATTCTACTGTGAAACAACCCTTATGCTGTTTTGATAAATATGACTTGTTCATGATATTTGACTTTTCTGGACAGTAAGTTTATAGCAGTGAATACCACGAAGTCCTTGCTTCATGAACTTACATTCCAGTGTGAGATGGGAAGAGAAAATGATAAACAAATGGACATCTGGATGTATTATGCAGTATCAGGCACTGGTATTCAGGGAAAGATATACATATTAACCACTCCGTTTCCCACAAAACCAAAACAATATCTGCTAAGCAACTGAGATTATAAAAATAAATGTTGCACATGAATCTGAACATGACATTGTGCTAGAAATTGTTGCATATGACATACCTGATCTCCTGGACCATTACAAGTGTGGACAAACATAAAGAACACAGAGAAACAACACTGCAAAAACACAGCAACTGAGAACCTAAGGGTGGGAAGCTTTGCACATTCTCTACCAAAAATGGCAGCCAAAGTGAATTAGAATTCCTTATGCTACTTTTTGGCTTCATGCTTCTTAAATGTGTTCTTTGGACATTTTTCTTTATAGTTTACAGCATGGGTATAAGCAGTATTAAAGGAAATTTGTTGCATTAATTTCATGATATCACTATCAAAAGAAACCTGGAGGGAAGTTATGCAGTTTCCTTTAGAGTACCCAGTAATAAGAAACCAGTATCTATCAATATTTATAAAGAAGTTTAGCCATCCAACATTAGCTATGAAATAAGTATCCCTCAGGCTCCTCTGGCTGTGGTAGATAAACCAAGCATATCTTTTTGGGCTGTGGCCCTGGATTCTGAGACTGCATACAGAGTTAAAAAGGGGCAGAAGGTCACAGCAGAATATAGCTAGGCAATCCCACTGGGAAAAAATATGATCAGATGAACACATAGCACTGTGTGAATTTCCAGACAGCAATGCAAGGTGCAGCTGTGAAGGTGAGAGGAAGTAAGGAATGGCCAAAATGTGTGTAGCTGGGAGAACTATGTGGACCCAAAGGGAGCTCTAGCCACAGCTGCCTGTCTCATCAAAAGGAAGTGAATCCCCAAAGTGTCTTCATGGCGAGGGACTGCTGGAACGATGTCACAGTCCTCTAGGGAGGGTTTGTGGAAGAAGGTGCAGCTGAAGGTTAGCTTTGTCTAGAAGTTTGTTGAAACTTCTGCAATAGAGAAGCTGCTCTGGGAGAAGGGTCAATGGTACAGCGTCAGTGCCCATGAGCCCCAGCTTCCAGTGCCTCTCAGAAAGATGCTGTGATTTGGGTGACTATGGATTGTCCAAACTGTGGACTGCTCCAGTGGCCGGAAATGAGAAGAAACACAGTGGACAGAGTCCAGCTATTGGAGTCCCCTGAAGACTGGAGCAAGAAGAGTGCCAGCCATGGAGAGGAGAGTCAGAGCTGGGCTGGGGGGAGAGGAGGACAGGAAGGGACTGCGTGGGGCAGAGAAGCAGGAGTAGAGGTGGTTTGCAGAGCAGCTCTGGAGAACCTGGATAGCATTTCATCAGCCACCGCAGGATACTGTTAGGTACATTGCTCTAAAGTCAGACCAAACTGGGTTTAAATTCTGTTTTTGCTTCTGCAAGTGGGGTGACCTGAGGTGCATTATTTAACCTTCAATAGCCTCAGTTTCCTGATCTGTATAATCCTACCTCCTTAGGTAGTTTGGGGAGTATAATTGAAGTCATTCACATCAAGTGCTTACTTGCTTATCATAATGCTCAGCCAAAAAATAATAATTTAAAAAATCGTTCAATAAATGGTAGCTCATGTTCATCTCAGATGCTGGAGGAAGGAAGAGAAGTGCTCTTCACTGGTGCATAGCAAGATGGAAAAGTGTCCAGGAAAGGGATGGAGAGATGATTGGGAAAGCGTTCCTGCATCTGGAATCCAGAGGTAAGCCAGATGCAGCAATGAGCCAAACAAAACAATCATCTGTACCCTTTCCCTCTCCCTGGCCCTTGATTTCATAGCAGATGAGATGTAAGGCACATTTAGATTTGGAAAAACTGTCAAAGGCCACCTAGTACAAACTGTAGCTCTGTGTTGACCCCATGTGCAAGGGCTGTTTCTCTCTTTAGCATGGGTATCTCTAGTGAAAGGGGGTTTATAAACTCATTACACAGCCCTTTCCTAGTGACACCCATCTTCAATTATCAGAAAGTTCTTGTTTAGATGAGCGGAATCCACCTTCCTGTTACTTAGTTCAGACACACTGGAGCAACGCAAAATAAATATCTTCCTGCTTCTAAGGGCTCAAGTGTACAAGGCTCAGTCCCCTAGTGTCAGAGAGTGTGAAAAAGTGGCTTACATAAAAAGGAAACCCTGAGGGATACTCTGATTACTAGAACTGTTTCAACGATTTATAGAGGACATTTAATGAGAATAGGAATTGAAATTACACTTGACTCAATTCAGAGCAGTGAGTTTTTATTAAGCAGCCAGAAGGGGTGCAAGATACTATAAAGAGTAAAAAAAAGATGTAAACCCTGCCCTTAAGGAGCTTAAAATCTGATTAATTTAGCCATGCTAATGATAGCATAAGAAAGTCTGGGTTGGCAAAGAACACAGTTCAGATACAAAAAAAAAAAAAAGACTCTCTGAAAGTCTGCATCTATTAAAGCTAAAAGGCAAATTTATAATTAATATGATTTATTATTTCATTATAAAAGCAACTTATGGCCATTGTAGAAAAAAATGAGAAAATAGGAAAAAAGGAGAAAATGACAAAAACCAGATATGACCAAGGTTAATTTTGTAGATATAAGACAAGGGAATCTTTTCTATAGACCTATATAGGTTTTTCTGTGGAATTATACTATAAATGCTATCTCATAAACTTTTTCACTACATTTATTATGGGTATTTTAGATAATAAATTTTCATTTGTGATATGTTTAATGTCTAATTAGTATTTCATTAGGGCTGTATTATCTTGTATTTAACAAATTGCCTATAGATTGACATTTTGGTCATTTCCAAATTTTCCTGGTATAAACAACATTCTTGTAGCTAAATCTTTGCATAACCTTAATCACTTCCTTAAAATACATTTTTGGATGGTGGAATCGCTGGGTCAAAACATATGTACATTTTTAAGCTTTTTGATAAATAGTGCCACACTGAATTCCAGAAACAGGGTAAAAGTGATAATTTCTTTATCATTTACCAGTGATGTGAGTATTGCTGTTTCTTTAATATCTGCCAGTTTAGCAGGTGACAAATCATATGTCATTATCTTAACTGGGTTTCTTCAATTACTAAAATGTCTTTGAAAATGATTATTTGTCAGTCATTTTCCTTCTTTGTGAGATGATTATTTTTTTATATAGGGTATTAATATTTTTCATTCCACAAATAGTTTCTGAGCATCTACTATGTTTCACAAATTATTCTAGGTGGAACTATATTAGTGAACCAAAAAACACAAAACTCCTTGCCCTTGTGAAGCTTACATTCAAGCATGAGTCTATATTCCAAGAGGTTTAACGTGGAAAGGATATTGACAATTCTATCATATTGCACCACTGTTTTTCAGCCTCTGTTTGTCACTTGGAAGTGAATGCATGTGTGTAGGAGACAAGTAAGTGGGATCAGAGGTGGGCTAGACCTGTAGAATAAAATCACTTCACTTTATACATGAGGATTCGGAGGAGGCACATGGAGAGAAAAAATATTGTCAGGCTCAGAATATACTAGTGACCTAGAGAGATCGCGGATCCCAGGGTAGCATCCAGTTCAGAGAACTGGCAATTAAGTCCTCTTTAATTCACTTTTTTAATGTTATTTTTTGCTTCTGCACTATACAAATTTACTAACACTTACTAACTAACTTTACTGGTATCTTTCTACGTGCCAAGCATTGTGCTAAGCACTTTACCTGCATCAGTAATCCAAGGTGGTGGTCGGGGCAGCCCTAGAGAAGGAGGAAGAGGATGGTCTGCCCAGGGGGATGCTGGGTTGCAGCACGTGGCCGATGCGTGAAAGGAGGGTGAGGCTTAGGCGACTTCAGCCTGCCCATGTCATTCTGTCGCTCCTCTGCTCATCTTTCAGCTGTGCGGTGCCCCCAATCCTTTCTCGTCCTCTACCCAAATGGCCTTCCTGATTCCTCTGTCATATTAAAGTGTAAACAACAGGACAACAAAGTAAAGAGTTATTGAGAAGAAACTGCATTCTGATGTTGTTGGGTGATGTGTTCTATAAATGTCAATGAGGTCAAGTGGTGTTTGAGTCTACTATACCTTTGCTAATTTTCTACCCACATTTTATTCATTTTTTTAGAGAGGGGTATAGAGATGCCTAGGTTATAATTGTGGGTTTGTCTCTTTTTCCTTGCAGTTCTATCAACTTTTGCTTCATGAATTTTGAAATCCTGTTATTTGGTGCATAAACATTTAGGATTGTTGTGTCTTCTTGATTAACTGACCTCATTATCATTATGAAATAAATTACTTTATCCCTGCCAAAAAATGGAAAGAGTTATTCAACCAACCAGCATGTGATATTTTCATTCTTAAATAAGTCAAGACCTCGGACTAAAGGGATTAAGCATTCATTGCAATTCCAGGCATCCACATGCTTTCATGATGAGAGACTTGGTCTTTCTTTGTCTCCTCTCTTCCCCCCACCCCGTGGAGGGGAGCAGGTAATTGAGACCCAGTTACCCACCACCTCAGCGGGCCTACTTTTGGGGCTAATCCTTTTGCCAGAATTTTGATGTTGCCTCCAAAGGACATGTCTAAATTCTAACAGGAATAATAGCAGGGAAGTGGGACAGACCTGGGTTGTGACAGACTCGCCTGTTCCTTTCTCAAGATGTGGAGGACCCCCTCTATCAGTCTTTCCCTCTCATGTCTCTTCTCACTCCAGGACCAGAGAGCAGGAACCCCTTCCTCTCTTAGCCTCCCAGCCCTTTCACCTATGCAGGTGCCACCTCAAATGGTACAACCCAGAGTAGGTGGCAGATTGTCAGGAATGCACAGGAAGAGCTGCCCATCGTGGCTGTGGGTCACCTGCAGACGGGAGTCTGCAGTCAGAATGGTCCCACTGGGAGACAAAAGAATCACAAAGACCTCAGCTTGGAGGCCTGGAACCTGCAATCAACATTGACTGCATTTGTAGCTGTATTCCTGTTGGGTAATAGCAAATTGCAGATTGGCAGAAGAGCATGCAGATTTGTTCATTTGACCACAATCTTATAAAAGGCTAGTATTTCTTTTGACCTAATTATTGGTTTTCTTTTATTCATGATGCATAAAGGATTTTTGGAACCTATGAAAACCCAATGCTGATAATATTTCAGTGTCTTTTCCTCGCTAGGAAGAAGTATCGATTACGTGTTTAACTACCCGCAGTGCTTTCTCAGGTCTTGTGTGTGAAGTGAGTCACCCAGATACATTCCAGGCACTCGGAGAAAATTTTGAAATGAACTAACTCAAAGGACATTCAATCAGCAGAATAAGTATGTATGGAAGCAAAGGCAAACGATCTCAGGCACAAATGTAACCCACATGCAATGAGGCAGTAAGGAGTAAATGATGTAAAAGTGCTGAAGAGCACATTTTGCAGAGGAAGGCAGCAGTTTTAAGTTTGACGCAGCTTTTGCTTATTGACTTCAGCCACTTCGTTTTTAGAAGGACAGTTTCATATTATTTTGGCTCATCAGCAAAAATATCTATATATATCTATATAGATATATAGATATATATGTCAGAGAGGGTGACTGGACTGCTATGTTGCTTAGTGTAGCTCGTGGGACAGAGAGGGCCAAAGAAGGATGTGACTGGAGAGAAGGCTATCATATGAGTTGATATAAAGGCAGTGGTAGAATCCTAGAACAGAAGGGAGACTGAGACTGGTCTCTGCAGGCCAGGTAGCTAATGAAATTATGGCCTTGAGGTATAAAAACAAAGAGGAAAATAGGAGATAAGATGGCGAAGTTGCAGCGAACATAGGGCAACATCACACAACACACCCTTAAGAACAAGCACGTGAGACAAGCCACAGACCAGGAGAAGATATTCTTCAGGACAAGTATTCAAGAATTTGTGCCCCAATATATAAAGAATTTCTTTTAAAACACTATGAAAAAGACTACCCAATGGAAAAATAGGCCAATCATATGAACAGGCTTTTCACGGAGGAAGAAATCGCCTATTACCATAGAAAAAGAAAATTAAGAGGTCTTAAAAATACTGTGTTGGCCAGGATGTGGAGCATTTGGAGTGCTCATACACATATGAGTGTAAATTGTTGTAGCCATTTTGGAAAGCAATTTGGTATTATCCTTTTAAACTTACCCAGATGTATACTCTTTGATCCAGTAATTTCATTCTTAGGTATGTAACGTAAAATAACACTTGCACACACGACTCAAGTAGATATTTATAAGAATGCTCTAGAAGCATTGTTCTTCACAACAGCAACGGGGAAAAACGTCAGCAAGAATATAAGAATATGAAATTGTGGAATATGCATTCAGTGGAATATTAAACAGGAGTGATAGCTCTAGGTTAACAACCTGGGAGATTCTTACAAACAAGGTATTGAGTGAGATAAATCAAGTTAAGTTTCCATACTGTTTAGTACTATTTTTTTGAAAGCCCCAATGCAGCAATGGATACATATGTTTTAAGCAATGTTTTTAAAAATCACAGGACTACCCTGAAGCATTTGATTTAGTGGAGGGAACATTATGAGCTTCAGAGACATGTAGGCTGAGCTTAAAACCTAATACAGGTACGCGGTACCTTTGGGTCTCCGAGCAAGTCTTTTCACTCCTCTGAACCTCAGTTTGCTCATAACATAATACAACATAGCATAACAACAGTTTGAATGATCGTTATTAACCTCATTTAGTAGTTAAAGCTCATTAATGTTATGTTGTTCAATTTGGAATCATTACCATAAGAAAGACAATGACCACTTTGGTCATATCATCCAAGGAGAGGTGAGGAATACCGGAAACACAACAGAGAACTTGTTTTTGAACATCGTGATTGTATGCATTTACCAATCCTTTGGTGGAGTCATGCCAGGGACCAAATGAGTCATACCTTAATATACATAACATAGTGATAGATGTGAGGGGAAAACTCCAAAATATTTTTCTTGTATTATTACCTTAGCTCTCAATCTTTTGTTTACAAGACCCCATGTTAAAAAAGAAAAGAACCTCATTGAGGACTAAAGGAGAAACACTGAAACCCAGGTAGACCAAAAGACCACCTGGTGGCAACTTTGAAACTAAAGCCTAGGGACCCTTGCTGAGTCTGTCTGTCCTGCAGTTTCACAACCTGTGCACAAATGAGAGTATTTCTGATGTATGTGTTGCCAAGTGATTCATAATTATATAAGCAAAAAGAAAGTTCAGTATAATATAATTTACATGGATTGTTTTGGCTATGCTAATGATGTTAATACACAGAAAAAATATTCTCAAGATCCCCCAAACGTTATTTTTTGTTGTTCTAATAAATGATTCTTAATGTTTTAAAATCCCCTGATTGTTCTCATAGGTCTTAGAGTATTTGAAACCCATCTTTATTAGGTATCATCATTCAGGCTCCTGGTAGACAGTTTTGTGAGCATAATGACCCCTCTATAAATATTACTGGCTGAATCAAAACTAAGTGGAACAGGTGAATAGATTTGTGGTTTTTTCCATAGAGACTTAGAAACCCCCAGGTTTTATTTTGGTCTAATTATAGATTTTGACTTTTTCAAGGTATGTAATCAAAGCTTAGCCCCTGCACAAATCTAATGGAGCCATGTTTCAAAGTCCATAGAAATGGGCAGGTCATTGAAAGTGTCGTGGAATTAATGAGTGTAGATCCATGTATCTTTTCAGGCAAGGAGGTGTTTTTAACCTACTGAGGGCCTGAGGCAATGAGGCATCACAGACATAATAAAAGCCTGATGTAGAGAGGATTTGAAAACCAGCTAGTTTTGTGTAAATATGTTGGTAACAAAAGTCTCAGGGAAAGAAACCAAAGAAAGAGAAGAACAGCAATCACCTTGCAGTGACAAAAGATGCCAATTGATAGGATTATTCTGGAAAGTAAAACAGTCCTGGGATGCTAAAAACCTGGTCTTCCTGAATGGAACCTTGGCTGACTGCATACTGGAAAAGCAGGTGTGGGACCCATCCTGTGAGATTAAGCTATCTTGGAAAACAAGGCATGAAGGTCACAGGAGCACATTGATTACTGGCTCTGGTTTTGGCCTGGGTGTGAACACTAATTCTAGCTAATTGACTTTGAGGAAGTAACTTCAATTCTTTGCGGTGCAGTTTCCTTATCTATAAGTCCCTCTCAGCTTTATCAGAAAGATTGTATAAGATCCTGTGTACACCACAATGAGGTATCACCTCACACCTGTTAGGATGTCTATTATCAAAAAGACAAGAGACAATAATTACTGGCAAGGATGTGGAGAGAAGGAAATCCTTGTGCACTGTTGGTGGGAATCTAAATGTGTAAACTGGTATAACTATTATGGGAAACAGTATGGAGTCTCCTCAAGAAATTAAAAATAAAACTATGATTTGACTCAGCAATCTCACTTCTGGGTTGATATCCAAAGGAAATGAAAACAAAATCATCATCTCAAAAAGGTATCTGTACTCCCATATTCAAGGCAGCATTATTCACAACAGCCAAGGTATGGAAACAACCTAAGTGTCCATCCACAGATGAATGCCTAAGGAAAATATATATGTATATATTATTCAGTCTTAAAATAAAACAGAAGTCCTGTCATTTGTGAGAACAGGGATGAAACTGGAGGGCGTTTTGGTGAGTGAAATAAACCAGGCAGAGAAAGATAAATACTGTATAGTATCACTTACCGCTTATATGTGGAAACAAACAAAAAAAAGATAAACTCTGTAAATATGTGAGATTATGGATATGTTAGGTAACTTGATGGTGGGAATCCTTTTACAATGTGTACATGTATCAAATCATCATGTTGTACACTTTAAATATCTTATAATTTTATTTGTCAATTATATCTCAATAAAGGTGAATAAATTCATTAATGTTTATGACATAAATCACAGCAAGATCCTTTTTGACCTACCTTCTACAGAAATGGAAATAAAAACAAAAATAAACAAATGGGACCTAGTGAATATTTGAAAATGAAGCAACTGACAAAGGATTAATCTCCAAAATTTACAAGCAGCTCATGCAGCTTAATATCAAAAAGACAAACAACCCCATCCAAAAATGGGCAGAAGACCTAAATAGACATTTCTCCAAAGAAGATATACAGATTGCAAACAAACACATGAAAGAATGCTCAACATCACTAATCATTAGAGAAATGCAAATCAAAACTACAATGAGGTATCACCTCACACCAGTCAGAATGGCCATCATCAAAAAAATCTACAAACAATAAATGCTGGAGAGGGTGTGGAGAAAAGGGAACCCTCTTGCACTGCTGGTGGGAATGTAAATTGATACAGCCACTATGGAGAACAGTATGGAGGTTCCTTAAAAAAGTACAAATAGAACTACCATACGACCCAGCAATCCCACTACTGGGCATATACCCTGAGAAAACCATAATTCAGAAAGAGTCATGTACCACAATGTTCATTGCAGCTCTATTTACAATAGCCAGGACATGGAAGCACCCTAAGTGTCCATCGACAGATGAATGGATAAAGAAGATGTGGCACATATATACAATGGAATATTACTCAGCCATAAAAAGAAATGAAACTGAGTTATTTGTAGTGAGGTGGATGGACCTAGAGTCTGTCATACAGAGTGAAGTAAGTCAGAAAGAGAAAAACAAATACCGTATGCTAACACATATATATGGAATCTAAAAAAAAAAAAAAGGTTCTGAAGAACCTAGGGGCAGGACAGGAATAAAGATGCAGACATAGAGAATGGACTTGAGGACACGGGGAGGGGGAAGGGTAAGCTGGGACGAAGTGAGAGAGTGGCATGGACATATACACACTACCAAAGGTAAAATAGATAGCTAGTGGGAAGCAGCTAGATAGCACAGGGAGATCAGCTCCGTGCTTTGTGACCACCTAGCGGGGTGGGATAGGGAGAGTGAGAGAGAGATGCAAGAGGGAGGAGATATGGGGATATATGTATGTGTATAGCTGATTCAGTTTGTTATAAAGCAGAAACTAACACAGCATTGTAAAGCAATTATACTCCAATAAAGATGTTAAAAATAAATAAATAAATAAAAACGGCGTATGGCCATATTTCCCTCTGGAAAAAAAATTCATTAAAGTTTAAAAAAGATTATGTGTATAAAATTTAGCATTTGACCCATTAAATGCTAAAGAAGGGGGGCAATATTATTACAATTAAGGAAACAGGATTAAGCTTAAGAAGACTCACTTTCTTCATGTATGTAACTTCCTCAAAAGTAGGAGTAATTAACCTCTTTAAGGTGGTTTGTGGGATTGTTTGAGGCTTATATTTCACAGGATTAATATCTGTTTTTTTAGCCTTAATAATTTTCTTGTTTTCTTGTCTTTTATTCCCCCTTTAGCAGGTTTGGTTACATCTTACTTCCTTTTTTCTTAAGGTGATTGAAATCAGCTACCAGGAATCACTCTGTGGCTGTCACCCAGATTCTAGAGTTATGGTCAATTGCTGATATGAAACACCTGGTCAAGAATATTGTCCTCCAAGTACTAACTTTCCTGAAATATACCTTTGGAAACAGGCCAACATATTGTTGTTTTAGACTGTCATTTATCCAGCACAGTCTCTCAAAGATACAAACCTAAATGATATTAACCATGATGATATTATGATATTATGATTAACCATTATGATATTAACCATGATAGATATCAGTGACAATGGTTTTTATTCTAACGATTGGCTCTGCTATCCTTTAGGCAGAATGACTTTCTTTTGGTCAGTCTTTTGGGCAACCTTTTGGAGGATAAGTGAGTAAACAAAGTTCTCAAGAAAATCAAAATATATCTCCTCAAAGCTCTAAGGAAAAGAAGACACTAAAGAAGAACTCTGTGTCCTCAATAGAGACAAAGAGAGCAGAGCTACCTCCTTCTAACACAAAGCCTCCAAATCATCCCTCATTTTCCATAATTCATAGACTTGCTCTTTAGCATCAGATTTGTGGCTCTGCACAAAGGTCAGGGCTAGAAGAGTACAAAACATATAAATCTGAGGGTGGAAATTCTTTTGCCCTATTACTTATTTATCAAACAGGTTGGTGTCAGATGGAGAGCTTGAGTGTTGTTTTGCTTTTCTTCCTCCAGTGCAAATAATCATCCTGTGTCCTACCTTGTTAACCTTTTCTGTTTATTTCGGTTCCCCTGCAATTTCTTATTGTAGTTGCCGGTTAATCACAGATATAGTAAAAGATTTCTTTTTAATCTAGCAGCCTTCATTGCTTTGTGGTATCTGTGCGGACAGTTGCACCACTGCTAAAGAGTGTCCAATTAGCTCACTGCAGGGAAAACAAAGAGATCAGCAGTTGACTTTGCTTTTTTGTTTAAGTATCACATGTGAAAGCAAATTAGGTATCTAAAAATAAAAACTAAAATTAAGACAAATAAAACCGAGGTTTGACTTTTCTCATCACAGACTCATTTATACTTAATGACACAGACCAACTGGATAGGTAATTGTTATAATCTCTCTTGAAATGAATTTTTAAAATGGCTGATCCATTCCTTCTTTCAGGACAGGAAAATGGGCACCAAAACAATAGAGAAATAAGGATCTGTTCATGCAGTTATATATTAATTTGTTTTAATATTGGCTTGCATACAGTTTTGGCCAGAGAGAGGTGTGCTAGCCAGTGTTACTTAGATGTGTCAGCTTATAAATTCAATTGTACATGATTTTCCTCACAGAGTTCTAGCCACCAGATCAAACACGTGAAACATCAGAAACACAACATAGGAACCTTCTTTCCAAAAAACTTAACCCATTTTGCTTTAATCAGAAAAACATGATTTTAGCAATACAGTTTATAGAACCCTTCTCTCTCCTGGGAGGTACACATTTCCTCTTTTGGTTTACAGACACTCCCCCAAGTTTCAGACAATTTGTTTAATACCTCCTGCCAAATGAATACTTCCTACCTTTCCTCTCCTTTAACCACACCTATTCTTTTCTTATTTTCACACTCTCCTCCAGCTCAGAGCCACTACCAGCTGGACAGGAACTGAGTTCTGAAGGGATTATAGCGCCACCTGAAGGCCTGATCAGGAAATTATCTTATCCATTGCATTCCCTACCATCTGCTGCTTTCCTCCTCCAAGGATTCTTTTTCTTCACATGCTCCAATATTTCTTCTAAGCTCTTTCTTATTCACAGTTGTTACCTTCCCTCCCCCCAACTCAGAACCAGGGGGAAAATTTAACGATCCCAAGAAATAAAACAATTGTATTCATGGAGTATTTCTTTTTCTTGAAGAGGCTCTAAGTTATTTAAATCGCCCCCCCCCTTTTTAAAAATAATAGTAAAAGACTTTCCACGTATTAAGTGCTAGATTTTCTTGCACTTTAAATATCTTAATTTAATCCATTTAAATGAATGAATGAATTAAATGAGCACCTTATATAATTCATGTTCTCCTCCCCCCAAAGTTTACATATGGGTTGATATTCCATTTGAATTTATGAAAAACTTTGGGGGGAAATCAAAGATAAGTAAAATGATTTATGAAGTAAAACTAAATGATGCTATGATATACACACACACACACAAAGAAATGCCTACTGTAGAGATGTAATTTGAAAGACTACTGTCTTCAGTCTTAGGAATAAACACGTTAATAGACTCCTTCTTCACATGAGTGACTCAGCTCTGCTAGTTTGTCCTTTTTTATTCCTCAGATCCAGCACCACAGGATTCAAATCTCAGTTGACAAGTGTTTGTAAATGAATCACAAATGGAGCATATATGCGGAATCAGCACAGCAAACAAGTAGGAGCCTTAGTTCCAGGCAGCAATCACAAACAGCAAGAGGAACTCCTGCGGGTACCAAACACGGCGTACTCATACCAGTCACACGCTGTAGTCACTTCCTCTTCATTCACATCCAAACGCTGGGCTTGGCCAGAGTAGCATTTGCATGTTGGCTTGAAAAACTCCTATAAAAATCACATAAGAGGACTTCCCTGGTGGCACAGTGGTTAAGAATCCGCCTGCCAATGCAGGGGAAACGGGTTCGAGCCCTGGTCCGGGAAGATCCCACATGCCGCGGAGCAGCTAAGCCCGTGGGCCACAACTACTGAAGCCCGCGAGCCGCAACTACTGAAGCCCACCTGTCTAGAGTCCTTGGTCCGCAACAAGAGGAACCACGTTAATGAGAAGCCCGTGCACCACAATGAAGAGTAGCCCCCTCTCACCACAACTAGAGAAAGCCTGAGCACAGCAAAGAAGACAGAACACAGCCAAAAAAAAAAAAAAAAAACATAAGACACTACTCACTCTTCCACATGATATCATTATTTCCTTTAAAAAATATTTATATACATTTTATCTATAAAACACTATCTCAAGCGTTATAGTTCTGTAAAGCTTTCATTAGGGCAAAAGTATAATCTTTCAAGAAATGGCATTTCCCTAAGCTAAAAACATGAGAAATTTAAAATTATTTTAAAAAGAAGACAAATGTCTCAAGTTTTCTAGCTTCAGTAGCAGATTGTTTCAAACTGGATCAGCCCCATACGTTACTCACTGTTATTTACGTTTATTTGGGTTTGGGGGGAAAGCCAGTATATGGGGGAGGGGAGAGTCAGGAACACGTTGGAGTAGAGATAATTTTTATTATCACTGAATACTGTAGTAAGCCAGAGCGATCCCTCCGCAGAAAGTACTCCAGAGGTGAACCATCCCCGTTTCCTGTAGGAGTAGGAAGAAAGAGAAGTCCTCATCTCAAGATATGTTTCCATGATTCCACCAGCAATGAAGGACCTTGAGTTGGAGGAAGAAGTGAAGGAATCCCAGTGGGGAAGAGCTAAAGTTCTCCTCTCAGACAAAGGCCAGCCCTTCCTTAGGATAAGCTACCAGATGCTCTATTTGAAAAAGCCACTGACAATTTGATGAATATTCAGTTTTGTTCTAGGGACTTTATCTTTCTTGTAATGTGAGAAATCAATTCGTTCGTCCAATTCTCTCATTTAAGTTTCTTCTTTCAATTCTTTTCTCCTCTAAAATCTGTTTCCTGTGAAGAACACAGTTGGAAGTGTTTAGCTCTTCACTGGTGACCTTGTTATTCCTGCTGACTCTATAAAATCTGGCCTCTTCTAAAGATGGTTCTAGAACACCATATCTCTTTTAACATGGTTAAACTTTTTAAGAATGATGCATTTTCCTCCCAATTAGTTTAAGTTGTATAGCAAGTTTTTTTTTTTTTTTTACTTTATTGATTTAATTGGTTTTAACTGAGTAAAAATTTCTGCTCCAAAAAAAAAACAAGAGGTTGATACAATTTCCAGTAATTGCCATCCCTGCTGACATTTCTCCAAAAAATGCACAGATATCAGGACATGCAGCCACAACCTTGTATAGTTTCTCTGGGAGATGCTGAGCACAACCCAGGTGGTCCACAGCCCTGAAGTGCATCATAGAGCTGCCTTGGGGTACAGTTGCCTGGCTGCACTGCCACAAACCCCATCAAACACCCCAGCAGTCCTCCAGGAAACGAACCTGCATGTTCATATGAATCCTTCATGAAATCTCTATTCAAGGATTTTTCCCATTTTTTTCTTTAAAGTTTAAATTTTCTATAACTTCAAACTTATAAAAAAGTTGCAAGAATAATACATGGAACTGCCATATAACCTTTACCCAAATTTAACAATCCTGTATGATCTGCCCCATTTTTCTCTCCCCTTCTCCCTCCCTCTCTCCATATGAAATTGGATTTTGCAGGATTTTTTTACTCTCACCCTCAATCCTTTAATATTGACTTCCTAAGGAAAAGGACATTCTCTTCTATAACAAAAGTGTATGTATGGCACAGAGAACTATGTTCAATATCCTGTGCTAAACCGTAATGGAAAAGAATATGTAAAAAAGAGTGTATATATATATATATATATGACTGAATCGCTTTGCTGTACAGTAGTAATTAACACAACATTGTAAATCAGCTACACTTCAGTTAAAAAATTATAACAAAAATATAATTATCAAAATCAGGAAATTTAATTTAATACTGATTTAATACTGATACAATGTATCAGTGCATATGAATACCTAAATTTGTCAGTCATTCTAACATTATCTCTCATGTGTATATATATATATATATACACACACATATATATATTCTCTATATATATGCACATGTGTATGTATGTAAACATACATACACCCATGTTTACACATTATGCATTATATATACACACTTTTCAGTCCAGGATCTTATTGAGGAACATGCATTCTATTTAGTTCTGTGTCTAAAACCGCCTCAATATGGACAGTTCCTCAGCCTCTGTCATGACTTTAATATTTTGAAGACTATCATCCAGATATTGTATAGAGTATCTCAATTTGAGTTTCGTTGATATTTCCTCATTATTAGATTATAATAATGTGGTTTTTGTTAGGAACACCACTGAAGTGTTGTGCCTTTCTTAGTGAATAACATGAGGAGCCATATGATGTCAGTTTGTCTCAGTATTGGTAACAGTAACTTAGATTGCTTGGTTAAAGTGGTAATTGACAGACTTCCACCCTGTAAAGGTACTATTTTCTTTCAGTAAATAATAAATAATTTGTGGGGACACCTTCAGACTATATAAATATCCCTTTCCTCATAAAATCTTCACTTAATAGTTTTAGCATGAATTGATGATTCTCTAAATCTATCATTCCTTTGATATTTATAAATTGGCAATCTGCTATAGGGAAGAGGTTTCCTTTGCCCTGTTAGCTTGTTTGTTTGTTCATTTATTATTTGTATCAGAATGGACTTGTGAATTTTTTTATCCAGTGGATTGTAACCCATTACTATATTTAGATTCTTAATTTGTTCCAGATTGTCAATTCTTTGAGCTCCTTCTTAACTTTGTGGCACAAAAGAAGTTCCAGAAACTTCATGTACTTTCCCTGCTCCATCTTTAAGGGTCACCTTTCATTAAAGGACCCCTGGTCCTTTTCAGAAGAGGATAGTATTTGGAAACCAATATCTCAGCATTAGGTATGCTCATTGCCATGGGCAACTCATTGCTTCCAGATCCTCTCGTTAGAAAGACTTAGGAAATGCATGCAATTTAGGAAATTTATACACATACAGGCACATGCACATACACCTACCTATATTCATCTCTTTAAAATCGTGTGTTCATACCGATACCTCCAGTTCCAATTTGACACCAACTGGACGTGTTGTATACTTTCATATTTAAAAATCTGTATTCCTACGATGAGAAAACTCTCATTATTTTTAATATATGCACTCATTTGTTCAAGTCTAGAAAATACAAAAAGTAGTTTCAAAATTGCTAACCCATAATACAATGAAATAGAAATCTACTAATGAGAATTCAATTTTTTTACAGTTCTTTTTAAAAGGTAACATACATATTTACACAGTGAAGTGCACAAATATGAGTGTAATTCAGTTTGTTTTCCTACATGCATACACCTGTGTAAACAATACAGAAAACATTCAGCTCCTCATAAAATTAACTCATATACTCCTTCCCAATCAATTCTTCCCTCTCAAAAGCAACCACATTTCTGACTTTTTTCACTATGTTAATTTTGCTGGTTTGGATTAACATAAATGGAATCACACAGTATGTTCAATTTGGTGTCTGGCTTCTTTTGCTCAGCATAATATTTTTGAGAATCATCCACATTATTGTATACATCAGTAGTTTCTTCTTTTTTATTAATAATAAACATTCTATTCTGTGAGTATACCACAAATTTTTATCCATCCTTCTGTTGATAGACTTTGGGGTTTGGGGCTATTAAGAAAACATCTATGAACATTGTTGTACAAGAATTTTTTATAGACATTTATTTTCATTTCTTTTGAGAAAATATCTAGGAGTAGAATTGCTGGATCATAGTGTACATGTATTTTTTTCTCTTCATAAGAAACTATCAAAATGTTTTCCAAAATAATCATACCACTGTACCTCTTACCATCAGTGTAGCGGTGTTCCAATTCTACATCCTCGCCAACATATAGTCTTTTAATTTTAGTCATTCTTGGGACTTCCCAGGCGGTCCAATGGTTAACACTCCGTGCTTCAACTGCAGGGGGCATGGGTTCAATCCCTGGTTGGGGAACTAAGATCCTGCATGCTGTGAGCTGTGGCCAAAAAAAAAAAAAAGAAAAAAAGGTAATTTTAGTCATTCAAATGAGTTTGTAGTGGTATCTGGTTATGGTTTTAATTTGCATTTCTCTGAAAGTTAATAATTTTGATCACATTTTTATGTGTTTACCAGTCATTTGTATATCTTTCTCCTTGAAATGCCTGTTTAAATCTTTTTCCCATTCTAATGATGTTTTTGTTTCTTTAATATTGAGCTATTAAAGTTTTAATATTTTGTGGTTTATGTCTTTTTAAAGATATTTTCTTTGCAAATTTAGTCACAGTCAAATATTTTGTTGAGATCGTATTTATTATCCTTAACAGTGCCTTGTGATAATAAGCTTTTTCAAAAAAATCTTGTGAAATTATGGTTGGGATTGTATTGAATCTATAAATCAAATTGCAAAGAATTTTATTAACATTGAATTTTCCTATCTGGTAACATGGAATAGCTTTTCACATATTTACATCTCTCAGCATTATTTTGGTAAATTTTATTGTAGAAGTGTTGCACACTTCACATTAAACGTATTTCTATTTCTTTTATATTTTTCATTCTATTTTAAATGGTATTCTTTATTTCATTTTCTAATTGCTTAACTGCTCTATAGAAAATCATTAGAATTTGTGTTTAGGCTTTGTATCCTGTAGCATTATTAAATTCACTCCTTACTCCAAGTAATTGTTTTGCACATTTCTTAGGATTTTCTCCTCACACAATCAGATGGTGTGTGAACAGAGAGTTTTGCTTCTTTCTTTCCAATATAGATTTTATTTATTTATTTATTTATTTTCTGCTTCATTGCACTGTTTAGAACCACCAGTTCGATGTTCGATAGAATTGGCAAGAATGTACATCCCTGCATTCTTTCCAGTCTCAGGGAAAGCATTCAATGTTTGAAAAATGTATGATGTCAGCTGTTAGTTTTTCATAGATTTTTAAAATCTGATTGAGGAAGTTCCCTTCTTTTCCAGTGTGCTAAGAGGTGTTGTTTGTTTGTTTGTTTTGATTTGTTTTTTATTATGAATGTGTGTTAAACATTATCAAAATGCTTCTTTGTCATCTGAGATGGTATGATGACTTTCTTATTCTGTTAATGTGGTGAAGGATATGAATTGATTTTTCAA
The DNA here is from genome assembly GCF_026419965.1 of Kogia breviceps. Lineage (NCBI taxonomy): Eukaryota > Metazoa > Chordata > Mammalia > Artiodactyla > Physeteridae > Kogia > Kogia breviceps. Next base: position 80,839,705 of record NC_081322.1, on the reverse strand, counting down.
AGTTAAACTAGCTTTGCTTTCCTGGGAGAAATATAAATAGATAATGATATATTGTCCTTTTCGTATAACTGGATTTGATATGCTCACTTTCAGGACTTTTGTATCTATGTTTATGATGGATTTTGTTCTTCTCTTGTCTTATAATATGTTTGTTTTTATTATCAGGTTAATACTTATCTCACCCTTCATTTTCTATTCCCTTATGAAAGAGTTTGTATAAGATTGTAATTATTTTTTCCTTAAGTGTTTGGCCCACATAGAATATTCTATGAGGGAAGGTTATAATTATGTATTCAACATTTTAACAAATATGTAAAATTTTCAACTATTCTCTTTCTTCTTGTGTCAGTTTTGGAAATTTGTGATTCTCAAGGTATTTGTCAATTTTAATAAGTTGTAAAATTTATTGGTATAAAGTTGTTCATATTCTCCTTAATATCCTCTTAATATCTGTACATTCTGCAGAGATATATATTTTATGCCTGATATTGTAATTTATGGTTGTCTCTCTCTCTCTCCATATCCTTTCCTTTTTCTCTCTCTTCTTTCTCTCTTGATCAGTCTTGCTATGGGCTTATTATTATTTTTTAAAATCTCTTCCAAGAACCAACTTTTGTATTGGTTGATTTTCTCTATTGTTTGTCCATTTTCTGTTTTACTGATTTTTGCTTTTATCTGAATCCTATCCTTCCTCCGATTACTTTATTTTAATTTGTTCTTCTTTTTCTAATTTATGAAGTTTATAACTTAGATCATTGACTTTAAACTTTTATTCTTTAGGGATATAAGCCTCTAAAGCTGTCAAGACCTGTTTAATCATTGCTTCAGCTGTGTCCCACAAATTTTAATACACTATGTTTTCATTATAATTCAGTGAATTTTCTGAATGCAGTTGTGATTTATTATTATTGTCTTGAGTTATTTAAAAAATGTATTCCTTAATTTCCAGATATTGGTGATTTTTCTAGATGTGTTATTAATTTCTAATTTAATTATGACCTGATTAGAAAAAGCACTTAGTAACACTGCAATCCTTTGAAATTTATTGAGACATTTTATGGATTTAATTTAGCTTAGTGAATTTGTACTTGGAAAAAGTGTGTGTTCTGCAGTTGTTTCATGTATTATACTAAATATGTCAATTACATTAATTAGTTTATAATGCTATTCAGGTCTTTTATATTGTTTCAAAATTTAGTCTATTTGTTCTATCAGTAACTGACAGAGGAGTATTAAACTCTTTAGCTATAATTATAGATTTGTCTATTCCCACATTAAAAAAAAATATTTTCTTAATTATTCATTTTATTTTTTTGGCTGCACCACGTGGCTTGCAGGATCTTAGTTCTCCAACCAGGGATTGACCCCATGCCCCCAGCAGTGGAAGCGCAGAGTGTTAACCACTGGACTGCCAGACAATTCCTTATTTCCACATTTCTTTTTTATTTTTTATTTTTGAATTTAATTGTATTTATTTTTTTATACAGCAGGTTCTTATGTCCTCCATTTTATACACATCAGTGTATATATATGTCAACCCCAATCTCCCAATTCATCACACCACCACCACCACCCACCGCTGCTTTCCCCCCTTGGTGTCCTTACATTTGTTCTCTACATGTGTGTCTCAATTTCTCCCCTGCAAACCAGTTCATCTATACCATTTTTCTATGTTTCACAAATATGTGTTAAAATGCAATATTTGTTTTTCTCTTTCTGACTTACTTCACTCTGTACAACAGTCTCTAGATTCATCCATGTCTCTACAAATGACCCAATTTCATTCCTTTTCATGGCTGAGTAATATTCCATTGTATATATGTACCACAACTTCTTTACCCATTCATCTGTAAATGGACATTTAGGTTGCTTCCATGACCTGGCTATTGCAAATAGTGCTGCAATGAACATTGGGGTGCATGTGTCTTTTTGAATTATGGTTTTCTCTGGATATATGCCCAGGAGTGGGATTGCTGGGTCATATGGTAGTTCTATTTTTAGTTTTTTAAGGAACCTCCATACGGTTCTCCATACTGGCTGTATCAATTTACATTCCCACCAACAGTGAAAGAGGGTTCCCTTTTCGCCAGACCGTCTGCAGCATTTGTGGTTTGTAGATTTTCTGATGATGGCTATTCTAACTGGTGTGAGGTGATACCTCATTGTAGTTTTGATTAGCATTTCTCAAATAATTAGTGATGTTGAGCAGCTTTTCATGTACTTTTTGGCCATCTGTATGTCCTCTTTGCAGAAATGTCTATTTAGGTCTTCTGCCCATTTTTGGATTGGTTTGTTTTTTTAATATTGAGCTGCATGAGCTGTTTATATATTTTGGAGATTAATCCTTTGTCCATTGATTCGTTTGCAAATATTTTCTCCCATTCTGAGGGTTGTCTTTTCATCTTGTTTATGGTTTCCTTTGCTGTGTAAAAGCTTTGAAGTTTCATTAGGTCCCATCTGTTTATTTTTATTTCCATTACTCTAGGAGGTGGATCAAAAAAGATCTTGCTGTGATTTATGCAAAGAGTGCTCTTCCTATGTTTCCTCTAAGACTTTTATAGTGTCCAGTCTTACATTTAGGTCTCTAACCCATTTTGAATTTATTTTTATGTATGGTTAGGGAGTGTTCTAATTTCATTCTTTTACGTGTAGCTGTCCAGTTTTCCCAGTCCCACTTATTGAAGAGGCTGTCTTTCCTCCATTGTATATCTTTATCTCCTTTGTGATAGGTTAGTTGACTGTAGGTGTGTGGGTTTATCTCTGGGCTTTCTATCCTGTTCCCTTGATCTATATTTCTGTTTTTGTGCCAGTACCATATTGTCTTGATTACTGTAGCTTTGTAGTATAGTCTGAAGCCAAGGAGTCTGATTCCTCCAGCTCTGTTTTTTTCCCTCAAGGCTCCTTTGGCTATTTGGGGTCTTTTGTGTCTCCATACAAATTTTAAGATTTTTTAGTTCTACTTCTGTAAAAAATGCCATTGGTAATTTGTTAGGGATTGCACTGAGTCTGTAGATTGCTTTGGGTAGTATAGTCATTTTCACAATATTGATTCTTCCAATCCAAGAACATCGTATATCTCTCCACCTGTTGGTATCATCTTTAATTTCAACAGTGTCTTATAGTTTTCTGCATACAGGTCTTTTGTCTCCCTAGGTAGGTATATTCCTAGGTATTTTATTCTTTTGGTTGGAATGGTAAATGGGAGTGTCTCCTTAATTTCTCTTTCAGATTTTTCATCATTAGTATATAGGAATGCAAGAGATTTCTGTGCATTAATTTTGTATCCTGCAACTTTACCAAATTCATTGATTAGCTCTTGTAGTTTTCTGGTGGCATCTTTAGGATTCTCTGTGTATAGTATCATGTTATCTGCAAACAATGACAGTTTTACTTCTTCTTTTCCTATTTGTATTCCTTTTATTTCTCTTTCTTCTCTAATTGCCATGGCTAGGACTTCCAAAACTATGTTGAATAATAGTGGTGAGAGTGGACATCCTTGTCTTCTTCCTGATCTTAGAGGAAATGCTTTCCGTTTTTCACCATTGAGAATGATGTTGCTGTGGGTTTGTCATATATGGCCTTTAGTATGTTGAGGTAGGTTCCCTCTGTGCCCACTTTCTGGAGAGTTTTTATCATAAATAAGTGTTGAATTTTGTCAAAACTTTTTCTGCATCTATTGAGATGATCATATGGTTTTTATTCTTCAATTTCTTAATATGGTATATCATATTGATTGATTTGCATATATTGAAGTATCCTTGCATCCCTGGGATAAATCCCACTTGATCATGGTGTATGATCTTTTTAATGGGTTGTTAGATACTGTTTGCTAGTATTTTGTTGAGGATTTTTGCATCTCTATGCATCAGTGATATTGGTCTGTAATTTTCTTTTTCTGTAGTACCTTTACCTGGTTTTGGTATCAGGGTGATGGTGGCCTCATAGAATGAGTTTGGGAGTATTCCTTCCTCTGTAATTTTTTGGAAGAGTTTGAGAAGGATGGATGTTAGTACTTCTCTAAATGTTTGACAGAATTCACCTGTGAAGCCATCTGGTCCTGGACTGTTGTTTGTTGGAAGATTTTTAATCACAGTTTCAATTTCATTACCTGTGATTGGTCTGTTCATATTTTCTGTTTCTTCCTGGTTCAGTCTTGGAAGGTTATACCTTTCTAAGAATTTATCCATTTCTTCCCGGTTGTCCATTTCATTGGCATAGAGTTGCTTGTAGTAGTCTCTTTGGATGCTTTATATTTCTGCGTTGTCTGTTGTAACTTCTCATTTTTCATTTCTAATTTTATTGACTTGAGTCCTCTCCCTCTTTTTCTTGATGAGTCTGGCTAATGGTTTTTCACATTGTTTATCCTCTCAAAGAACCAGCTTTTACTTTTATTGATCCTTGCTATTGTTTTATTTGTTTCTGTTTCATTTATTTCTGCTCTGATGTTTATGATTGCTTTTCTTCCGCTAACTTAGGGTTTTGTTTGTTCTTCTTTCTCTAGTTCCCTTAGGTGTAAGGTTAGATTGTTTATTTGAGTTTTTTTGTTCTTTCTTGAGGTAGGCTATTATAGCTGTAAACTTCCCTCTTAGAACTGCTTTTGCTGCATCCCATAGGTTTTGGATCATCATGTTTTCATTATCATTTGTTTTTAGGCATTTTTTGATTTCTTCAGTGATCTGTTGGTTATTTAGTAACATATTGTTTAGCTCCTTGTGTTTGTGTTTTTTACTTTTTTTTGCCTGAAATTGATTTCTAATCACATAGCGTTGTGGTCAGAAAAGATGCTTGATATGATTTCAATTTTCTTAAATTTACTGAAGCTTGATTTGTGACCCAAGATATGATCTATCCTGGAGAATGTTCTGTGCGCACTTGAAAGGAAAGTGTAATCTGCTGTTTTGGGATGGAATGTCCTATATGTATCAATTAAATCTATCTAGTTTAGTGTGTCATTTAAAGCTCTGTCTCCTTATTAATTTTCAGTTTGTATGATCTGTCCATTGGTGTGAGGTGTTAATGTCCCCCACTATTATTTTGTTACTGTCTATTTCCTCTTTTATAGCTGTTAGCAGTTGTCTTATGTATTGAGGTGCTCCTGTGTTGGGTGCATATATATTTATAATTGTTATATCTTCTTCTTGGATTGATCCTTTGATCATTATGTAGTGTCCTTCCTTGCCTCTTGTAACATTCTTTATTTTAAAGTCTATTTTATCTACTATGAGTATTAGTACTCCAGCTTTCTTTTGATTTCCATTTGCATAGAATATCTTTTTTCCATCCCCTCACTTTCAATCTGAATGTTTCCCTAGGTCAGAAGTGGGTCTCTTGTAGACAGCATATATATGGGTCTTGTTTTTGTATCCATTCAGCAAGCCTGTGTCTTTTGGTTGGAGCATTTAATCCATTCACTTTTAAGGTAATTATCAATATGTATGTTCCTATGACCATTTTCTTAATTATTTTGGGTTTGTTTATGTAGGTCTTTTTCTTCTCCTATGTTTCCCACTTAGAGAAGTCCCTTTAGCATTTGTTGTAGAGCTGGTTTGGAGGTGCTGAATTCTCTTAGCTCTTGCTTGTCTGTAAAGTTTTTGATTTCTCCATAGAATTTGAATGAGATCCTTGCTGGGTAGAGTAATCTTGGTTGTAAGTTCTTCCCTTTCATCACTTTAAGTATATCATGCCAGTCCCTTCTGGCTTGTAGAGTTTCTGCTGAGAAATCAGCTGTTAACCTTATGGGAGCTCCCTTGTATGTTATTTGTCATTTTTCCCTTGCTACTTTCAATGATTTTTCTTTGTCTTTAATTTTTGCCAGTTTGATTACTATGTGTCTTGGCATGTTTCTCCTTGGGTTTATCCTGTATGGGACTCTCTGCGTTTCCTGGACTTGGGTGGCTAGTTCCTTTCCCATGTTATGGAAGTTTTTGACTATAATCTCTTCAAATATCTTCTCGGGTCCTTTCTCTCTTTCTTCTCCTTCTGGGACCCCTATAATGTGAATGTTGTTGCATTTAATGTTGTCCCAGAGGTCTCTTAGGCTGTCTTTATTTCTTTTCATTCTTTTTTCTTTATTCTGTTCCACAGCAGTGAATTCCACCATTCTGTCTTCCAGGTCACTTATCTGTTCTTCTGCCTCAGTTATTCTACTATTGATTCCTTCTAGTGTAGTTTTCATTTCAGTTATTGTGTTGCTCATTTCTGTTTGTTTGTTGTTTAATTCTTCTAGATCTTTGTTAAACATTTCTTGCATCTCCTCAATCTTTGCCTCCATTCTTATTCCAAGGTCCTGGATCATCTTCACTATTATTATTCTGAATTCTTTTTCTGGAAGGTTGCCATCTCCACTTCATTTAGCTTTTTTTCTGGGGTTTTATCTTATTCCTTCATTTGGTACATAGCTCTCTGCCTTTTCATCTTGTCTATCTTTCTGTGAATGTGGGTTTTGTTCCACAGGCTGCAGGATTGTAGTTCTTCTTGCTTCTGCTGTCTGCCCTCTGGTGGATAAGGCTATCTAAGAGGCTTGTGCAAGTTTCCTGATGAGAGGGACTGGTGGTGGATAGAACTGACTGTTGCTTTGGTGGGCAGAGGTCAGTAAAACTTTAATCCACTTGTCTGCTGATGGGTGGGGCTGGGTTCCCTCCCTGTTGCTTGTTTGGCCTGAGGTGACCCAACACTGGAGCCTATGCATGCTGTTTGGTGGAGCTAATGGTGGACTCTGGGAGGGCTCATGGCAAGGAGTACTTCCTAGAAGTTCTGCTGCCAGTGTCTTTGTCCCCACAGTGAGCCACAGCAACCCCCCTCCTCTGCAGGAGACCCTCCAACACTAGCAGCTAGGTCTGGTTCAGTCTCCTATGAGGTCTCTGCTAGTTCCCGTGGGTCCCGAAGTGCACACTACTTTGTGTGTGCCCTCCAAGAGTGGAGTCTCTGTTTCCCCCAGTCCTGTCGACATTCTGCTGTCAAATCCGGCTAGCCTTCAAAGTCTGATTCTCTAGGAATTCCTCCTCCCATTGCTGGACCCCCAGATTGGGAAACCTGACGTGGGGCTCAGAACCTTCACTCCAGTGGGTGGACTTCTACAGTATAAGTGTTCTCCAGTTTGTGAGTCCCCCACCCAGCAGTTATGGGATTTGATTTTATTGTGATTGTGCCCCTCCTACCATTTCATTGTGGTTTCTCCTTTGTCTTTGCAAGTGGGGTATCTTTTCTGTGAGTTCCAGTGTCTTCCTGTCAATGAATGTTCAGCTGTTAGTTGTGATTCTGGTGATCTTGCAAGAGAGAGTGAGAGCATGTGCTTCTACTCTGCCACCTTGAATCAATCTCCCCACCTTTCTATTTTTTTTTTTTTTTTTTTTGTGGTGCGCGGGTCTCTCACTGTTGTGGCCTCTCCCGTTGTGGAGCACAGGCTCCAGACGTGCAGGCTCAGCGGCCATGGCTCACGGGTCCAGCCACTCCATGGCATGTGGCATCTTCCCGGACCGGGGCATGAACCCATGTGCCCTGCATCGGGCACACGATGCATCGGCAGGCAGACTCTCAACCACTGTGCCACCAGGGAAGCCCCCCCAACCTTTCTTAATTCAGTGTTTTCTTCATGTGTTTTAAAGCTCTGTTGTTAAATGCATACACATTTTAAGATTGTTATGCCTTCATGATGAATTGACCCTTTTATCATTATCAAATATCCCTCCTTATTGTCAATGTTTATAGAATATTTCTCTACTGTATTATCTCTGGTATCTATGAAATATTTCTATTTGTCTATGATATTAATTAATGTATAATTCATCTGTTATTAATATAAGCATTTCCTATATTACTCCAAAATTTTTGTGATTGGTGTTCCTTTTCTATCCATTTACTTTAAGCCATCTTCACGTTAAAATATTTCTCTTATAAACAGCATGCATTTGGGTTTTGCATTTTTTATCCAGTCTCACTATCTGTGCCTTTATGTTGGTGTGTTTATTACATTTATATTTAATGTAATTATTGACATATTCATGTTTAAGTCCTCCATCTTACTATTTGTTTTTCACTTATTCCATCTGTTCTTTTCTTTATGTTGCTCCTTTCTTACCTTCTTTGGCATAATTCATATATTTTTATCATTGAATTTAACCTCTTCCTTTGGCTTTTTAGCTATACCTTATTCTTTGTTTTTTTAAAATCATTTTAATAACTCCTCTAGAAATTACAACATGCATCTTTAACTTACATGTTTTATTTTCAAATAATATATTTTTTCATGTATTATGTAAGATATTTCCTTCATCCCTATGTAAGAACCTTATAACTGTAATTTTATTGAACGTCACTGCCCTCTGGTGTGCTCTCATTATCACATATATTAACATTTTACCTCTACATATGTTATATACCCTATAATAGATGTTATTGTTTCTATTTTGACAGTCTTTCAAAGTTATGACAAATGGTAAAAGTAATTAAAGATTATTTTATATTTATCATGATATTTACCATTTTCTGGTGCTTTAATTTATTTCTGTATTCTGGGCTTCCATTAACATCATATCCTTTTGGTCTGAAAACTTTTCTTCAGTATGTCTCATAGTGCAGGTCTATTTGTTATTAATTCACTTAACTTTTTTCTGTCTGAAAGAATCCTTATTTCATTTTCAATTTTTTAAAAATATTTTTGCTGCATATGCAATTCTCATTGATGGTACTTTTTTTCCCTGCTCTTTAAACATTGTCTTCTGGCCTCCATTGCTTCTGATGTGAAATGAACCATTACCCCTTTTTTCTCAAGTGTTATTGAAAAATAATTGACATATGTCACTGTATAAGTTTAAGGCGTTTAGCATGATGGTTTGATTTACATACATTGTGAAATGATTGCCACAGTAAGCTCAACTAACATCCAGCTTCTCATATAAATCCAATAGAAAGAAAAGAAAGAAAAAATATTTCTCCTTTTGATGAGAGTTTTTCAGATTTACTCTCTTAACTTTTCTATATACCACACAGCAGTGTTAACTATAGTCATCATGTTATACATGACATCCCTAGTGCTTACTTATCTTACAACTGAAAGTTTATACCTTTGGGTCACCTTCCTCCATTCCCCCCACACACACACAACTTTGACTCTGTTAGTCACAAGTCCTATATCTTTTCCTATGGGTTTTTAATTTTGCTTTTGTTTTAGATTTAACATGTGAGATCATGCCGTATTTGCCTTTCTCTGACTTATTTCATGTAGCAAAATCCCATCAGTGTCAATCCATGTTGTTGCAAATGGTAGGATTTCCTCATTTTTTATGGCTAAATTACTATATATATATATATATATATATATATATATATATATATATATATATATATATATAGTATATAGATATATATCCCACAACTTTTTTATCCATTCATCTATTGATGGACACTTAGTTTGCTTCTGTGTCTTGGCTATTGTAAGTAACACTGCTATGAACATGGGGATGGAGATATCTTTTCTTTTTTATTTTGTGGTACGCGGGCCTCTCACTGTTGTGGCCTCTTCCTTTGCGGAGCACAGGCTCCAGACGTGCAGGCTCAGCGGCCACGGCTCACGGGCCCACCCGCTCCGTGGCATGTGGGATCCTCCCAGACTTCAAGTTAGTGTTTTTGAGTATATTCCCAGAAGTGTAATTGCTGGATCATATGGTAGTTCTACTTTAAAATTCTGAGTATCCTCTATACTGTTTTCCATAGTGTCTGCACCAATTCAAGATCCCACCAACATTGCACAGGATTCCTTTTTCTCCACATCCAGCATTTGTTATCTCTTGTCTTTTGGATTATGGCCAACATAATAAGAGTGAGGTGATATTTCATTGCGGTTTTAATTTGCATTGCCCTAGTGATCAGTGATGATGTACCTGTTAACTTTTCATATATCTGCTTTGGAAAAATGTCTGTTCAGATTGTTTGCCCATTTAAAAAATTGGATTATTTTGGTTTTGTTATTGAGTTGTATGAGTTCTTTATACACTTTGAATATTAAGCCCTTATCACATATATCATTTACAAATATTATTTTCCCAATCCATATATTGTCTTTTCAGTTTGCTGATGGTTTCTTTTTCTGTGCAGAAGTTTTTGAGTTTGATGTGGTCCCACATTTTATTTTTTGATTTTGTTGTTTGTGTTTTAGATGTACATCCAAAAAATCATTACCAAGACCCAGTTCAGGGAAATTTATTCCTCTGTTTTCTTCTAGGAGTTTCATGATTTGGGGTCTTCTGTTTAAACTATAATCTATTTTGTGTTAGTTTGTTGTGAGCAGTGTACCATTATTCTTATTGTTGTTTTCCTATATGCAGATTGTCTTTTACTCTGACAACTTTTTAATTTTTCTCTTATCTTTGGTTTCAAAATTTTTATTTTGATGTGACTTAGTGTGATTTTCTTTGTATAGTTACTGTTTAGGGTTCATTGAGTTTCCTGGATCATAGAGTTTTCTGATTTTCCTTTAATTTGGTAGTTTGGTCATTATTTCTTTCCATATTTTTCCATTCCAATTGTTCTTTCTGAAATTTCACTTTCACACAAGTTAGACCACTTAATATTATTCTACAGGACACTGAGCCTACGTTCATTGTTTAAAAGCTTTTTTTCTCTCTGCATTTCAGTTTGTATAATCTCTGTTGCCCTGTTGTGACAGTTATTCATTTATTGCTTCCCAGCTCCAAATTTACCTTTCAATACGCTCTTTATAATAATGGATGGGATTCCTATATCATTTCTCCTTTACACTGAGGATGATATTAACTTCTCAGTAGACAGCACTGAGGGACACTGAAAAGGAAGAGGACTTCTCTTGTTGGTCTGACGGCTGCATAGATGGTCAGCGGTGCAGATATGTGGACATTTGGTGCTGCTCTGCCCTAGCCATATGCCCCAAATGTGAAATCTCTTAGTGACCTTGCAACCCTGGGCCAGCCTGGTGATCACTTTCTCATAGCCCTCCCAACCTGCTCTAAGATTTCCAAATGCAGCATCAACCTGTCTCCTTCTGTGTACTTGCCCCTTTACCCCATCACCCTTGAGGTTTGTCTTTTGTGGACATCTTGCTGCAGACACTACACATTCACAGGCACCCAACTTCAGCAACATCCTAACTCTTTCTGTGCACCAGTTCACAGGCTGCAGCTCATTTATTCTCTAAAGATGTGTCTTTCACTGCCTTCCCAGTGCCGACCTGCCTTTCTCTGAACACTTGCTCACCATCTGTGGCTTACTTATACCACAGTTATTTCCTGATCGCTTGGTGACTATTGACCAGCTTTGGCCTGCAAAATTCAGCAAATTCCTCTACCATCCAGTGGGCTACAACCATACCTTCTCCAACAAGTTCTGAACCTCAGTCCTCAGGAGGGGACTCTTCCAAGTTCGTCCTTCTTTGTCTATCATTTATTAGTTCCAGGTTACCCTTTAGAATTATTCTACATCTTATGATCTTCTATCATAGCTTAATTCTTTATATATATCTTGCCCTATTTAAATCACTCTGTGATTTCTGTCTCTTTACTAGACTCACACTGATATACCTGTTTTCAGATTTATTGATCTTTTTTCACTGGTGTTCAATTTGCTGTTAAATCCATACAATACAATTACCATTTCATTTCAATTTATTTTGAAATGCTAACACTTCAATTGCTGTGGTTTTTATTTCTTGGGTGGGATTTGCTATTTGGTTTTTCATTGTGTATATCTTTTTCTTTTTGCCTTATGTATGTCTAAAAATTGTAATTTATATGCTCAATATTATTTGTATTACATATTTGATCTTCAATATTATTTGTATTACACATTGAGTATTATGTTGTCTTTCTTTAAGGAATGTTGTCTTTTGTTCTGGAATGCTTTATCCTGTTGAGTTTTGGTTTGAGGTTTGATACGTTGTATCTAAGATTACCATAGCCCTACTCATAAGGGACAGCCTTTTGAGAACTCACCCTTCACTCTGGCTACTTGAAAGCTTATATTTCTCAGCTCTGTCCAAATGTTATATCTTTTTTTTTTTTTTTCTGTTCATAGCCTCCAAGTAGCTATTCTGTACTAGATCTCATCATGCCACACATGCGCAGCTTAGTATTTGGCCAAAGAGTCAAGGGATCCCATGCAGTTTTCTAGGGTTTCTTCTCTATACAGCTTCCTTCTCTCTGGGAACCTGCTCCTCAAAAGCTACCTCATCTACCTCAGTTCCAGTCTCTGTTTCCTCCACCCAAAGAGACCATTGCTCTCTGTTTGAGCTTCAAGTGCCAGTGCTGGATTTTCAAAGAGCTCCTAGATGGAAAGTAGAAGTTAATGTTGAACACACCTTATGTGTTTCCATTCTTTCAAAGATCACAAACTCGATTTGCCAGAAAACAATTGTTTCATATATGTGGTTCAATTTTATAGCTTTTTAAACAATGGTAAGTCCTATAACCATTTTTCTGATATAGCTGAAACTTGAAATTATTTTCTTTTAAAATGAGTTGGTGTATTTGTATGTATTTTAGACTTCCTATAGCCAGATAAAATGGTCACATTATAAATTTTAGAAAAACAAACAGAGAAACAAAAAAAAATCATTGATAATTCCAACATTCTGAGGTAACTATTGAAACGCTTTTATATTTCTGTCTTTTTAGTATATATGTATGAATATATTTGCATACAAGTATATATAAATAAAATTGAGTTTACAGAGTATTCTACTGTTTTTATAACCTGTTTTTTTCACTGCAACTTTATTATGAGCACTTTTTCATGTCATGAAATAATTTTCCACAACAAACAGCAGAGCTTAATTTTAGACTATTAAAACCTTTCTGAAATGCAAACAGTACTAACAGAATTATAAACAATTTAGTGTCTGATAAATTTTACAGTTTTTCTTCAAAATTTAAATGAAAACATTTCAAGTGAATTAATCTAGAATTTACATATACCTGTTTTATTCACTTTTTTCTGCTCATTCGATTTAGTATATTCTATAAGCCATGTATTCTAATTGAATTTGGAAAACTGAGCTAAAAATATTTTAATTGGGTAATTTCCAGTGCCAGATTGGTAAAACTGCAAAGGTTTATTCTACACAGTTCAACACATCAAACGGCCTCGTTTGGGTTCATTGCCTAAGTTACCATGGCATCTTCCAAAATCATAAAAACCTGAAATATAATTGAACCTTTAAAGGGAGGAAGCTGTCCTCAATTCAGAAGTAATAAGAGGTCAATCTGTTTCATTGCTGCCTGACTTAAAAATCTTTAGAATAGACTGAAAATTATCTTCTCTCTCCTTTTCTCGTGATTTCCTCTCTTACACACATATACTCACAGACTTAGATGTTAAAATCATGGCAAATAGGTTTTTACATAAGTCCACATTTTTCAGTGTTTATAGGAAAGTGTAAATGAAAGAGTTCTGATGCTTCACTGCGCAGAAGCCACCTCTGAACTAATTTCACAGGCAAGATCACAGCTGCTGTTCACCCAGCTTTGAATTGGCTCAATATATCCTGTCTGTTTGGGTGAATGTTATTGACTTGCCTCATTTGTCTGTGATAACAGGATCGTTTTAGAGAAAGAGAAAGAAGGAAGGAGTGGGGATGGAGGAATGAGGGGAAAGGAAAAAATAATAATTTGAAATTGTTACAGAGATCCAGCAGGACATTTCTCATGGCGTCTCTGTTTTGCTTAGATTTTTTGGTACCATGAATCTGTATGGGTTTCATGTGTCATAATTTACTGATTACCTTAAAGAATAAATTCAGTTTTGCTCATATGGACATACCCCAAACCCCAATCACTCCATCCCTTTTATTTCAGTGAAAGTAATTGGAATTTTATATAGGAGATTTCTATTCATTTAATTTTTATTCATGGTATTTTGTTCCTTCTTTTATATAAGGGTGCATATTTCATCATTTAATTTTGCTTTGCTTAAAAAAAAATCAACCCAAATTACTGAAAATGACGTGATGCATCATCCAAGTTTAAGGAAGTCTCCATTGATTCAAGCAAAAAGACCTATGTTTTTGTGGTGAAGATTAAATTTGTCAGAGACTACTGTCTGTTCAATTATGAATCAGATGATGCCGTGCCCAAGGCTGTCAGATTGATAACATCATGCTAATTCATTTCAAACTATGACTTAAACCCAATATTTTAAAACATATTCTATAGACTCTAATTAATTCTTGAAATAGAATCAAAGCATAGTGAATCATTTTACTTATGCTTTTTTTCAAACTTGATATAAATGATTTGTATTAAATGCATTTATACACATATGCACACGTACATTACAAAAAGAAATCAAATAGTCACCACACGTCACTCAGATGTTAGCTAGAATGACCTGCCCTTTAGAATGTACATGAGATCGATTACATTTTATCTTCCATAGTTTGTGAAAGGTCTGCACATTTCCTAAGAACTCTGCAAATTCCTAGGAAAATTAGAATTTTATGATCACCTCTGTTTTGGTGGTTTAGTTCTCTTTGACCATTTTCCCATTCACACGTATGGTATCACACACATATCAAAGTCACGTGCCCGTTCATCTCAGTTTTTTCTCTCCTATTTCTGTGTTGGAGGTCCCAGATCTCACCTTCTGACCTCTTGTTTATCTACATTCCTTCCTTTTCATCCCATCTAGCACGTGTCCTTAAATATCAACCATAGGCTGATGAATTAGTGTCCTAGGGCTGCTGTAACAAATTACCACCAATCTAGTGGCTTAAAACAATAGTCGTTTGTCCTCTTACAGTTCTGGAAGCCAGCAGTTCAATATCAGTATCGCTGAGTTGAAATGGAGGAGCCCGCAAGACAGTGCTCCCTCTGAAGTCACGTGTGGGGAGAACCCATTCCTTGCCTCTCCCACTTTCTGTGGCTGCAGGCATCCTTCTCATTGTGGCTGCATCACTACCATCTCTGCCTCCCTGGTCACATTGCCTCCTCCTTTTCTGTGAGTGTGAAATCTCCCCCTTACTCTCTAACACCTGTAATGCCATTTAGGGCTCACCTAGATAATCCAAGAGAAGGCCTCCATCTCAAGATCCTTGATAACATCTACAAAGACCCCTTTTCTTTAGATGGTGATATTTACTGGTTCCAGGGATTAGGACCTGACATCTTTGGGGGGCATTTTTCAGCTTACTAGAGCTGATCATTCAAAAGCACTTATCTACAATCTCCTGTCTCAACACTCAAATTAGAATTATTTGAGTCCACCAGGTCTCTTGTGATACCTCTCTGACGCCCTTCCCCACCATCTCCACTTGTCCACTGGGCTCCAGGCACACCAGCCTCCCTGCTCTTCTAATCTCAGGGACTTAGAACTTGCTTCCTCACCTCAGCGAGGCCTCTGCTCAAATGCCACCTCCGCTGAGAAGCCAACTCTAACTACCTTGTCTCCTACTTCATCCCCCTCCCTATCTCTCCTCTTTCTCTTCTCCTCCCTCACCTACGTCTTTTCCTGCCATCATTCCACATTTGCCACGCATCCCGTCTTCATACAAAGTCACTTTCACTTCTAAAAGGAAACTTCTAAGTTTACAGTAAGCATTTCACAATACACAAGCTACATTAAGAAGTTTTATGGTCAGGACTAAGGCAATAGAATACAGTAATTACTGGCTAATTAACAACCCAATTATCATGTAACATTTCATATACTTATGAAAGTAAAATGCATATTACAAAGCCAAGCCACAGGTATCATTATGAGGAATAATATATAGCTTCTCCTAGTCTATTTTTTAAATATTTCTGCGTTGAAAGAGCCAACCCTAGACACAACTAAAGTAAGCAGAAATAGATGTGTGCCTGTGGATACCTAGTGTCAACCCTTTCTGAATTCTTTCTTTATTATAGGGCCCTTCTGACTGCGACCCTGTGTGACTACAGAGGTCACACATTCACAAAGTAAGACCTCGACAATAGGCAGTTTCAAGCTTCCTTATGTGTTATACTATTTGATGCTATTTGGTGGTTTTTTTTAAACTGTTTTTGGGAAATATAGATCCATAAGAACTTGCAAAAATAGGATAAAGAGGTCTCCCTGTAATCTTCACCTTATTTATTTTTTAATAGTGTTTTGTAAAAGACAGTAGCTAAGGGAATGATCATCGTTGTTGCTGAGTTTAGGGCACCTGAGATCCGGTGAACTGGTTTTAGTTCCCACGGATATCAGGCTCAAGAGGCCTTCCCTGACCAGCACATAGTGGTGCCCTTTCTCTGTGCTTCTAGAACATCCTGAACTCACCTTGTCAAAGAATCCAACAGATGGCACTACAATTGCTCACTTGCTTCTCTCTTATCACTGGTGCATGACCTGTGTGAGAAGAGAGAACGTGTCTGTTCTTCCTCAGACAATTTCAAGACTGGTAAATTCCCGGCACAAAGCGGATGCTTGGTGAACATGTGCGGCCCCAGGCAACCCAACTAGCCGGCTATACTGTGAGGCCAAGGGATGATCAAAATCATACTATTTTTTAATATTCTTGTTTTATTACCGTTCAGATTTGCAAGCATTCTGTAGATGCAGTCTGTAAAAGTTAGACTGAATTTATGGTAGTAGCTTGAAATTCACAAAGGAAAAGATGAAACATGTTCGGGAATTTGGATGGTGTGGGGCTGGGGGGGGCATTATTGTAAAAATCAAGCTGGGTGCCAGTGGCAAAGCCTGTACGGTCTCCTCTTAGAAGTTTGCTGTAATGATTCTTGGAACAGACTGAGGCAGATACTAAGAGAAAGATAAGATCTATGATTCTTTCAGTGGTGTAAAAATTATTAAAAGTCGATAAAAAGCAGGTTTGGGGGGTTTGTAAGCCATTATAATGCCTGAGCAAGAAAGATGATTCCTTCACTTTAACTTCCTCTTATTGGGAGGGAAATAAATAAAAGTTCAGATGAGCTATTTTTATTTATTCTCAAGGAGAATTCATAGTCTTTATCTACTTATCATCCAAAAGAGACCGCAGCCGTCTCACTTTTGAACAAGGGCTAGGAGATCAGTGTCACCTGGGGCAGGTGTTTGCTGACTGAGGCCCACAGAAAGCAAAGAGCAAAATCACAATTCATTTTGCCATTGGGAGTTACCAAGATCTCTTGGCTCTAGGTCAGGGCTGTTTTTGATAATCTTGGAGCTATCCTTATATGACTCCAAGCAGGCAAATCTGGCTTTTAAAGAATTGATTGTTGCTTTGACTTTTTAGAGCTATTCATTTCTAAAACCCAGAGCAAGACCCTGTAGTTACAAACTTAAGTGAATCAGACAATTGGATAAATATACACACAAAGAACCAGACCCACTGGGAACAAAAACGGCTCCACTTTGTAACACTATAATTTATAACTTGCATAGCTACAAAGGGGGCAGTGGATCCTAAATTATCCTTTTTATTTTTCTTGTTGAAATCACAGTGCATAAAGTCATCTCTTAGGCTGAGAAGCCAGCAAGTGTCTGATGTTATTTCTTCCTACATAAGGAATGGTTTCTGAGAAGATTATTGATGAGTGACCCGACCCCCCTCACATGGCATGCACGCAGGCATTATCAGCCTTTGGTTAAGGGCTATTTCCACTCCCAGCCACTCGTGGTCCCTCATGTTGGCTGCATGATCAGCGTGAGATTTACTGTGGAAACCAAGTCACCCTATGGCTGACTGCTGGGTGCCGGCACCTTCTATCAGCTCTGCTGTCTCTCAGTTAATGACAGCTATGCCACCATCTCCAGACGGCCTCCCTCTGTCCTTGAGAGACTCTCTCCAGCCACAGTGCTTGTGTCAGCGGACTCCAGAGGCTCGGGTTCGGCCACGTCTATGCGTTATTGATTTTGGGGCCATGTTATTAGCCCCCTGATCTTTCTCCCCGTATAATTTTGCATTAGTAAATGCAAAGAGTTCCTAGTTTATGCCGGGGCTGTGTTTCAAAGTTAACTTGTAAATCTGTTGGAACTTTGAGAAAATGTTCCTCTAGAAACAAAGGAAAAAAATGTTGGTTAAGTCCTCTAGGCAGCCTATTAAAAGGCCACGTGGTAGAACTGAAATAATATAGATCTACGGTGAAAAAAAAAATACTGACATTGATGCAAATGTATTTATTTCAAGTTACATATGATAAATATTGGGCCCCAGACTGTATAACCCCATTAATGAAAGCCAGATGAGAGAGCCTAGGACAAGCCAGGGCAAAATTTCAAACCATAAGCCCATAGGCCCCATGGAGGCTCTAGGAAAAAAAAAATCTAGTCATGTTGAGAAAAGGCAGTATTTGACTGTATTCGAAGAAAATGAAACAGCACTAGGGTCAGACGTGAGTTAACTGTGGATGTGCCAGGAGATTAGAACGATGTAGCAGTGTGGTTGATTTCAGGATAATTATGTGCCCGCTAACACATGAGAGTGCTGTGGCCAGTGATCATGGCAGCAGAGTGAGTGCAGAGAGGCTTCGGGATCTGAGAAGCCCACTCCTACCTGGTGACCCCCGAGAAAGCAAGCAAACACATCATGTTCTAGCAAGAAAGGTTCTCTCACTAAAGCTTGTTTTTAGTACAGTGTTTCCTAAACTTTCCTGACCATGAGAATTACCTGAACCACTTGCCAAAATGCAGATTCCCAGGTCTTCCTTTGAGACTAACTGAATCATAATCTCATAATCATGAGAATTACCAACCAGCATACAGCAACACCTGTGATGAAAATGCCACTTTACTTCTTTGGTCCTCCTCCCTAAAGCCCATGATTAGCCCGGTCTAATCATGAGAAAAACTTCAGACAAATCCAAAATGAGAGGCACTCTCCAAAATATCTGACTAGTACTTCTCAAAATCGTCAAGGTGACCCAAAGTAAAGGCATGTCTGAGAAACTTGTTTCTGGTTTCTTGTTAACAACATATAGTTGGATCTTGTTTTGTTATCCACTCTCTAATAGTCTCTCTCTTTTAGTTAGTGAATTTAAATCATTCACATTTAGAGTGATTGCAGGATAGTTGGATTAATATCTATCATGCATGTAACTTTTCTCTTCATTTGTTCTTTTCTTTTTCTGTCTTCTTCTGTTTTCTCTGGTTTTTTTTTTTTTGCGGTACGCTGGCCTCTCACTGTTGCGGCCTCTCCCGTTGCGGAGCACAGGCTCCGGACGCGCAGGCTCCAGATGCGCAGGCTCAGCGGCCATGGCTCACGGGCCCAGCCGCTCAGCGGCACGTGGGATCTTCCCGGACCGGGGCACGAACCCGCGTCCCCCGCTTCGGCAGGCGGACTCTCAACCACTGCGCCACCAGGGAAGCCCAGTTTTCTCTGGTTTTGATTGAGCATTTTCCATGCTTCTATTTTATGTTCTCCTAACTATATCAACTATACTCATAAAATTTTTCTTCAGTGAAACTCAGTTTCTATATCTGTAAAATGAAATACTTCCTAGATTACAGATGTCTTGTAGGAATTGGAAATAATGTAATAAGCCATATATTAACTTCTCATTTCTTTCTTTCTTTTTTTTTTGTGGTACACGGGCCTCTCATTGTTGTGGCCTCTCCCATTGCGGAGCAGAGGCTCCGGACGTGCAAGCTCAGCGGCCATGGCTCACGGGCCCAGCCGCTCCACAGCATGTGGGATCTTCCCAGATCGGGGCATGAACCCGTGTCCCCTGCATCGACAGGCAGATTCTCAACCACTGCTCCACCAGGGAAGCCCTCACTTCTTTTGTTATAGCTTATGCTTACTCAAGATTGGGTGTGTCCAAGCACTGAATCTGTACTGGCTCACTCCATCTACATACAGTTTATTGAAATAGATACTAATTCTTTATAAATGAAGAAATGAGGCATAGAGAAGTTATGTAATTTGCCTCAGGTCACACAGCTGCTAAATGATGGAGCTGACATTTGAATCCAGGTAATGTGGCCCCACAGTCTACGCTCACCTTCTACACTCTGAAGGGAAATTTCCACAGTGTGTTTAGAAGGCAGTGAGTGCATTAATTTGATTGGTAAGTGGTTTGTGTTGGGGTAAAGTTGGAGAAAAAGTAGCATATATTCAAAATACATTAAATTGAATAATAATACAGGATTGAGATCTTCTTAGAAGCAATGCCTGTATAAAATTGAAAAGTACAGTTGTTTAAAAATCTGTATACATGGGACTTTTAGCCAGCTGAAATAAATTGGCCTTCAACTGGAAAATTTGTTTTATACGTGGATCTTCCCCAGGAAATCCAAGCTGGGATTCAGCCTTCTCTGCAATTTTTATTAAATAATCTTTTGTATGTATTAGAATAAATTATAAATGCTGAATCTGTTTACAATATTCTGAATTTGATAAATTTCCTTTATAGAACTCTATTTATTTAACCTGCAAACCTAGTTTGGGTACATTAATTAAGAAAAGATATTTTAATTCATTCAGCCATTTTCCCCCCCAATGTGATAGTGATAAGTCATTTTGAATTACTTGCTTAAATGCTTAAATGCAAAAGGGAAATGTAACTTATGTAAGGCTAATGCATAATTCTGTTTTTAACTAAATATTTAGAAAACCATCTACACAAAAATCAATTAGCTATAACTAATTGCATATTAGTACATGGCAATACATTATTTGCTGCTTAGGTAACAGTCATAGTTATCTCTCTGTTATGTTTGTAACAGCTTTATTGAGATTAGTATTCATTATTAAAGCATTCTCTAATGGTATTTAAAACTCAATATTAAGAGATTTTTGAGAACTATCTTAAATGCAAAAAATGATTTTATTAAATATGCTGAACTGAAAACTATCTGGCAATGCAGCAAATTGTCAAAACTAAAATCCCTTTGCAGTAGCCATTTAGGTTTTATTTGCCATTGCACTGCAAACCATGTTAAAGCAGATGCCTAATCAGATGGCAAGATTTCTACGTGTTTGTATTAACGATAAGTATATAAAGACTAAAATTGGTTTCAAAAGCACTCTGAATAATGATTTAAAATCAAAATGTTTTTTGTGCTTAATGGAATAATGTTCTACTAATAAGAGTCTTTTTGTTGCTTACTGTTTAGAGAATTCCAAAAGACTTTCTTGTATCCAAAACATTATTGGAGCTCCTTAAATGAGACCTGGGATACAATCTGTTCAGATACTTTCATTATACAAAAGAGCCATCGCTGTAAGATGTATGGCTCCAGCATAACCTAATACAACACAGTGATTTGCAATATGGAGATTACCACTGTGATTTGATTCATTTATTCTCAGTAACAGTTGTTAATTAGCTCATTAAGTATTATACAGATTTCAACCAGGGGAACCTCTTAAAAACCACTAAATATCTTCTTTTGCTGGGGGGAGGAAAGAGGAAATAGGTTTAATGCCAGAGGAGTAGCCTATAAATATGGCAGTTTTTCAGCTATGGCAAAGTTTTAAATAATTATACTTTTATAAAACTGTAAATACTGAGCACTTTGTGCCTTTTCCAAAAATGTGTTCACAGCCAGAAAACTCCTCCCATTTGGCCTTCCTGTGTTCCGCAACTATTTTGATTTTGAGATGTAGAAGGAATTCTAGCCCTGCATCTCACACCTCAGCAATATGCTCATGCTTTCTCTTGCTTCTATAGCATGTAATTCAATAATGTATTTCAGGTACTTGAGATCGTGAGGATTAAACATAAATATAATTTTAGTATTGTATTAGTTGAGTTTCAGCAACTTATTTTATCGTGAAACATGCAATATGCAAATGCCTGTGGGTGATAAGCAAGTTAAAGTTCTTTTTTTTTTTTTTTGGTGGTGGTACGTGGGCCTCTCACTGTTGTGGCCTCTCCCATTGCGGAGCACAGGCTCTGGACGCGCAGGATCAGCGGCCATGGCTCACGGGCCCAGCCGCTCCGCGGCATGTGGGATCTTCCCGGATCGGGGCACGAACCCGTGTCCCCTGCATCAGCAGGCGGATTCTCAACCACTGTGCCACCAGGGAAGCCCTAAAGTTCTTTGACAATAACAAAAATTCACTACTTGCTTCCCAGTTTACAAAGAAATTTCAAGTGTGTGACTTGATCTGACCAATACAAAACATGGAAGGATGTTACTATTAGCCTAATATTTCCCACAAGAAGTCTGAAGTTCAAGTTAAGTGACTTGCCCAAGTTGAAAAGTTTGCATGTTCAAAACTACTGTATATAAAATAGATCAATAGCAAGATCCTGCTATACAGCACAGGGAATTATATTCAATATCTTGTAATAAACTATAATAGTAGAGAATATGAAAAAGAATATATGTATATATGTATGTGTAACCGAATCACTTTGTTGTACATCAGAAACTAATACAACATTGTAAATTAACTATATTTCAATTTTTAAAAAAAGAAAAAAAGAGAAATCTTTATATGTTCACGTCTTACAATGACAAATCCCATGCCTTTTCTACTACGACACTGATTTTCCCAGTAACTAGGCAAAAAAGCTAGCAGTCTTGCTAGGAAGTGTCTTATCCATACCAGCAGCAGGAGGTTTTAAGCACAAGGGTAAGAGAGATATTGTTAATGCTTAGGAGGGAAGTGGTATAAAATGAAACTTCAAGAAAAGCTTCCATTCAACATTATTTACTTTTGGAAGCACAACTATGTTTACACTTTCCCAATACACTGTGAAGTCATCTGTCTAGGGTCAAGCAAACTCAATGACTGAGTAGGCTTATTGGATTAGGGCCAATCAAGCATGAGCCTGAAATTACAACCCTGATACCAGCATCTTCCACCACTGTAGGTGCAACGGCTCACGAAGCATGATGAACACTTGAAGTGTTTCCCTTCTGAAATGAGGAGACAGCTTTTTCTAATTGCTTGGCCACGCATGCCCTCCACGTGTTCTTCGTCATCCACCTGGCCACTTCCATCTCTTAAGTGGCCTAAGGACAGACACTGAAAATAAGCTGATGGTTTGCGTGAGAAACAGGATATTGATGAATTCCAAATAAACCCGCCCATTTGTATAAACCAATCCAAGTAGGCATTTGCTAATGCAATTTAATTTAATTTCACGTTCCCACGTATTGATTGAATTGATCTGTATTAATTTAGACTTGTCAGTGGCTGGACCTACTGTGTATTAGTTCTGCTCTTTGTCAGACTTTAATTTCAGTGAATAGTATCTCAGACATTGCAAATGAGTAAATTAAAGTGTTAATTGGTAATAATATAAATATGTAATATTACTTTAATATCTCCTTTAAACAAACATACAATATCACACTTACAAATCTATTTACATTCCTTTTTTTCCCGAAGAATTTCAGCCTACATTTATAAGGCACGACTTTTTATGTTAACAAAATGGAAATAGGAACAATGTTGTTGGAAAATTAGCCTCCCAATGTTGACGAGGACCTTGTTTCTACAACCTTTTGAAATCATACCATATCCAACTCTGTCCTCAAATATAACTTTAATGGAACAATAAAGCTATAGCTTCTTACCAGGCTCAATAGTGCTCTGTCAAATTTCTAGAGGAAAAAAATGGTAGTGTTAAAATTTCCTAAGTGTCAACTGAGCATTTCCTTTTTGTATTTCTGTATTCTATTAGCTATGCTGTCATGCTTTTATTGCAAGTTACATTTTGTCCTCTCTATTATAGGTGTTGTAGTTCTCCTTGACTCTTGATCAAACCAAAAGCTAACATTCCATATGGTATACTTTGGAAAATTCTGTCTTAGAGGAATAGCCCATCAAGAAACTAATTTCTCAGGACTTTCCTGGTGGTGCAGTGGTTAAGAATCCGCCTGCCAATGCAGGGGACACAGGTTTGAGCACTGGTTCAGGAAGATCTCACATGCCGTGGAGCAACTAAGCCCACGAGCCACAACTACTGAGCCTGTGCTCTAGAGCTCACGAGCCACAACTACTGAGCCTGTGAGCCACAACTACTGAAGCCTGCGCACATAGAGCCTGTGATCCACAACAAGAGAAGCCACTGCAATGAGAAGCACGTGCACTGCAACAAAGAGTAGCCCCCGCTTGCCGCAACTAGAGAAAAGCCTGCGCACAGCAATGAAGACCCAATGCAGCCAAAAATAAATAAATGAGAAAGTTTTTAAAAAGTAAAAAAAAGAAAGAAACTTTTCTTTCCATATTGTTCCAGAGATGCCACAGGCCACATCATTGCCAATTCTGGTATGTGGATCTCATATAGCCATTGAGCATGTGAAGTTACGTAACTGTTGTGAAGACAGTCAAATTCAGACCAGAAACCTATACAAATTCTTCTGCAACTTGGTGAATGGCGCAAAAAGATTAAAGCATGTTTTTCAACCCTGGGAAATCAAATCAAGATGGCTTTGTGAATGTAAAAACTCAGAGATACTTTGTCCTTGCATGGAAGTTTAGCATGTTTTCCTCATGAATCAGGAAATGAAAAGGATAAAAGGACATGGAGTGGGAGGAATTTTATTTTATTTAAAATCTATATCTCTTGGGGCTTCCCAGGTGGCGCTAGTGGTTGAGGGTCTGCCTGCTGATGCAGGGGACACGGGTTCGTGCCCCGGTCCAGGAGGATCCCACATGCCGCGGAGCGGCTGGGCCCGTGAGCCATGGCCGCTGAGCCTGCGCATCCGGAGCCTGTGCTCCGCAACGGGGGAGGCCACGACAGTGAGAGGCCCGTGAACAGCAAAAAAAAAAAAAAAAAGACAAAAACTAAAAACTATATCTCTTGAAGGCAAACCTTACAGCCTAAATAAAATAATGGAAAAGGTACTTTGCATTCTGAGTCTTCTCCTGGCACACCTTCAACATCAGGAGGCATGTTCTAGCTTGTCTGTCTAGAAGGATGCCATAATTTGACCTATCTAGCTAGTATTATAGACTCATGTAATACAATTATATATTTATCACAGCTGTTTGAATAAGACCATTAAAACTTGTAGGCCTATTTCATCTGAGCTGACAAATACCACAACTTACCATTTTTTTATTATTGTAAATTTTCTAGACCAGTCTGTCTGCAAAAGCCAGTCTAAGCCTAAATGGACAAATGGTATGCTGTTGCTAGAGATACTGGGTTTGAACTTTGGGGAGAAACAGCCCAAGGATCTAAGATTAAAAATACGATCAATAGGGCTTCCCTGGTGGCGCAGTGGTTGAGAGTCCGCCTGCCGATGCAGCGGACACGGGTTCGTGCCCCGGTCCGGGAAGATCCCACGTGCCGCGGAGCAGCTGAGCCCGTGAGCCGTGGCCGCTGGGCCTGCGCGTCCGGAGCCTGTGCTCCACAACGGGAGAGGCCACAGCAATGAGAGGCCCGCATACCGCAAAAAAAAAAAAAAAAAAAAATACGATCAATTGCCAAAATGGAAATTTGGCTGATTCCACCTGGGTGGAAGTGTTCTAATTCAGAACCTCAGGATGGGATGAGTAGAAGAAATAACCAATAAAAATATTATCAAGATAGGGTTACTGGAGGACTCTCTAGTTTATCTAGAACACAGGGAGTCTCAGAATCAGAGATTTATCTGGTGTAACCCATTTTTCAAGTGGACTCCTTCAGGCTTCAGTGAAATACAACTCATGTAGACTCATGGACCAATAATGCCCTCCATTTCAGAGAAACCGTAAGGATTCCCTAAACTTATCTAGGCTATCTGGTCATTCGCCGAGATGGTTGTATACAGGGAGGACTTTATCGACTAAAACTAAACCCAAATGAAACCCTCAGTTAATTGTAGTTCATAGTGCTTCCACTTTTAGGAAAAATAGGTCAAGTCATAAGAAGACAAGCTGAGATCAAAGGTTTAGTTAAAAAACAATTTGTGGAGTTCACTCTACGTTTTTCTAAATCATCAAAAAGGAGTTCATTTTATACCAAATTATATTCACCCTCAGCTAACAAAGTTTCCTAACATATTTTGAGTGATTTTCCACAAGGGAAGAAGCACAGTGTTATATTAGTGAGGACCCTTTTGTATGTAAGTCACAGAAAACCCAGCCCAAACTGGTCCCAAAACCCCACGTGGATCAAGAACAGTTGGACCCAGCTCATCGGGACTTGTGCTCCATCTTTTGGCTCACATTTATTCATTTGACTTGATCCTCAGACCTTGAGTTGTGACAAAAACAGTTGCCAGCAGCCCCATAACCCACTTCTCCCAGGTTCAAATCCAGAGGAAGGAGTTGGTACTTCTTTCTCAGCAATCACAATAGCCCCAGATTACACCTGATTGGCTTCAACTGCGTGCCTGTGCCTGGGAGGTCATGACTTTGGGATTGGCCAGAACAAGGACAGCAAAATACTAAACATCCACTAAAGTTATTAATTATTCTTTGGGCCCAATGATAAAGGAGCTCAAAGACTTGGTTTTTATGAATATTTTTATCTTTACACAATACCTGGCACATAGTAAATACCCAATAAATGTCTCCTTCACCAAAGTGAACTTGAATTTTTTCATTAACTAATAACTATAAAAATACTAAATCTCTTGAGAAAAAAGTCTGACCTTACACTGGTAGCAAAATACCCAAATAAACATGAATGAAAGTCAGTGATTGCATGGGATCAGAGCACTGTGTCTTAAAGTGCTTTCCATGGAACATTCAGTCCTTGAAATGTTCTGTGAGGGAATGAGATTGGGAAAAGATGATTGCCACATCTTGTAGATACCCAAGAATTATTGCCTTAGTAAGAATCCCAAGAATCTATGAGTAATAATGACCACTTTCCTTTGTTATTCAAGTTTCTCAAATTTACATGTCAAAGAATTTGTTTGTCATAGAATCCACCTTGGGAGGCAATAGGCTGGAATTTTACAAGGCAAGGCTAGAGAAATGACTGTTGGAGCAGTTGGCTTAGGTGGGGAAGAGTGGGTTTTTGGACACATAATGCCATTACGGAAAATTTTGCAAACAATGCAAATGTTCAGAAGTAGGAAGTTATTTAAATTAATTATTAAAGAAGGGAACACTACAAAACCACAAAAAGCATAAGCTTCTATATTTACAATCATGAAAAGAAGCCAGTGGTACATGATGTATATAAAGTAGATTATAAAATAAATGCATACTGTTTCATTGCCTTTTCTTTATAAAAAGTGAAAAAGTAGATATTTGTATGCAAAAAACATCTCTAAAGTTGTCCAAAATAAGATAACAAACGGCAGGGGGGGCGGATTATTTATGGCAAGTTTTTATTTTCTTCTTTGAACTTCTTTCCATTTTCAGGATGTCTGTGTGTATAACATTTTTTGAGTTATTTTAACTTGTCCAAAAACTTACTATTAAGTATTATTGTACTACTTCTCGTGACTTCTCCCTTTCTAATTTGAACATTAGTATCAGCACTTCTAACATCATGAAAAATTTCAAACTCATAAGCCTTTATTCTTTTCTCAAAAATAAAACTACTTCTAGGTGCTACAGAAGTCAAAAAATAAAAAAAGGGCTCGTAGGCAGAGCACTTCAAAAAGTCCTCAACCGATCCATTTTTTTAGCTGCCTCAGTACCAGATTTCAATAGAGCACATGAATCAGGACAACTTGACATTATCAGTCCAATAGAGATGTCAAAAGTATAGGGTGCAATTAGGAGCTGAAAAATAACAAAGTGACGGAATATCTTCAAATCACAGCAGAGATTATAATAGCACTTGACACCAGCCACCTAATGAAGCTGATTGAACTATTCAACGGCTTTTATTTCAGGGATGAAGGGGTTGGGGGTTGGGGAGGACCTTCCTGGGCAGTGGAAAGATGGAATCACTGATAGAACACGCTCAAAAGGAGTTCTCGTCAAACTGCTGAGTTGGAATAATGCTGTCACGCTCTGGGGTCAGCATAGGCTTGAGCTGTGCACTATCAGGTCAAGGATGCAGCAGACAGCTGGGATGGGATGGGATGCTTATATCCGGATCTGGGAGATAAGATCAGGTCTTTATCATCCACCATAATGGAAGGCTCCAGAGACAGTGGAAGCTTCTCTCTCAATCTCAAATTTTTTTCTCCCTCTGATGTTATATCTGGATAAAGACAGAATTCCCAGGTATGACAGAAACAGGCAGTGCTGGCATGGAAATAAATGACAAAGTCTTGGTAGGAGTCAGATCAGCAAAAGTGGGTTGGGATCAGTTCTTACCTAGAAGTCTGATAGCTGTTGGGTGGGCAAGTGCTGAAAAGACATTTTTCCTTTGATATTTTATTATGAAAAATTTCAAACATATAATAAAGTTGAGAGAATAATACAGTGAGCACTGATACACCCATAACCTAGATTCAGCAATTGTTTAGTATTATCATACATGATTTAGTTTGATAGATATTCAATCTTTCTCTCTATGTTTTTCTGAACCATTTGAAAATGAGCTACAGACATCAAGACATTTCACCTCTAAATTCTTCGGTCCGCACCTCCAAAAAAACACACCTCCCTGTACAAACAAATGCCCATTACCATACTTGATAAAATTAACAAAAAAACCCTAAGATCATATAATCTTCTTCCCTATGCAAATTTCATCGGTTGTTTTGCTTTAAAAAAAATGTCTTTTAAAGCTGGCCTTTTGGAATCAAGATCCAATCAAAGTTCTTACACTGTGTTTGGTTATATCTCTTTATTCTACTTTGATCTGAAAAAAGCCCCTGAATTTTTTTTTTTTTTTTCGGTATGCGGGCCTCTCACTGTTGTGGCCTCTCCCGTTGCGGAGCACAGGCTCCGGACGCACAGGCTCAGCGGCCATGGCTCACGGGCTTAGTTGCTCCGCGGCATGTGGGATCTTCCCGGACCAGGGCACGAACCCGTGTCTCCTGCATCGGCAGGCGGATTCTCAATCACTGCGCCACCAGGGAAGCCCCCCTGAATTTTTTTTAACCTAATGAAATTAACTTTCCAGTGAGTCCTGACCTGTTGTCTTGAAATGTTCCACATGTCAGATTTGTCTTATTGTTTCTTCCTGATGTTTTACCTTGTTTCTTCCCATTATATTTCCTATCAGCTGGCTAATGGTTTAATTAGATTCATATTAAATATGTTTAACAGAATATTTCAGACATGAAGCTGTGCACTTCACATCAGGAAGCATATAAAGTAACATTGCCCCTTATTGCTAGTGACACTAGTTTGATCACTTGAGTTAGGGGTTAAGATCACTTTACTGTAAACTACATTTTTCACTTTGTAATTAGCAAGTAATCTGTGAGTCTGTATATCGATCCTATGCAACTATCCTACTGTAATTGATATTTTATCCATTGATGTTTGGTCTCTGAATCAATTATCTATTAGGAGTTTCAGAGTGAGTTTCTACTTTTATCATAATTTTTACATTTATTGGATGATAACATTGAAGGATATAACAGAGTTCAGGGTCTCTACAATGTAGCATGAACAATGCCCAGACCACAGCTGGAATTAGCTGACCTACAAAAAAACAAAATATGACCCAGACTCAAGAGAAAAGGAAAGCGTGGAGACCAACCCTGAGTTCCTAGAATTACAGGTAAGAGTTGTAAAGCGGCTAATACAATGATTAAGAACATATATAAAGACATACTCATGGGCTTCCCTGGTGGCGCAGTGGTTGAGAGTCCGCCTGCCGATGCAGGAGACACGGGTTCGTGCCCTGGTCCGGGAAGATCCCACATGCCGCGGAGCAACTAAGCCCGTGAGCCATGGCCGCTAGGCCTGTGCGTCCGGAGCCTGTGCTCCGCAACGGGAGAGGCCACAACAGTGAGAGGCCCGCATACCGCAAAAAAAAAAAAAAAAAAGACATACTCATGATAAACAATTAGAAAATCTCAGCAGAGAAATAGAAACTTTTTTTTTTTTTTTTTTTTGCGGTACGCAGGCCTCTCACTGTTGTGGCCTCTCCCGTTGCGGAGCACAGGCTCCGGACGCACAGGCTCAGTGGCCACGGCTCACGGGCCCAGCCGCTCCGCGGCACGTGGGATCTTCCCGGACCGGGGCACGAACCCGTATCCCCTGCATCGGCAGGCGGACTCTCAACCACTGCGCCACCAGGGAAGCCCAAAACTATTCTTAACTATTAACAAGAATGAAAAATGAAGAACAAACTTGGAAGACTAACAGTTCCTGATTTCAGAACTTACTACAATCAAGAGAGTAGGATACCAGCATGTGAATAAACATCTAGATGAATGGAAGAAAATTGAGAATTCAGATTGCCTTTGGGGATGATGAAAATGTTCTAAAATTAGTTTGTGGTGATAGTTGCACAACTCTGTAAACTTATTAAAATGCATTTCCTTGTATATAGTTAAAATGAATAAATTTTATTGGATGTAAACTATACCTCAATAAAGGTATTTGAAAAAGATTTGAATGTAAGTTCTAGAACTGAAAATACAATTAAAAAAAATAATGTATTGGTAATGGCAAAAGAATCAGTGAGCTTGGAGATACATCAATAGAGGTTATTTAACAATAGGAGAAGAAAAAGAAAAAAATTAACAGAGTCTCAGTACCTGTGGGTTAATATCAGAAGTACAGTTGGAGTCCCAGAAGTAGAGGAGAGCAAAAAGAGGGAAATATTTGAACAAATAATAGCCATAATTGTCTAAATATGATGAAATACATAAATTACAGATTCAAGAAGCTGAGTGAATCCAAGCAGACTAGATGCATAAAAATAAAGAAAACTACATTATATCCTAGACACATGAGTCAAACTGCTGAAAATCAAAGATAAAGAAAAAAAACTTGAAAACATCCAGAAAAACAACAACATAGAAAATAATAGAAATGATTAGTCTTCTCATTAGAATAAAGAAGGTCAAAACACAGTGGAATGATATCTTCAAGGTGCTAGAGGGAGTGGAAGAGAAACCAAAACCCCAAATTGTATGCACAGCAAAAATGTCCATTATAAGTAAAAGAAAAATATAAAAATTTGCACATAAACCAGGCCTAAGAGAATTCATCATCCTCACACCTGTACTACAAAGAATTGTAAAAGGAAGTTTTTCAGGCTGAAGTGAAATGAAGGAAAATTACATTCTCCGGAAACATAAAGAGCACTAGAAATAATAAACATGTGGGTAAATATTAAAGAAATTTTTTCTTCTTAATACTTTAAAAATATGAGTTACTTAAAAATAACATTTAATTGTATGCATAATATACATAGATGTAATAAGTATGACAAACATAGCAAAAAGGGTGGTGATGGGGATAAACGTATTTACGTCATTTCAAGGTACTTACATTTGGCATTAAGTAGTACAATACTGATTCTAAAATCCTGTGAACATTTAAAAATGTTTATTGTAATCTCTATTGCAATTGCTAAAAATAACGCAGAGGTATAGCATTATAAAAAGCTAATAGACAAATTTAATTTCTAAAAAAACATTATTTAACCCCAAAGATATCAAGAAAGGAAGAAAAGAGAAACAAAAAGTAGATGGAAACCAAAAACAACAGTAAAATGGTAACCATAAATCTAAACATATCAGGCATTATAGTAAATGTTAATTGACTAAGCACTTAAATGGCAGAGATTAACAGAATGGAAAAGCAATACCTTACCATATGCTATCTATAACAGATACACTTTAAATATAAAGACACAAATCGCTTGAGGGTAAAAGGGTGAAAAACATACACTATGCAAACACCGAGCATGAGGAGTATTCCATGGACATATTAATGTGAGGTAAAGTAGACTTCAAGACATAGAGTATAGGGTAAGAGAGATATTTTGAAATGACAAAAGGGTCAATGCATCAGGAAGATATAACAATTATAAGTATATGTGACTAATAAAAAAGCTTCAAAATACATGAAGTAAAATTGACAATTAGAGGAAGAAACAGATAAAAATTATGGATGAAGATTTTAAATATCACCTCTCTAAGCAATTGAGAACTGAGCAAAAAATATCAGGAATGACACTGAAGGCCTGAAAGTCATGGTCAACCACAATGACCTGATTGACATTTTTTTCCTCTAAACCTTTTTATTTTATTTTGTTTTTGTTTTTTTAAAATAAAAATTGTATTATATTGAAGATGTACAACATGATGATTTGATGTATACATAGTGAAATGATTGCTACAGTCAAACGAATTATCACCTCACATAGTTACCATTTGTTTGTGTGTGTGTGTGTTTGTGTGTGTCTGTGACAAGAGCACCTAAAATCTACTTAGCGATTTCCAGTATTCAGTGCAGTACTATTAGCTATAGTCCTCCTTCTGTCCATTAGATCTCTATAGTTATTCATCCTACATAAGTGCAGTCTTGTACCCTTTGACCAACATCTTCCTACTTCCCACACGTTCTTGCCCCTGGTAACCACCGTCCTAATCTCTGCTTCTATGTATTCTACTATTTTAGCTTCCACATAGAACAGTACATTCAACAACTTCATACTACACTGCATCTATAAGTGAGAATGTACTCACCAAAATAGACCATGTGCTGGGCCACTAAGTAAGTTTTAATAAATTTCAAAATCTTTAACCATAATGAAATTGTATTGGAAATTGGTAACAGTAAAATATTTTCAAAAACATCACATATTTGAGAATTAACACACTTTTAAATAATCAACTGTATCCCATTAAAATTTCCTTTATGATTCTTTAAACTGACTTATCAGTTACCTTAATCTATTCTTCTATGTATCTGTCAACTGGTCCAATTCAGATGTCACCCTCTCCCTGAAGACTTTTCTGACACAACTCCAGTTCTTTACCCTTAGTCTAAAAAATGTGAACTCCCTCACTTGCTGTTCTCTCAGAGAAATTTATTTCTCTCCTATGATACATATTACTCTGTCTTATTCATTGGTGTACATTTCTGTTCCAACAGAGTATGAGTTTCACGTATCTTGTTTTTATATCCCCAGTTCCTGGTGCCTAGTAGGCCCTTGATAAATGTTTGTTTAAAAGAAAGATAGGGAGGAAGGGAGGAAGGAAGGAAGGAAGGAAGGAAGGAAGGGAGGGATGGAGGGAAGAAGGGAGGGAGGGAGGGAGAGAGGGAGGAAAGAAATCTATACTTTAACTCAAGTCAGGCCTTTTTAACTATAATCATATAATTCTAAGCCCCAAAAGACAAATGTTTTATTTATTTTTTTCTTCCTAATCTAGAAAGTAATTGAGACATATTTTTCAATAGCTAAAAAAAATTCTTCCTGGTGTGAAAAGAAAGGGGCCTAAAGAGAGTCTTTATGACAGATCCAGCTTAAAAAATTTTTTCATGCATATCTCATGCATATAGCTATAGTTTCACAGCCAACATTCAAGCAAAGTAATTTTAAGGGCATCTAAGTGTCAGCTACCCACACTGATGTCAGTTTTTAAAGGATTACTTGGAACATGTAATGAGAATTTATTCCTCCAAATCTGGATATAGCTTGGAAAAAAGTTGCAGTCTATCAAGAGTATATGGAACCCATAAATGTCTAGAATAAGGTAATATATTTCTAAACTGATTTCACTCTATACATTATCTCATTGACTTAAATGGTAAAAGACACTGGTCTTGCTAAGACTTTATCTCTACAAAGTCTGGACTGGGAAGAGTGCGTCCGTATGAGTCATTTGTACATTACTAACTCTCTGAAAGTTAAATGTAAATATCTATTTATATGCAATTATTGCTACAATTATTTTAGAACAACTTGTGGGATTGTTTCAGAAGGAATTATATGCTTAAATCTTTAATCAAGGTGACAGTATTATTGATTGTTGGATAATTAGCTTTTATTTACTTCCATCCCTAAGAGGGCACTTTTAGACTTGGTTGAAAATAATCATTTATGCCTTAAAATCTACTTAAAGCAGGTATCAGCTCTGTTGACGGAGGGCCTTTCCATACACATGTAACAACTCATTTAAAATATCTGGGGAGAATACTGAGCCAGGCACTGGGTTCTAATTCTGAGCCCTGACCCTGACCGAGGCCGTGCTAAGAGGGAACCTGGGGGCAAATAAACATAATGACAACATAACGTGGTAAGGGCTATGAGTATTAAAGCAGCTAAGAATAGGCTTTTGAGGAAAATAGCATGTACACTGTGACCTCTATCACTGCAGGAATGATCCAGCCAACAGCAATATTTCTCTCATAAACGAGGTGACACTTTCACAGATTCTCTCTTTTCAGATCTCCAACATTCCCTGTCCTTCTCAATTTTGGCTGATGGCTATGTTTCACATTCACAGAGAAAAGAGAAACAAGCAACTGTTCCTTTCATTCCCCATTCCACCAACCAACCTGCACCAGTAGCCACAAAGCCTGTCCCGATTGTATGCGTTGGAATCCATCCCCTCACCTCCTCTCAAGAAACTTGCTCCCTTCCTCTCCTGCAACATCAATCAAATCATCTTGACTGGCTCCTTCCCCAGGACTGTCAAGCATGTCTTAATAATAACCATCTTTTAAAACAAGTTTCACCTTGTTCCACATCTCCCACTAGATAGTTAGAGACCATACTGTTTTTCTTTAAGTTTCCTAGCAAAATTCCTCAGAAGGGTCAACTGACTCACTGCCTTCTCTTCCTTAACTCCCATGCTCTCCCATACATCTTAATTGGTGCTTTGCTTCTCCCACAGAATACAGACAGCTCTTATCAAGCTCATGGAGGATAACCTGCAACTTGCCAGAGTCTCGCCTGCTGGACTCATCAGCAACAGGTGACGTGGAGGACACTCCCTGCTTCTCCAGGCTCCCCTGAGCCCACATTCCTCCTATGCCTCCTCTTCACCAACCACCTCATTTCATTCTCCTTTGTTGGCTCCTTTTTCGGTGCCATTTCCCTAAATGTAGGAATAGCTAAGGGTTGGCCTTCGCCTCTCTCAAGGGTGTACATTCTAGTCCGAAGTGATCTCAGTAAGTCCTGTGGCTTTAAATGCCATCTATATGTTGATGACTCTCTGTATCACACCCAGGCATCTCCCCTGCCTGCCAGACGCTGCTTAATGTTTCCCCTGGGTATTCGCCCACCCCTGAGATGGGTGAACGAATCGGATGGTCTCCAGTCCTACAGCCACACTGGGGTGGACACAGTTGTGTGTATGTCTTCTAAGCTGTTGTAAAACCTTCTCTGGGATGTATATTCCAGGGGCAGGATTGCTGGATCGTGTGGCTTATGTAATGTCAGTAATGCTGATCGTTCTCCAGATTGGCTACCCAGGCATCGGACACAATGACAGTTTTTCCTGTCCCAGTGGTGCTCAGGCACCCAGACTGTAAAGACTTGGGAGGATTTTAAACTGCAGCCACCTAGGTCGTAACCCAGATTCATTACATCAGAATCTCTGGGGGTAAAACTGAGGCAGCAGTAGTACTTGAAGCTTCCCAGGTGACTCCAATATGCAAGTAAGGTTGAGAATATCTGCTCTATTTCCACATCCTCACTGACACTTGACTTTCTCCAGCTTTCTAATTTTGCCAACGTAATAGATGCTAAGTGTGGTCTGATTATTATTTGAATCTGCATTTAATCTTAGGTACCTTTATTATTTTCAATATAATAAACCAGTTTTTCCAATATCGTCTTCTAAACAATTTGACCTTTCCCCTTTGATTTATGAATCTCCAGATTACCAAGCTCTTTGTAAATGGAATGTGGTAAATCCATTTACTTCACAAAATCTCATCAAACACATAATTCTGAAAACTATTTCAGACAAGATGTGTCTGTCATAACTGTTAAAATATTGGGCACACATAGTATTTATTTTAAGCATGTGCATATAGATGTGTGTACACACACATATGCAGAGTTTATGCACATTGTAGTTTTGTGGTGATCTTTGATGTTGGAGATAGTATACAGTCAAGGATTTGAGAGCTCAGATTTGGGTGTTAGACAGACCTAGATTTGAATTCCAGCTTTGCCATGTACCAGCCCTATGACCTTGGGAAAGTTGCTGAATCTCTGTCTGAGCCTCAGGCTCCTTGCCAGTAGAATGAAGATAATAACTTAGACCACATCTGTTTGTTGTAAAGATTAAATGAGAAAAGGTAGATAAGGCCTGAAACACAATGTCTGACACATTATTAAATGCTCTGGAAATAGTGGCTTTTGTCATTACCATCCTTTGTGATCCACATCCACTTGCTGTATTAGGTGCTGTGTAACTCTGGAGTTTGGAGCACTTGTTCATTCAGTTGTTGGAACAGATTGAACCTCTCCTTTGAGGGAAAAGCAACATATGTATATTTTGCAGGTACCCGTGCGGCTCATTTTGGTTGACAGTAGCTTGACATTCCACTCAGGTGCTAATAAAAGCATAGCTTAAGTTTTTTACAACAGAGTAACAACTGTGCAAGGTGCGTGTCTCTGATCTATTAACATAAGTTACTTTAGAAAAGCCAGAGTGTTAACACTTGGAGCTCATTCGAGAATTTACCCATTATGTGAATCCGCTCCACAAACCCCATGAGTTGATTGAAGATTCTCGATTATTGCTGGAGAAAGTCCAATGCACTGCTTTTCCAAACCTAGACCATCAACACATGTAGTCAATTGTTGCTGTGTGGACCAGGTCTTCCAATTTTCAAAGAAGCCAGAGATCCAGTTTTTAAATGTTTAAATGTACCAAAAACTGCTAAATCATAGTGTGACAAAACAAAACACGTCTACTGGTCAGATGTGGCCCATAGCTCATTAATTTTCAACCTCTGTTTTGTTCTCTATATTGCCTCAGTACTGCCAGCTTACCAGGAAGAACTGGACATTGGCATTTTAGCTCCTATTGAATCTTATTTGAAATCACATCTTCCTGTATGTCCTGGGCTAAGTTCCATGTTTCTCAATGTTCTATTCATTTTTTGTTGTTGTTTTTGTGCCTACCATGTTTTATTATAGTATCTATCATATGAATTGTCTTCTCACTAATCAGAGAGTTGTTTAAGGACAGGGACTGTATCTAGATCTCAGCATCTTGACAGTGCCTGACACATTTTAGGCAGTTAAAAAATTCTTGTGAGATGAATGAATGACTAAATCCACAAATATCCTCCATGTCCTTTTAGGAGTTACTTAGGAAATGTCCACTTGCAAAATGCGTCAACATCTTCTGCAAAATAGTTATTAAAGAAACTAACAATTTAGTTTCTTGAACATATACTGAGTTCACATAAAAGGTCTCATTGAGAATTCTCATAAAAATTCTAATAAAGTCCCTTACATTTGAACCTTCAAGTTGCGAACGTGCATTCCATCAACGTCAGGCATGAGTGAAATTGCAGCTTGCCCTCCATCTCCTGTTGCTGACGATCCTTCAGCTCTACCAACTCCCACCTCCCCTCCCCCTCCAGTCAGTGACTCTTCTTACCTGTTCACTCGATGCCAGGCCCTGTAGGCCAGCGGTTGTGCTGTACTACTCTACTTTTCAAGGCACTGTACTGTAAGACTAAAAATGTTTTCTTTATTTTTTGTGTTTGTTTTCTATGTATTGTTTGTGTGAAAAGTATTCTAAACCTATTACATTACAGTACTATATAGCCGATTGTGTTAGCTGGGTACCTAGGCTAACTTTACTGGACTTACAAACAAATTGGACTTGCAAACCCACTCTGGGAACAGAACTCATTCGGATGTAGAGGACTTAATGTAGTTTTACGTTAAGAAAAAATTCTACTCTTCAGGTGAAGATAAATGTATTCCCTTTTCTCCAGCACCTACCATAAAACCATTTTTCCCTTGGCTGTCCCTAAGCTCAGAGGGATATGGATCAATTGTAATAATTAATTCATGGCTGAAAGTAGATCTTTTCTTATCCTTCTTTTTTCTGCAGCATTTTTCATTTTGTTTTAATTGTCCTGTTTTTATGCTTGTTAGTTGCGTCACTCAAGTAAAATATTTTATGGAAGCAGGCAACATAGGAATCATTAGAAAACAATTATGTAGTAAAATACACAGTGATTTGCTTTAGGACAAATACTCTCCGGAGGCTTCATCCATTTGGCAATTAGCAGTCAGGTTTTAGCACCATTTACCACCTGTTCAGTAGACTTTGTGCTCTGGCACACAGCTAGGCGATGGTGGTTCCAATGAAGGGCTTCATTTCTATTGTAAAAGTGATCTAGGCTCTTGAGGTTGGGGGACAGAGGAGGAGAGTATAGTATAAGGACCCTGCCTTCACGGAGTTTGCCATCTTGTTGAAAGAAGCAAGACACAGGAAACAATTAATAATCAATCATGGTCAGCATATTCGTTTTGTAGGGCTGCTGCCACAAAAAGCCACAAACTGGGTGGCTTGAAACAATAGAAATGTGTTCCCTCTCAGTTCTGGAGGCCAGAAGTCTAAAGTCAAGGCGTCTGTAGGGTCATGGTCTCTCTGAAGTTTCTAGGGAAGCATCTATTCCATGCCTTTCTCTTAGCTTCTGGATTTTCCAGCAGTCCTTGGCATTCTTTGGTTAATTAACCCATCACTACAATCTCTGCCTTCATCATCACATGGAGTTCTCTCTGTGTCTCTCTGTGGGTCTGACTCTGTGTTTCTTCTCTTATTACAAAGACAGCAGTCATATTGGATTAAGGGCCCTCCCTATTCCAGTAGGACCTGCTTTTTCCTTATATATTAGTTACATCATCAGAGGCTATTTCCAAATAAGGTCACATTCCCAGTTACCAGTGGTTAGAATTTTAACATATCTTTCAAGGGATGCAATTCAAACCACACAGTTGGCATACAAATAAGCACCAAGAAGTGTAGAACAGACACTTGGAAACGTCCTTGAAGAGAAAAGCTGGGCCTTAGCGAGGAGCCCTTCTAATTGGTTTGCATCTCACCGTTGCTTTAGGAGTTGGCCTCACTGCTGAAAGCTGCGACATATTTTGTTCTCTGTGTGTCTTTTTTTTCCCACTAAGTACGCTTCCCTGTTACCCTGCTCGCTCAGCCTACCTTATCCTTCATGACAAGCTGACTCTCCCAGACATCATCCTGTTTGGGGAGCAGTCTCATTTCAGCCCTTGGCATTCGCGGTATCCTGTGAGTGTTGGGGTTTTATCAGTTCTGTGTGATGAGAAATTTCTCAGGCACTTTTTACAGGAAGGCCTTCCTTTACCAGTGTTCTTATCTCTTATTGTTACTGCAAGCTTGTGTGATAGACTTTGCCAGCCTTAAATTCATAGGTTTCTCTGAAATAAAGAGAAAATACACACACCTGATATATTTTTTTTTGCCACTAACAGTGCGTGTGCAAATACACAGAGGCCATCAGATTATATTCCCCACTATCAGCTTCTGCAGTTTATATGGATTTGAAACAAGACTTTATTTCTCTTTCCTAATGGAATTTCATCTTTAAGTAGTCTTTGCTAGTTTTCTTTTAGGGATAAGATGTTGGCTTTCTTTGTATAAGGTCTTATCATAATAGCCTCCATTCTCTTGGATGGTCAGATAGAAGAACCTTAGAACGTGCTTCATCTTTTCCCATGTCACACCTGATGAGCGCACTAGATTTGGAAATTCTCTCACTTTCCTCCCTCAAATGAAACTTTAAAAATTAGAGCATTATCAACTTATTGCTATTTGGTGGGCATTTCAGCTACTTTTAGTTGTAAGAACCTTGTTAGAATATGTATTTTTGTGAAAATATATATTTTTGTTGGTTTTAGCCGCTTTTAGTTGTAAGAACCTTGTTAGAATACATATTTTTGTTAGAAGATATATATTTGTTTTGTTATTTTGTTTTGTTAGAATATGTATTTTTGTTAGAATATATATATATTTGTTTTGTTATTTTGTTTTGTTAGAATATATATTTTTGTGAGAATATATATATTTGTTTTGTTATTTTGTTTTGTTAGAATATATATTTTTGTGAGAATATATATATTTGTTTTGTTATTTTGTTTTGTTAGAATATATATTTTTGTGAGAATATATATATTTGTTTTGTTATTTTGTTTTGTTAGAATATATATTTTTGTGAGAATATATATATTTGTTTTGTTATTTTGTTTTGTTAGAATATATATTTTCGTTAGACACAGTTGTCATCAATTAACTTCTTGTTGAGTGTCAGTTGTGTGGGGTTTCGCTAGGCAATAATTGAGCAAATTATGACAAATAGTATTTGTACAGAAAATACCGGCTACTGCAGAGTTACAAGTTTATGACCTGAAATATATTTTGAGACTCTTAAAGCAGGAAAGATATTTGCCTCATTAGATAGAAAACAGGTGTTAGAATATACAAAATTAAATAATTTCCGTTCCTATATTTAAGTCCTCAGTTCCACATTGAATCATGAATCAACTTGACCAGGTCCCCTCACTCATGAACGCCCGACTGCCTCTGGACCCTCTTTATTCCCGCCAACACTACTCTCAGAGTGGTATTAAAACATTACTCCCTTGTGTGTTTGTAGTGATTTATAAT
Organism: Kogia breviceps; assembly: GCF_026419965.1. Lineage (NCBI taxonomy): Eukaryota > Metazoa > Chordata > Mammalia > Artiodactyla > Physeteridae > Kogia > Kogia breviceps. The sequence continues at coordinate 80,799,391 of NC_081322.1, read as the reverse complement.
CTTGGACATCCTTCATTCACCTTGTTCAACACTGAGATGCAAACATAAGTTTTACCCAGATATTGGGATTTAAGTCTAAGACTTGTTCTACTCTGCTTTGCCTTCTCCTCCAACTGCCATCCTATTCCTACCTTACTCGGAAATCTTCCCAAATTGTCAGTTAGTTCTCACATAAAATCAGATCTATGGCATTGAAGATCCTCCTAACATTTCTTCTTTAAAATAGTCACATCTTCCTCCTTTCTTCAGGATTTATAAGCCCCATCCCTTCATTACAACCCCAAAGCTACCCAGATAACTGCTCTTCTTCTTCATCCTTGCCATCCTTCTGATCTTGCCATCCTTCCACGCCGTTTAGAGCCTAAGTTCTCCACGACACTGTGTATGACAACTGGAGGCCATACCGACCCTTCCTTCCTTAGAATTTATGTCCCCTTACATTTCCATTTCATACCAGATTATTTAACAGTTTATCTCATTATCATTTCAATATTGATTATGTGTGTTAATCTTATTCTCTTAAGCAGATAGTATCTTTTTTTTTGCGGTACGCGGGCCTCTCACTGCTGTGGCCTCTCCCATTGCGGAGCACAGGCTCCGGACGCGCAGGCTCAGCGGCCACGGCTCACGGGCCCAGCCGCTCCGCGGCACGTGGGATCCTCCCGGACCGGGGTGCGAACCCGCGTCTCCTGCATCGGCAGGCAGACCCTCAACCACTGCGCCACCAGGGAAGCCCCAGATAGTATCTTTGAAGTAAGGATTTTGTATATATTTCTCTTCTATTTTGCACATTTAAATCCATACTTTGATGATTGATAATTGATATTTCTTAATTTCCTAAACTTTGGCTCTAAAATGAAAGTGGATACCATATAAGAGTAAAATGTTTTAAGCCATATTCTTGTAATGATTCTAAATTAATATTAACATTTTATTCTCTAAAATTTTGTTTGAGGTAACCCTTTGAAAATACTAAATATTAATATGTTTTTGACTCTGTATTTTAAATAACACTTATGAAAGAGAAAATTATAGATGTAGGTACCTTCCAGGACATTTCTGTGTGACAATCTTATGTAAAAGAAAATTGTTGTCCTTGCTCTTCCTGTCTTAACTGACAGAACATTTTCTATAATCATTAATCTTTACAAGACTGTATTTACAGTTGGTCCAGGAAACTGGGTTCTGCATATTTTCTGTGTTCTTCATGCATTGTTTATCAAGCTCTCCCATTTGGGATTTGCAACATTTTATTGAGGCAAGAAATTGAGATCTCTGTTTCATCGATGCATTTGAGGAGTAGTGAGGAAAATACTTTCATGTGGAGTGTCCTTAACTAGATAGGAGTTCTTTGGGCACCAAAGGGGAAAATAAGAGTTAATTCCTATCCAAATCTTCATTAAATGGACGTTTTGTAAGAAAGGCTAATAAAAGTATGGCAATCCCATTAGTTTCAGGGAATTCTATGCTGCAATGCCTCAGACAGAGCTGTTGGTCCTGCTTTATCAGAAAAGCACCTTAGATGCCCAGTTAAATGGGATTTCTTTCTCTGGCGCTAACTAATGCTTTAGTAATTTTAGAACATTAGCCAATGGCTGACTAGCTTTATGGGATTTAAGCACCACTGCAGCCACAAGATCAAGTTTCATCCTCTGAATATGTGGAAGGTCCCTAATAAATTAAAGTTTCCTCCTTCCCTGGCTCCTAAAGTCTTGAGTATTTCAGTCCTCAGATATTTAACTTTTGGAAAACCACGTGGTGATGGTTCACTTGCAAGGAAACAAAACCATTTCCAGATATTCTAACGTGGTCTCAGAAAGTTTCCTTCAAAATTTATTTGCTTTTTTAAATTTTATTTTCCAGTCAAAGTCTCGTTTATATACAGTGAAATTCATTGATCAATTAGTTTGATGAATGGCCACCCACCTGTCACCATCTAGAATTTATTTATTTATTTAGGCTGTGCCATGTGGCATATGGGATCTTAGTTCTCCGACCAGAGATTGAACTCGTGCCCCCTGCCTTGGAAGTGAGGAGTCTTAACCACTGGACCTCCAGGGAAGTCCCACAATCTAGAATTTAGAAAGTTTCCTCTTGACCTTTCCAAGTTCATACCACCACCGCCCCCCTCTCCCTCCAAGTCTCTTAGGTCCATAGCACAAAGGAGTTTCAGGTTTCAGAAGAGTATCTGCAGGCTCAGATAATTCTTGTAGCCATGTTGATGACAGACTACCTCAGCAAATAAATTTACCAAGAAACCTTCCCAAACATGCACTATATGTTTATTTGCATTTTTGAGAATGACATACTGCACAGCTGACACCCACCAACATGTGTATCTACCTGATTTCCTTCTACTAACAGCTAGATAAATGAGTATGCAGATCAGTGCTGCTTCTTATTTATCATATTACCTTGAAAAAGTTGAACATGTGATAGTTCAGCTTCAGCTTTATATTTCCAACAGCCATATGCCACAAGAACCAATTTTAAAATGTCAACAAACTATGGCATTTAAGATTCTAGTTTTTAACCTACACTGTCTGTGTGCTTATTTCATACATGGTATCATCAATATGGTCTTTTGTTTAAAAGTCCAAATGCTTATATGCCTCATGATTACACATTTTAAACATCAAAGTCCATATATACTTAGATATAAAATATCATATATGTTGAAGGGCTAAAGTAGGTGTGATACTTAACCTAGGAAAGGGCTTACACAAAGGCAACAGAAGAGTAGGCTTTTTAAAAGTCACCTTTATTGTGGTTAAAGAGACAAAGGAGGTGGGAGCTCACCCCATCCGTGGATCCCTGCAACGTGCAGGAAATCAAAATAAATAAAGTGAACAGCACTGAACCACTGCACCACAAACACTGGTCATGGTAGGTATCTTCAAATATTTGAAAGGTGGTCGGGTGAAACAAGAGTTAATTAGATTCACTCTGTTAACTCCACAGGACAGCATGAAGAACAATAAAAAGAAGTTCTAGGGGAAGTGAATTTTTTTGTCTCGATGCAGGGAACTCTTGAACATTCAGAACTCTTTATAAGTGTTGGGCTGGACTGCTTTGCTAACTAGGAAACTCCCAGTTTCTAGACTTGTTTAAACAGAGTCAGGGTGACCTCTACCCAGAATAATAAAGATAGAATTGTTGCTCTTGTGCAAAGATTTGCTTATGTGACCTCATAAATTCATCCCAATTCCAAGACTAAGTGACTCCTTAATTGATGAGAAGGTATAATCTCTTCCAAATCATCTTGTTTATTTTTCAAATTCTCTGATGTTGAAGAAAGAATTTTACTGATTTCTAGCTGTCCTCTGTACTCCCTCAAATCGAAAAAAAAAAGCAAAGAATTTCAGAACAGCTCTTCAGTATTTTCTGTGATGTGATTACCTCAGGCACTGTTACAAGTGTAATTAAAATTCTGTTTGCACTCTTTGAAATATAGATAAGCATCGCAGGGTGTGATCATTCTGAAACATCAGATTCGGGTCATTTTCCAATTGAGGCTGGTAACAGTCTGAATTATTCTGGATCCATGATTTTGAGACTAAGACTAATTTTCTGCAATCATTGTTATACTTTAGGCTGCAAGGTTACACATGTTCTAGAACAAATCTGTGGTCTCGCAGAAAACAAACGAAGCTGAAGAGATTGTGGCAAGGATTTAGCTATTTACTGTGTGTAGATGCTTTGTTCTAACAAAGCAATCTGGATTTTATTTTAAAATAAACATTACAAATGTGTGTTCCAAAGCCAGGCAGAGACCCACTTCCATATCAATTGAGTAAAACAGAGCTGAGAGCTGTAAAAAAAAACAAACAAAAAAGAAGCCTATTGCTGCCTTCCAAGAGTCAGTAAGAATAATAACTCACATTATCAGAAAGGGCAGTACAAAATTACTTGTGCAAAGAACAAGTAAAGATTTCTTGCTTTTCCTCTTTGGCTTTCTTGCTACCAATTTGAGATCAAGATCTTAGAAGGAATTACATTCCATCTTAGCTAGAACTGACAAAAACACAGTTTCAATTACCAGGAGGTGACAATAGAACAACAATGTCAGTGGTTTTTTAAACAAGGTTATTTCTTGCTTTACAAAGGCGACTATTTATAAATGACCGAACAAGATCTCTAACAAATAATATTACTCTTTTCAAAAAATATAAATGCTATATCTTTGGATACTGGTACATTTAATTTATACTTTTCTGGTTTCTTAGGGGTCCCAGGGGAGAAAAGACACTTTAACAGAATTATTTGACTTAAAAGTATTAAATACTAGGGGCTTCCCTGGTGGCGCAGTGGTTGAGAGTCCGCCTGCCGATGCAGGACACACGGGTTCGTGCCCCGCTCCAGGAGGATCCCACATGCTGCGGAGCGGCTGGGCCCGTGAGCCTTGGCCGCTAAGCCTGAGTGTCCGGAGCCTGTGCTCCGCAACGGGAGAGGCCACAAGAGTGAGAGGCCCACGTACCGCAAAAAAAAAAAAAAAAAAAAAAAAAAAAATTAAATACTAAGTATAACCCAAGGGAACGTAGACATAAAGCTGTAAACATGGTTATTATTCATCTCCATTGAAGGAAAGCAGAATCCATGATTCCGTTTTGTGGTTATTGTTGTTGTTGCAATGGTCATACTTCTTAGGACACATTTAAACATTTGAATATGAATGAATGAAGGAATGAGTATAAATAAAATGATGAATGATGTTAATATAAGTAAATGATGCAGGTTCTATGAGGCAGCCTTATGGCCCAACACCATAGTTTTATTTCTTCATCATTTCCCTCTGTCACTCCAAAAGTCCCCAATAATACCCAGAGATATATTTCAAGGACTCAAATTAAAAATTCACTTTTTTTCAAGTCATTCTACAAATTGGCCTTGTGTTCATATTAAGATAAACTCGTGTTCTCTTTGTAGACTTGGATTTTCAGTCCAGTTATTTGTAAGTTAAAAAAGCTTTACTAGAAAAAAAGATTTCAATGGGCTTCACATTATCCTTCTAAAAGACAGGTACAAAAATCACTCTATGTTCCTCTTCTTCTAACAGCTCCCAGTTGTTTGGAGCATTTCAAGACATCAGTTAATGTTCATGTAGTTAACTTAGATTGTCTCCCATCTACGATGAAGGTTTTCACGATGCCAAATTATCTCACCACCTTTTCCCTCTCTTGATTCCATTAACCTTAGGATTTCAAAGCAATCTAATTTTGGATAAATTGCTTTCCTGTGTTTTGGCTGCTAGCTTTTGACAAATGTGTTTTAAGTTTCACTCAAAGGCTAATTTTTCTTATTTTAACCACTGAATGCTTTACAAATTATGCTAGCAAGATGTCTTTTATTTCTCAAGTTTTAGTTCCTCAGAAATTATAATTTTTCTAAAGCTAAAAAAAGCTTGAAAACTTGATACCAAGCTAAATATCATTGACTAGATTAAATTGTTAAGAATTTATTATTAGGAAAATTTGTTTTGAGTTATATTCTACCTGGTAATAGTCTAAACGTATTGGCACTTTAATTACATTTTGTTTATTGGTGAGAATGACCAATCTTTAGAAGCACTGATGTTTCCTATGGGAATACAAAAATAGCTGACATTCCGTTCCAGAAGTTGCCAGGCATACACACACACACACACACACACACACACACACACACACACACTCACACACACACACACACATACTTGTGTGAGAAAGGAGAATGGCTGAGTTTCTTTTCCTTTCTTTCTCTTTCCTTCCTTCCTTCTTTCTTTCTTTCTTTCTTTCTTTCTTTCTTTCTTTCTTTCTTTCTTTCTTTCTTTCTTTCTTTCTTTCTTTCTTTCTTTCTTTCTTTCTTTCCTCCTTCCTTCCTTCCTTTCTTTTTTCCTTCCTTCCTCCCTCCCTGCCTCTCTCTCTTTCTTTCTTTATTCTCCCTTTCTTTCTTTCTTATGAATAGCCATTTAATGTATTCACAGAAGAAATTATCACTTAAGAAATTTTTATTAAGTGCCATGATATTGTATTAGACATTGTGATGGATAATAGCAAAGAAACATAAGACATTTGCTTACCAAAACCATCTAGTTAAAGAAATAGACTTGTCCTCTCCCAATGAGTACAATTTGTCATGGATGAAATGTGAGGAATAGTTATAATATAATAACAGCTACTAATCTTGAGCCCTTCCTATTGCACAGACACTGAACCAAAAGTCCTACATTAGTTACCTCATTTGCTCCTCACCACAATAAAATGTGTATTGCTGTTCCTATCTTACAGATGAGAAAACACGGAGTCTGAGAGCTCAGGTAGTTTGCCCAAGGACATACAGTCAGTGCTCAGCTACAATGAAAATCTAAGTCTGACACCAAAGTCCATGTGTTTATACTCTTTGTTAATGTTGCATTTCAGAATATTCCACGTACAGTGTTTCAAAGATGGGAGAGAACTTTCAGGGACCACTTCACAGAGAAGCTGGTATTGGTGTTGAGAAATGAAGGGTAGGCTGGATGGTAGTAGGTGTAGATCCTGGGGAATCTACTTTAGGCCAGTTAGAAATATATGGGCCACAGCATGAGGTTAGAAGTGTAGAGATGTTTGGGGACCAGTAGTTTGATCAGAGTGTAGTGGACTGGAAAAGCTGGTTGGGACCAAAGGAAAGACAATGGATAGTTTTTAATATATAATGTGTTGAGTTCATTTGAGAAATTAGGGGTAGGACATGAGAAATAATAAAAATTCAGCCTTACGTAACTGGAGTTTGGAGAAAGGTCAAATTGTCATCTGATGCTAATTATATTTTTAATGTTCTTCATTTTTCTTCTCAAGTGAACAGTCATTACTGTAAGGAGAGATCTCCAAAGTAATTTGTATTTCTTTGGTAAGAGAATATAAAAATTTTAAATGCTTTAGTAAATCAATTAATTTAGAATATTAAAAACATATTTAACATACCTAGTAATATACTAAAATGAAAGATGGATTGTTTATTCATACAATCACATTAGTTATAATTCTCCAGAAAGAATTTATCCATTTTCACCTAATGGCATGCTTTGTTATCTGCTTAAAAAGGTCTATATAGATACCAGGAACAGTATTTTATTTGAGGTAAGATTGAGGTAAATTCTTATTGATTACATGGACGTCTTGACTATCCAAATCCATCTGGAACTATTTGTGTTTTTGCCCTTCAAACATACATACTTTTAAAGTGTTAGTATTGCTACCTCAGTACAAGGATTGGAAATATACAAATGGTTTTATGTATATTACTTTTTCATTGGGTTATTGGTGATTATTTCAAAATGCTTAATTAAACCTTTATCAGCTCTAGGAATACATTTGCTTCTAAAATGAAAAAAAGTGAATTTTTGACACTTTTTTTCCCCCTCCTCTTTCCCCATCTTGAATTACTTAGAAATTAGTTTGCAAGGATAAGACTTCTTTGCCATACCATTGATTCAGGGATAGATTTTAGATCTGACACATTCGATCAGAAAGGAGGAACATAAACAAGTTCAATCACGCATGAAAGTTTCTAACGGAATTCAAATATAAATGTAATTTACTTGCCAGAGTGCAAAATTTTGTAGGATTTGCATGGCAAGTGCAGGGTTAATCAAAGAAAAGGAAAAAGCAGAGAAGCAGCTTTTACAGAAGTAGAGATGCAAGCAGGAAGCACTTCACTGAGCCTTGCTGAAATGGAAGTTGATCAAGCAATTAATACATTTAAAAACACAAAAGCACACATGGATCTTAATGTACCTAAGGAAAGTGATCCAAACCAAATAAGTAAAGTTGATTGACTAAGACGACTTTCCAGTGAGGTGGAAAAGTCTCATAAAAATCCTGAAATGGAATACAAGGAGTGAGGTCAATTGGCCCATCCTGTCTGCTGGCACTGAATTATTTCATAGCCATTAAACTCATTTCAGCTGACCAGAGAAGGAGTTCATCTGTACTCGGGAATCCACATGGAAACTCTGGTTAGAGCAATAAATGTTCTATTTTTTATTTTCTTCAACCTTGTTACCCACCCCCCCAACTGTACCCATGTAGACATATTTTATTGGAAGAGTGATAAAGTCAGTATTAAGGATTGGAAAGACCACTGAACAAATGGATTCAGAAGACCTGAGTTCTTGCTTTTCATGAGCTTCAGTTATTGAAAATACAAAATGGTAACATATTTTGTGAATCCAGTGAAATAGCCTTAGCCTTACCTCAGTCCCCCATCTTGGGTGATCCTGAACTCTATGCTTTGGGAGCTTGGGAAGAGGGTCTGTGTTTGCTCAACCCAGTATCCTCAATGCCTAGCATGTTACCTTTATAGAGTCAGTGCTCAATTAATATTTGTTGAACAAATCAACAATTGAAAGCATAAAGTGAATGTACGGTTCACAAATTTTGGGGTGTGTTATATAAAGCCACAGAGTAATTACCTTCATTGAGGATCAACTTTCCTGAAAAGTTTGAAAGGAAAGTTAAGTAATTTAACAGGGTTAATTAAAGCATATCTGTATTAAAACAAATTTGGATTATTTATGGATAGAATGCAAAATTCACAGGACTTTGTAAGATTAAAACTAGAGACTTCAAAGCAATTTCACCAGGCAGCTGCTTCTAGCATTGCCCTCAGTTTTCTACCTCATCACAAGAGGATCTTCGGGGAAAAATATGTGAATCACAGAGTAGATGAATACTGTATAAGACCTAAGGTATGAGACTCAAGGAAGATGGAGTTACGGTCATCAGGAAAAGCGTTTGATCATTCCACCGACGTTTCAGAGTGGAGACCCCGTCTTGCTCGTTTTGTGCCCTGGCACCGGCGTGCACGCATGCACACGCACACACACACACACACACACACACACACACACACACACACGCAGGGAAGTATTGAAAGGCACTAAGTTAGGTGATTTGGAAGCTAGTATAGGGGAAGAAAAGGGTTATTTTTCCTTGTACTCTCCTAGGTTCTCCAGCTGGAGGCCTATAAAGTTAGACTGACAAATGACAGGTTAATAAGAGACAGTTTATTAATGAGTGTAGAATGCATCACCAGGGAGAGAAACCAAATGATGTCTAACTCAAAGCTGTGGTTAGAGTTTGGGATTCTACAGTATCTTGGAACAATAAGTTTGTAGAGAAGTGACAAGACAAAGGAAAAGGGTTCTAGGCTTCCAAGGATGGCTAACTGTAGAAAGGTAAATCCATGGGGGGAACAAAGGGAGCAGGTTGGTTTGTGCAGGTCCATCTTGGTGTCAAGTTTCCTTTTTTTTTTTTCCTTCCCATTGCCATAACATTTCCCCGGGAGAGGAGATTTATGGCAGTGTCCATTTTTCACAAGCTTCTGCTTTTTAGTCAGATAGAGGAGGCTCTGGGAAGGCATCTACTGATTTCCATTTGCCTCCAGCTCAAAATAATCTTTATGCCAAAGTGGCGCATTTTGAGATGGCACATTCTGGTCCCCTACAAGAGTGAAGTGACAATATGGATAAAACCTAGACACTTAGAACCCAGGAGATGAGACATTATAAGTTCAGAGTGGGTTCAAGGTCTGTGATATATCTAATACAAAATGAACCAAACGTGGTTGTTTGTGGGAGACTCAAGCACAAGGCTACACGGTCCCATTATTTCACTGCAGAGCAACGGGACCACAAAAGAGATG